>NC_136662.1:26409880-27032747 GCF_903797595.1 Erithacus rubecula | reverse complement strand
ACATAGAAAGCTGCAGGCAGCTCCTTTTTTGTGTTTTTTAAAAAATGTATAATCTGAGCATGCCTGGTCATGTGCCTATTTCCCTGTGATGCTGACAATGGGGTTTTTTCCCTCCCCTTCATGGAGTTTAAGGATAATACACTTAATAGCAGTTAGTGATGTCAGTGCTCTTTGGTATAGCAACTCTCTGGTGTGAGATAATCTTAGTTAATGATCAGCATAAAACAGATAGAGGTCAGTATTTTAGCCTGGCTATAAATCCCATATTTGCCATGATCGAGTTGAAAGAAGATGATCCTATTAACATTTCCATAAGGACAGGATGTGTGTCCCACCCTGGTCACTCAGGGTGGAGGAGCTGTGTGCTTCAGCCCTGTGCACCTGCTGCCATCCTCCTCCTCCTCCTGCAAGGCTCAGGATGGTGTCCAGGGGGGTGGGTGCCCCCTCTGCCTCTGCAGCTTTATTTGGGGTGACACCATGGGACAGGAGAGCAGCCACAGCAGGAGAGGGCAGAGAGGTGCTGTCAGCTTCTACCCTGGCAGGTCCCACCTTGGAAAGAACAGTGGAGCCAGGCTGGGAGTGGGGGCACCAGAGATCCCAAAACTCTGGGATCAGTTTGATTTTGGTGGGTGGGCCCACCCTGGCACAGTGCTCCCATATTCAGCCAGTGTGGAGGGGAAAATAAGATTAAAAAAAAAAAAAAAAAAAGTCAATGAAACATCATGGTTAAGAATCAAATAGCACAAAAGTCAGGGAACTAAGTATTTAAAGCCTCCTCCAGGACCATGAAATTGGTGAAGGCTGTGCCTACGTACACAGGCACAGCTTTTTTAATGTGGGCCTGATGGGCAGTGCCTGGGGTAAGCCCCAAGCACCCCTGGCAGCCTTGGGGTGCACCCAGAGGGGCTTGGGGAGCATGGAAGAGACTGTGTGAGGATGGAGGGACAGCCACAAGGGTCCCCCACGGGTTCCCTGCAGCACCATCCCCTTGCAAACCCCATCCTGCCCCTCCAGCCCTCCCTGCTCCCTGCTCCCAGCAAGGATTTGTCTTGTGCCACTGCTCAGACCCTGCACTTCAGACCACACCTTCTCTTGATTAGTTACCGTGGTTGGAGTGTGGCTCTGATTTGATCAGGGCTGGAAATCAGTGCTGGAACCTTTTCCCTGTCTTTCCACTGAATGGATAGAGAGGGCAGAAATAAAGGCTCCCTCGGGTTCTGCTTCATGTGTCACCATGAACTGCATTAATGAATCACTGGTCCCAGAGCACATTTGCAGCTTGTTACCAGCAGATAATCCTGCACTGTGACCCAATTGCTACTTGGCTGCCCAAGAGGAGATCTTTCTCCAAGGCCCTGAGGAGCAAAGATGGGCTGGGCTGGAAGTTGCCTTCAGCTTTGGAGCTGGAGCTGATGCATTCATTAGGGAGGCTTTTCCTGGCTAGTGCTTGGCTTTTGGTTGTTTTTTAATTTTTTCAAATTTTTTTTTTTTTTTTTGTTTGGTTTGGTTTTTTTTTTTTTTTTTTTTTTTTTTTTTTTTTTTTTTTTTATTTTTTTTTTTTTTGTTTTCTTTATTTGATTTTTAAATGGAGAAAGCTTGTGAGGTAGCTGCCATGCCTGGTGGCACATGCCCAAACAAATGTGCTCTGGTCCCTGAGAGCTGGCAGATAATCCCAGGCAAGTCTTAGTGCTGCTCCTCCTCCCTGCCCTCCAAAAAACCAGCCACACACATTCTCCACAGAAAAGAGACAGCTAAGGCACTTCTAATCCTGTAATTAGATAGTTTTTATCTGGCTCCTAATTTTGCTGGGAAGGATGATGTTATCTCCAGACCTCTGGGGAGATCTGGGTACATTTCCCAGGCCTCAGGCTTCTTCTCTGACCTTGAGCAAGGTTACTACAGCTCCTCTCACCCCAGTGCCCAGGAAAGAGGAAGAGAAGAGAAGAGAAGAGAAGAGAAGAGAAGAGAAGAGAAGAGAAGAGAAGAGAAGAGAAGAGAAGAGAAGAGAAGAGAAGAGAAGAGAAGAGAAGAGAAGAGAAGAGAAGAGAAGAGAAGAGAAGAGAAGAGAAGAGAAGAGAAGAGAAGAGAAGAGAAGAGAAGAAAAGAAAAGAAAAGAAAAGAAAAGAAAAGAAAAGAAAAGAAAAGAAAAGAAAAGAAAAGAAAAGAAAAGAAAAGAAAAGAAAAGAAAAGAAAAGAAGAAAGGCTCCCCAGGGCTGGCTATAAACTCATGCCTGTGTTGGCCAGGGCTCAGAGGAAGCTCCTCCAGCCCTGTGGCCACACTCATCAGCAGGGTTTGGTTAAGAAATTCCTTCCCAGCCTCCAGGGAGGCAGCTTGTCCAAGGACACCCCATCCACTAAACCAGAAGACCTGTGAGGAGATAAAAGTGTGCAAGTGAGGATTCACTCACTGGCAGATAAGCTGATGCTTTCTTTTATAACAAACTTCTCAGTGAGGGTTTCCTCCATTCAGAGTGGAAGTGACTGTGCAGGTCAGGAGTCAGCAAATACAAGCAGCCCTCATTTACTGCAAAGTTTATCTCTGCATTAAATTTTCACCAAAGAGGGTTTCATGAGGCCCACCAGACTGGTATAAATGGGGTGCTGGAGCAGTGTTTCTCACAACCTCAGAGCTAATTTCTCACTCTGTTTTTTTGTTCCTGTTGTTCACACACTGGTGCTGCCAAGTGCAGTGAGAGCAAAGCCTGTATTCAAGTCAGATTTTTTTTTTTATTTCCTGCATTTGAGCAGGCCAGAATTTATACTGCTTGGGTCTCCTTAAATTAGTCCAAGAGGATTTCATTTTACAGGCCTGCTTGACTGGGATCCTTTTGGCACGATGGGCTCAGCTTTGTATACAACTGAGATTCATATTTTATGTGTATATAAAAATCCCAGCCATGAATCTAGCAGCTTAAAACTTCACCTTCATTCTTTACAGCTCAATTCAGAGCACTCTGCACATTTCCAGCCACTTGGTCTTGCAGTTGGCTGAGCTGCAGGAAAGTGGCAGGAGATGCAGAGAAGGCTCCAACGGGATGCTTTGCTCTCCTCGCTCACCAAATGCTGCCTGAGAGCCCCAAAAGTCTCCAGCTACAACAGGTCTGCATTCATGATGATGCCTTCTCCCTTTTGGGGCATCCAGTTCCAAATCTGAAGTGAGACCTAGGGGATATTCTGGGAAATTAGGGCTATAGCAGCAATTTAAGGCTCCAGGGAGCTGGGTTTCATCTGTCTTCACTCCCCTGGGGAGATGATCTGGAGCTGTTCTCTGTTGGTGCTTGTAGCAAGTGCCTTGGGATGGCCAGAGCTGGACATGGTGCAGCAATGCAGGTGTTGGTCTGCAGGGTCCAAGCACCAAATTCCAGCCAGGCTGGATGTCCTGCATGGGAACAGTGATGTTCTCTGCTGCCCAGGGCTGTGGATGGCTGGAAAAATGAAAGTACAGAGGATATGGATGGTGGGAAGTGCCAGGCTGAAATATTTGTGTAGTTCTGTGTGGACCCAGCCTAAATGCTGCTGGGCTGGCTGTTTTGGGCTGAAGGCAGCCAGACTGTGCCCAGCCAACACTCCCCTGCAAAGCTGGGCTCTGGAGTGGTGCACTGGACCAGACTGGTAGTGGTGGCTCACCCCTGGAATGATGTGACATGGCTAGTGGGTTGGGGAACAGCAATGAGCTTGGTGTGGGGAGAGCAAAATTCCTTCTGTGTGCAGACAGCAAGGATCTGCAGGGTCTGCTGGGATGCAGGGATGCTCCAAGTCTCCCTCTGTGTGGGATATGAGGTGCTATGGGATGCTGCTCCACAGCTCTTGCTGCTGAGATGGGAAGAGATGAGTCCTCATCAGTCATTCCCTTTGAGGCTTTCCTCTTGGCTGTGGCTTCCAGCAGGGTTCAGCAGAATTAAATTTTAAAGAAGATGGGATTTAAAAATATGGATGTCCAAATGTTGGGTTTCACTGGAGGCTTTTTGGCAGCACCTGGTCTGCCTTTGGCTGGCGAGTGACGCCGCGCTTTGCTCGGGATCTGTGAATCCCCTCGGGCTCCCACCAGCACATTCCTCCTGGTCCTGAGAAACTGCAAAGGAAACAAGATGGGAAAGGGACAGACAGCAGGTGCCTGGCTTTGCCTTGCTTGCTGTAGGGTGGCTGCAGGAATATTTCTCTGTGCTGGGACCAAGCACTGATGGCCCGAGAGCATTTCCCACCCCCAGTGAAAGGTGCTGCCTCTTTGGCTGTGAATCCAAAGCACAACCACTCCCTCCCCAGCCCGTGTTTGGTTTTCCAGTGGTTGGGTTTTATCGAGCAGTTCTTTATTGGATTTATCATGCCAGTTGTTAAAGCTTCCAGCTGCTTAAATTTACTTTCTTGTTTTCTCATTTTCTCATCTGTCTTTTCTGTGTTCTTTACAACAAAATCCACACAGCCCCCTATATCATTAACTCCACGGGCAAGTTAATCAAATTTACTGTCAGGCACTGCTATAGCTGCTGGAATGTTTCTAATTTCTTCAGAGGGGGATACTGGGCTTGCAAAGAATCTGACAGTGCCTCCATTTCTTTCTCCATAAGGCACCCCAGAGTCCCTGCAATTCCCAAGGCAGCTCAGACACTGTTTTCCACTCCTGTTTCTGCTCTCTCCATGCCACTGCCAGCTCAGCCCAAATTTGGGGTCTCTATGATTTTTCCATGGATGTCACAACTTGGTTGTGCTCAACTTTTGAGCAGGAAGGCAGGAGGTTTATCCAAACCAGAATAATCTCCATGGGTGGAAGGAGACCCCTCAGCCCTCCTCCTGGGCTGGCACTTGCTGTGCAGTGTTGCATAACCCCCATGGCATCCTTGGGACAGCCAAATTCATGGGTCTCAGGGGATCCAGATGTGGAATGGGGACTGCCTGGAGTGCTTGGCTGTTTGCTGCTTTATTTCCCAAGGCATATGCTGGAGCAAGGACTGGTTTAGGTGTTGTGGCAATCCCAGAAAAGGTGGGACTGATGCAGAGGGGTGGATAGAGGGGCCTCACCCTGCTGCAGACGGCACATCCCTAGGGCTCCAGGGGATGGCTCCTGGTGCTGGAGAGGGAAATGTGTTTTTACACAGGGATTTGGCCTGTGTTTTGCTGAGTCTGTCACCATGGCTCACAGAAAAGTGCTTGGGAGGTTTTGTGGACCAGAGGCAGCTGCCCAGCAAAAGGTTAAAATGAACTCATATCTTGGGAGCAAGGTCTGTCCAGATGATAGGGGAGGAGCTGTGTGGTTTAGCTGGAGCTGACCAGACTGCTGGACACTCAGATCTTGCTGATCAGCCCCTGTGGAGCAGCCAAGCTGAGACCTATCCCTGAGAGAACCAAAGCCAGGGAAAATCTCTTTAGCTGTGGGCAACACATGTCTGTGTGGAAATGACACAGCTCTGACAATGGGACACCTTGGAGCATCTCCTGAGTGTGGGAATGACACAGCTCTCACACTGGGACACCTTGGAGCATCTCCTGAGTGTGGGAATGACACAGCTCTGACACTGGGAGAGACTGGAGCATCTCCTGAGTGTGGGAATGACACAGCTCTCACACTGGGACACCTTGGAGCATCTCCTGAGTGTGGGAATGACACAGCTCTGACACTGGGACACCTTGGAGCATCTCCTGAGTGTGGGAATGACACAGCTCTCACACTGGGACACCTTGGAGCATCTCCTGTGTGCCCGAGGTGTGGGACAGCTGCTGTAGCAGTGACACCCCGGGCTCACCTCCCAAATCTCCACGGGACAGTGGGCAAGGGAGGAGCGCTGGAGGAAAGGGAGAGAGGGGCTGGGAGTGGGTGAAGGAAGAGGAGGAGGGAAGGGGGAGCACGGGAGAGAGGGCAAGGGGAGGAGGGATGGGGAGAGAGAAGTAAACAGGGATGAAATTGCAGGTAAAAATAAAGCCGAAGAAGCCCAGGTGGAATTCATGCAAAGTCTCCTCATCAACACTGCGACTCCCTCCTGTCACGGGAACTGTCATCCGGGCTCGGCTCGTAATGAAAGGGAAAATATTTTATTCAGATTTATTAATTTGAAAATGAAGCCCGCCTGTCGAGAGGGGGACAGTTCTTCTCAATCTGTCATCGTTGAACCACACGCTCCTGACACCGGGATTCATTTGTCTTGTCGGCTCTGACAGTCGGATTCTCCCAGAGCTGTTCCTGGTGGATCGCCCTGGGATTTTAAACCGGATGAAACACATTCCGACAAGGAACAGCCTCTTTATTAATGCAAATTACACGAGGAGGAAAGAGCGGGAGGGAGGGAGAGAGGGAGGGAGGGTGACGCCAGCAGACGCTCTGGTTCCTCTCCCTGTATCAGTCATTTGTTATTTACATTTATACACATTTTTTTCAGGTTTAATAAAAGGAGATCGGGATTTTTAGTGACGTTTATGGATGGATTGTTTAGGAAAAAAAAAAAAAAAAAGGGAAAAAAAGGAAAAAAAAGGGCATCGTCACTAGAAATGTGCAAAAAAAAAAAAAAAATCTCTTTATGTATATATACTCAGAGAGGCAGGTGTGTTGGGTTCGGACAGGGAGAGCTTTCCCAAAGTGCAGGAGTGGTGGCTCTGAGCTGGGCAGGAGGTGTGTGGCAGTGTCATCAGTCTGGTGACACCGCCGAGGGTGCTGATGGCACCTCCCTGCCATCCATGGAACTGCTCCTGGTGGGAGTGGCTGGCTGGAAAGAGCTTTTTTGGGCTTTGTGGGGAGGTAATGCTCCCTCACATCCCTGGGGATGTCTCTGGTGGGACATCCTGGTGGCTCCTGGGGATCATGGCCATCCCTCCATCCCCTGCTGCTGCTCTTCCAACACTCACTAAACACCAGCACCTCCCAAAACCCTCTGGCCTCCCTCCCATGGGCAGCACCAGGGCTTGTGCTTGCCATCAGTGCCAGCCCCTAAGGATCCAGCCCCAGGTCCCCCTCAGCTCATTGGAGCTGCAGAAAACAAATGGCAGAGCCGGGGGTGTGGAGAGGCTGAACGTGTGTGTGTAATGATGTCTCCACAGTCTATAGAATGAATATTTAATAGCGCTTGTCAGCAAGATCTTATAGAGGGATTTCTGTCCTAAAACACTCGTTAACTCTCGCCATTTCCACGGCTGCTTGTGGTGGCTTCTGGCTGGTTTGTCACCTTCTCCCTGCGTTCACCATCCCTCCTCAGGCTGGCTCAGCAGAGACCCCATTGTCACCATTGTCACCATTGTCACCTTTGTCACCCCATCCCGGAGGTGTGAGCCAGCAAATGAGAAACCTGGAGCTGATGGATGCCCCTCTGCCCAGGGGCAGGATTTAGTGTCCCAAAGTCCCCAAGGTGACTCTGTGTGTCCTTTGTGGGTCGGAGACCCTTGCCCCCCAGCCTGCTAAAGCTCTGTCACAGAAACGTTCAGGCTTGACTTGAGGGCTGCAAGTGATGGAGAATCCACCACGTCGTTAGGCAAATTGTTCTGCTGGTTAATTAGCTTCACTTTTAATGTGCTTGGAGCAATGAGAACAGTAATTCAGGGTAGGAGCAGGGATGTGCAGTCAGGGCCTGAAGAGGTGTGGGAGAGGAGAATGGAAAGCTGGAGAAAAAGGACTCAAAATTAGAGCAGAGACATTTTTCAATGAATCTTTATCTGTGAGAGGGACAATGAGAAAAGAGAGGAGGAAAAAGAAAAGTGAAGAGAAAAGGAGGAAACATTTCAGAGGCACCAGCGTTATTTTTGAATTTGGGTTGAGTTTTGTGAACGTTATTTTTATGACAGAAAACTAAAGAGTAGAAATAATAAAATGCCATTTGGCATCCTAGAAATGCACTCGTGCACTTAAATGGAAAGTTCTGAAATCTAAATCTTGGTCTAAAAACATTTTCTTTTAAGGAAATGGGGGGAGGCTTGAACTTGATGCTTGAACCTCGATGTTTCAAACATTCCTCAAAGGTTTTCCCAGGGTCAGTGGACTCTTTTTGGCTTGCTTGAAATAAGGCAAGTGCCTGCCCAAAGAGGAGCACATAACAAAGAGATCTTAGGTTCTGCAAGCTTCTTTCTTCAGCTGCACCCACGAGTTGCTCTGAGAACAAACTCAGGATTAATCCTCACTGTAAAGGTGCATTAACCCAGCACAGTGGCCACAAAAAAAAAAAAGAGATATTACTGCCTAGGGAGCTGTGCCTCATCCATGATCCAGGCCCAGCAAACAGCAGGATGTGCTTGGTGAGGTGAACTCAGAGCTGCTCCCTTGCAGGAGAGAGCAGAGCTGGGGGTAGGGAAATGTTCCTGCAGCTGCCACAGGGCTCACCTGCACTCAGCTGCCAGAGGTGACAGGGACATGACACCGAGGACAACCTTGGGAGCACCTTGAGGAGCCAGCTGGCCACGCCTCAGCCCAGCAGAGCACCTCCAGGTACTGCTCCAAGCACCTCCCCACCTGGCCTGCAGGGACTGCCTGAAAAATCACTGCTGCCCTTGAATTCCTATTTCCCTGCAAACCCCGTGGCTAGGGCTCAGCCCTGGTGTAATAGGCATCTGCTTGTAGTAATCTCAGCACCCCTCCTCAAACCTACTTATAAAATACTGTCCCTTGCACCAATTTTATCTGTGACATCGCATAAAAAAAAAAAAAATCCATTAAAAGAAATAAAAGCAGGTGCAGCCTGGTGCTGCAAACACTCCTTCACTCTCATTCTCTCCCCTTCGTTCTCCCTCTCCTTCACTCTCGGTGTTTGCTAGTTTGTATGATTAATTTTATCAATTTTCCTGACCTGCTTTGCCACTGAAATAAATATGACAGCTGCAGTGCTGCCTCAATTCGTTCTCTTGCCAAGTGAGCTGCTGAGATGTGTTTTCTTGTTGATCGCAGACTTTGGTAAATATCAAGTAAATAGACTGAAGAGGATTCATTTCAGCAGCTTGGATTGTCAGGACTTCAGCCTGAGAGCACATCCTTCACCAGGGAGACAAAGGGAGAAGGAAAGCTCCTGTCCCTCCCCAAAAAAGCAATCAGGAAATCCTTGTGGTGCACCAGAATTAGCAGTGTCAGCAGATGTCTTGGAGGGGACTCCTGAAGCCTGGGTGCTGAGAATTTGCCCCATGGCCAGTCAGAGATGGCCATGGCACATCTCAGAACTGCCCTAGAGACAGTCCCTCAGCAAATTTCCCACTGTGGAATTGTCTCCTGCCCCTGTGTGGACCATCCTGCCTCTCCCCAGCAGCAGGTGGCCCAATGGGCCACGGGTTTAGGGAGCACCAAAATCCTGTTTGGTGTGGGAGATGTGAGCAGGGAGTTTTGGTGACCTGGCCTTGCCACCTGCCCCCAACTGAATGGGCAGTGTCCAGAACCCTGGTTTGTCTCTCCCAAAAGTGAAATTCAGCCAGGAGTGAGCTGAAGGCTTCCTGCCTTCCAGGGAGTCTCTCCTGGAGATTTTTTTCCATGGTGAGCACCACCATTTTTTTCCACCTGTGAGCACACAGCCAACCTGGATCTTGAGCAGGGCACTCAAATCCTGACTCCTGCTGCCTCTGCATGTGGCTTTTCACCCTCTGATTGCTGCAGGGCTGTGCTGGCACACAGGAGCCAGGCTCCCCTCAGGTCTGGGGGACCCTCCTTGTGGGTTATCCATATGGTGCATTGCTGTGCACATGGAGGATTTAAAGCATTAGGAGGGAAATGGTTGTGTTAGCACATCCACCATATGGCCTGTTTAGCTGCTGTGGCAGGAGAGAGAAAGGGAAGGGCTGGAATATCACTGCTCAGTGCTGCTCTTTCAGCCAGCAGTGCCTCTGGTGCCACCATCTCACTGATGGTGGTCTTAGCCCTCAGGACTTTTAGGTGCCTTTCAGAGAGATTTGGGATCAATCCCAAAGCCAACCTGAAAGCAGCTGTGTGTCCCCAAAGGTGGTTGTGCATTTTTTTGGGAAGAACTCCCCTGTGTGAGTGCCTGGAGCAGCAGAAGAAGCCAGGGCCAGAGCATCCAGGCAGATTAGAGCAGTGAGGATGTGATGTGGGTGTAATTTCTGCAGCAGTTCCTGATGGTGATGTGGACAGAGTGATGCTGTTGGGGGAGCATTCAAGCACTGTGTGCTCTGCCCTGTTTGAGGGGCTTTGGCTCTTGGAAAGTATTTAAAGCTATTCCTGTGGAAGAACTAGGCATACTTCCTCAGGCATGGCCTTAAATACTTCCAAAGTAGTGCTGGAGAGGAGTGCTGAGCAGAATTTACTAGTGTGGAAATCCTTACCTGCATTGTCTAAGCTCATTCAACTGCTCCAAAAGCCCCTCAGTGGGATGATGCTGCCAGTGTTACCAGCCCCACCTGCACAAAAGCCTTGAGTGTGCCTACTCTTGCCCAGGAAATCATGACATTGGAATAATGTCATGATTCATGGACACTGGAATAAAATCCAGGTGTTGTTTTGTGCCTGTGCAGACTTTGGGTGAAGTTTATATACAAGCTTTATTCCCATAAACAAAAGCTTTTTGCTGATTTCCAGCAATTCTATATCTTTAGAGACTCTACAAGCAAGGAATGCTGCACAGAAGGTTTTTCAGTCTGGTGGAAGATAAAGATGATCCAGTTAACCAGCAGGCAGCAATGAACCAGCACAGCCCACAGCCCAGCTCTCTGCCTGCTGCAGATCTCAGCAAAGCTGCCTTGGCTTGTCACATCCAAACACAGGGAGAGAGGGGAAAAAATAGAAACTCCCAGCCTCCAAAACCAAAAGGAGAACTTGTAAATGTGACCCAGATAAACATGATGCAGGGTGGCATCCTTGAGTCAGCAGAGAGCCTCAAACACCTGCTCATGCCACCTCCTCTACCCTGGCATGCTGGAGGAGACTGCAAAGGCTGAGTGGCTGCTGCAGCATCCCAAAATCGTCCCCCCAAAACTGCCACAGCCTCCAGCCTGGCTATGAGCCTCTCAGCTTTGGCTCAAGAGCTTGAACCAGGGGGCAGGATGAATAAAATACCCATCACTGAATATAAACCCAGAGACATGGGGCTCCCCTGCTGCCTCTGCTCCAATTTCCTGCAGATTGACTGTGCTCCCATAGCTTTACCTTTTGGAATTATTGCACTATTACCATTACAAAGGTGATAATTTTCATTAATGACTTGCTGCTGGAAGCTGCACAGCCCAGGACTTTCCATCAGAGTGAATATCTGCAGGGACTCCCCTCTCCTGTCTTTGCACCAGCTGGGGCACTCAGGAAAACACATCCCAGCCTTTGCTGCCCTTGGACTGGGCTCCAGACACGTGGTGGGGCTGGGTAAAGTGGTGCCACACTGCTGGCACTCCTTGGATGGAATGACTCCTTCTCTTGGACAGAGAGCCCAAGCTGCAGGTCCAGGGTTTGGTGCTGCTGCCAGACCCCAGCTGTGCCTGCTAAAGCCACTCTGCTAAGGAACATTCTTTTGGATGCTACAGCCCACTGCCAGGAGTGGTTGGACCTAGGTGGGCTGAGCTGCTTTGGGAGTTGTGCTGCTGTTCTCCTTGACTGTGTTATTTTGTAGTATCATTTTTTAGGTTGGAAAATACCTCTAAAATAATCAAATCCAACCAATAACCCAATACTGCCAGCCCCACCACTAAGTCACGTCCCTAAACACCACTCCTATGCATTTTTGGGTGAATTCCAGGGATGGTGAATCCACCACTTCTCTGGGTAACCTGTTCCACTGCTTGATCAGCCTTGCAGTGAAAAACTATCCTAATACCCAGTCTAAACCTACACTGGCATAACTTGAGGCCTTTTCCTATTTAACCCAGCCAGGTTAGCACTGCCCAGACCCCAGTGGAGTGTCCAGCATGGAGCTCACACTCAGTGTGCCTGTGCCAAAGGTCTCCAGGGGACCCTTCTGGCTGTTGGTGGAGCAGCACAAGTGATGGTGGTACCACACTGTGGTGCCTCCCAAGAGGTGATGACCAGACAGAACCAGGATCATGAATGCCTGGGAACATCCCCAGGGAGCAAAGGGCAGCAGCACTCCCCTCCTTTCCCACCAAGATGTTCTGATGGCTGCTGTGTTGACTGGGCATATTTTTTACTGATGCAGATCACCTTGGTCCAGCAAGGAGCTCCCGCAGCAGCCTCTCCTCATCAATTCAGATACCCCCCTCCCCTCCTCTCAAGGACTTGTGAGAGCAAAAGGCTCGTGGCTACAGAGATTTACACCCCCTCAGCAAGGGTTAACCTCATCTGGCAGCCACTATTGTCTCAGGACAACTTGTCAGTCTGTGAGAACGTGCCGTAATGGATTTGAAGTGGATTGCTTAGCCCACGGAGAGGGTGATGCTGTATTTATTGAATAGACATTAAAAAGAACATTTCTCAATTTCTCAGCACTGAACTCGAGGTCAATGGATCTTTTTGGCACTGACATGCTGAGTCAACTCCTAGCTTAAAGCTTTTAGAAGGACCAGGGTTAGATGAAAGGATTAGACTCCATCTTTAGCGTTTCCCTGGCAAAATCGTTGGGTGCTAAATCATTTATGTTGCTTTGCAGTGCTTTGCTTGGCCTCTCACTGTTACCTTGGAAAAGGAAAAAAGAACAACATTCCTCCCTTTTTTCGGATTGAAATGGCACAAGTTGATTATTTCCCCTGTGCTGCACTGAGGTGAGGTGGGTACAAAGTGAGTTTGGCTACACAGAGGGGGAGGCTGGCTGACAGAGAAAGAGAGAAGAGCAGGTGAGAATAGACATGGTCAGCTAGAAACCAGGACAAGGAAAATGGCTTAAGTATCCCACTTCAGCAGGGACTGGGGGAAAAGGGTGAAACACATGCAGAGCATTAAGAAGCCTTCAGCAGGTGGTGCCTCATCCTAGAGCTGCAAAAACCTGGGCCAGGGGCACCTCTGAGATTTTCTCAAACCAAGGTGGTACAAGGTAAGGGATGGGATTCTCCCCTTTCCCATCCTGCCCCTGTCAAGTGCAGGAGGTGTTTCCATAGATCCCAACCTCCCTGGTGTCATGCACATCTCTGCTGCTCCCTGTGGCTTCAGGCATTTCTGTTCAGGCCCATTAGTGTCACACTAAGGGCAGTGCTGGACAGGTGGGTTTGGACGAGGCTGTCTAGCCTGAGAAAGCCTTGGGAAAGGCATTTTTGGAAAGAGTGCCAGCCTCAGAAGGGGTGGTGAGTGATAAGAAGCTCCTGCTGTGCATCCATTGTCAATCACACTGGCTGCTGGGGAGAGACACGCTCCTGCATTGATTCCAGCTCCTCTCAGGGTGGATGGAGCAGCATTTCCTGCAGCACAACAGCAGAGCAGCCTCTGCCAAAGCAGCAGATCCAGCTGAAGGTGGCCCTGCCCATGGCAGGGATGACCTTTGAAGGCTCCCCACAACCCAAACCACTCTGTAATTCTGTGATTCTACCTTCTCCTGCAGCCTTTCTGCTTGCAGACAGTCTATCCCACGCTGGCAGCTCGTACACATCCCACAGCCCCTTTTCCCAGTTTTTTTTTTTTTTCTTTTCCCTTTTCCCTGTTGCAACCAGCACTTCCCAACTGTTCCAGGCCTTCTGGTAGCGGTGCAGCAAATAAAATGCAATCCGCCTGTATCATAAAGTCCAATAAAAATGAAACTGAACATCCACTTTGCAGACAGCAAGTACACTGTAAATTTATGAGATCATATCTCGTGGAGGACAGGGTACTTAAGGGGGGAAGGAAGGGGCTGGCAAAAATGGGAGAGAGCGGCCGAGGGGTAGTAAATATGTTTTCAATAATGAAGAGGCCCGATTACCCTCTTTGCAATAAAAACGTGCACAAGGCAGAGCTGCTGTAAAAATTCCTCCCGAGCAGCCTGGCGTATTTGCACCTTGTCATCTTGTCAGCTCCGTGCGAATTTCCGAGGCGCCGGCAGCGGGTCGGCTCTGCGGGGCTGCCGAGGGGGAGCGGCTTGGGGGGAGGCTCCTCCCTCCCAAAATTTAAAAAAAACAACATTTCCTTGACAGGCACCACAGGTCCTGTTGGCCACCCCCCTCCCAAATGCACTGGTCCGCCCGTAACCGTGGCAACCAGCGGGATGCAGGATGCAGGGATGCATCCCCGTGGTGCCACGTGTCCTGGGTTTCTCTCCAACCAGGTGAGGGTGGTGGGAAGCACTATGGGATTGGGGATGTGGCTCCTTGAGGGCTCCAGGGTGTGTGCCCAGGAGAGCTGGTCACATCAGCAGGTGACATTTTTCACTTTTTTGTGATCATTATGCAGCCTCCCTGGGGTGGATGGTACCACTGGGTGCCACTGGGTATGGCACCACTGTGTGCTTCATGTATTTAAAGCAAAAAATAAGCATTTTGTCTCATCCCAGAACAAACCAGAGCAAATCCTGACCTCTTCCAAGGTGCTTTCTCCAGAGGTGAGTGTTTAAACTGACTGAAATGAGGAGATATAAGCAGCGCAGGAGCAGCTTCAAGTAGTCTGAAAGCCAGCCTGAGCTGTCCTCAAATAAACCACTGCTGGGCCCAGAAGAAAGCAATTACACAGGGGCTTAGCTGAGCTGATTTAACAAAGCTGCAGTAATTAAACCTCATACACTTCAGGCAGGGGATTCAGCTCCGAGTGCTATCAGGATCTTGTCTCAGAAGGTAAATCTTTTTGGTGTGAGCAGCTGAGAGGATTTAAACCAAGGTAATTCTCCTTTCCCTCTCTCCTGCCTCTTGGCTGAGACTGCCCTGGTGGCTGCCAGAGGGGTTAGCAAGGATTTTTTCTTTTGTGGGGCAAAGATAGAGCAGAGTGGAACTCACAGCCTGGAGCTGCTTTGGAGGAGCCAGCAGCCACCTGGCTGCTGAGGACAATTTACTGATTCCATCCTGCAGCCTCGGTGCAGAAAATCCCCTCCTTTGGGGTTCACGACCCCGCCTGGGATCCCGCTGGAGCTAATGGGAGCCTTTCTCCGCCCTTCAATGGGCTTTGAACCGCGCTGCTGAGGCGGAGAGAAAGCGCCGGGGGTCGGGGGGTGGCAGGGCTGGGGGAGTGCCGGGCATCCCCAGCACAGCCACGGGCTGGGCATGGAGAAAAGGAACCCTGGCCGTGCAGCTTGACCTCTCCCATTCAAAGGGAGATCAAAGGAGGGCCAAGAAAGAGCAGAGGAGGCTGCTGTGCCCCGGGGATGAATGGAAGATGAATGGGGAAGGGGTGGGGGGGAGCTTGGAATTGCAACAAAGCCGCGGGATTCAATTGGAGGGAGGGTTTTTTTCTGGAAGGGAAAGCAGGCAAGGGGCATCAGGGAGAAGGGGTGTTTTCCATGTCAAGGGTGCAAGTGTTTGCATGGGTGGACAGGAGCTGGTGGGATTAGGGTTCCTGAAGGTCTCCAGCTGGTGGTGAAAGGGAAACACTAGTGAGTCTCCAGAACACCAGGTAAAAGAGGCTTCAGTGAGCAGGTGGTGGCATCTTTGGGATGTCTGTTCCTGGGGAAAGAAGAATGTCAGAGGTGTGTGGGTGACCCATCTCCACCAGCAAGGGTGGGAAGAGCCTGTTTTTGATGGTTACTCCTGCAGTAGAAGCTGGCTAGGGATGGGGAAGGTGCCCTGCTAGAGTTGCTGAGAAATGACTGAACTGGTGCAGAGGGTCAGGAGGAAGGAAGGAAGGAAGGAAGGAGAGCACTGGATCTATGCAGAGTTTCCTGGACTCCAGCACTGTGACCATGCCCAGGTGAGGCCCCAGGGAAGCTGATCTGGAGGGGGAGAAAGCTGCTAGTGAGAGGAGAGCCTGTCACAACCTCCTGCAGGCACAGCTCAGACCACGGTGTTGCAGGGGAAAGGGAGCGCAGGAAAAGAGCTCAGATCTGAGAAAGAAACCTGGGGGAGATGTAAAGTAGGTCAGGCCATGAAGATCAAGCACAGAAGTGCAGCATGCACATGCAGAGACAAGATCAGAGGAGCCAAGGCACACGGTGAGATGCAATTAGCAGGGGACACCAAGTGTAACGAGAGGCTGCTCCAGCAGTACCTCAGCAGTGGCTGGAGCACCACAGAGGTGCTGGTTTGGTGTTTGGGGACAGGGAGAGCACTCAGCAGATGATGCCAAACAAGCAGCATCACATTTGTTTTCCCCTAAGAAGGTCGGCTGTGATCCTAATTAAGTACTAAGGGAAGATGCTGTTATCTTTAAAAAGGGAGAGAAGTAGGAAAGGGATAATTATGAAGATTTCAGTCTAACTGCAGTTCCTAGAAAAGTATTAGGGCCTGTAGTCAAACCTGTAGAAAATAGGAGAAAACAAGGCTATGAGAACAGGTAACACATGTGGCTTCAAAAGAAATTGTGTCAGCCCAGTAGGCTCCCCTTGCCTTTGTCCAGAGTAACTGTAGATACCCCATCCCTGGAAGTGTCCAAGGCCAGGCTGGATGGGGCTGTGAACAACTTGGGATAGTGGAAGGTGAGGCAAACCCATGGCAGAGGTTTGGAATGAAGTGATTTTTTGTGTCCCTTCTGACCCAAACCAATCTGTGAACCTGGGTAGCAGGTCACAGGAGAGAAGGCAAACAGCAGAAGCTGAGCACCCTGGGTTTGCCAGATTGGCAGGGTGGTCTCATAACCTTCTCATCTTCATGAAATTTGGAGGCTGAAAACGTTGCCAGGAGTTCAAACTGGGATTTGCACTGAAAGGATGTGTTTACAGAGCAATTTTGGTATCTGCTGATGCTCTGTGTTTTTATTTGTGACCCAGGATGCTGGAATGGGGCTGCAGTTGTTTCCAGCTGGCACAAGCCTAGCTGAGTTGGAGTACCAGATTTACAGGCAAAATAACTCAAATAAATGGGAGAAAGGGTGTGGGGGGGAAAAAAGATGTGACTGGAGCAGTGTTGGTTTGGGGTTTTTTGACATAAGATTAGTGGGAAGTTGGTCTGGCAGGTGAGTAGGTGCTGCTTCCATGTAAGAATGAGATGATGGACTGAAATACATAGAGGGGGAGGCTGGCTGACAGAGAGAGAGGGGTCTGTAGGGAGAGAAGGGCAGGTGGTCAGCTAAAAAACAGGACAAGGAAAATGGCTCAAGTATCCCACTTCAGGAAGGATTGGGGAAAAGGGTGTGGGATCATCTTTTGCTCATGGTCCAGCTGGAGCATTTTGGAGGGAGAGAATAGAGGAGGAGGAGAAGAAGAAGAGGAGGAAGTGGGAGAAGGAGAAGAAAATGAGAAGGAAAGGAAGTGGGAGAAGAAGTAGAAGGAGAAGGAGAGCAAGAGGGAGAAGGAGAAAAGGAAGGAAAAGGAGAAAGAGAAAAAGAAGAAGAGGAGGAGGAAGAAGAAGGAGAAAAAGAAGAGGAAGAAGAGGAGATAAAGAGGAGGAGGAAGAGGAAAAAGAATGAGAAAAAGGAGAAGAAGAAGGTAACAGGTTACTGAGGTGGAAGAACAGCTTTGTGATGGGCCATGTTGGCATCTGGTCTGTGTCCCTGCTGGGCCACTGGTCTCCTGCACTGCCTTGGCCTGGCCACTGGTGTTTTCCAGCCCACTGGTGTTTTCCAGCCCCTTTGCCCAAGCAAACAAGGGACTTTCCTTGCAGGGAGGACAGGAGCTGGTGTGGGACCATCCCTTGATTGTGGTGTTCTGGAACCAGAGGGGTCTCAGCCACTTCTCAGGCTTTTTATCCTTAACCCAAACCCCTTGTTGTGGGAGGGCCTGGACAAGCAGCTCCCACCAGCACACAGCCACACAGTGCCTGTTGCAGGGAGAATATTTAATTTCAAAGCCCAACAGATCAAATGCAGCTGGGGGGTGGAGCTGAGCTTATCTCTCGCCTTGTCCAGAAGTTTGAACAGCAAAACAAACGATCTGATAGTGGTTTTTAAATTTTTTATTGTGCTTCTCCCCCTCCCCTGTACCAGACAGCTATAAAGAAGGGATAATCTGAATTATCCCAGCTAATTGTGCTGCCCAGCCACTTGAGCAAGGACATCCTTCCCTTTCCTCTTCCCGGCAGGGACAGCTGGCTGCCAAAAAATCCCAAGATCTGAGAGTTCCCCGAGGTAACCATTTATTTGGGATGCTAACTGGGCCATCCACAGAGTGAATTAAAAGGACATTCCTCAGGAGCTCTGGGAATCCTGTGGCTGTGCCCAAAGGGTAGGGGGGAAAATCACAGAGCAGTAGCTGGAGCCTGCTTGTAAGGAAATTAAACTAAAAGTGTGTAGGGAAAACAGCCGTGAGGCTTCACATTTCAAACTCAGAGTGGTATCCAGCAGGTCTGAAAAGCTGTTTAGCATGTGAGTGCTGGCTCACAGACTGCAGAATCTTATTTTTGCTAAAATATTAGTGCTCTTCCCCCCACTTCATGATAATGAAATGAAATGGAAAAGTGTCCATTTGCTGGATTCAATCCAACTAAAAACCAATTGCAAACACCCAGTGCTAGGCAAGGCATTTCTTTCCCCCCCCCTTACCCCCCCCCCCCCCCCCAAACATCCATTTTCAGTAGGTTTAACCCAGAAGTGCCTGTTTTGCTATGAGTAGCAGGGGAAAAAAACCCAACCAAACAAAACCAACCAAAAACTAAACCAACCCCCAAATTCTAAAATCAATACTTTGTATTTTCCGGGATTTTTTTTTTTTTTTTTTTTAACTCAACACTTTCAATGAAAAGGTGTCAGCCCTGCCTGGCTCCCTGAGGAAGCTCCCTCTATGGGTGATGCTGTGGCAGCGTTGCTCCAGCTCCAGAATCCCATGGGTCAGCCCTGGTGAAACTTTTAGATTAAATCCTCTTTTTTTCCTTTTTTTTTTTTTTCCCCTATATAATATAATTTTTTAAAAATCACAAAAACTGTTGCATTATTGCATTTTCATTTGGAGCAATAGGTACCAGAGTGTCAGGGGCTGTGCAAAGGGGTGGATGTGCTCAGCTCTGAATGAAAATTTGCATCTTGTGATGAAAATGTGCCTTAATTGCATTAGGAAAGTTTTTCTGTGTTTCTGCTCATAAAGGAAACGGGGGTTTGGTGCCTTGGTGGGGAAAGCAAAGCCATTTGCACATTTTGGTGTCCCTGTTCAGTCAAAATTTAACAGACTTGTGTGGAATACACTGAATTTTTCAGTGTATTCTCCAGCTAGTGCAGCTGTTTGCTATGCTGTGATGGAAAATGTTGGATTTTAACCCCATATAAAGGTTTGTAAAATGCTTCTACTCAGCAAAGCCAAAGTTTCAGAGCTGCCATCAGAACGGGCATAAAATGCTATAAAGACATTTTGATTCTGAAATATTGGCACGTCCTTAGAGTAAGTTCCAGGTCAAAGGGAGAAATGCTGTAGCTGTGAAATCAAAAAATTCCCTGCCTTGGTGGAAGAGTTGGAGTTTGCCAGGGGCAGGAGATTTGGCAGGGAACACTTTGCAGTGCAGAGCTGGGGCTCAGTTGGTGTAGGGGGCAGAGGTTTGGTCCTTTGAGGGGAAAAAAAATCAGTTTATAAGTTTGGTTCTGAAGAGAAAATTGGTGGTTTTTTTTCCTGTTGTCCTTCTCCAAGAGATGATGTGACAGTGTGGGCTGGAGCAGAGCTTCTCTGGAAGGTAAAAGCTGTGGGCCACTGCAGGATGTGAAACAAATCTGTGACTGCTGGTCCAAACCTCCCCAAAGTTCTTGGGGTGTTCGTTGAACCCCTGAACTCCCATAAAAAATGCTTGTCACCCACTGTGGTGGGTGGTCTATGGCCCTGGAGGGTGTCTGGGCTCAGAGATAACTCTGCAAAGCTGAGTTATGAGGAGCCATCATGTTATTGTACAGCCAGGGAGAAAGATGGGAGAAATACTGCTGTGTACAGATCCATGTTTTTCTCCACAGAGTAAAATGCTGTGTAATTTTATCTAGTTACTATAAAACAGTTTATACTCCTTGTTTATCAAAAATAAAAAAAACGGGGGGGGGGGGGGCAATCCCCCATATTTCACTTCCTCTACTGACAGGCTATGAAGGAAAAAAATAGATGGTTTCTTCTGCATTTAATATTTCAAACCAAGTAGACCCAAAAGAAAAGGCAGCAATTAACCTCAAGTACCAGCAATGTGTTTCTTGTGTTTCTTCTCTCCTGATTTGGCTGCAAAGAATCAGTTTAGTGCAAACTTATTTCCAGTCATGTTAAACCTTTTAGCAGTAATTTTAGAGGCAGGAAAGCAGTGCAGCCATGCTTGCCAGACTTCTGAGGTGGGACCCTCACCTCCCATTTGCTCAGGATTTTAAATCCTTTGCAGGATGGTTAGGAAATGATCAGTTCATGCCTGACCATGAGTTGGAATAAGCTTATGCACATACAAAGAGAAGGAAATTTATAAGCCTGGCAGAACCCAAAAAAAGGGCCAAATGGTAAAAGAGGCATTGACTGTGATGCAGGTTCTCTACTTAGGGACATGCTTATTTGTGCCTGTACATGCTGGGTGATGCATTTTCCCTCTTCCCACTGTAAATTCCACACGAGCCCTGCCCTGTGGCTCTGTGACAGGAGCAGAGACACCTGAGCATCACCTGGCCCTCACCTGAACCACTTTGCCACCACAGTTTGGTTCCTTGCCACCTAACCAGCAGCATTAGCTGAACCCTCATCAGGAATGCAGCAAGGACAGAGAGTTCCTTGCCTTCCCTCCCCACACAGCCTGCACCCTGGCTGGCAGCATCCTGTGACTAACTCTTCTAGACTGGATTTCTCCAAGGGACGGCCAGCGCTTAATTTGGCTGACTCGGCACTCTGCAGGAGCTCTCATCCATGCCAGCTTGAGTCCTAGCAAAAACCCATCATCATTAGCCCTCCAAAGGCACAGCTCAGAAGCTCTCCACCCCCGTTCCTGCAGGCTGGGCTGCTCTGTGCCTTCCCACAGACCGAAATTCCCCTGGTGGGCTCAATTACAGCCATCAGCCTTCATGCTCTTTTTCCACGGCTCCACACGGACACCCTTCTGCAGCAGCAGCTTTCCCACAGGTGGCATCTCCCACAGGAGAGGTGGCACTGCTGCACCAGGCCTGTGGGCTGTTTGGGGGCTCATCCCTATGGGGGTTGTCCTAATTGCAGCCATTTGGGATGTGCCCCAGCCCTGTACTCCGAGGAGTTGGATGGAGCAGAGCGCTGAGCATGGGGCTTTCCTTGAGCAGGGTCTTCAGCTTGCAGCAGATTTTTTTGTCTGGTGCAAGGCAGGGCTGGGCTGGGGAGGATCTGGGCAGTGTGCATTTCTCTTTGCTAACACTTTGGCAGCCTCTCAATGAACAAACCACTAGACAACAAATCTGGAGCAGCCCTCGGCTGCGGTGGCCAGACCTCGGCTGTTAACTGGGCTGAAGAGTACCAGCTGCTCTGCTCCTGCCCCAGGGAGAAGAGGCCCTTCTGCTGTGGTCTGGGGATGAGAAACACGCCTGAACCAGCTCCTGCAAACTGGGATGGCTTTTAGACTCCAGCTCTGGATCCAAATCTAAATTTCATGGCTTTACATGCTGCCTGAACCAATGTCTTGGCTCCAAATATCTCTCTGCTCTAAAAAGGCAAATTATACAGTGGTGACAAACTCTTTTTCTTCCCTTGGCCCTGTGAAATGCTGAGTTTGGGGTGCTCTGGCTTGGGCTTCCCCAGCTGCACTGCTGCAGCCAGGACAGTGCTTGAATGTAATTCCCTTTTTCCACCCCTCTGGCAGTGGGTGCTGACTGGGCAGAGTGACCTGCCTGGGTTTGTGCCTCAAGCTGGGAATGTCTGGGTCGTGCAGCTTGAGCCATGGCTCTTGCAAGGCACTAACTTTTCCTTCTCAGAAAAGGACTGAGCCTGGAAAATTGCTCTGCCTGTGTTTTCTAGCCTGTGCAGTAGCAGGGTAATGCTGGTGCTCAGACACCAGCTGTGGTCATGCAGGGCTCTGCATCTGCTGGGTGAAAAAAGAGACATCCCTGTTATAAATGGGAAAGAAGAAGTGTATTTTCCTATTTTCATAAATTTTAGTGGTGTTTCATAGCTCAAAAGGCATTGCCCATGAGTTGAAGAGTGAGGGAGGAAACTACACTTGTGTCACACAAAATCTTCCCCATCCTTTCCAAATGGGGAGCACTGGGTGAGCTGCTCAGCAGCTTTGTCCCAGGTTTGCCCCCTGTGCCAGTGGCTGGAGTGCTGCCCAGCTCTTGCAGGGCTGTGATAAAGCAGCAAGAAGCACTCAGGGTGTCCCCACACCCCTGCCTGTCCCCTATGGGTGGGGACACGGCCACCCCTGGACAAAAATCTCTGGCAGCATTGACCATGGCAGGGTGTGTGTTACAGATGTGTCCCAAAACCCGTGGGTGAGGAAGGAGATGGGTCAGCTGGAATCCTGACCAGCTCTGAGGGGCCACCATGACCCCAAAGCTGCTGTGGGAGATGGGCTGGTGCTTTGAGCTGTGTCCCTGATGTGGTGCTCAGCTCCTACCCTGCTGTCTCCCACCTCTCCTCTCCTCCTAGGATTCCCCTCAACCTGCTGTGGCACCTTCTGTCAAACGCTTCACACGTTTGTCACCAAAATGTTTTGGCAGCAGCAGCATCTCTAGGTTTTGACATAATCCCGACAGGAGACTTTCTCAATTATTACTAATGGAACATTATGCTCCTCTTTGGGAACTCCTGCATGAATAAAAAGGGTCATTAATGACATCTGCGCAGAGCCCGGAAATTATTAGTCAATGCTGATACAGTTTTATTTTATTTTTTTAATTTTTGCATATATATTTTCTTAAGCTCCTGCTAATTTCCCACCTTGCCTCCCACCCCCTTCTCCAAAGTCTCCTGTGCAAAGTGGAGCCGAGTGGGTTATTGTCAATGCTCTTGCTTTTGTGCAGGTAAATGCTCTTCCCCTCCCACCCTTCCCTCCCTTCTATTCCCTCTTGGCTTCTTTAAAGATTGTAGCTCTTGTTTCAGTCCCAAGAGATCCCATCACACCTTTCCCTGGGCTAGATTTTATTGCCAGTCAAGCTCAAATATTTCTTGGACTTGGAGGAATCAATATTGCCCTGGTCCTACCAAGGCAGTGCTGGAGAAGGAGCTGCAGCCTGAGTCCTGCTGCCTGTGGAGCTCAGGGTGGCCTGTCCCCATCCCTGCAGGATGCTGGTGGCACACAAAAGATGCTGGGAGAGGGACTGGAGGTGTCCCCAAGTGCCACACAGCATCATGCGACGAGCTTGGATTGTTTTAGAGGACCTTCTAGACAGCAAACCATTAGGTTGGTTTTTTTTGTCCTTCTGCCAGTATTCAGTTTCCTCTGCTCAATACCCCAAAATGCTACGCAGAGAAGGCTTTTTCTTTTCTTTCCAAGATCTCTGGAGAAATTTGAGGCACTGTGACAGAGCCCTATAGAGATGTGACAAACAAAAGGTGTCTCTGCTCTGAGCCATTTCAAATGGTTCTGCAAGTCACAGCTGCTGAAGGGTGCAGGGAGCATCTGTCCCTTGTCCTGTGCTGATAACAACATGTGGGTCTGAGCTCTGGGCCCATGGCAGGATGAAACCCTGAGGTCATTCCTCTTGCTGCACCACTGTGCCAGCACAGGAGGTTTGGAGGCACGTGTAGAGTTGGGTTTTATTCCCAAAGAGGAAAGGGCAGGTTTGGGAGGATGGTTAAGCTTTTGATGGGATCTCTTGTGGCCTGTGATGCCTTCACTGACTCAAAGCATTGTCCTGGTTTGAAGGACAGGTGTCTGCCAATAAAGGCAGGAGCTTCTCTTTGAAATGGAGAATGTAAACCCCCTCCCTCCAAATTATTTATAATTTTGAAATTAAGGGGCTCTCAGGAAAAGATACGGGAATTAGGAATAACAGTTCTTTACTAGGAAAATTAAAATAGAAATGCAGTATTACAAAGAACAATCCCAAACACTGCCAGAGTCAGAATCCAAGCTGACACCCGTCAGTCAGTCAGGGTGGTGGCAGCAGTCCCATTCAATGGTGGCTGCATCCTCCTGCAGGGGCAGATGTGGTTCAGCTGGAGCAGTGCTCCTGGAGAAGGTGCAGTTTCCTCTGAAGGTGCAGGGATGATGTGGAAAGGTCTGGCTTTCCTCTGGAATCCAGTGTTAAGAAGGTCCCTTGGTGTCCAAAATCTCAGTTTTTCTCTGGGTAGGAAAGGCTTGGCTGCTCCCCCTGGCTGGAGCATCTCCCAGTGGGATGATGGAATTTTATCAGTCATGCAGTGGGACTGAATGGGCCAGCAGCAGATGATATCTGCCTGGAGGGAGGATGGGCTGTGGAAAGATAAAGATGATTGCCCCAGCTGGTTTAAAGCTGGCCCATTAGCAGATAATATGTGCCAGGAGATCAGGGTCACTGCCCCAACTGGCTCAGCAGATGGTGATGGAATCCACATTGCTGGCCACATCCTGTATTGCAACCCAAGACGGCATGTTTTTCTTTCCTGGGTTGGCATCAGTCAAATACACAGCACAGATGTTGGAGATGATGTTGGTTTGTGCCCAGCAGGAAGGATCTCAGTGTCCCAAAGCCACTACAAGATGCCCAGCTCCACAGTGAGTGTTCCCAACGCTGCTTGCTGCACTCTTCCCAAACCATCGTCTGTGACCTTGGGAGATGTGGCTGCTGTGGGGCTTTGCTTGCCCACCAAGGCACACAGGGAGCACCAGCTGGTCCATGGGGTTGGCTGGGAGATGTGCCAGTTGTCCCATGGGGCCTGGGCTCCTTGCACAGCTGCTAAAGAAGGCCAAGTGGGGACTGCCAGCATCCGCTCACACCCAACACCTGGGTTAAAAGGTCGGCGCAGTTACTCTAAAAACAAAACAACTAAACAAGAAAATAAACTCCTCCAAAAGGGAAAAAAAAAATTCCCTCAGAGAAAAGGTATTTCAACCCGTTTTTGATTTATGAGGTACTATAGGATATTGAGACGTTATTCACAATCGATACTCGCTCCTGCAGGGCTCCCGCCGGAGCCATAGACCCGCCTGGCGGAGCACACACCGGTCAGCCTGCTCCACTGGAAGGGCCAGCCATGTCCTGCTGGAGCAGGCATAAAGCTGGGCTTCAGCAGCTGTATATCTTCAGGAAATGGGCCTGGTTACACGTGTCTTTGGGCAGCTGACACAGGGATATAGTTTAGGGTGAAGGCAGCAGCTCAGTAGCAGGAACCAGCGCTCCTCAACAATGAGATCTCCTTTGCTCCGTGGCCTTTAAGGTGCAAAATGGAGCTGTTCACTTGACTCCTAGTGGAACTGGGCCAATTCCGAAGCCAGCACTGGGTTTTATTCTGGGATTTTATCTCTAAAGGGGGATTTGCAAACACTTTAAGGAGGGGCGTGGGGGGGAAGAAAAAAAAAAATTCCTTCAGCATAAAATTGCATCCTGGCCAAATTCCAGTTTGGGTAATTACGTTCTCTTTCTGTAGTGGCTGCAGGACAAAGGGCCATTCATCACGCTCCAAAGTGCCGCAAAAGGCTCCCGTGTTCCACCGGAGAAGTGCCCATGTTTGAATCCAAGAGAGAAAGTTTTCTCCCTGTGCTCCAGGCCACTCTGGAGGGTAATGGAGCTTGGCACTGCTTTTCAGGATCTTTTTGGGTGAGATAGAGGGGCAAGGACCTTGTCAGGAGCCGCTCAGGCTCCAGCAAATCTGGGTAAGTAGGGCGCGGAGCAAAATAGATTCCTCACAGCCTCCCGTGGCTCGCCTTTCACCCCAAGGACGTGTCTGTCTTTGCAGAGTGCCACCAGAGCTCCAGGGGATCCCTCTGGAGCAGAGGAGCTGCATTTCCTCCCTGCAAACCTCCCGTTCTGGAAATGCCTGTAAGCAAGAAACTGGGTCGCATCCAGCTGAGCCGGGCTCAAGGACTTGGTGTGTGTTCAGGAGTGGTGCAGGGGAGCTCTGCCTTCTTCATCCCAGCTCTCCATACAGCCAAAGAAGAAATATTTGTAACCCTTCCTCCCACTGTCCAGTTAGAGATGGCTATGCTTAAGTAGTGGACCACAGTTTTCAGTGGAGCCCTGGATATTAGGAGGGGATTTCTGACTGTGAGAGTGGGGAGGCTCTGGCACAGCTTCCCCAGACAAGCTGTGGCTGCCCCATCCCTGGGAGTGTTCAAGGGAAGGCTGGGCAGGGTTTGGAGGAGCCTGGGCTGGTGGAAGGTGTCCCTGCCCACAGGACACATTCCAATGGTTCTAGGATTCCCTAGCTCCCTGGCAGCTCTCTCTGCAGCCTCTCCCTGTCCAGGCAGAGTGAGCAGCCCCAGTGCTCAGGTGAGGAGGCAGCAGCAGCATCTCCACAGGGTGAAGGAGCCATGTCTGCATGCCCCCCACCAGCTGACCTGCCAGGGAGCATCCTTGGCCTGTGTGCCTTGAGAGTGTCCCTTTAAAGCAATTTGTAGACTGTTATCCTGTATCATTAACCTAATTAGTGTAATTGCCGCCATTTATGTAATGAGTATAAATACTGGAGGAATCCCATAATTAGGAGATGTAATTAGGTAATTAATAGATGACATGGTAACAAAAATCCAGGGGAAACTTTGCAAGGTGGACAGTGTGTGTGTTTTGTGCATGTGTGTGTGGCTGTTCCTGCCAGGGTCTGCCACAGATGTGCTCTGGGGCTGGCCTCAGCCTGGAGCCCCTTCAGATCCCATGGGCAACCTAAAAGCACCTTCAGGTGACAGGAGAAGGCTCTCTTGGGGCTCTGCAGACCTTTCAGAGGCATCTGGAGGAGCAGGGTTTGCTTAAGGGGAAGAGCAGAGCTGTGGCCATTGGACACAATTTGTTTTTAGACCCTGAGAGAAGCAAGGTGAGTTTAGCAAGGTCTAAGATGTTCCTCAGCCTGCTGAAAGGTGGCTGGAAGTCCCATTTGTCCCACAGTGTCTCTCTGCTGAAAATAGCATGACAGCCATCTCCTGCACCAACAGCCTGACCAGAGGGATGATAAGGAGCCCCAGGGTGTGCTCAGCTGCCTGATAAAGTCTCATTTTAGCTCTCCTGTGAGTTTGGCTTAGAAAAGTGATTGGAGCTGGAAATTGTGTTTGTGCTGTGAAGAGCTGATAAAGTTCCTGCTGGGCCTGAGGAGAGGTTTTTTAGAGTGTCATGAGTTGTGAGTGCTTGAGCTGGACCCTTTCTAGTTGTTGAAATGTTGACTTTTTCCTGCTGCTCTGTTTCTTGCTCCTCCCAGCCTGTTCACACTTCTAGAGAACTTACATGTCCAGATGTATTCGAAGAAAATAAGCTGCAGATAAGGAAAGTTTTTCCTTTGTTGTTTTTTGGTGGGTTGCTGTCCATCATCTGGTTGGCACCTGCCAGGAGGAGCCACTACCACCAGATTTCAGTACTTGAAGGGGGCCTGGAAAAAGAACTAGGGGGACTTTTGGCAAGGGCCTGTAGTTGATAGGACAAACTGACAGAGAGCAGGGATAGATTGGATATTGGGAATAAAGTCTTTAGTCTGAGGATGGTGCAGCACTGGCACAGGTTGCCCAGAGAAGCTGTGGATGACCCACCCCTGGAAGTGCTGAATGCCAGGTTAGATGGGCAGTGGAAGGTGTCCCTCCCCACAGCAGGGGCTTGGAACAGGATGCTCTTTAAGATACCTTCCAATCTAAACCATTCTGTGATTCTGTGATAAGCCATAAGTATCTTGGTGCAGGATGTCTCCCCTGCAGAGTGTCCTGGGCTCTGCATGCTACTGTGACCAGCATACTTACTTTGAAGAAACGACCAACTTTGTGGCTTTTACTCTTGGCCTCTCCACCTCCCTTTTCACAGTCTGTTCCCTCCAAAGGCTGAGCTGTTTTGCAGTCCTTGGAGGAGCACTGCAGCCAGCAGGAGGTGACCCCAGGATGTGCATCACAGGCAGCACGGAGAGGTCAGGGCTGTGCAAGCTTTGGGTGGGCAAAGGCTGCAGAGTCCCTGGGACCAGCAGCTAGAGGGAGATATGACCTCACACTGAGGGCCAGCCTTGCCTGTGCTGTGGATTCCTGTCGTGGTGCCAAAGAAAATCCTCCCTGCTTTGGAGTGTTCAGGGTCCATGTAATGAACAGCCATAATGCAGACTTCATTACGTGGCATAAGTAATTCTGGGGATTAAAGGCTCCTGAAATGGCTCCTGCTGCAGTTTCTGCCAAAGTATTTCTCAGTCTCTGTCTACCTGGGAAGTTTTATCAGGTATATTGTGATCAGTGGCTGTAGGTCCAGTTACACCAGAAAGGGTCTGTCTAGACATTTTAATTCCAGTATAAAAAGGGCCTTTCTTTCCTTCAGCTTGAATTTGCTTGCACATGCCTTTCACAAAATCCTGCTTTATCAGTGGAAGAGCCTCCATGTGGTGTTTAAATACCCACCCTGGACTGCACCAAAGCCCCCTGTGCCCCAAGGCCAGCAGCTCCTGCAGTTTCCTGGGCTCAGGGATGGGGAAGTGGATTGATGCTGCTGGGCTGGAGGTGGCTCTTTGTGTCCAAAGCAAGAACATGGTCTTGCAGGACACTTTTGCATCTTGACCTTCCTCTGCCCTTCTCTGCTTCCCAATCCCCTGTTCTGTGTTCCCCAGTCCCCTATTCCAATGGGGTGTGTCTCATGGGGCACCATTAGCCCAAATCTGACCCTTCTCCTTTATCCACTTTGGGGATTTGCCTGCTGAGACACAAATTTGCAGGAGCAATGTTGTGTTTTGGCTCATTTTCCATGCAGTGAGCTCTGAGACCTGTGTGATCTCAGCTTTAAGCCTGTTTTGAGGCCCTGCAGCCCTTTGCCCTCTGCAGAGCTGAGTGAAGGTGCTGCAGCTCCTACCCTGTGATCCTGGAGGGTGACTTGGCTGCTGGCTCTCAAAGTGATGGGCTGTGAGCAATATCTGCCTCCCTCTGCCCTGGACCATCACATGGGTGAGGATTGTTGCTATTTCAACATTTTGCCCTCATTTTGCTCTTGTCTTTGCCCTTACCAGGTACCAAGCATTGATTTATTCTTGTTGCCATGTCCAAACTAGTTTAACACAGACCTTCACCTTGAGTGTGGAGCAGCCATACTTTCTCTTGTTCTCCTCTCATTATAAAACCCCTTTTTGTTGTGTTTCTGTCCCCCCTTCAAGGCCTGAGTCCTGCCAACCTCCATTTTTTTCCTGCATTTCTTGATTTCAGGTGTGTCCTCCTTCCCTGATCTCTCCTCCACCTCATCTTTTTTCCTTTCTAGTCCTGATGACGTGTGAACACGCTTTTCTTACCAAGCACTGCTCCAGGCTCAAAGCCTTGTTTGAGTGGCTGTCCCACCTGGGTTCCACACTCTAACTAATAAATAAATAAATTACATTTCCTCCATGCTCAAGCCCTTGAGACCTTCAGCTGTGCTGAGTGCAATATTGCAGTTCTGCCCTGACATTGTGCATCTTCTCTAGTGAGCTTCATTTACCTCTCCAGGATCAATGTGAAGTTGTCTTCTAGGAATGGCCAGCTGTTCTCCAAAGCTGGGGCCAAACAGGCATGCATGGAAAGGCAGGTGTGAGTAGAGATCTGGGTGTAAGCAGCCTACTGAGAGCAATTGCCTGGAAGAGGAAAATGGAGCAAGTGAATTATGTCTCTCTTAAGTTTTGTCCTGGTTCAAAGCAAGATGGACCCAAGGAAATCACGTGGCTCATGTTAGGCAAGAAGATTCTAATGTTGTAATTTTTTTTTCCCCTCCTAACCGTCTCTGTCTATGGATTTGTTGGAAGACAGGTTGCCAGGACAGTGTTACCAAATAATTATCCCATGTCTCCTTAGAGTAACCTCAAGAAAGTTGTTTAGATAGAGAAGCCACGTGAACTAGTCATTAATATCTTATAGGTCAGAGTCACGGATGTTGCATTGTGATGAAATATGTATTTCTTCCTATTTCTTAGGAAAATGGGCTTGTGAGACAGAGCAAGATTTATGATGATCTTAATTAGTTATTTCCTAGCTTTCAAAATGTTTGGGTTTGAGAGATGATATGATAGATAATTAACTTGTTGTCAGACAGCAACTTCTAAAATGAAATGTTTGCACTCCAAATATTATTTATCTCGATGTGCATTGTATGCATGCCATGGTGCACACACATATATACATACAGATAAATATGAGGATATGCATCCCTGCAGCAAGAGGAGCTGGGAACATGGGTTAGTGCTTCCATAGAGGGCATCATTCCTGCTCCCTGTCAGGCAGAGGGAATCAGGAATCCTAGCATTCCTACAAAGGTTGCTGTTTTTCTTGCAGTGCTTGTCCTCACCCTCCTGCTGGAAAGGTGACCCACAGAGAGTAAAGGGGCTGTTCTCCTGCCCTGCCCTTTCCTGTGTGGAGTTGTGGGCTAAGGTGAGTGCCAGAGGCGTTTTCACCCTGAGAGATTTGGGGTTGTTCATCCTGGAGAAGAGAAGGGACTTTAGAACTCCTTCCAGCACCTAAAGGGGCTAATGAAGAGCTGGAGAGAGAAACTGGGAGTGACAGGACAAGGCAGAATGGCATTAAGCTGGCAGAGGGCAGAGTTAAATAAGATATTAGGAAGAAATTATTTCCTTTGAGGGTGCTGAGGCACTGGAACCAGTTGCCCAGAGAAGCTGTGGCTGCCCCTGGATCCCTGGAAGTGTCCAAGGCCAGGCTGGACAGGACTTTGAGCAGCCTGGGATAATGGAAAGTATCCCTGCTCACGGCAAGAGGGACTGGAATGAGATTATCTCTCAAGTCCCTTCCAACCCAAATAATTCTATGTTTCTATGATAAGTCCTCCAAACCAGTATGTTCCTGGGACACCCACCAGTAACATGGTGCTTGTTTAGAGGTGGGGACTTGTGATATTTTTTTTGCTAGTACTAGTAAAGCTTAAAACTAGTAAAGCTTAAATGAAGGGAATGATATCCTTGGTTGCTATATCCCTGAAGGACAGAGAGGGGGCTGGAGAGAACCTTCAGGGAAGGCAGAGGGCAGGATTGCATTGACCCCAGAGGATGCTGGATGTGCTCCCTGAAGCTGTAGCTGCTGCGATGCCTCGTTGCTGCAGGGGAGCAGAGCTGCTGCAGAAGAAAAGAGGTCACCTGGAAGTTGATTTTTTTTCTTTCTTTCTCTTTCTTTTGTATTTTTTTTTACCAGAGCTTTATAAATAACAGACAAAACCTCTGGGGAAAAACCTCCCAACCAGCTGCCTGTTGCAAATACTCCAGGAAATGGGAGGTGGCGGGGGAAGAGGGAAGGAAAACTAAATTTGGTGGCTTTTATTTTTAACAAGGGCTATTTCAATTGGCTTTAAAACCATGTAAAAAAAAGATAAAAAATTAAAAAATAGAGCCATGATGAACTTTTGCCAGCACCAGAGGGGCCTGTGGAGCCGAGTGCTCGCTCCGGCCAGCGCGGCACAGACATGGGGTCTGTGCCAGTCCCTGCTCCAGGACTTGACAGCTCAGACACTGCCAAGGCCATCACAGGGACGGGGAGCTCAGTGACAGAGATGAGCTGATATATTTCAAGGCAAGATTCCTCCAGCAAAGCCAAGAGAGGCTCAAAACTTTCCAAAGCAACCAAAGGAGGCATCTGCAAGTCCTCGCTTTTCTGCAGGACTGCATACTTGGGTCCCTGGTGCAGCACAGTAAAGCTGAAGTTAATGAACCCAAACAGCCATGCAGAAAGCAAATCCTTCCTCTTATTTTGCTTTTTAGAAACAATTCTGTGACAGCCCTTTCCCTCCTGACCGGCCCTTGCTAAATCTCGCTGTTTGCAACACCTGTAGTCGAGGTGTATAAAAAAACTTGGCAGCATCCCTCTGACGTTCCCCTGGCACTCTCAGGAGAGCAAAGGTCTTAACCTTGGTGTCCTGGCTGTGTGCCAGGGTAAGTAATTACATTCAGCCCCTATAAATTAGCCCGTGCTCACAACCAGGGATCTGCAGTGTCATTTCCTCCTGGCTGTGCCACTGGTTGCACCTCAGTGGAGGACAGGCACGGGGAGCAACGTGGGCTTGCTCATGCTAACGCTCCCTGAAATTGCTCTGAGGTCACAGCTCGGAAAGGAGAGGGCAGAGCTGAGCAGGATCGGGCTCCCCATCCCAACAGGGTCACCTGATAAATTGCCACCAGTCAGCTGAAGCTCAGTAAGGGCCTGGCGGCTCGCAGCTAAAATTAGCTGAAATGGCACGAAGAGAATTGCTGAAAGCTCCACGAAAGTGATTTAAGGCAAAGCACGTGACCTTGCATTTGTCACGGGCCGGAGCACTGCTGGCACGGCGCAGGTGATGGGCTCAGCCCTGCAAGTCCTGAGCTGGAGCTCCGTGCTGGGAGCTGCTCCCCAGCACTGCCTCAGCTTAACCCCTTCTGCTGGGACCCACCTCCAGGTCTTCTGTCTGGTTATAGCTTTGGAGTGGGCTTTGGAGTGCAGTTAATTATTTATTTTTTTTCCCCCAGAATGAACTAGATTGGAAAAGACCTTATGAGATCATCAAGCCCAACCTATGACCTAACACCTTCTCCTCAACTAAACCATGGCACTGTGTGCCAGTCTTTTCTTAAACACACCCAGGGATGGTGACTCCACCTAATTTACCTAATTTAAGGTTTGTGTCTTGGGTTACAATACAGGATGTGGCCAGCAATGTGTATTCTGTCCCCATCTGTTGAGCTGGGTGGGGCAGTGACCCTGATCTCCTGGCACATATTATCTGCTAATCGGCCAGCTTTAAACCAGCTAGGGCAATCATCTTTATCTTTCCCACAGCCCATCCTCCCTCCAGGCAGATATCATCTGCTGCTGGCCCATTCAGTCCCACTGCATGACTGATAAAATTCCATCATCCCACTGGGAGATGCTCCAGCCAGGGGGAGCAGCCAAGCCTTTCCTACCCAGAGAAAAACTGAGATTTTGGACACCAAGGGACCTTCTTAACACTGGATTCCAGAGGAAAGCCAGACCTTTCCACATCATCCCTGCACCTTCAGAGGAAACTGCACCTTCTCCAGGAGCACTGCTCCAGCTGAACCACATCTGCCCCTGCAGGAGGATGCAGCCACCATTGAATGGGACTGCTGCCACCACCCTGACTGACTGACGGGTGTTAGCTTGGATTCTGACTCTGGCAGGGTTTGGGATTGTTCTTTGTAATACTGTATTTCTATTTTAATTTTCCTAGTAAAGAACTGTTATTCCGTAATTCCCGTATCTTTGCCTGAGAGCTCCTTAATTTCAAAACTATAATAATTTGGAGGGAGGGGGTTTACATTCTCTATTTCAAAGAGCTTCAGAAGCTTTAAAAGCTTCTGCCTTTATTGGCAGACACCTGTCCTTCAAACCAGGACATCAGTTAGGAACATCTGCTGGTCAGATGTGTGTATTTCCCACTGCAGACACCAAGATCACCCAGCCCAGTCTGGCCTGAGATGGAGTGTGCTTCCATGGGGAAATGATAAAACAAACAGGGTTGGAAGTTCTAAGCAGGAAGAGATGTGGTGCCACATTTCAGACTTGTCATCATCCCTTTCAAAGATTGTCTGCTTGGTCTTTAATTTCTGAGAAACTGCTGGATTCTGCACCCGGGATGGGGCTACTCTGGATGTATGGACAGACTGGGGAGTGAGATGCTGGCAAGCAGTGCTGCAGAGAGGGACCTGGAAGTCGTGGTCAATGAGAAGTTGAATGAGTGTCAGCAGTGCCCTGGCAGCCAGAAGGGCCAAACTGTCCTGGGGGGATCAGACAAAGCTCTGCAGGCTGGGCCAGGAAGGGGATTGTCCTGCTCTGCACCTTGAATATTCCGTGCCACAATATATGCAAGACATTAAGCTGTTAGAGGACATCCAGAGGAGGGCAATGGAGATGGTGGGGAAGCTGTATGAGGAGTGGCTGAGGGCACCTGTTCAGCTGGAGGAGAGGAGACTAAAGGGGGGGCCTTATCATAGCCCATAATTTCCTTGTTAGGGGAAGAGGAGGGGCAGGCACTGATCTCTTCTCTGGGGTGACCAGTGACAGGACCTGAGGTTGTGCCAGGGGAGGTTTAAGTTCAGTATTAGAAAAAGGTTCCTCACCCAGAGGGTGGTTGGGCACTGGGACAGGCTCCCCAGGGAAGCACCAAGCCTGACAGAGATCAATAAATATTTGGACACTCTTGAGGCTGTGCTGTGCAGGGGCAGGAGTTGGACTCAATGATCCTTGTGGGTGCCTTCCAACCAAGATATTCTGGGATTCTGTGTCCCCTGTGCCTCCTCTCCCTGGGATGCAGCTGCCCCTTTCCAGGTGGCAGCACAGGCTGTGGCTCCCGTGGTGGAGCAGCTCCACCTTTGCATGGCTGTTCTGTGTGTGGGAAAGGATTTCAAGAAACAATTGACCAAATGAAACCTCCGTAATGCTTCTAAATACTCAAACACATTAGACATGCCTGCCCAGCTCAGAGATAAATTAGAGCTATTATCACTAGAGCCCAGACAAACAAACGGAGGGCTCTCTCCAAACAAGCCATTCACTCAAGAGACTGGATTTACAAGGGTCATGGAAGCAGCATGAGCTGCAGGCACCTGCTTTCTGGAAACCTGTTTAAATTGGACATTTTGACTGGTGCAGGAGGGGAGAGAGCACACCCCTGCCCTTTGGGATGTGGGGAGTCACCTCCAAGCAGGGATTGTGCTGCTGGGATGCACCAACAGGCATTTTGCTGTCTTCAGTCAAAGGTGGAATTTGGAGACTGATCCATTCTGCTTTTCTCCCACGTGATGGTTGGGACATCAGGGGGTGCAGGAGCACGTCAGGGACACCAAGGCCACTTGCTTTGCCCTTGGAGTTTTGTGTAAGCTGGTGGTAAGATGGCATGGAGAGAGAGGTCAGTTCAAAGCAGCACCTTGCCTGGAAGGGTAAATGCAAGCCAGAGAGAGTACAAGACATCCAGTCCCCATGCACGATCTCTGACTGATGATGAATTTGCCACTTCCCTCGGTAACTGGACCTCCCAATTAACTATCCTCCCTGCTCAAAATTGTCTCTGATTTCCCATGCAAGGCTCCCTCCCTCAGTGTTGTCAAGCCTCACTATTTATTTTGGGTTTAGCTGCTTACTGTGCCTTTTACCTGGGAGCCTTACGAACATGCCAATCTCAGCTATTTTCACTCTGTGGGTATCTGGGATCAAGGCACGACGAAGATTTTCTTTGACTGCTGAGCAGACAGAGCCCTTTCAGTCTTTTGCAGGGTTGAGCACAGGCAGAGCAGAAGCTGTGCCTGCCACTGCCTTGAGCATCTCCTAGTGCGTGGGATTTTATTTAAAGTCCCAGCCTCTGGACTTGCACCATTACAAGGACCTTTATGTTTTTTTGGTTGGTTTTTTTTTTTTTTTTTTTTTTTTTTTTTTAAAAACCTGAAAACACAACCTAAAAGACAAACAAAAATAATAATAATTTGGAGAGATTTTAGTTTTTTTAAAAAAAAACATGGAGAGAGATGGAGTTTATTTTCTGGTTTCCTCCAAGGGTCAGAGGTCCACTGCACTGTGTCAGCCTCTCTCAGCTGAGCTAATGTGCCTCAGCAATCCCATGGATTTTGGTTTCTTCATCTTCCACTGTATTTGTCACCCTGGCACTCCTGGTATAAACCAGGAATGTTTCACACTCAAAGAGAAAGATGCCTTGTCTAAAAAATACTGAAATTATGCGTTTTTCCTAAATTTATTCCTTTTTCTATACTACTTCACAGAAAAGAAATCTGTGAAGCTGGATCCAGAGCAATAGTAGCTTTGGTGGCTGAACCAAGATGGTTTTCTGTTGATTTAAAGCAAGTCCTCCTAATTGCAGCCTGCCCATCTTAAATTTCTCAAGCCCTTGCAGTGAAGATCTACTTCATTTACCATTTCCAAAATTCAAGAGTTGGGTACCAAAATGGATTCCAAATGGATTTTGTTATCCTTCCATAAAAGAATCAAGGTGGTCAGGCTCTGAAATGCTTGGCTATTCACTGAATGAAACAAAAAAACCACAGCAAATAAGGTTTGTTGAAAAAAAAGGAGTGAAAGATGTGTGTGGCCATATGTTCCACATGTAGAGGTTCATGTTTCCTACAAGGTGAAGGAAAGCCCTGCTTGTAGCACAGACCTGTGGTGATTGTATTTGCTTCAAACTTATCATATGAGGCTTAAATGAGGGTGTAAATAAAATATTCCATGGTGGGCACATAAAAGAGCAGTGACTTGTGTTTTATGAAATGATCAAAGGAGTAGAGAGGAGATGGTTGTGTCCATGGAGAGGCTGCTTTGCCCTCATTTTCAGAGAGGAGTGCTTGAAGATGCCCAGCTCTGCTCCTGTCCTGGTACCCAGGTTCTAAAGGGCAGGAGAGACACTGGTAGGGGCTCAGCTCCTTGGTAAATTATCTTGCTTATTCATATGATGGCAAGGGAGATTTTTGTATTTAGAGGCCAGTGAATTAATGAATTGGAACACAAAGAATCAAACTTGCATTCATTATTTTCTGTAAAACAAACACAGTCTTGACTTTCATTTACTGCAGAAGCGTTTGAGAGGTTATCCTAGCAGAGACCAGAGCTGCAGCCAGTGAAACCCTGCAAGAAAGAGCCCGTGCCTCAGGCAGGAGACAGACAGACAGACAGAATAAGGCAAACAGAAGCAGTGACTGGTATTGGAGCACATTTAAAAGAGCTGAGGAACAGAGCTGGGGCCGTGGGGAACCCCAGGCCATGGAACCACCCTCCTTCCTCCCACAGCAATGCTCTCAACATTGACCAAGACACGATCGTTCATGTGTTGCCCCTGGAGTCAGCGGCTGAAAAGCACTTTATGAGGCAGCAGGAAACACAATGGGCTATTATTTTTAGGCTAGAGCCATTCACACATTTTCTCTGCAAAAACGGGTACCCTCCCTTTTTGGTGCGTTTAGTTTGTACTCTAATATTCCCTGCCCACCCAGCATCTGACAAAATGAGATGCTGGTCTTGTCTGGGGAGGTAAAATAGTGCAAATTAGCATCATCTGGAAAGCCTTTGGGTCTGAACCTGAGCGCTGGGCTTCTGCTGTAGCTCCGTGTCCAAAGCAGTGCAGCTAATGACCAGAGGCTGCAGGGAAGTTTGGACACAGACTGCAGCTCCTTCTCCCAGAAAGGCTCTCCCCAATGGATTAGAAGAAGCTTCCCTGGCAAACTGGGAAGGAGTCCAAGCTGGGGAGCTGGTGTGATAGGAACTGACAGGGCTGGAAATTTGATTTCTGACTCTTTGTGCGTGTATTTCTTGCGAAAGAAGAGGGAGAGGGAGCCAGGGGTACTTTGAATCCTGCAATCATTAAAACCAATTCCACTTTTCCTGCCCCTGCCCACCTCCTGATATGTGTGTGAAACAATCTTTACAGCTACACAGCCATCAGATGGTATCGACCCTGCGGTGGAAATTGCTATTGACTGCTGCTGGGGCTGCTCTCTGCACTTCCGTGGCTTTTAAAGCGACACTCTTCAGGTGATTCCACTTTGCACTTGATACAGCCCGGGAAGCACTGCCTGAAACGGGATGGGAAGAGCTGGATGGGATCTGTGTGTGCAACAAACATTGCCAGCACCCCCTGGCCACGGGAAGGGTGTTTGAGCAAGTGGGAAGAGATGCCCCTGCAGGAGCACTTGTCTAATGGGAATATTCAGGAATCTGATTTTTTTTTTTTAAATTTAGTCCATCATGAAAGGATTCCTGTGTTCTGCTATGGTTTTTTTTTCTGCTGCAATATTAACACAAAGCCACCACCATTCTTCTACCCCTGTGGGTAGGATCCATCCTGTTCTACATCAGCTGAGGATGAAATACATTGATTTCTTGTTCTAAGGGGCACCTCGATTCCGTATTACAAATTCTCCCTCATCTGCTCTGGGTTCCAAGGAAAAAAAAAAAGATGGAAATAATAATATTTGCCTTTGGTGCAAGTGTTTTGTGCAGCTTAAAGAGCTCCTCTGTCTCACAGAGCCTTTGGTCCCTGATTTCAACCACACAGCACTGCCTGGGAGCAGCAGCTGGCCAGATGTGTCAAGTGCCTGTGTGCAAGGAGTTCCCTTTCTTGTTGTCTGGAACAGTGACTGCCTAAAGCTTCTCAGCCAGCCCCTGAGCTTGAATGCAAATAACCAGTGCTATTAGCTCTGAGCACTCCCTGACAGCCTTGATTTCAGGTCACAAGACTGGCAGGCTGCTGAGGTGTCAGGAGACGTGCCTGGCATTTCCCTGCTCTCCAGCCCCAGCCCTTGGAGCTGCTCTCATTGCTTTACACCCAGCCTTGATGCTCATGTGGGGAGTGTGACTCTTCTCAGCCTGACTCTGTCTCAGCTGAATGGGAGGAAGATGTAGGAATAGGAAAGGCTGGATGTTTAGAGCATTTCTTGGTGAGATAGTTGGTATTCCCAGCCCCAAGCATTGAGCAGGGAAGGGAGATGGGGGTAACTGGAATTCAGCAGACCCAGGGATTTGCCACAGAGGCTGTAAAAGGCCTGGCCTAGGAGGGGTTTAACATGCCAAACACTGCCCTGCATGCCTGGGGAGAAAGTACAGGACACTTGGGGTGTGAGCACATGGCCCTTTGCATCTGCTGCTCACCCCTGGGATGGCCACAGGTCAGGCATGTCAGATCTGAGAGGGACTGATGGCCTTTGCCTCTCTCATGGCAGGTTGCATCTCCCAGCACACTGCTTCCATCTCTCTCCTCCCACCCATTCCCATCCAGCTCCTGGCAGCCTGGTACTGCCTGTTCCATGGAAACTGTGGGGATCTGGGATGACTCTTCTCCCTGTTCCTCCTTGGACTCCATCACTGTCTTTCTTTCTGTCCTGGTTCTTGTGTTGCTTCAGATCCAGACCATCCAACCAGGGAAAAAATATATATCTGGGAGAAGGGGCTGGATAGCCTGGAACACAGGAGTTATTTCAGCTCTTTCATTTGAGGCCAGGGCAATGTGAGCCAAGTGGGATCTTCCCAGCCTGGACCTTGAAATCCAGGCCTTCTGTGAGTTAAATTGGTACTTCTAAAAATTAGAAAGACAGGTCTTTATAGTGAGTTAAATTGCTACTGCTTCAAATGAGATTTATTAATATGCATCCTTTGGGGACTTTCCCCAGTATGAAACTGGGGGAAAAGCAGCATATTAGAGTTGCCAGTAGCTTTTTATTGTTATGTGTCCTTTTGTCTTTCCCGTTTCCAGAACCACAATGCCATCATTGTTTTTCCAGCCTTCTGTCCCCATCCCTTGGACACCTTGACTTTTGTGCTTGCTAAATGGAGGCTGGGAAGGCTGAAGCTGTTGCTAAATAGGCCAGCATGGGAGGCTGAAGGCTTGTTCCAGAGCGTGTCCAACAGCTCCACCTCCTTTGGTCCAACAGGACCTCCTTCCAAAGCCACAATCCCAGTGAACTTGCCTTTCCATTCTCAGGGCTGTGGCTTTCCCTGCTGTGCCACTCCTGGAATGTGAGTGTAGGTGACTTTGGGCCCACTGCAAGATGTGAACAGTGTTTGCTTTGCAGGCTTTGCTCTGCTTCAGAGGTGGTGACAGCCTGTCCCTTTCTGGCTTCCCCTCTGGAGAACTGTGCCAGGAAGGGCAAGGTGCTCCCCCAGCCCAGCTTCCAGCTCCACATGTCCCACAGTAACCAGGTGCTGCTGGAGTGTACGTGTGTCCTTATCAAACAAGCAGCCTTTGATAGTTTCTCTTTCTTCCGGGCTTAACCTGCCTAAGTCTTTTTGGGGTGAGATAGGATATGTGACTTGACAGCAATTCGAGGTGAGATTTTTTCCTCCTGGGAAAGCATGGCAAGAAATTAAGCTTTGCAGGTTTCCTGCCTAGTCGACCAAGCAAAGAAAAGTCCTTGGTGAACTTGGCTTGGGTCTGGGGATAGGAGAGCTGCTGCTGTGATTTGTGGTTATTCTCTCTGCAGCACTAGTCACAAGTGAGAAGCAAGTGGTTTTGACACCTCTTTATGGCCTGGGAGCCACAGGGAAGTAGTGGTGACTTGTGTTCTGGAAAGACAAGGTCACTGACAAGGTGGTGCAAGCAGCTTTGGTTCATCTGGCCAGCTAGCACTCAAATATTTTCAATTCATGGCAACTAAAGTGAACATCCTAGTTTTAGGCTGCTGGGTATTCGAGAGTGGGTGCTTCCCAAGGTGCTGTGCAACACAGGGATGTTACAGGGAAAACTGTTGATAAAAGCAAGAGTGAAAATGGATGTGCAGTTTGAAGCCTATCTGTCCTACAACCTTCAGGGCCTGCCAGGGGACGTGTTTCCTGGGCTGTGAAAAACCAATATGGGACACAATCATATATCAGTGATTGTATCGATCACTGTCTCAGACCCTTCCAGTCCAAGGACACCAGCACCTTTTGGAGAGGAGGTGTTGCCTCTGCTCTGGCAGTCTAGGGAGAGTGTGGAATGTGTGGCAGTGCTGGTGTGTGAGGGGAGTGACTCTCCTTTAGGGAATGCTGGGTCCATACTCAAACCAATTAGTAGAATGGAGCTGAGCAAAGTACAGAAGGGACCTGACTGATAATAAGTGAAACACTCAAATATGGGAAGTTGGGGAAGAAGCCAAATGAAAATGAAATGAAAGGCTAAGGTCCAACTACAGCAGTTGTGCAAAAAGGATGGGACAGCTGATAATAGGAAAGCCTGCAGGAACAATGGGTCAAACCCCCCAGGAGAGAGACTGAAGGAATCTGTGAACAAGCCAAGCAGGGTCGGGGGGGGGTTGATGGAAAAACATTTCAGTAAATTGGAGCTGCTGGCTTGCTTACCAGCACAGAGACCTGTGTCTCCTACTGTGACCTCTTTGCCCAGTGCTTTATGGTGATGCCAGCCTGACAGGAGCATGGGACAGTGGGGCCCTGACCCAGGGAGCAGCAAGGGGCTCCTTGGCAGACCTTTGCCTGGGAGGACACTTCTCACCAGATGTAGGGCTGCAGAGGGGTCAACGGTGTTGGTTCTATCACCCAGCTCAGGGCTGGTGAGAACTGTTTTTGGGGACAGCCTTGGACCCCCCTTTTATGAAGGTGGTACCAGAAACCTGTGGCTGAGCCTCTTCAATGGCAACCTCTCTGGGAAATCCATGGAAAACTTGGGAGGGGAAAAACAACTTCTGACTGCAGATGAACTCCATAAAGACCATTTGAAGGGAGATGGTGTGATGGAATATATTCCAAAAACCAGAAATCTCTGTCTGAGATGCAAAGAAAGTAATGATAGTTAGCTCTAGTTCGCATGAGGCAGCAGGGAATTCTTTCACAGACACTGTGACCAAGGCAGGTATTCCATGAGACCTTGGGAGTGAGAACCTTGGCTCTTGCTGGTGGTTCCCAGAGGTAAGTCCCTCCTTTCTCTTGGCTCTCCATGTTCCAGTCTGTACAACAATACAGATAACCTCAGTGAATCACCTGCAAACAGGCTCTCCAAAAAAAGAGAGCCCATCCTGAGGGTGGTGAAGGGGTCTCAAGGTCTCCTTAGGAGGCTTGACTTGTGAGAGCTCATGGAGAAGCTGTGGAATACAGTTATGGGCTCGTACCTCTAATGCGGCTCTTTCTCTTTTTTTAAGCGCTGCACAGATGTGAGATTCTCAAGATAAAAGTGAATTTAACAGCTATTTGTATCCTTTGAGGAACATCAGTACTGGTTGAAAGAGGGTAAAAGACCTTTTTTGTTGAGTCTGGAATGGACCTGCTTTTATTGGAGGACTCTATGACTGCTTTTGTTGCTATTTCCACTGATAGCTTTTACCTGACTTGTTTTCAAAATCCTTGTTGGATTTTTTTTTTCCCTGTCTTGAAAAACTGCATTTCCTTGTTGAAATTCAAGTTTGGGGTCTGGAAGAATGTCCAAAATGATTCTGCAGATGGCTTGCTGTGATATAGAAGTCCCAGAAATAGGACATTCTGTAGGGGAAGTCACCTGTTTATTTCCAGGAGGGTAGACAATTTATTTTAAACAATGCCATTTTCTTTTCAATTATAGACGTTTTTGTGGAAAAAAATTGCAGCAGTCTCTAAGAAAGAGCACGTGACCACAATTAAAGGATGTGCTGTGCTGTATCAGAAGGTAGCATTTAAACCAGGGAAAGTCTGAATATTGGCTATAACTCATTGTAATTATGCCATCTATTTCAAACATGTAAATATGTTTGGTAGCACTTACATGTTTATGTCAGCTATCGGGAAAAGATGTTTTTCTTTTTGGTAAACTTCTGGTGGTAGGAATTTTGTTACTTGTATTTGAATATGCAACAGACAATTTATACACCACAATTTTTTTGCATGAATAGAATTCGTTCCCCTCACTTGTGGTTATAGGATTTTGCCTGCAGTCAGGTTATTTATGATAATCTAATGAATAGGTAATATTAATAAGCAATGTATTAATTAAGACATGTATTTCTTAATAGAACAGACCATGACCATGGCAGTTGGTGTGATGCAGCTGTTGAAGGTGAGGCTGGCAATGGAATAAGTGGGAATATATTTCTGGCTCTTCCCATCTTCACTGGGATCAGTGGTATTTAGCTCATTTTGAAAGGGCTTTGATCCCCAGGTTGTGATCCCTGCAGAAGACCTAAAGTCTAACACACAAACCCTGCAAAAACCTGAAGGCTGATTTAACCTGGCACCTGGAGTGAAGCTGTGTCTCTGCTCAAATTGATGAGAAAAGTCCCTTTGCTTCTGGATCCTTCGCCAGGGGAAATCATTCTGAGCCTATTTCCCGTCCCTTTGACATTCTGTCTTATCAAAAGCCAAAGGAGTAAGGAAGAAGGTTAATGACTAAATTGACAAATAAACAATCAGTTCAAAGCAACAAGACATTTCCAGGAAAATTTTAGAATTTCCTCTGGAAACCAGCTAGGAATGTAAACACTGGCACACTTCAATATAAAGGAGACCATCTATAGGGCATTCACTGTGTTACAGGGACAGTGGCTGCCTGTGAAACAGAACTTGGGTTTTCCATGGAAAAAAATTCTGTTAGAGGAAAATTGCAAAAGAGGGAGGAAAATTAATTTGGTGAATAAAGAAGGGCGTGGCCAAAGTGGTGTCTTAGGTAGAGCCCCTCTAGAGTCAGTGTGAGGTATGATCTGTGCACTGTCTGGCTCCTGGAGGTCAGGTTTGGGGCAGCAAAGCAAAAAGGAAATGTTTAAGGAGTCCCAGGCCAGGAAATCACTTCTCATGCCAGCGGCTTCGCAAGTGTTGAGCGATGGTGACAGTGGGACTCTTCCCTCGCGCTCGGAGAACAAGAGAGTGTGTTTGGCCTTGGTTTCCAAGGGCTCCACTTTGCCACAGTAATGGTGCATTAACAACAGCTTGATTTTCATTTAATAAATAATAGGAATTACACTGTGACGCGGCCAAGATTTTAAACAAGAGGCTCTCATAAACATTTTCTGCAGGAATCTGTGATAAACCAAAGATAGCGTTCGACGTACTCAGGGGGAGTGGGGACGCCAGACTTGGACGCTGTCCATCTGCTACGCCATCGAAACAAAACCACTTTATAATAACCACAGAGGAGAGGAAGCGAGGCAGCTTGGCACATACACTTACACTATGTGTGGTGGAAATGTTTATTCTTTATTTCAGAAAGATTTAGTGGGTGTAGAGATAATAGAGCATAGTGCTCACTTGTGTCTTGGGGAAGGAGGGGTGATGGTGTTTGGGTTTTAAGGGAGTCCAGTGTCGGCTCCCATGGGGAATATTTTCCGTAATACCTATTGCAATCTCATGCACTTGGAAGGCAGGAGGAGACAGAGGAATGAAATGTGCTTTTCAGGAGAGGTCTTGTAAAGGCCCCAGGATTAGTTATCTCTGACAGGAAGGATTTTACAGACTCCAGCAGACAGCAGAGGCAAAATCCTGGCCACTTCGGCACTGGCACGTAGTTCCTTGAAGGTCCTGCGCTGGATGCTTCCCTTGGAGCTGCTTGGAGGGCCTCCTGGCTCCTGCTTTCTCCAGCCTGATGTGCTGAGGCATCACACTGTGACTTGAAAAATAGGGAAGGATCTTCAAAACAAGAGCCAGGAGGGTCAGCAGGCCACTGCACCCCACAGTCCCCAGTGTCCCCATCATCGTGCCTGTGCACGCTCAGCTCTGCTGCACTGCCTGTCCTTGGAGCCGCTCAAAATCAAACCCAAAAGACCCTGGGCTGACCTGTGGGGGTGGGAGAGTCCCTGCCAGGGTTTGAGACAGCAAATGTCTAGACTTGGTATGTGAGCAAGCAAGTGAAGGGATGACTAAGTGTCTGAAAGTTTGGACCTTTGGAGAGGAGTCCCTTGGCTCTTCGTTTCTTGGATACAGTTCTGCTTCCTGTGGAGCCATGGAGATGATAATATTTTTTCTCCTCTTTCCTCCCCTTTTCAGAAAAGTAAAAAAGTATACAGATATGTCTTGGGTGAGAAAGCAGAAACCTTTGAAAAATTTTGGCAAATCAAGACACATGAAGAACGTGTTGAGTGAAACATTTCAGAGCGACAAAAATCAAAACATCTCACTGCGCCTTCAACTGCTTTAAAACATTTTAATGGTTCGAAAGGAAATTTCAAAATGAGAAGTTGTGTTTTGCTTAAAACACTGGAAAGTGTTTCATTAAAAACGAAGAGTGGAAGCAAAACAATTGCCTTACATATTTTTTTTCTTTAATGAACCTGATAGGTCTTTCCCCACCTGGTGCAGAAGTCAGGATCTGAGACTAGACAATCTTCCAGTGTGTTACAAGGTGCCTGGAGTTGGATCTGAGAAAGGGACAACCTGATGAAGCCATTTGCCATGCAAGAAACTCTTGCATCACCGTAACTGTTTTATTTATTCATTTTCAAACGTGGATTTGCAGGCCAGCCCAGTCCCAGGGCCATGCCTGGTGACCAGCCGATGCCTACAGAGAACTTTCCAGACACAGGACAGACTGAGATGCCAGGGAATGAAGAAAGGGAATGGGGAAGTCCTTCTTCTCCAGAATGCTGTGACATGTAGGTTGGAATAGTGGTCTTGGTGGCTTGGGATCTCTGCTGGCTCTCGCTGTGCTGTTTGAGCTATAGAGAGAACATCAAGAGTGGGATGTGGCACTGCTGGCCTGTGTAATGTGCTTGGGAAAGAGAAAGGAGACAATAACAACAGCAGTCCTAAATTGGAAGGGACCACAGTGGGTCATCTGGTCCAAGGTTTAGAGAGAAACAGCACCATGAAGACACACTGAGATGAAAGGATCTCCCTAGGGGCTACAATAGGAAGCCTGCTCGTTCCTGGGAGATGTGGGGACAGCGTGGGGAGTGAGCCAGCGGGATGGCAGAGGGGCAGCGGGGAGGCAGAGACTGCCTGGGGCTGCAGGTCAGGGGCAAGACCGACAGCAGGGCAGGAGGGATGGCCGGCTTAGCGCAGGTAAGGAAGGAGAGGCTGACGAGAGATGGAGAACGCTGAGGGGAGGCGGAACGGCTGAGCGGAGATGGGGGGCAGGAGACCTAGAGCAGCAGCGGGCGGGCCGCGGCGCTCCCGAGGGGAGGCGGAAAGGCTGAGGCACGGCCCGGAGGGGCGGAGAGCGCGGCCGGGGCCCGGGCGGGGGCTGAGGGCCGGCGGAGGCCGCGCACACTCGGGCCCGGCAGAGGCCCCGCATACCCAGGCCCGGCCGCCCCTTCCCCCGCTCGGCCGCGCTCGCCGGGCTCGGTCGCTTTAAGGCGCGGGCGGGGCGCGGCCCCGTCCCACCTCTGAACCCGGAGATTGACGGGCGGGCGCGCAGGGGGCGGCGCGGCCCGCGGGCCGTCCCTCCCGCCGCCGCCGCCGCCAATGGGGCCGGGGGGGCGGGCGGCGCCGCTGCCCCTTCCTCCCCCCGCCCCCGGGCTCCTCCGTGCCAGTTTGAGGAGTCCGGAGCCGAACAAAAGCAGGCGGCGAGGGCCGGAGCGGTGCGCGCAGGCCCGGCGCAGGGGGCCCAGCCAGCCCCGAGCGCGGCCCCAGGGTGGGGGAAAGTTTGGAGCCCTCCCCCGGTGCGCGGGGGCTCCGCCGCGCTCCGGCCGCGGTAGCTCCGGCGCTGCCATCGCGGGCGGCCGCCCCGCCGCGGCCACCGCTGCCGCCGCCTCCTCCTCCTCCCCGGGCGCAGCCCCTGCCCCCGGCCCGCCCGCTGCCTCCCCGGCGCGGGGCTGAGCTGCCCTGCTTTTGGAGTCGCCGCCGTTTCCCCTCCCTTCCCCGGAACCCCCCCCCTTTTCCCTCCCTCCTCCTTCCCTCTCTCCCTCCTCCTTCTCCTCCTCCTCCTCCTCCTCCAGCAGCCAAAGGGATTTTTTCCCCTTTCTTTTTTCTCTCTCTCTTTTTTTTTTTCCTCTCTCCCCCCTCCCCCCCCCTTCATTTTTCTCCTCCTCCTCTTCCTCCCCGCCGCGGAGCCGGGCGCCAGCGTGAAGGATAAATAAAAAGCGAAGAGGAAGAGGCTGGGGAGGAGGAGGAGGAGGAGGAGGAAGGAGGGGGGGGAGGAAAGAAGAAGAAGAAAGCGAGCAAGAAAAGAAAGCGAGGAGCCAGGCGGCCAGCCCAGCCGCGCCGCTCCCGGCAGCCAGGGCAGGAGGCGGCGGCGGAGCGGGGCCGGCGGCCGGCGATGGATGACCAGCCGCGGCTGATGCACACGCACAGCGGGGTGGGGATGCCGGGGCACCCGGGCCTGTCCCAGCACATGCAGGATGGACCAGGCGGGGCGGAGGGGGAGGCAGGCAGGAAGCAGGACATCGGAGACATCTTACAGCAGATCATGACCATCACGGACCAGAGTTTGGACGAGGCGCAGGCCAGGTGAGAGCGGCGGGGAGCGCTGGGGGGGGCAGGTGCCGGGAAGTTTCCCCCGCGCCCCGGCCCGGCCTTTGTTGTCCGGCCGCGGGCGCATCGGGGAACGGGGGTCCTGCTGCGGAGAAATGTGCCGAGGGAGGAAAGGGAGGGAAAAGAAAGGGATCCCCCCTTTCTTTTAATACCCCCAAGCCTTTATTATTTCCCACCTTTCTCCCACCTCCCAACTTCGCGGCCGTTTCGAGGGGTCGCCGCGCCCGCAGCCTCCCCCTCCCTCCATCCACAAACCGGGCCTGGCTTTTCCCAGCCTTTTTTGGGGTGGGGGTTTAACTGCGGAGGGTGGTGGTGGTCTCCTCCGAAAGAGCCACGGAGTGCTGCCCCTCTTTTAGGGCTGCTAATAATGTTCTTTCTTAGGCCCTTGTAGTAGTGTTATTTTTTCAGCGCGTTTCTGCGCTTTGAAGATGCTCATAGAAGCTTTGCCTTTTTTTTTTTTCTTTCTTTTTTTTTTTTTTTCTTCTTTTCATTTTTTTTCCTCCTCCCTCCTTTTTAATTGCAGATGTCTTTAAAAAGGGGAAAATAAGGTTGTAAGAGCCGGTATCTGAATTGCCCTGAGCTTCGGGGAGTGTAAACCTAATGCGCACCTTTAAAGGCGCTACCAAAAGTTCAGTGAGGGGAAGAAAAAAAACCAAAAAACAAACCTCAAATAAAGGAATTAGAAAAAAAAAAAGTTGCCCTGAATTGCCTGGGTTACACTTGTTATTTCTTCTGGTCTGCAAAGCTGCTTGGTGTGTTGTCCGTCCTCCTGGTACTTGTGCCCCCGAGTTGAAGCAGATTGCTAGAATACATTGTTCCTGGAAAAACGCAGCGCACGGCCCCAAAACTCGCCTAAGAACTTGCAGAAGGATAAAAGTACCCCCCAAATCTCAATTTCCATCCCCCCCTGCTTCCACAGCTTCTCTAGGGCTCCTGCTTACTGAAAAGGCTGGTTGCAGGGTTGATCTTATTCATTTTCTTATGTTCTTGCAGGGGCAGAGTAGCTGTGAGGAGGAGGAGGAGGAGGAGGAAATCATTCACTTTCTCCCCGGCCAGACCCGGGGCAGTGAGGGGCTCTTCCTTTGGAAAGTTGCAGGAATCGTGTGTGTTCCTGCCTGGATAATTTAGTGTAGTTAATCAAATCAATAAAACCAAAGCAGAACAGAGCTTGGAGAAGGCTTTATGGGTTTGCCTTGCTGGTCTATTTCAACTGTTTCCTCACAGTACTTTTTAAAAATTTTTTTTGTAAATTATTTTTATTTTAATTCTGAGCTAGCAAACACGCTGTATTTATCAATAACATTTGGCTTTGCATTTCCTCCTTCCGTCCTACAATTGCACGGTTGTTTTGCTGCTTCTTTTTTTTTTTTTTGTTTTTTTCTTCTTTTTTTTTTTTTTTTTTTTTTTTTCTTAAATTAAGTCTTGGGGAGATGCAAAGTGCCAGCATTATTTGTAAGAGGGCCCTTACAGCATATGTACGTGATTTGCTTATACCCAAATGTCTGCGCCCATCTGGGTGTGCTGATAAGGGAACACTGTGGTTCTGCAAGGGTATATACCTTTGAGAGACTTCATCAGATATATAAATCTTTTTAACATGTTGTGGGTGGTGGGGTAAGTAGTGTGAATGTTTGCCAGATGTTCACATCGTCTTTCGCGTGTAATTTCGGTTGGTAAACAGAAATCCCCGTAACCGGCGCCCGATAGCAACAGCCCTGTGTGCAAACTGAACCCTTGGCTAAACCACCCCAAGGCTCGAGAGGGAAAAATTAAATCACACTGTTTCTTTGCCTCAGCGGGCGTGTGGTGGGTTTTAAAACCAGCCAATTAAAGCGCCCCCTCCCCAAAGTCTCTCCTCAAAACCCACAGGAGAACGGTCAGCTCTGGAATAACAGCAGCCGAAAGGAGCGGCGTTGAATAGCATTCCCTCCCTTTCCCAGCAGCAGCCGGCTGAGATTTTTAATGTGTTTACTGTCCCAATTGTAAAGAATTAAATTTTAACACCTGCAAATAAGCTGGATGTAAGTAGCATGGAGGCAGAGGAATGGGGTTGTCTCTCCATACGCCTTTTCTGTGCTCCGGGTTGGGCGCTGAAATTCCCTGAATTGACAGCTCTAAGCAGAGGATGTTTCCAGCACTGGGGCAAGGAGGAGTTTATTTCCCCTCTGCCTTACAGGACCAGCCTAATATACCACATGGCCTGGTGTAATATTGGAGGTGGGGGACAGGGAGAGCCTAGTGCTGTGTCTGTATTGAACAAGACAGTTGATCCAAGCTTGGCTCCCGAAAGCTTGGGGCTGGCTTTGCCGTGGAGCATCGCCTGCCTCGCCCCCGCTGTGGAGCTCCTCAGTGGCAAAGGTGATTCTCGAGCCATTCCTGAGCTGGTGGCATTCATCTCCCCTGCCTTGGGTAGGTAGGCAGCACTGGGGACTCAAACCTGCCCTCCCTACACCAGCCAGCATGAATTTGGAAAGTTGTTCTTCGTGGTGGCATCCTGAGCTCACCCTCCCCTCTTTTCTCTCCTCTCCAGGAAACATGCTTTAAACTGCCACAGGATGAAGCCGGCGCTTTTTAATGTCTTGTGTGAAATCAAAGAAAAAACAGGTAGGAAATCAGTGCTGTTGGTTCTGGACTGTTTTTGCTCTTTGGGGATTTTATTCCCCCAAGTCTCCGGGTTCCCCCCCCTCCCCATGCAGCAGTATTTAAGTGGGGAGAAATAACTCGTTGGTATTTAATGCTCCTGGCAGTGGACTTGCATGATGTGGTTTGTGCCTAGAAGAGAAAATATCGTGGTTTAATTTCTATTGTATAGCCTTTCTTTATTTATTGCTTTTTCTGGGAGAGAAAAAAAATCAACCCCCTTGCAATTTCTGTCTTGCTCTAGTTTCTTCTTTAAGACACGGCGTTGCTTAAAAAGCAAAATAAAATCTGAATGCAGAGTGCGTGTGTGGGAAATAGTACCAACAAAATGAAACTGTGCAGTTTTATTACCATTAGTATTCAGGTAAACACAAAGGTTTCTTATTTTTTTTTCTTTTAAAGAAAGGGTTAAAATGCTCTTGTCTGCCAATCATCCAGGCTAGCTCATGTAAGAGCAAGTTGTCAGTTGCCTTTAGTGAAAGCAATATATTAGATTGTTAGTTACTTTAGGGTACTGTTGTTTTATGGCATGGGGTGTTCTCAGGCTTCTTTAGAAGCTAATGGCATGAGAGCCTTGGTTCTGCTGTTTCCCACTTTCCAGACCTCCTACCATGTACTAACACACTTATAACACATCCCAGGGGGGCATTTAAATTTTAAAAGCAACAATTAAAAAATAGCAGTCATCAATCAAGGGTGATCTTAAACAACAGATGCTCAGGGAAGGACATTTAGCAACATGCACCACTTATTTATGTATTTGTTGGAATCTCTATTTTTTTTTTTTTTTTTTGTGTTAAATGTAAAAAAAGAAAAAAAAAGAAAAAAGTGGGGGGAATGATGGAAATTCGAGGGCTGGTTTGTCTCTCCTCTTGGCTTTCTGAGCTGACCAGAGTTGATCTGTGGGCTTTCCCATGCCGGTGTAGCTGCCTTGTTTTAGCACGCTGCAAAGTACTTGACTTTTCCCCCCCTTTCCCCCCTCTTTACAACGAGGACTGAAACAGTCAATAATTCATATCTAAGCCATATAAGCAAGGGCATGACATGAATGAAAGTGACAATAAATATGATTGCACACCCAGTTGATATACATTGATAGTTACACATAAAAGGGGAACAGCTTTCAGAAACCTGAACTAGGTTTTATTTTTTTTTTTCTATTCTTAAATATATATATATATATATATAAATATATATATATATATATATATATATATAAAACCTCCCAGCACGAACAGCTGATTGAAAATACAATTGCTTGACTCTTGCAATATATATAAAATGACTAAGGGGCCCTTTGTTAAGCGTTGTTTGTGCAGCGTGTAGCCCAGACAAAGCACCTACCGATGGCATTCGGCTCTCCCGAGTCCTCACGGCTGCGGGGCCGCCTCTGACCTTCCCCAGGAGTCCTTCCCATAATAGCCACCACTGGGTTTGGTATGGGAATCTCCAAACTGTTCTTGTGCTGTAACCTGGGAGAGTTTACCTAGAGAAAAACATTCAGGATTTTACAGTGTTTCCCCACAAGAAAAGGGAGCCACCGAGTTCCTTTCCCTCTTCTCTCTGTCTCCTTTAATTTTGTGTGAGCCAAAGAAGCTCTGCCTGTCTCTTCTCCAAGTGTGTTTGATGCTGTATTTGGTGCTCCATACATTCCCTGAGCAGGGACACCTTTTGGCAGGGTAACTGTTTAATCCCAGCTCAGCTTTGCTGTCAGCGCAGTGGCAAAGTTAGGCAACGAGGAATCTGCTGGGACCAAACTTGGTGGGAAAAGCCAGGTGAGCTCAGGGATGCTGTGAGGTCCTGGTGAGCTGGGGAGGGATGAGGAAAGAACTGTGCATAGCCACAGTGATGGGGTACAATAATTCCTGTCTGCTAAGGAAAATGGAAAGAGATGGTATAGGGAGAAGCACGCTGCTGGAAATAAGGATATTGAGGTGTGAACTGGGGCTGGTTTACATTTTTGTAAATGCTGTTTGTTGGTTTGTGCCTGGATTGCTTGGCTTACGGGGCTGTTCTGTGGAGATCTCCAAAGAGGTTGACTCGAGATGGCTTTTGGAGTGTTGTTTATCTACCCTTGGATATGTTTGCGGTGAATTCTTTCACTTTGCAAATTCAAAGACCTCCTCCCCTCTCCCCCCATCTGTGTCCCCGAAAGTCACACTTCATAAGAAAGCAAACAACCAGATGGTTTCGGTTTATTTTTATTTTATTTTTTTTTAATTATTGCTTTGTGGGTCCAATGCTGGAGGAAGTTTTTTCTGGGGCCGAGGGTACCGCCTGCATCTGTTTGCTCACCCCTTCCTCACGGGCAGCGGCGTGAAAGTTGAACCAGCTTCTCTCTTCCCACTTTCCATTTAGCTTCCCAGATTTTTGCATGTGTGGCGTTTGAAATCCTGGTGATTGTTTGTGGTCACTGGTGGGTGTTTGAAAGTGCGTGCGTACATCTTCCCCCCGGCGTTATGATGTGCAGAAATGTGCGTTCGGTTACCCCGCTGCCTGATTTAAGTGACTCCAGAGCCTTACAGAGACTTTACCACCAGCTCTCGCAACATTATGGCTACTATTTCATAGTTAACCTTGTCTTGAGCAAACCCAAAGTGTCCATAAAGTTCTTAGAAAAATAGGTCATCTCTACCGGCCAAAGATTTGACTTTTGCATTTGGGCTCCTCGGTTATTTTCAAGTATTTATTATTACTTTTAAAAATTATAATGATTAAAAAAAAACCTCGGGATTGCGTTTTGTCTGCAAACCTGGGGATTGCTGCTTTTGGGGTGATGTCTAAAAGTGATAAAAGTTGTGAGGCCTGATCCAGGCAGGAGTATGTAGGGGAGGGAAAAAAATTGCCGCTTAAATATACATCGAAGTTGTCAGCGTTCATTTGGTGTGTTTTCACTTGCTGTTGGTCGCTTTGTTGCGAGGGAAGGGGCAGGACTGCCTTCAAATGGCTGGCTGGCTGGCTTTTTGGAATAATAATTATGGAAATGGGAGGCATTGTTGTCCTAAATACAATTGATTCCTCCATCAATAGGGATTGAAATCGGAAATTGCATTCCTGATTTATAAAAAGTTTGAAGGCAGGGGTAGAGGCTCTGTCTTTATGGCTGGTTTGTTGGTTTTTTTTTTTTTCCCTCTTGTTTTTTTCCTCTCTCTCTTGGTATTTTTTTTTTTTTTTTAAGCTGTTCTCTGCATGAGCAGAATAGCTAAGCAGAAGAATCAGGCAAGGCGTACGCAGACGTGGGGTCCTTGGATGGCAAACTGGAAAATATCTGCTGTCAAAATGCAGCAGCATCTATTTCAGCTGTGAGCCTTTCCCAACTCCCATCTCGTTCGGCGGGGACCGGCGGGGAGAGGCTGAGCACAGGATATATGACCATTTAATCTGATTCCTCCTCCTTAAGAGCTTTTCCCATCGTTTCACTTTCTCTGCTCATTTGGGGGAGGTGAGGGCATCGGGCAAATTTCTGCTTCTTAAAAAAAGACCCTGACTTTGCATTTGAAATCCCACAATTTTTATTTTCTTGCCCTCCTCTCCCTCCTGTGTTGAAGGAATTCAGGATTAAAAGAAAAATGTGCGTAGCACCAATGGGGGAATTTACCAAGTGGAATATTTGTAGACAGCACTGATTAGCTGTGCAATTGTTGTTGAATAATGAGTTTGTCTTTTTTTTTCTTTTTTTTAAATTTTGGAACATAATAGCTGTATAAGGTGCCTCTTAGCTACCTTTCCCTATGCAATATCTTCACCAAACTTAACTCAAATCAGATCTTTGGAGGAGGTAGGATTTTTCCCCTTCTTCTCTTCCTTAACACCCCTTTGTTCTCTCCAGCTCTGTGTTCAATTAACACCCCCATCGCAGAACTGTAGTCTTTTTTTTTTTTTTTTTTTAATGTCTGTTACTGTATTTCACTTCTGACACCTCTCTTATTATTCTTGCCTGCTATTTCTCTTTAATATAGCAATTATGATATGGGGTTTCTTTTTCTTCCTTCCTCCCTCCCTTCCCCACGCCCCAAGTAAAACCCCACTAGGAGCAGCGTGGGGAGAAGAGGGGCAGATGGTTTTGGGGGTGTGGGGCAGAGCTCTAAGAGGGGTACACTGGCAAGCCCAGCACCCCTTGGCTCAAACCTTCTTCCAGCAGGCTGGGGCAGCTTGCTTTCCTTCCCCCCAGCCCTTCCCCAGGGTATCAAATCCTGCCCTCCTCCTTATCCTGCGTTTCCACTGAGGAGGTTTCCCAAGGCGCCGGAGAGAGTTCAACACCCCGATTTGAATTTCAATGCAATTCTTGCACCTAGGGCATCATTCTGCTGCTGCTGGGAAAGAAAGCTCATCAGGAAAGTGCTCAGTGCTCCAGGATCCCCACTCAGATTTGGGCAGGTCCAGCCCTCGCCTGGCTGCTCTCCCTCCTGCCCTTCAAAGGGGAGGAAGCCTTTGCTTTGATATTTGTTATTACTGGTTTTTTTTTTTTTTTTTCCTTCCAGTTGAAAGGCTTTGAAGGGAAAAGTGATGCTTCTCTCTCTGTGCCAGGCAGAGTCTGCAGGGTCCCTGGTGTGGCTGCCTTGGGGGGAAGTGAAACATTTTGGGAGAGCAGGGCCTCCAGTCCAATCCACACTGCCTGAGGAAGCCTTGCTGTAACTCACAATTAAATTGCTTCCAGAAACCTGATGCCTTCAAGGGAAAGGAGGGGAGGGAATGTGCAAGGGACTGGAAGATAGGGATGGTTTAGTAGACCTTGTCTTGGTGGAGGACTGAATTAACACAAGAGAGTGGCTATGTCTGGGACTAGCTGGGAGGGAAAGGAAACCAGGAAAAATGAGAGATGAGGACATGTCCCAGTAGGTCCTGGTAGCTGGAAGGAGCAGGGTCTTCAGGGCTGAACCTGTCTCTTAAAACAAGTCTGTTTTCTGGGCTTTTATCTTCTGGTATGATGGTGTCCATCAGGGATCTGCTGGGGATGGATGGTTTTGGAGGAGCGTGCTTGTGGGGAGACTTCTCTTTTTTCCTTGTAATTTCATATTTTCTTCTTCTCCCCTGGTAGCATGTGGTTGGAGCTCTTTGAATGGAGCAGGCTTAATTAGTTTAATCAAAATTGGCCTCTTGCAATCCTCCAGGGGAGGAGGTGGGAAGAACAGGGCTGTCAGTGGGCTCTTCTTCCCACCTCCTCCCCTCAGCCCTGCCATCAAAGCAGAGAAACCAGGCCTGGCTCTGCCATAGCATTCCTGTTCCTGAGGGCTTCCCCACAATTTGGGGTGTGCAGGACAAACCTGTGTGCTTTTTATTTCAAGGCTTGGTTTTTGTAGGTGCCTGATATTCAGCAAACTTTGTTGTGATTGCAGCAGAGTGGGAAGGTGCTCTCGGAGGGTCTGCTGTGTTCTGTTGCTCCCAGCCCTGTCTGTTTGCTGCTGGGAACTGGATGAGCCAGTCCTCCAGCTCTTGATCCCCGTGCTCCCAAGTTTCTAAGCCTTTGCATCCCCAGGTTTTGAGCAGCTTTGGGTTCAGGGAAGAAGTGTTCCTGGAAGATGCCGTGCCAGCAGCCCCTTCTTTGGCTAATTCCTGCTGACAGCACTGGGCAAGGCACGGAGGAGAGCAAATCTGTGTTCACTATTGATGCATGCTGGAAAAATACCTGTATTAACCAGATGTGGGCATAAACAGCAGCTAACCAGAGCATTCTCTTCTGTGAATGTTGGCTGTCTTGTCTGCTGCCACAGGTCTCTCAGCAGCCCACTTCCCCTCACCCTCTGCATGATCCTGGCAGCACTCAGTTTGTGGGTGAGTCCGGGAAAAGAGATCTTGTTACCGGGCCTTGTAGCTCCAAATGAGAAACTCAGAAGATCTTTCAGGCCTAAATTTCTCCTGGGAAAAGTGGTTCAAGTTCCCTTATTTGAGACCTGCAGAGGGATTTCCTCTTTGGAGTGCTGAGTGTCTGCAAGCAGAGCTTTTCTAAATGCTCTCAAATGCGAGATTTATTCCTGTTAGCAGGACTCGTGTCGGCCCTGGGTTTGAGGGCGGCAGTTGTAAACAAAACACAGAGAAACTCTGAGACAATTTCATCATGGTTTGTTTTTTTTTTTTCTTTTCCCCCCCATCACAAGGAAATTACTGCATGCAGCAATCCTTGAGGGGAGTAGGGTAGTGGTTTAAAAAGAAATGGGTTTGTTTACAGTGAGATGTAGTAGGCTGTGCTGCTGGTGGTGCTTCTGCTGAATCAGAGCTGTGGATTTTGGCAGGGAGAAGGGAGGAAGACAGGATTCCTCCTCTGCCTTTGGTTCAGCACCTTATTTCCCAGTTCCTCCTTTAATCCTGGAACTGCTGCCTTCTCTGCTAATGAAACTCTGCAAAGGGTTTCTGATCTCTTGGAATTCTGCTGGGAAGCGTTTTCATACTACCTTTTTTTCCTTCCTGTGCTTGGACTTGGGGTACTTTGGGAGACAGGAGAGCCTGTCTTGTCTGCCCTGTGCACTACAGAGGTGGTTTTCAGTTTATGCAAAATATGAGGAACCCAGTAGGAGCAGGAGATTTCCCCTGAAGATGTGATATTATCTATTTTCCACCTTTTTTATTATTTGTGTTTTTTTTCTTCCTGCTTTGCATTCCTATGACAGTTTCCCTATGCAGTGAGTTTCTTCTGGTTACATGTTTTGCTGTGGGGAAGGAGGGCTGCACAAAACTGCTTCCATGGCCCCCAGAGCAGGATGCCCCTGCTAGGGGGCACAGTTTCAGGCTGAGTTTTCAGGTGTTTGGGTTCTGTGCAGGGAGAAGTGATGCTCCCTTGTGCTGCAAGGATGTGCCCTGTACAGCACCTAGCACAGGGGGACTCTGTGCTGGGTCAGGGTTTGGAAGGAGGTAATGTGATTTACAGCAATGGATCTGGTTAATAATCTCCAGCAGCTTCTGTATACTCAGGGGCTGCTCGTATTCCCAGCCAGGTGTTTGCAGACCAGATCAATATGGCCCTATTTGCATGGGGCTGTCTGTAATCTAATAAACCAACCTCAATCTGCATCCTTTGCTTTCCCCAAACATCCATCGGGTCCCGATCCGGTCGGTCTGGTGACTGTTCCCCATGGTGGGAGGAGGTGTTTGTGAGCCCTGCTTGTCCCCTGGGCTGCCAGCCTGGTGTCACAGATGCCAGCACAGCACTGCACCCTCTGCCAGAGCCCAGGCTGTGCAAGCACCCTGGATTTTTGGGTGTGCTTGTAGGTGCTGCATGGTGCTTTGCAGATGACCACCTCCCCAGCATGCTCCAGAGGCATCAGTACTGGGGGTTTTCTGTGAAATCCACATCACCTTTGGGGAGCATCTGCTGGGTACTCCCTTGGAAACCAAAACTGGTGGTTTTGTGGGTGGGTGGTCAGCAGCTTCTGCTCAAAACAGCCTTGGTGGTGCTGCATCCCCTGGTGACTTAAATAATCCAGGGTGGCTGGTGCTATAGGGATAAATTACAGAAAGCTGTGGCCTGAGGAGGCTGTGGGCTGAATACATTAGTGTGTGTTGTCAGGCCAGGCTCAGGAGGGACTCAGGTGATGCTTTCTCTCAGTGCTGGGAATTGCTTGGCCTGGAATTATTGATTTGCAACTGTGTCAAGTTAAAAAAAAAAAAAAAAAAGAATAATAATATCTCTTGGCCTTGCGTTTGTGAGTTGTACCCCTGTATGTGTGTGTGTATATATATATAATTTTTTTATGGACCTGGAACAGAGAGCCACTTCTGGCTCCTTTTCCTGGTGGGGAAGGTGAGGCAGCCAGAGAATGGAGGGTTTGTCTGCCAGGGAAGCCAAGTGCTGCTGGTGATGCTCTGTGTTTGGGGGAGGTTGCCACCATGGATAATAGAAATCCCCTGTGACACCTTGAGGGAGCCGTACATTGTCACTGTCCTCTCCCTTCCCAGCCTTTTATTTATAGGAGAAGCCTTACCCAAAATATCTTTTTTGCTTGCCCTAAGCTGATGGGCTCTTTTCCAGCCCCCCGCTCTTTTTTTCCCCCTAAATATACTGATAAATGGAAAACCCTCAGAAGAGCCAGTGCTGTGAGGAGCTGCTCTAATCTAAAATGATAACTTTGCCATTTTACTTCAGCCTTGTTGAAAAACGAGCAGAGCTGCCTTTGCAAGTGGGATCAGCCTGCTTAAGTGCTGGTGCCTGGATTTTTGTTTCTCACCCAAGAATGAGCCTGGAAACTCAGTTCATCATTTCCACATCCCATTTTTGGTTTCACACAACCTGGCTGGCCTGCCCATCCTTGTTACCAGAAGAGGAAAATCAAGTTTCTCTCCTGGTTGGATAACATTTTCAAATTCCAGAGTGATGTCGATTAGCAGAATTAGCAGTGGCAGGTTACCCAGCAAAAATACCCTTCCAGTTGTGAAGTGTTCCTTGCTGCTTGCTGCTTCTTTCCCAGCTCCAGTAATCCCAATCCTGGATATGTCTCCACAGCATGGGGATTTTTCTCTCTTAACTCAGTACAGTTGTTTCCTTTTGACATTTGATATTTACAAGGCTGGAGCCAAACTGAAAGTGAATCTGCCCATAACTCTACTAAATGTGCCTTTCTAATTTCAACATTAATGTTTCAAAACCCAAGCTGCTGGTGGGTGGTGTACCTTTGCTTGTTTACACACAGCTTTTTTTTTTTTTTTTTTTTTTTTTTTTTTTCCCTGTGCAGTGATTCTCTGGTGAAACATTAGGAATGATACAATATCTGGACCCTCTGCATGGATTGGTCTCTGGCTTTCAGCTGTAAATTTGGCTTTTAACCCCTAATTTTAAGAGGTTGCAAGTGTTTTAGGTTAGTATTTTGTTTTTGGGAGGAGCCTGCTTATATGCAAAATTACTATTATAATATATGATTCATTACAATAATATTGCAAGAATTTTCAATAATATGATTGACTGCAATATTGCAATAAATTGCAAAAATATAATTTCAAATACCGTGATAACGTGATGAATTTGCAATACGCTGATTATTGCGAATTTCTAGACAAAAGGCTAGAGATTGCAGTGCACAGGGCAGAAGGAATTAGCTGGAAAGAGTTGTGGCTGTCAATCCTGACTCGATAGCACAGGACACGGCCCCCCCTCAGTAGATTTCTGCTTTCCAGTAGAGGCTTGTTCATATTTAGGGAAGTTCCAGACAGTGGGACGTGCTCCACTGGTTGGAAGTGTGTTTTGAGGGGTTTATGACCCTTGCTTTGAAGGGGTCACCTCTTTATTTCTGGTGGGGATTTGTGAGGTTTCTGGCTGCAGCGTGGTGCCGTGGATGTGCCCGCAGAGAGCGAGGAGCCGCTCCCGGAGCGGTTGCTGTTTGGGGGGAGCAGGTGGCAGCAATGGTGTTTTCACTGAATGTATTATTCCCCTGGAAAATCCTGCCTGTTAGATCTGGTCAGCAGATGTGAAGTGTCGATCGGTATCGATGGTGGGAAGGGACTTGCAGTGTACTTTGCTAATGGAGAAGAACCCGAGGAGCAATTCCCTGATTTACGCTCTCGGCGATGTGAAATGAAACCGTCTGAAGCGCTTTGCTCAGCGAGCTCTTAGCAGACCACTTCTTCCTCCCTGCCTCATGCAGATTTTTCCAGAGAGGCTGTTTCTTGGCTCTGATGCTGGGTGGACAGAGGTGGTTGGGAGGCATGGACCCCTTAAATGCATCTGGAGGCACAAAGCATCCAGTATGGGAGCAGGGAGCAAGCGGCGCCCGCTGTAGCTCACTCCAAAGCCCCGGTGCAATTCTGTCCCCAAGTGGCTGAAAAGGTCATTTAGCACAAGAGCAAACGTTTCTTTTTTTTTTTTCCACTCCCTCAAATAGTCAAATTAGCATCCTTTCCTCTGCCACAGGAGCTGCAGGAGGGAGCATCCTGAGAAGGATTATAGGTAGGAGCGCCTGGGCCTGGGCTGTTCCTCTCCCGAAGGTCCCCGGCTGCTATTTGCACATCCCAGTGTCTGACTGCAGCTGGCATTTCCCCTGTTTGCTGGAATTTACTTTCTGCCTGGCGAGGGCATTGGGTAACATTTGCACACCTGGGCTGCTTAAGCTGTGGAGGGGCTGGGGGGATGTGTTGGAGAAGGTCAGGGGTCTCTGCTTTCCTTATGGGCAGGAGGGAGCAGGGAGAGCAGCTGCTGGTGCTGTGTCCTCTCCAGAGGCAGCAAACAGGAGGGGGAAAATGGTGTCGTGTAATGTCGTGATACCTGTGCAGCCATCTGGACCTGCTCTGATGTTGGGTGGATGCAGGGCTCTCCCTGGCTCTGGAGAGCTCAGATCCTGCTCAGTTTCCTCTTGTGGCTGGATCACCCCAGGCTGTGGGTGCCTGGTGGGTTTTTATTGTGGAGGGGGCTATGTTTCCTTTTGGATAGGATTGCAGTGCATGTCCAGCAAGTGCACAGCCCAGGTGGGAGTTTTCCTTCAAAATAAGACTTCTGCATCCAGGTCTAGGAAGTCATGGGATCCTCACCTGTGGGCTCTTGAGGGTAAGGATGTGCAGCAGCATGATGGCATGGCTGGAGATTTAGAGAGACTATCCCAAGGGCAGACTGGAATTGGCTTACCATGAAAAACTCACAAGTAGTATGGAAGGTGAGACAGCAGAGGGTGGTGGTAGGGAAAGTCCCTGGTCTTTCCATGTGTCCTGAGGCAGTGGCAAAATCCACAGGGGTAGAAGGACAGATTTTTATTTCCCTTTTTCTGGTGTGTTTGGTTAGGCCTTGCAGGCATCCTTCTGCAAAGGCAGCATGTCCAGGGGTCTGAGAGCCAGAGGCCAGGACAGAAAGTGAAGCCCATGGTGCCACAGTGCTCCAAGACCCCACTGGGAGCAGTGGGCACGGCTGGTGGAGCACGCCAATGCTGTGGGCAAGGGCAGCCAGTGGACCTGCTGCATCATCCTGGGCTGGGATTGGGAAAGGAGCAGTGCAATTAGGAGAGGTTCCTGTGGTTTGTGTTTGAAAGGAGCTCCATTAGGGTAATTTTTAAGCTGCTGTTTAATCAGAAGGCTGCCCGCTAATAGAGAGGGAAGCGCTGGGTGGGTCTGTGGTTGTGCTGCATCCCCTCTTCCTGGTTCCTTTTCCTTTTTTTTTTTTTTTTTTTCTTTTTTTAATTGCTTTTGCTTCACCGTTTGGGAATGCTATCCCAGAAGCACCCAGGTGCTCTTCAGCACCATTGGGGTAGTGCTTTCCAAGGATTTCCTTGGCCTCTTGCCTATTGTGTGTAGTTGTATCCTGCTGCATTCCTCTTGCTGCATCTCCTTCCTGTGCACAGGCAGCAGTGCTGGGTCTGACCCTGGGCAGCCCTTGGAGCTTCCCAAGGGAAGCCAGTCCTGATGGCTCCATGGAGGGCTCCTAAGAGTCAGCAAGGAACGTGGAGGAGACCGAAACAAAAAACAAATGAGAACCATGTAGAGACAAGTGGGAATCACATTTAGGAAGCAGACAAGACAACCCTTTGGAAGGGGCAGGGGGGATGTTTGCTTTAATCAGTCTCCTTGGGTTTCAAGCAATAATAAAACAGATTTGTTTTCTTTTACCTTCTCTTCCCCAGCCCCCACTTTCTCCCTCTGTTTCCTCTTCCTCAAAACAGCCCTGGATTCAGCAGCACCAACATCTCCTTCCCAAGCTCCCACTTCCTGCAAATGGGATTGCTGGCCAATCCAGTCAACATCCTGTCCGTTTTTTCCCCCTCCCTCTCTCTGGTTCACTCTGGTGGAAGCTTGTTGCCTTGAGACAGGCTACCTTGGCTGAGCTGTGGGTACAGGTCCCTCCCACTGTCAGATGAACTTTTTGGACTCTCTGAAGCGAGCAGGGGAACAAACTCTTCCAAATGGGCTGTGGTTTCTATGTGGAGTCAATCTGCCCTGGCACGCTCTGCTGTGTGCTTTACAGGCAGTCCCCAGGGACTGGCCGTGCTTGGAGGAGATCAAAGTTTCTCCATCAGAGGTCCTGGGCAATGCCTCTGAGATGCTTGAGTGACCTCCTCACATGTGCTCCTCTGGGATGTGGAGGTGGCTGCAAGGGAGGACGCTGCTTTCCCAGCCTGCACAGATGGGTTGGCTCCCTGCAGAAATGTGCTTTCTTCCCCTTCTTTTTCATTCTTCCCTGGTCATTGTCTTGGTGCAGAGCAGGTGGATCTTGGGAGGGCTGGGGCTGTGCGTAGCTGTGAGTCAGTGAAGCTGAGCCTTTGATCTGTTCCACTTTCTGGTTCTGGTGGTGAGTTATTACCATCCCAAACAGAGAGGCCAGACTGGAGCTGGGATTAATGGTTGCTGTGACCATTTCTGCAGCTCTCCTGTGCTGGGAACCAGCAGAAGGGATGAGATTTCTCCCACCCTGAAAGGGAATGTGGTTCCTTCCTGCTGCTTTGGGTGCCTGGTTGGGGAGATCTCACCAGTGCCTTCTATTGGGCTGCTGTGTTTGTTTTCCAGGTAGAGCTTTCTTGTGCAGAACTGTTTTCCTATTTCTGGTGTTTCGTTGAGAGACAAGGCATCCAGGTGATCTCTCCAGCATATTCCAGTTTATTGCTTTCAAGTGCTCCCTTAGGTTTTGTAACCCACCTAGTCTCCATCCTGGAGAATAAATTCACCCTGCTGGGATTTCCAGAGAAGGTTGGTGAACAGCCTCCAGTGTGTCTCTTGGGTTCCCAGCTGCTTGTGCCTCAGGCAGGGATTTCCAAAGTGGCAGAGCTGGTGTTCCCAGCCAGTCTGTGGGGCTGAGGGTCCCCTCTGGTGTTCAGTGGGTAGTTTGTCCGGGACCCCTTCACCCCCAGCACTCAGCAGGTCTCATGAGTGCTCCAGTGTTGCCTGTGTGGAGTTGCAGTTGTTTTCCTGCCTGGCTTGGCACATCTCGTGCCAAGGCTCTGCCAATCAATAATCCTTGATGGAGGCTGTGTCCCATCCCAGGCATCTTGGCTGCTGGACAAGAGCCATTCAGGAGAAAAAGTGTGTGGTGGCTCTGCTGCCCAGGAGGGGCTGATTTACCTAATGCCTTTAAGACTACCACAGGGCTTTCCAGGTGCAAACTGGTTTGGCTTAGCCCTGAAAAGTGGAGTGAAGCAAAGGATCCAAGTGTGCCCTGTGGTGGCTTTTGCAGATTCCCAGAGGTCAGCACGAGGGAAATCAGTTCTGCCCCAACACAGCCTGAGCCTCCTCCCTTGCTCAGAGCAGCACAAATCGTGGCTGTAAAGCTTCACCCCAATACGTGACTGTGCTGTGGGCAGTTCTCTCTCTCAGCTCCTCCGGGTGGATGCCTGGGGAGCTCACGGGTGCTTTGGTGCCCTGGCCCTGGCTGCATCCCAAAACTCCCTGCCCTGCACTGTATTTCATCTTCCCATGCTTCCAGAGAGCTCTGTGTGCAAAATACTTCATGTTGTTGCCAGCAAGCTTCCCTTTAGCCGTGCCACGGTGGGACTTTTAAAAAAATTTTTATTTTATTAGGAAATTCCCATTTGGTTGCTTTAAAAAGCAAGCCCTTGTGGCTGGCCCCTGGCCCGCTGCTAACAGATTTGTTTGAGAAAAGGCTGCGTTGGCATCCTGCTTTATTGAACATGCCTCCTGGGAAGGCGGTTTGAATATCCTTCTGTCTCCTCGGAGCAGGGAGCTCTCAGGACTGCCTGCCGCCATGGGGATGGGGAATGCTCTCCTCTCCCTTTCCCTCCCACCCCTTCCCCTTGTTTCAAGCCTCCCTTTTCTTTTTTTTTTTTTCTTTCCTTTTTTTTTTTTTTTTTTCGAGGAGAGAGAGAGTGCTGTGCATGGTGCATCCCGCTCCATGCGGCTTTTCTCTTTCCCCCACGGAGTTCATCCAAAGTTCGTATCCAGACGATGAACAAAGTAGCTCAGACCTTTTCCTGACTCCTCACCCTTTGTCCTCATCACTTAGTGACAGACAGGAATCAAATGCCACAGACAGGCTGACGGGACAGGGCTGTGTGAAAGTCCTTGGAGGAGGAGGAGTGGAGCAGTGCTGGCTAGATGGGGGACTCATGTTTAAACTCAGCTCCCCCTCCCTGGGGAAAGATCAGAGCTACTTTTACTTTGAAGGGCTGAGGGGAGGTACAGTGTTTTATGTATGTATCTATATATATATATATATATATATAATTTATTTTTTTTTCTGTCATAAACCGGATAAATTTTTAGTGACAATAGTAGAGAAGGAGGACCGGATGGGGTTAGGCTTAGTGTTTAGCTCTGGGTGTGCCTCCCGTTGGGAGGAGGGGAAGGAAGGGACTACAGGCTGTTATGGATCAGAGGGATGGAGGCTGCTGGCCTGCCTGCATTGCCTCTCTGCTGGAACAGCTTTGCTCTGGGGAGGAGGGGGTGCATGGTGCTGCAGCCTGACTGTTCCCAAAGGCTGCCTTGGTCTTCATTTCCCCTGGCTTTGGAGCTCTCCCCTGGGAGCTGGGATTTGGTGCTGGGGACCTCCCTGTGCTGGGGTAGTGTGTCCAGGCTGGTGTAGCTGGGCAGCTGCCCAGGGTGGGCTTCTCACTGCTACCAAATCTGGGAAGGGACCAGACCTGGTCTTCTGGGTGCTCTGGAGACTTGCTTCAGCCTGTCAGGAAGGGAAAGGAGCAATTTAGCCTGTTTGTTCATTAGCACTTGTCTAACTCATTCAGCTGTCAGGACTGGGTGACTCCTAATAGGTATTTATCCCTCTTTCCAATGTCCTCCCCAGCATTCACCCCTTTTTTAATGAAAAATAATGACATCCCAGACTAGGAAAGGATGGAAGCACCTCATGGCAGAGATTTTGTGGAGGCTTTTATCCAAGCTGGGCTGGCTGTAGCCCAAGTCTGGCAGAGTTTTGGAGGGTAAGACTCAAACCTCCGGGGAGAAGAGGTCTCCACAAAATGCATGGTGACCCTTTGTTCAGAGGTGTTCCTCCTGAGGTGCTGTGATCCAGCAGATGTGCTGGTGCCACTCTCTTGTCAGGGAGATGTGAATGTCCCTGGAATAAACCAGTTCTGTGCTATGAGGCATGAGTGTGTGTCATTGGGAGGGAGGGGAAACACTGCTGTCAGAAAAGGACTTTGAAAGGACCATTTGTGTTTGGTCCTTAAATCCTGCGAAGTGCTGTGGGTGAGAGGAGGCTCTCCCGAGTTCATGCATGTGGATAGAGACTGCTCATGGTTTAAATGAGCAAGGTTCACCTTTTCTTCCTGTGCTGGTGGAGGAGAAACAAAATTGCTCAGCAAGTCCCAGGAAAGTGAGGCGACCACCTCCTTGTCCCCAGGCAGAGCAGGCTGAGTCTTTATCCTAAGCCTGGCTGCAGCATTCCACATGCCTCTGGCTGCTCTCCTCAAGCCCATGCTTGTAGAGGGTCATCTTGGAGGCAGCAGGAAGGGGCCGGGGTGGTCCAGGTTTTACCCTCTTTTGTTTGCTGATGTTGCAGAGCTTGCTGGTCTGGGCCCTGGCCAGCTGGGCTGACTCACAGGAATCCTCTCACGAGTCTCCTACACCCTCCATTACCTGATGCGAGTGCTTCCTGGCGTGAAGGGAGCTGTGCATTTGTGCAGCTCGTGTCCGCCGCAGGCAGGGAGCACAGCCTGTGTCACCCTCTGCAGTGCTCGCTGCCATCAGCACTGACCATCTCCCTGACCCCGCAGACAGCCCCCAAATGTCTTTGCAGAGGCGTTTGCTCTGCTTGAGAGGTCAAAGGAAGGACCTCCTTGCTGGTTTAAGTGTGTGTGTGTGTGTGTGTGTGTGTGTGAGGTGGTTTTTGTAGGGCTGCTGCCTTTGTGTGTGTTCATCACTGCAACAAGTTAGACCTAGAGGAGAGCTTGTAGCAATGAGAGAATTTTTAGTATCCACTGGCTCCTTGCATCACTCCCTATCTCTGGTAAATGGCAGTGGGTCAGCCGGAGGTGACCACAATCGAGTCAAAATTCCCACGTTTTGGTGCCGCAAATGCTGCGGTCCCTGTTGAGCAAAGGCGGGTGTGAGACGCCTGCAAATCCCCTGGCTTGCAAGCTGGGGAGTCTCCTGGAGTTCCTGCCTTGCCAGTTGTGCTGTGAGGATTTTTTGCACGCAGCTTCACCTTCTCAGGGAAGCAGCTGGGGCATGTTCCCATCTGAAGCTGTACCCCTGTGAGGTGCTTGGGTTGGCAAAGCTCTGCTGTTGCATCAGGCTGGGCCGTGCCCAGTGAGCACAAACGGGAAGCTTCTCATGCCTGTGGCAGGAGCATCGCTCAAAATAGTGCCACATTGTGGCTCCTCTGGGGGTTTGGGGAGGTTTGTGGCTTGTTTGCTTGTGCCACACGTGAGTTTCTGTCCCGTGGGTCCTGCTGAGTTGCAAGATTTGGGTGTTTGGTGGCTTTCTGGCATGTGCCTGTCAAGCTGTGTGTGATGTTGTGCAAGCGGTTTGCATCTTGTGTGAAGTTTGCAGGAGCTTTGTGGAGAGCTGGAGAGCAGGAAGATGCTGGTTTGGTACAATCAGGGTGTCACGTCCCCACTGAACTAAGGAGCAAAGCTCTGTGTGTGTGCCAAGGGGCAGCCTGACCTGGTACAGGACAGGGAAGGCATTTTTGGGGACTTGCGAGCCGTGTCCAGGGGACCCCCTGTTGTGTGCCACGGGGCCATTGAGGGGCTTCACTTGACTGTGAATCCTCTCTGAGTCCTCACAGAGAGGAGAGTTCCGGATGTCCCTGGGTGCCAGAGGACTGGGAGCAGCCTTGTGCAGGGCTGGAGGCTGGAGAAGCAGTGCTGTCCCCTCTTGCCGTCACGAAGTTATGCCCGTGGTGGAGTGCACTCCTCTAGGACAGAGGCTGAGGTTTAGGTCTCCCCTGGTCTGAGCTTCCCACTTGCAGGGGCTTTGGGCAGCCTGTTGCTAAAAGGGGAAGGTGATGTCCTGAAAATGCCCTCCTGGGTGACTTAAGCACTGAAGTTTTATCACCTTTTCAGCAGAGCTGGAGTCCCAGTGCTGGGTAAAAATTAGCCACTTGTTTGAGGTAGTGGGCTCTCCCTTTGGCAGAAGTCTGTGTGCATGGGTACAGAATGGATTTGGGGTATTGCAGGGAGCACTGCTGCGTGCCGGGTTAGATTCCCCATTCCACATCCCAGCGAGTGCCGCGGTGTCCCCCAAGGCGTGTGCCTGCTGCCGCGTCCCCTTCCCCGCTCCGGTGCTCGGCACAGCCTTTGTCAGCCGGCCAGGACCCCGCAGTGCCAGCGCTCGGCTCCTGGCCCCCCTCCTCGCCTCTGCCCCAGCATTTATCAGCAACCTCCCTTCCCTCCCAGCCGCCAAATTCCTTCTCCGTGCCGTCATCCTCCGGCCAGAAGCCGCCCCGTCCCACTCTCTCTCCCTCCCTCCCTCCGAAACCAGCCCAGAACTGCTAGGCAAACATTTTGCCTGTTGTTATTACAGTATTCCCATCTGCATACTTAGTCATAAACCCCTTTTAATTCCAGCCTTTTTCTGGGGCGGGGTTAAGAGTTCAAACCCATCATTTTTCTTTTGGGGCTGGAGGCTTACAAAAGCAGCCCGTGGCGAGATTGTTCAGTAGGATGGGGCCGAGAGCGAGTTTAGGGAGAGGGGCAGGGGGAGGGGATTGCACACAGCAGTGCTGGCTGTGCTGCCCCTCATCCCCAGGGAAGGCTTTGGATGAGGTTTGTGTGGGGCTGCCTGGGGCAAGGGGTGCTCTCTGCCACCTCCCCTTCCCCTTCAGCAGCTGCAAGCCAGAGGTGGATGGGGCTGGCCCCTTGGCGGGGAGGCATTGCCTCCTTTACTGGAGTATTTGGATAATGGAATGCCAAAAGCTAAAAGGAGAGTTCCTTACTGTGCAGGGAGAGGAGCAGCCCTGGATCTGTGCAGAGGTCTCTCCAGGAGAGCTTCCCAAGAACAACTCGGTGCTGCTGATCCTTCAGTTATGCAAAGGATGCTGTCAGATTCCCTTTGCCCAGCTCTTCATGCTCTTACTTTAAAAGGCTGTGCCCTCCTCACTTGGGGTAGTGAGGGTCCTGCTCCACACTCAGGCTGCTGCTGTGCTCACCTCCCACCCTGTGCAGGCATCTCCAGGCTGGATAAGCCCAGTTATCTCTCCACATCTCCCAAAAACATTGGGGTCTGTCACTTGTGAGCCTACCTGGACTTACTAGATGGCTGTAGTAACAGTTCCCTATTGCCTTTAGGGTGTGGCTGCTTTTAATTCTCTCTGTGACAAGGGTTCCTTGGTGCTGGCACTTCCCACCAGCCCAATGCTACCCCATGGCATAGAATCAGCTTCCCTGGGATCTGGGTGGTGTGGGTAAGGCAGCAGGAGGCAGAGAGCTCCTCAGGGCTGTGATTAATTCCCGTGCAAGGTTTGGTGCTTGCACCCTGCCCCTGCTGCTGCTGGACCCCTAGACTGGCTGCTGACCTGAGTCTGGTGGGAGAAGATCCCTCCTTCCTCTTGCCTGTTGCAGATCCAATGCTGCATCCCTGTGGGATGGGGTATGGACCAGTGACTGGTTTGGGGCTTAGGAGGCATTGGCATCTCCCTGTCTTTGGGTAGGATGAGGTCTTTCCCTGCCCCCCTCCAAATTAAAAGGTCTCAAGGAGGAAAAGAAATAAAAATGTGCATTTGGGTTGACAGAAATGTTGTACAAATTTGTGCAGCTCAATTTCCCAACATGTTTCACTAAAGAAGAATCTCCTGCTTTGCTTTTGAGAAGTGTTAAAAAAGATGGAGACATCTCATATTTAAGTATTTGAAATTAAGCCATTGCCTTCCTTATTAGAAGCATTTCTCTGAATTTTGACTTCAGTTTCAAATTGCAAATACCTTTAATGAAAACTCTAGCTCTCAAGTGATGCTGTTTAAAAAAAAAAAAAAGCCCTGAAAGAATAGGTATTTGGGCAATTCTGTTGGAAAGTTACTCAAAGGCAGGAATGCAGAAACAGCTTCCACTTCTCTCTGCATATCCCACCATTCTATCTGTGGTTGTTACCCCACATGGACTATGTGATGACTTCTCATTGTAGTTTTCCCACCCCCTCCACTGGTTTTCTTAGATGGAGGGTTTTATCCATGACACTGTGGATACTGAACAGCCACAGGAAAATAATCTAAACAACATGCTCTGTATTTTAGCAGATCAGGTAGAAGCTTTCTTAAAAAGCACTGTGATCTTGCAGCTGTACCCAGCTGGTGGATCCCTGGCAGGATGACTTGTCCAAATTTGCATCTAAATTATCTTTACTGCCTGATCCCTGAAATTGCACTTCTAGGTGGAGAGAGTTTAGTTTTTTTCTATGTGGGTGCTGAATGGCTGTTAAGCTGCTGTAGAGGGAAGGAAGCTTGTCACTCGAGAAATTTGGTTTTAGTCCCCATTAATCTCGGAGGCATTCATTCTGCTGGCCCGAACACTTGAGTCCCTTGATGTGATAAGCCTCAGCATGTGTTAGATCTGCACTTTTCTCTTTGCAAGTGCAAGGGTGGAAGGGGAAAGGTCCTGCTGTGAGCTGGAGCAGCTTGTGAGCCTGTCCCTGTGCGGGGAGCAGGAGTGGGGCTGCCAGGGCTCCTTCCAGCTGCGAGCGTGCCCGGGATCGTGTTCTGCTGGGGATTGTGTGCTCGGAGCGCCGGGCTCTGCCTGCCTGCCCTCGGCGTGCCTGGCAAGCCACGGCTTGCAGGGCATGGCAGCTCCTGCTCACAGCCTGCCTCGCTCGCTGCAGCCTCCCCCAGCTTTGCAGGGCATTGGGGCAGCTCACAGACGGCCACCCCATTCCTGGCCTTTCTCAAGGGGTGCTGCTCTGTCCCTGCTGCTGCACAGAGCTTTGGGAAGTGCTGAGCTGTGCTGGCTGCACAGAGGTGCCAGAGGAGAGGCTCTGCAAGGTGCATGCAGCGTTTATTAGACCTGTTTAACAGGAAGCTTGCGTCTCCAAAAAGGACAGGCTGGGCTGCCTGGTGCGGGGCAGGAGAGCGGCTCAGCCCTTGTGTGGGAGCCAAGAGGTGCACGTTTGGTTTCTGGGCATGCTGTGCTGGTGAATGAAGCTGGTCAGGTCACTGTGCTCCCTTGCTGGCCTGCCTGTGCAGCAGGGACATCTGTATCTGCAGATCTCATGGCTCTTTGATCGATTAAAGCAGCTCGGCTGTTGCAGAGGAGGGAGCCCGCCTGTTGTCCTCTGCCTGCAGCCTTGCCTCGTGCAGAGAGGTTTTTGGGGAGCTCTGGTGGAGTTGGTTTTGAGTTTTCTTCAGAGAAACACAGACTATTGATCCTATAGGTGTTTGAAACCTTTTCTCTCTTCCCCATCTCCATCCTTAAGGTAGATGCATCCTCAGGATTTGGATACTTGCGGGTGTTGCTCCCTGCAGGTGCCAGCAGGGACATTGCAACACCATGTCCTGCCTCCCACACAGAGCTGCTCCAGCAGGAGGGGAGCTGGTGCACGGAAGGGCACTGGGGTTGTATGATCTGTATTTGAAGGTTTCATTAAATGGGGATTAATTTAGAACTGTTTTTGTGTGCAGTTTCACCCTCTTCTGCAAATGGGCACCTTGCCTGTGCCAGGAATTGGAAACATGGAGTATGCACACTGTTCCTCTTCCCATCTCCTTTTATTTGAAAATAAGAGGGCTTGTGAGATTTTCCCCCCCACCCTGTGCACACCTGTGCCTTTTGCCTTTCTGCTGCCCAGCACCTTAATTACAGCTGAGGAAATGACGTGCTGGTAAATCCTGGGAGAGGTTGGCCCTGGGCCGTGGACGCGCCATCCTGGCTCCAGCTCCCTCCCGACCACGAGCATGTTTCCATCACTGCTCCTTCAAGCTCTCTCCCTCTCTCCTTAACGTGCTGCTTGTGTAATTGTTGGCTGTTTGTCCGCTAATGATTATAAATTAGCGGCCGAGTGTATAAAAAGTTAATGAAGTTCTGTTGGTGGAACCATTACGCCTTCCCAGGCTGGCACGTACAGGTCGGCCGAGCCGGTAAGAAAAGCCAGACACCGAGTCCGGCCTTTCAGGGGATCAGGTTTCAGCTCGCTTGCTCTTTCCTGCTGTGTTTTTTCTTGCTGGATGGAGCCAAAGTTGAGCGCTGGGAATGCCAAAAGGTGGCAGGTGATTTTTTTCTCTGCTGCGAAGTGCAAAAAATCGCCACAGTGGTGATTGGATTCCTCCTGCCATCACTTATTTCCAGCCACTGTCCCGAGGGCACATCCTCTATTTGTCACTTTTCTGGCTATTTCAGGATGGGGGGTCTGAGGATACCCTGATTTCTACCCATGGTCTTCTTGGGTGAACTCAAATTTCTCAGACCCCTTCATTTTCTGCTGCTTTGTTTCTCGAGCATCTAACCATGACGTGGCAGTAACAGCTTCTTCTATCACAGAGCTCATGTGCAAGGTGTAGAATGCGTGTTGGAGGGGATGGCATGATCATACAGGTATAAATCTACCTGCTGTAAACCACCCACCCCCTTAGTTTTTTTCCTTAACTCTCAGAACTTGGCAGGACTCTTAACTGTGTGCCCTGGCATTTCTTTGGGTGGAGGCAGGCTTGGCACAGGGCTTGCTAAAATGAGCCGAGTGGCTTAGGGAAAAAGGTGCTGATAAAAAAAGGAGGTGTCCTCCTTGCTGTGGTGAGATTTTTGGAGATGTCTCTTAGGCTCTGGCACCCCTTCTCTGAAAGAGCTGTGGAAACTTGGCAGTAGGGCTGTCTTGTGTCATCCTCATGAAAATTCAGTTGAATTGGGAGCAGATACTCGTCTGCTCGACAGGTCTCCGAGGAGTCCGCACAACGTTTTGGCAGCCAAACCCTGGAGAGTGGCTGCCAGCCCCACAGAGCTGCAGGCTAGGGGTCCCCTCTGGTCATTCCTCTGTGGAATTTTTCCTGGGCAGTGGCTGCTGCTGAGTGGGAACAGTGGGAAAATGCAGCTTGTGTAGCTCCTTGGAGACAGAACAAGGTCTGCAAGGTCAGAGAGACAGTGGGATCCTGCAGTGGATGCATGACCTGTGGTGTGGTTGTGCCTTGGATAAGGTGCCATCTTTTCTACCAGACTCTTACATTTGTCCAGATGAGATGATCTGTGCTTTTGTGGTGTCCAAAGTGTGAACACCAGTCTCCTGGCCTTCTTCCAGGCTGAGCGATCGCTTTCAGCATCCCTTATTTTTCCCTTGCTGGGCTGTGCTCAGCAGGGCTCATTCCAAGGCATGGCGGGCTTCCCTCTTCCTTCTCCCAAGGAATATGGTTGCAAGGGTGCTGGAAGAATGGCAGGAGGAACATGAGCCCTGCCAAACCTCCAAGGAGTGTTTTGGGCTGGGCTGGAGCCACTGGCCAAGCTGCCAGTGCAGATAGCCAGCACAGGGCTGGGGAGCAGCTCCTTGCAGTCAGCAGGAGCCTTCCCTTTGACTTGGCCAGGGCTCTGATAGGCCCCTGGATTTTGGGAGGACTCAGTGAACCTCTGTGTCCAGCTGCTGGCACGGGGATTAGTGGCAGGAGGCGTGGGTGAAATCTGGAGCTGAGAGTGGCGTGGCAGCAGCCCGGTGGCCTTGGGCACGTGGTGGGGATTATGGGCAGGAGTCCTCCCTGCTGGCTGCTGCCCTGCTGCTGGCCAGCTCTTTGGGGCTGGGCTGGGGCTTTTGGGGTCTGCACATCCCTCCTCAGCAGAGGAGGATCTCTGGATTTGGTTGGAAAACGCTGCTGCCGTGGAGGAGACGACAGCCAGGGGCTGCTGCTTGTGGTGAGGAGGGTGACTGGAGAGCCCCCAGCCCCGGCTCCCGGGCCCTGCCTCTGCCCAGGGCTGCTTTTCGGGGGCGCAGGCATTCCAGGAATTTGTAAGGAATTAGGGAGCGGGTGGGGAAGAGCGGGAAGACTCCTGCAACATGAACCATCTGGCCTCTTCAGTCTGCGCACGGCAGTGTCTGGGATAAAGGAACTGATCGAAAACAGACATTGTTTGAGACAATAAAACCGTATTACACGTTAATGAGAAAATACATTGGAGAGCCCAGGGCCTGGGGCAAGCTGGGTGTTCTCCTCCCTCTCCCCTCGACCCGTGCATGGCCTGGTCTGTGCTGCCCACGGGCAGTGGCAGCACCTTTTCCTGTGCTGTGGGTTTGCTCAGCAAGCCAGAGTGCTGCAAGGTGTTTAGGCAAGGGTTAGGGCAAAGCTTGGCTGGGGTGCACTGCCCCTGTGTCCCTGTCTTGGAGGGGAAAGCATGATCCCAGCAGGAAGGCATAAAGCAACCCTGCAGTGCATGGTCCAGAGGGGCTCCCTTTGCACCTCCTTCACTCCCCTTGCCTCAGGCTCCTGCAGTTCTCCTCTAGCAGTAAATGGAGTGGGTTAGGGCTTGGCACTACACTCCCTAAGTGCTGTAGGAGAGCCCCACAGCCTGTGCCTGGCCCTGCTGGACTCACAATCTCAGGGAGCCTAGGGCCGTGCTGGTTATTAGATCCTGCAGCCTCAGTTTCCTTCCTGCTCTTCATCAGCTCGTGGCTTTTCCTGTGGGGTGGTCATTCACTCTCTGCCTTGGGATGTGGGGGCTTACTTGAGTGTCCATGGCTTGGCAGAGCCTTTTTCAGGCTCCCTTAGATGCTGGGCTCCCCTGCTGGAGCTGAGCGTGGGTTTCTTCATGTCCTTTGCTCCACATCCCTCCAGTGACAGAGTTGGGTACTCTTGGGAAGAAAGTTGGGATAGATCCTCACCTGGAGGAAGCTGCTCATCCCAGCTTAAAGTCAGGCTTTAGTGATCCAGTAGCTGGGTTTTCAGGCTTCTTGCCACCTTATTTTTTTTTCCCCCCTTTTTTTTTTTTTTTTTTTTTTTTTTTTTTTTTTTTTTTTTTTTTTTTTTAAATTATTCTAGTAATAGCCAAAATTTATGAGTTAGGGAGAAACAAGAGTTTTGAAGGTGGGGATGGAGAAGCAGAGAAGTTGTGGGGGGTGACATGTCTGGAGTCTGTACCTCCCAGCCGAACATTTTTGGAGATCTTTCTTCACCTCAGGCAGGAGCGGGAAGCTGATGGTCCATGACAAAGGCCCCTTTTCTTCTCAGGGCTGGTGTTTTCTTAGTGTTGGGTTACATCCCCCTCACTTTGGGGGTGGGCGGGAAGGGGGCATTGATAGAACCTGACACAGCTACATGATGTAATGTTATTTTTTTGGTACCAAAACGAGGCAATTTTTCACTCAAGGTCAGCAGAATTTATGTCAAGCCCTGCTGGAGGGAGGGGGTACAGGATGGGGTGTCTGACCCAACCCTGCTCCCCAACACCCCCTCTAGCCCTGCCACAAATGCAGAAGTAGCAAGGACATCACCCCCAGGCTTTTCCCCACTCCCCCTACCCCTCGCCTCGTGCTTGAGCTAAAATATTTTAATTAAAATGGATTCTGTTGGGAGTGTGGAGTCAGGGAAGCCCGCTGCAGACCCTGCTTTTGGTCACTGGGCCCTCAACATCTGTTTCCTATTGAAAGCTCCTTTGGAAAGGAGAGCTGGCCCCTCCTCCCATCCCCAGTTTCAGTCCCTTTGGAGACCAACATGCAGCCCAGCTTTCTAAGGGTTTGTCCCCCTCCCAGCCTTCTTCCAGCCCAGCCTAGCTAAAGTTTTGCTTGAATGAAAATAAACAAGCAGAGTTGATTGCAGGCAGCAGGGAGGGTCATGTCCTGTTGGATGTGTGATTTCCCCCCCAGTGTTGCTGGGGGTGAAGATGGGGTCTCCACACTCAGTGAGCAAGGAGGGGGAAAAAAAATCAGTAGCTTTGATTCTGTGGGGCTAAAGAAAAATAGGGTTGTTTGTGGGGATGTGCATGGGAAAAGCTGTTTGTGTCCTGTGAACAAGAGCTCTCTCTTCCAGCTGAGAGACAATGATGCCACTGGTGTAAACACTTTTGCCTGTTGGTGTGGTGCCTGCCCTGGTCATGGTTGGTTTTTTTGGGCATCAGTTAAGCTTTTTGTTTGGTCTTTCCCCAAGATGTGGGGAGCTCTGGATGATGGTCTGGGTGGGAAGATGTTTGAAAAAGCCACCCTAAGTGGGTGCAGTGGTTGTTTGTGGGCCCTGCCGGGATGAGGTCTCCTGTCCCTCAGGACCATCACTGCAGTCTGCCAGCAATGTGTTAAAATTGTTGGTGTTTTGGGAGAGGCAGCTCCTACAGAGAAATGTGGCTGTGTGAATTGTGGGGAAACTGGTGCACACAGGAGAGGGAGCACTTGGATCCTCATATGTAGGAACGTGATGTGGTATCAGTGACCATCTGGTTTGGCCCTGTGTGGCTTGGAAAGGCAGAGCTTGGGCCACCCCATGCTGAGCTGTCTGGGGAAGGCTGTGGCTGTGTCAGGCACTGTTTCACTCAACAGCCTGGTGAGATCTGGTGGACTTGGTGCAGCACAAGAAGGAGGAAACATCACCAAGGTTTTTCCAGAGCTGTGTCAGAGAAGGTCATGGGTCTGTAACCCTGCATGAAGGATGTACTGGTAAAGACACTCTGCAGGGGTGTAGGATTTGAATGGATTTGTTGATGCTGAGGCTATTTGCTTTAGTTATTTTTATATCTGGCTGGTGTGTAGTCTGGATCCTCTTCTCCTTGACCCCCCCCTTCAATGTCCCAAGCAAGGACAGCCTGCACTGGGGCCTGTGGGAGCTGTCAAGGCAAGGCCAGTCTGGAGGAGCTGCACCCCTTGTGAGGCAGTGCCATGTCCCCAGCGTGGCTGGGATGGAGGTCAGCAGAGGGACAGGAGATGGGTGGGTCGGGGAAGGGAGGTCAGAGCACCATGATTCCGGGAAGGTCGCTGCACGGCCGGCGCTCGCCCTTGAAAGCCGGAGGTTGCAGGCATGTCCAGATGTGGAGAGGTCAACCCAGTGCCCTCCTGCACAGGGAGGGGAGAGGTTCCTCCCTGGCCATTTTAGTGGAGTGCTGCCGCCATTTGGAAGCCTGGGAGAAGGGGGTAAAGATGACTGCAAAACTAGAGGGGAAAAAATACGAACCTGTAACCTGTGAGAGCTGATTCTCACCACATTAAAGAGTTTTAAAGAAGGTTGTTTCTTTTTCTTTTCCTGGAACTTTTTCCTGACCTCTTTCAAATTGAAAAGCTTTATCAAGTGTTACTGGTTTTTCTTTGTGATTGTTGCTTTTGGCTTGAAAGGCAGGAAGCCAACAAAAGCAGTTTGTGCTGTGCTGACTGCCATAACCCCCTCTCCCCAAGACAGTGGATGCTTTCCAGTGTCCGTACTTGAGTGCAGTGTTCTGGTTGTGGTGGTAGGACAGGGAGTCTGCTTGGGACTGAACAAATGCATCTGCTTGTTTAGGGAGACCACCTGGTCCTTCTCTGGGGTGTTGCTGACCTCCTTGCAAAATGTCTGGATGTGGGTGGTACCCAGTTGTGTGGTGACTGAAGCAGGGAGATCTGGCTGAAATGGTGAGATGAGCAAGTCTTGATTCCCTGGTGCCCTTCCATCCCCCAGCATGGGTCAGACACCTCTAACATTCTCCTGATGGCAAAAGATGAAGCGTGGACACCCTGTGACTTCCCCAGAACCATTCCCAGACAGGAGTGGTAGGGAATTAAGCCCCTTCCCTGGGATTCCTGTTCCTATAGTCTACCATCCTGCGCTCCCCTGCCCTGTATTTTATCTTCTTGGTGATAGTTTCCTGGCTGTGATGCTCCTCTGATATCGAGACCAGCTGCTGCGCAAAGGCGCGCGCATGTGCGGGATGCAAAGGTTGTGCGTATGAATGAGTAAAAACTTGGAAAGAGCCTGAACACCGCCTTTATCTCATGGAAGAGGAATTTTTTGATGAAGACTCACAAAATCATCCATCTTCCCCCTGTTGTTTTGGCAGTGGTGTTGCCCACGAGGATGCGTTCTGCCCGTTCCGTAGGGACCTGCGGGGGTCTCTCCAGATGAGTGCATAAAAGCCCCCAGGCTGCCTTTGCCGAGTTTGTTTTATGTCTTTGTTCTAATGAAAGTTGTGTGCTGCTTCCCATTTCCAAGCTGTTGCTGCGGTGGTGGTGGTGTTTGCTCTCAGCAGCTGAAGGAAAGCTCTCGGTTGTTTCCTCCCCCCGCCACCTTTGCATTAACATCTGGACAAAGATAAATGCATATGTGGGCTGTTTTCACTTGCTTCGGTGTCTTCACAGCTTTAATGAAAAGATCATTTCTGCCATGGATGCAGCAGTCTGGATTGCAGCGGGGTTTGCTCCCCACCTCTCCCCAGACAGCCAGCGAGCAGCGTGTTGGGAGCAAACTCTGCAAACTTGGCGCAGGCGGGGGGAGCGTAAGTGAAAGCTAATTGGAAGCAGCCCTGACTTGCACTCTGCTGGAGCTATTTACAATATCTTTCATGCGGTGACTTATTGAGTTATTCTCTCAAAGGGAAAAAAAAAAAAGCCTTTTGCTTATTTATAGCAACGGTGGTAACCACTGATACATGAGCTGGCTTGGGCATGGAAGCATTTGTCCTAAGCTTTGCCTGTTAATTCACGTCTTTACCCCTGGATGCCTTGGAGCACCTATGCAAATATTGCTGTCTGGGAGTCCCATTTGAGTACTGGAGATCTCTCAGGCTTTTCTTTTACATTCTTGACCAAGGTCCTATGCTCTTGTACCATCTCAGGCTGTTGTGTCCAGCACCCTTCCTCTCCTGCTGGGTAGTGTTGGTGAGTGGTGGTTTTCCATCCTCAGGTTAGCTGGGGTGGGTGCTCAGTGTTGTGCAGTCTGAGCTGCTGGGGTGAGGCTGGTGCTTGGCATTGCCTCAGACTGGTTTTATCTTGGGGGTGGGGACAGGGGGAGCTTATTGTTGTTTTCAGGAGGGAGGAACATGGGTGTCTTGCTGTGGGCTTTGGGGTGTAGGGTATCCTGGCAGGGAGCAGGGCCTCAATAGGTGTGAGGGGTGTACTGAGTCAGCCAGACAGGAAGGGTTCAGCTGTGGCCACAGATCTGTGCTGTGGAGCTCCTGTGGACCCTGGCCATTGCTCCCATTTTACCCAGATCCCGATGATAATGGTTCTGGTTTGTGATCCTGACTCTTTCCTGTACCTGTGCTGTATCCAGATCATATATCCAGATCCAGGAACATTATCTTAGTCTGTGAAAGACACACAGTGTGCGTGAAGTATCTGTCTGCCTGGAGATGCTGTTTTCACCTTCCACATCACCCTGGTTTCCCAGCAATTGGCTTCTGCCCCTGCTTCTCACTGATCTTGTTGTTTTTTTTTTTTTTTAAGCCTGGCCCTGATGCTTTTGATGTTCCCAGCCTCCTATCTCTGCACGGCTCCTGCAGTACCAGCCCCGTGCCTTTCATTACCGCATTAACAAACTCGAGTCGTGCCTAACGAGGACGCCTCATACGTTATGCTAATGATCAAGAGACATGTTAATGATATTTTAGAAGCCTAATTAGTGGAATATATAACTATATGCAATTTGGTAATGGACTGTGACAAGAAGTTGTTAAAAGGGGGCTTGACAAATCCAGTTGCATGTGGCCTCAGACAAACAGTTGCTGAGAATAGATGAAGGGGAGCGGGGTCTCTGCATGCGTGCGGGTGCTTGCGTCTCTCTTCCCCATGCTAAGGGGTGTGTTTCTTGGCGCCTGCGCTCGTCAGCCTGACTGACACAAGCTGCTTTCTTGGCTCTAAATTTTCTATTCTGCTTCTTGAACTGACGTGACCAAAGCTTCAATTTATGGGCACAGTAATTTTCTCTCTCCATCTGTCGATATCTACACGCATACGTATAAAATACAGTCGGTCTGTCTGCGCGGGGAGGCTGTGCTGAGGATGGCCAGAGCTGTGATCCTCCACTACTTAGGAGGAGGCAGAAGAGTTGTCAGAGCAGACTTTGTGTGCTGTATGTGTCCCCTGAACATCTCATTTAATATCAGCTCTTCCCAAGATGGGTACACAGCCAGGTGTGAGGGTACATGACTGGTGGACCCACAAGTTGTGCAGGACTTGGGTCAAACAGGTCCTGAAACACCACCTTGGTGAACCTTGGCAGGAGTTGTGCTCCTTGGTTTCTCTTCCTTGAACAGAGAGAGTAGTCTGGCTGTAGGAACCTCTCCATGGGCAGTACACATACTTCTCAGATGGTTTTGGCTGATGTGCTTTGTGCAAGCTTTGAAAGCTGGTCACTTGGTTCAAGGCCAGTGCTGAGTGTTTGGAAATCTGATGTTCAGTCTTGGCTGGACCAGAGGTAGTTTGAACCTTTAAAAAAGCCAGTCTGGATGTAGTCTTGAAGAAGTGCCAGCTGGAGGGTGAGATTTGATGGCATCTCTGAGAAGTGGGGTCTGTCCAGTGGGAATGTGGGGATGTGAAAAACAGAAATCTGTGTCTCATGCTTCCCGTGTCATGGATGGGAGCAGAGACAACAGCCAGGTAATTGTTACCCATCCCATTTCAGACTTCCTGAGGTTGCAGGCTGCTTCTTTGTGTGTTGGACATCTCTTCTGCTTAGCAGAAAAGGAGCTGCCTTCCTGCTTCCCATGAGAGAGGTGAAACCTGGTTTTTCTTCCAGGCTCTGCTCCATCACTGCTGCATGACCTGCGGCAACTTGTGTTGCTGCTGTGCTGGAGCCTCTTGAGTGGGGGGGAGGTGACTGTCCTTGTGTGACAGCAATGGGGCCAAGGGTTAACGGTATTAATTCCCATCGCTTATGAAACAGTGCCAATTATTAGATCTTATTTCATGATACCAAGCCTAATTTTTGTCTGTCCTTAATGACTTCCCAGTTTTCCCAGCTGTATCCTGAGACCTGCACCGTTTCATTACTTTGTGCCTCTTCACATGCATGAGTTATGTACCTCTCCTAAAATCAAGACTTTAATAAGATTAAATTCCCATTAAAACTCTCACTTTCTTATTACGTGAATATATGCACTGTTCATCTCTCTGGAAGGAGGTGCTGGACTGAAGGGACAGGGAAGGATGCGTGTGGCCTTTCAGAGGGTTTCCAATGGGAGAGGGCTGGGTGAGAGGAGTGGGGTCACATAGTCCTGCTCTGAGTGGAGACGTGCTCCCATCCCAGGTGTCTCTGTGGTCAGGGGGACACTGCCTGTTCCATCCAGATGGATCTGTGATGGGAATTGACCCCAGAGCAGCTTACTGCCAGTGGGGCTGCCTGAAACATTTGACTCGAGAATTCGCAACTGCTTTGAAGCTCGGAGAACTTTCATCCCGTTGATTTTTCTCCTCCCTTTAAAATCCATTTCTTTAAAAAGATGTTAAATTTCTTTTACTTATTTGGTTTCTTTTCCCCCTGCTAATAACTAAATTATAATGAGGCTCCCAGTGGGATTTAAAAATATTAAGAAAAAAAGAAAAACCACATAAAAACCCTTGCAGAAATATTCCCCCCCCTTTTTTTTTTTCTCTTCTTTCCAGTGCAATCCGTTCTGCATAATAGCTCTTTGTCTCGCTGGCAGATAGGCACGGGGGAGGCAGGAGCTGTGGCGACGCAGCGGTGCCGTGCACAAGAGTTCTGTTGCCTCACCAAATGGCACAAAGTTCCCTTTGGGGGGACAGTGCAAACTCTGCACCCCCAGGCAGCCAGCGGGGTTTTGTGCCCTGTACCACCCTGCCTAGTCCGTGCTGGGGCTCAGATGAGCTCACCTCACCCAACATTCCTGCCACGAGACAGGTATAATAAAGCAGGGGAATCTTTATACTCTGCGATTTCATTCCACGGATCAAAGATCAAAGCAGAGGAATACACAGTGACCATAAAATTAACTGCTTTTTCAATTTTACAATGCTTTCGGTGATAAAGAATCATATAAATTTAATATTAATTAAACACTTAGCTTTTAACCTCCTCTTGCATCTACTTTTGGCTGCTTGTTGGGGAAAAATTAATTGGGCATCTTAAATCTTGCGTTACTAAATGCTTTGACAGGGGGTTTCAAAAGCACTTAGAACTCGAGCAAAATGTATTTGCTCCATTCGTCCTTCCACTCACCTAATTGAAAATCTGAGAGGGGAAAGGGAGGGGGCAGGGAAGAAGAAAGGGGAGAAAGTATCATTTTATGGGTTTGTTTCTTGAAAGGAAAAAAAAGGGGGGGAAGGAGAAAGGCATAACTTATAGCTGCTCTTAGGTTTTTGGCCTTAATTCAATCGCCGTCACACTTAACACCTTGCAAAATGGAAGCGATTGATCTCCTATTGCAGATGGCCTATTGATCCTGAGCTGCTGCTCGCTCCCGTGGCTTCCTTCCCTCCATCCCCAAATTCTCCTCTGCAGAAAGCTCCCCGTGTGGCATAAACATGAGTCTGTGCCTCTCCCTGCCTCCCGGTGTGGGAACGTGTACGATCAGCTCCCGACCATCACAACGTGTCTGCCTTTGGGGGAGAGCCCAGCAAGTGGCTTTTTAGTGGCAAACGGCAACACTTCATGAATGTGTGAGGAATGAATTGCAAAATACTACCCTCACCATCCAAACCGGAAAGATTCAGTGGGAGGAAAGCCCTTGGAAATCAGTAATGTTGCAAAAGACCCAAGGAGCACAGCAGAGAGCAAATTAGCTGTGTTACTTGCAGTGTGGTTTGGCAAAAAGGGTAGCAGTGGGCTTTCTGGGCTGCAGAGGCTACACTTGATAGAGCAGAAGAGATCTTAGTTCCTTTTCCTTACTGGGTATGGCATGTGTCTCCAGACATCTTATTAATGCAATGGTACTGGTGAAATGAAGGGAGTTTCAAGAACTCCAGATGTACAGAATCGGAGCTAGGAAGTTACAGAGAGCAATTCTCCCTTGGTGGTGGAGCCTCAGTTTCTGTGGCAGAGCAGGAGACCCACCAGCAGCCACTCTCCAAGGGGATGTTAGGTGCTTGCACACAGTAGGAAACACCTGGATGAAGAGATAGCAAGAAAATGAATTAATGAGCAACAGGATGTTGAGTAGAAGCTTGTTAGATCAATGTTTTACTTGTTTGTGCTGATTCTTTGCACAGCACCAGTGTTTCATAGGATTTTTTTGTGAAAGCAAGAGAGTAACAGCAACAGAAGACCTTCTACAGGAATCTGTCATGGTCCTGGCTGCAGATGATGGAGAGTCTCTGAGTGCACATTCATGGAGCTGCACAGGTGTGATGTAGTAGCTGGTACTCTTATTTGGGGTTCTCCATCTGAGTTTGAACCCAAAATTCCCCCTTGATTTTGAGGATGCTTAAATATTTTTTTTTCCAAAAGAAGAAGCCCCTGTCTTGCCAAGTTCAAGTTGCAAATATTGCTGCTTTACTTCTCCCTGGATGAATTTGATGGGAGGTGGCAGATAGTGAGGAATTATTGAATGAGTAACATAGACCTACCCCTGGACTTGGAATTGGGCAGTGAAATTCCAAATGGACAAAGAAGGAATTGAACAATGGGGCCAGGAACAGGGTCTGAATACAATTGCAGGGGATTATACTGTGGGGGGCAAAAGCTGTAAGGGGCTGGAGGTATTTTGCAGCATGCTGTGTGGTTGGCACTGTTCTACATAGCTTCTCTTCTGTGTCAAGATCCCAATTCCTGGCAAGGTTCATTTTAAACTGGGGAAATGGAGGGAAGCAGAATAACCTGGTGCAGATCACCATGGACATATCCCAGGAGGATGGGCTGTTGGTTTATTTTTTCTCTTTCTTATTGTTATTAAATTTTTTTTCCCCACCGCATTCTTGGCTGGTTGTACATTTTTAAGAGGGGATCTGATGCTTGATGCTGAGAACCATGTGGTCCAGCAGAGCAATTTAAGGATTCATCATTTAGAGTGGGCTCTTCACTGGAGTCTCTGCATTCAGATAAAGTAGGGCCGGCAGCATCTCTCCTCTGCCTTTTTAGGCTGTTGGAAAAACCATCTGGCACTGGTTCTTTGTGGCCAAGCAGTGCCCTCTCACCTCTCTCCCAAGCCATACACCTTGGAGAGCAGGAACTGCACCTCTTTCCCTTGCTGGCTCCCTCAGTTCAGCACTGGGAGGATGAGCTGTGCCATGTGTATAAACTTTGCCTGCTGGTGTCTCAGTGAAAAACTGATTCTGTGTTTCAATGGATTGATTTACTCTAAAAATAATGTCTTGGGTTAGATGGAAGGCATTAGTGGAGGACTGGGGAATGTAGATGCTGCAGTGACTCCATGTGGGCTCTCACAAAAGGTTTTGGGAGGGATAAGGGACATTCACATCTTGAGGTGTGTAGACAAATTTGAGGTTCTGTGTATTTCGGATGTGGGACTCAGTTCTTACTTGCAGACCAATTGTTGGTCTGTTTAACAAACACATTGCAACTCAGCATGTGTTTTCAAACAGGACTAGATGAAGAATGTACCCAAGACATCTCTGAAGTTCTGTGCTAAGCATCCCATGTCACCATGGGCCCTTGCTTGCTTTTGTTTTCACCCTGAAAACTACCAGTGCTGGGTTAGAGGCTGCAGTTGCTTAAATAAAAGGCTTAGGTTACCTTGGCTCTCTGTATGCAGCTGTGGAAATTCTTTCATACAGCTTATCCTCCAGGATCCATAAGAAAAGTCATTGAGAAACAGCATTGCTCCAGTGAGGCTGTTCTAAGTAGTCCTTTGTGTTCAGGAGTGTAAGATAACGTTAAGGGGAGAACACAGAGCAGCAGCAGTGAGTGGAGCACAGTGCTGCTGGGCCCTGCTTGCTTGCCTCTCCCCAAAGGCTTCAACTTTAAAGGTTTCCATGTCTTTAGGACTGGAGGCAGCAGAGAGAGGTCTCCTGAATTAAAGGTGACCTGAGGACACGGGTGAACACCTCGCTGCACTCTGCTGTGGCTTAGAGAGCATGAAAGAACCTGGACCTGGAGCTTTGCAATGGTCCAAGGGGCAATGCTGGAAAGGAGATGGGATGAAAATACACTTAGAAATAGGCAGTGGACTTAAACCAGGCTATTCCTGCTGCTGGTGGAGGAGCTCTGCCCTTACATTATACTAGCTGGGACTCATCTTGTTTTTCTACCATGTGCCTGCAGCTGCGTGTGGGGCATCAAGCACAGAACTTCTGGATTTGGCTTGTGTTTAAACCTGTAATGTGCCTGGATTTCCCAAGTCTTGCTATTGGGAGAAGCTGCATTCCTAGCCAGCTTTGAAAAGGAGGCTTGGGGTCTTGAACAGCTCAAATGCTTTTAAAAATGTTGGTGTTCCTTCAGGATCTTGATTCTCAAGCAGAGGTGTGCAGAGTGTGTGCCTACAGCGTGTCTATGTGCATGTGCAGCCTGTGGTGGATGTAACTCAAGCCTTGTCAAAATGATTTCATGCTTTAACAAAACTTTGACTAATTCAGAGTTTGGTAAGAAGAGGAAACATTTCAACTTTGGTTGGGGCCTGAGGCAAAGCAGCTTTGGGTGGTGGATTGCTGCCATGCCAAAGAGGCTGTGAGTATCATGGAGATGCTCAGGGCACGTTTGCAGATGCCAGAAAGATAGACTACAGTAAGGATTATTTAAAAACCCCAAACCTTTGTAGCTCAGCAGGAGCAGGACATAGACCAAGCCTGAACCTTCTCATCCTGTTGCTCCCATGGCATGCAGTGCTTGAGATGAGTGTTTTAAAGTGGATCATCCTTGTCTTTACCCCATCCTGCCAAGGCTCTCCTGGCTCAGAATATTCCCAGGCATTTTCATTCTGGGGTTTTATAATGAACCCTAAGTGCTGAGTTTCTGCCCCCTGGGTTCAGGATCTCATCAGTGCAGCACAGCCCAAAGGCAGCTACAGCTCAGCACCGGTCACTTTGCCAGTGCTGGCAGGAGGAAGAAAGTGTTTGAATTTGGGTCAGTCTCTCACCAGTGCTCCTCAGGGAGGCTCTGGTTTCTTGTTCATACGAGAATGGGATTGCCTGGTTGTGTTCAGAAAGGCTTGAGAAACGTGCAGGGGGTTTTGTTACCTGCTCCAGCCATGGAAAATTAACTCTGCGCATGCATTTTGCTCTGGGGAACTTTGCAGTCTTTTGCTCTTAATTCACAGTATTTTCACTAGCTTCCCCCTCTAGTCCCTCTTCCATAAAAGTAAGTAAAAGAAAAAAAGGAAGGCGGGCAGTGGAGAGGGGAAAGTGGCTGCAAAAAGGCTGATCCACCAGCAAGGGGCATAAACCTGTTTGTCAAGCCCTCGATCCTGCTGAGAGCTAGAATGGGCTGTTCAGCCCTCAGAGGGGAGTTGAAACCACCCTTGTCTCAGCACCAAGGCTGCCCTGCCCCTTGGCTGCTCTGCATTTCCATTCTCATCCATTTCTCCATGGCCCCAACACGTGCAGCATCGTGTCCCTGTTGTATTCCCATGCCTTTGTAGGGTGCAAAAAGCTCTGTTCTGTGACCAGGCACATGGAGAGGAAAGGAAACCCTCGCCACCCTTCTTGGCCAGCTCATGGGGACATCATCTGGCCTCCCCTGTCCTCTTCTTGCCCACTCCCCCCTCCTTCCTGCCATCGGAAGGAGGGAAAGAAAAGGAGAAACAACCATATGAAAAAAATGTTAATTTATTAATCACAGAATATATAGCAGTTCATCTGAAATGCTGTTGCTATGCCAACACCCTGGGAGTTTATTTTCTTAATCCAGGAGCGAAGCGTTTGGTCCCCCGCTCTCCTGCTGAGCTATTTGAATATGTTGCTGCTGCCGCCATATCTGTTTAAAAGGGGGAAGGAGGGGAAAAAAGGAGAGAAAAAAAAAAAACATAAAGTAGGCTAAACCACCAAAGCAGTCAGATGCAAAGCAGTAAGAAGCCTTTCTGAGTACGACTTAGTAAAAATGACACAAATTAATATACTCTACTTAAACCAGACCAAGATTAATGCTTCTCTTTCAGAGCAGCTTAGTCCAACTGTCACTCGACAAGCGTTCGTCGGACAAAATCAACACTAATCAACATTTATTCCTCTCTTGCCCTTGGGTCTGAGGAGCGTAGAGCGGGCTGCGCCATTCTCCGGCTCGTCTCGCCACGCTTTTCACCCTCCATCCAGCTTTGCCATATATCACCCTTCCTCCCTGTGCTTCTGCTTGTACGGATCCACACGCTCAGCTATCAGGCTACATTAGAGGCATGATAGATTTTCTGTTTTAATTTACATCTATTATATTACAGCATAACAGATCTTGATTCAGTGGAGACCAGTGTCTCCTATAGCCAGACTCTTTGGGAAGGTTGCTGCATGAACTTTTGAAGGCCAGTTGCAAAGTGACTTCCAGATGGACTCATCTTCCTCTCCTCACTTGTGAGTGCTGAGCAAAGGTGAAACCTGTGTCTGTGTAGTTGACTGCCTTGTCACTTAGCTTTGGAGGGGACAGGTGGCTGAGCACTGGATCCTTCTTTTTCTGTGAGCTGGCTGCTTTGTGACTGCAGGCTGGAGGAGATCTTGCTGATGCCCTGTGCACTGATGGGGTGGAAGGGAAGAGGCTTGAACCCAGCTGTTGATGCTGGGAGAACGGGGTCGCAGCATACCCATAGGGCATCTTCCCATTTCCTGTGCAGGGATGCTGAAGCCAGGAGTGTTTGGCACACATAGGGTGGCAGAGTTTTGTGAAGATTCATGGCTCATTTCTGGTCACCAAGGTGCTGCTTCCTGCCATCACTTTGGAGCAGGGAAAGGACAGGTCTGACCTGAAGTCTGGCTGATTTCTCCAGAAATTGGTTGGGTAATGCTCCAGCTGGCTTTGCTGCTGAGCGTTACATTTGTCTTCTCTGGTTGTCTGGAGGGTCTGTGGGGAAGAGAAAAAGGCAGAAGAGTGGAAGAAACTGGAGCATGTTGTATTCATTTCCTCTCCGATGAGCGGAAAACCAGTGAAGGTCAGGATGCTGCTGTGCCCAGCTCAATGTGATTTTGAAGAGCTCTTCCTGTCCTTGCAGCATTGGGTTATTAAAATGGCAGGAGGGAATTCCTCCTCCACCTTCCCATTTCTGCACTTTGTGTTCAGTGCTCTTTCTTTTCCCCTGGTTTATCTCATGGAGCATTTGTTTGGGGTTTAGGTGGTCTATATTTGACTCTTTTCCAGGGCCACATAGCTGCAAGCTTGGACAAGACTGCATTACAGTCATCTAGATGGGCCTAAAATCAAAGGGGTTCTTGCTCTCCTTAGTAGCCTCTTCTTCAGGTTGTGTGCAGGTGTAAATCCACCTGGGAGGGTGGTATACTCAGCTTTCCAGTGGATGTCTAATAGCAGCTTAAAATATCCATCAAGGATGCTCCTATTCCAGTGGTAGGTAAAGAATCACTCTCCAGGTGTCTGCCCCAGCCCTTGCACTGCTGATTTGGAGTGTGAGGGGCCAGTGTGATGTTGGGTCTCCCAGTAAGTTGGTGCTGGTGTGGTCTCCATCCATTCTGTTCTTGCCAGTCATGGGTAACATGCTGAGATTGCCCTTTATTTGGATGATGCTATGGGTAGCCCTGAGTCTAGAGGTTGCTCTTTTGGATTCATTGTCTGAGGGTCCAACACATAATGTCTTGATTGCTATATGGCTGAGCTTGTCTCCATAGCATTCTGTGGATGATGGATCAGCAGTCTGAGGGATGAGATCCATTTAGGAAGTTGCCATCAGTCTCCCAAATCAAAGCAGAGCTCGATGATCTTGCTGGGAATTCCATGTCCCTCTCCTGCTCTAGGTTCTTTATGCCCTGTTGCTAAACCTAGTTTGGAAGGCTGTGATTTCTCCTTTTCCCCTGGGATCACTTAGGTCTGTGCAGGCTGTGACACAGAAGCTCCTGCTGCTCTGTTCTGCCCTCATGGCATCTAGCAGAGGATGCTGGCTGGCAGAGCTCTGGAGCGCGCTCCTTCCCAGCCTGGCTGGACTCAAGGCTGGGCTCAGGGAGCTGGTGCCATCTCCCTCTGCCTCTTCCCCCCTCTCTCTCTCTCCCTGCTGGTGTGAATGAAGATTTGATTAATGCGGGCACTTTAGCACAAGTGCCATTTTCCAGGCTGTAGCTCTTGGCACAGGGAGTGCTGCCGGCCCGGAGCAGAGGAGAGCTGCAGGCAGCATCTGCGCGCGCCTGGAGGGGAGCGCCTGCTCCCCTCCCTGCTCCTCATTGCTGAGCAGTAAAGTAAATGATGCTTGGTATAACTCTGCACTTACAGGACTGCAACTTCATTTAAAAACAACCCCAAACTCCGGGAACAGGAGGGGGCTCTGTAGCCGGCTCGTCTCTGCAAACCCACCTCGTTAATTTTAATGGTGGGAGAAATTCTCCAGCCGGGGAGGGAGGCGAGGCAGAGATGCTGGACTTGGAGTGCCAGCAGCCCTCAGGGGTGGGAGGACAGCAGTAAGCCCCAGCCCGTGGGAGACTGGCCAGGGACAGACTTCTCTGTCAAGTCCTGGCTCTTCTGATGACTTATAAATTATCCAGGCTCCCACTCCAGCTCCAAACAATGGTCTGGAGCAAAGGCACGGTGGGAGCCTGGATGGTGGAACCAGGAGCCTGCGTGGGGGACTTCTTGCTCCAAGGCTGCTCCAGGCTGTGGGGCTTTGCCAGCTCCTCAGGGAGGTTTTGGAACGGAGATAGCATGTGTAGGAATTAATGCTGTTTGTAAAGCACTTGGAAGATGGGAAGAGCTATAGGAGAGCTGTAATTAATAGGGGCTGGCTAATTTAATGTTCTGCCTTGACATCATCTCAGCTGATATATATGTAAGGAAAAGCACCTCCATTAGTGCTGGGGAAAATCATTCCCCCTCCAGTGCCGAGGCTAAAGCAACCAGATTTATTTCTCTTTATTGTCTCCAGGAACTGAAATCCACACATCTGAGTCTTGGAAGAGGCTGTGCAAAGCTTTGCAGAACATTTTTGCTTTGGCCCAAGTGCCCTGTGGCTTAGGTGCTGCCACTTAGTGGCAAGGACAGTCCAGTCAGGGTTAGGGGAGAAGTTTGGGGTGAGCTCTTTATGAAAGCTGTGTGGGTCTGGGAAAAACTGGGTTTTTACTGGGAACAGGGGGCAAGTTTGTTAGGGGGATGGCTCTGTGCCAGGCCAGGATGGCCATGGGAGTGAGTGCTTTGTTTGGGGAAACTGAGGAAAAGGGCATTTCCTTGGTGGCAGCATATGAAATATCAACTGAGGGATGATGTTTCTGCTGCTCTCAGTGGGATGCCCAAGGAGATTTGGAGACAGCCGGTACGAAGTGAGTGAAAGGAAATTGGTCCTGTCTGCTGTGCATGAATTGTTATTGTTGCAAAACTGAAGGATTTGGATGCTGGTTCTTTTCCTTCCTGGATGCCTTGTGTTAAGCCAGATCTGGGCTGCTGCGGATGCCTGATGCTGCAGTACTCTTACTGAGGCTGTGGTGTTTAATGACATATTTATACTGCACAAAGTCTTGCTTTTGTTTTGTTTGAGGATCTAGTGTAAGCTGCATCCCTCTAATCCATGCTCTCATTTACTCTGCTGCTCTGGAATGGGGTGAAGTGGAGGAAATCTCCACTTTCCGCTTTTGCTTTGAACTGGTGTAAACCCATTCTCAAGTTTTGTGGTAGCATGTCCCCTGTAGATGTGTCTCAAGAGCACTGGTCAGCACAACCCTCCCACCCTCTTCTCCCAGGGTAAACCAGACTGGACTCAGAATCCATATATAGCTCTTGGAGAGGCTTTCTGTGATGCTGGCTGGTTTCTGTCCAGCTTTGGATGTGCTAGGCTCACTGGGAAGCCGGGCTATTCCCTGCAACTGAATATGGCATTGGGGCCTGCCCAAGTCTGAAGCCATTGGCCTTATATGCATAGAAAAGCAGCTTCTATATAAATGTTTTTATAAGGGCTATAAACCCTAGTACTTTGGAGTGTGAGCCAAGCTGTGCACGCTGAGCTTGGAAGAAACTTCCCTGTGAGCCTCTCATCCCGAGCTCCTTCTCCATCGTGCTTGTTGTGATGGCATTGCAGACTGGAGAGCTGCCTGCACCAGCACTGGGAGGGCAGGAGCAGGCAGAGGGGATGGGGAGCCAGGGTAAGGCTTGCCCCACTCCTTGCTGGTGTAGGAAGCAGCCCTGAAGGAGCAGGGGTGTGAAACCAGATCCCTCTCCTGGAGTTTGTGGGTGTCTGTGTGTGTGCACATGCCCACGGCCCCCCCCAAGGACATCAGCTCGCTCAGTGAGTGACCTTCTGCCAGGTCACTGCCTGCCAGGGTCACTTGGCTGCTCAGCTGCATGGCAGGGATGCTTTTCCCTGCTGCTGAAAGAGCAGGGGAGAGATCCTGCTGCAGGAGGGGAGGGCTGGCATCCCCCACAGGCTGGCTGTGTCTGGAGCAGCTCCAGAGGAGGTGTGAGAGGAGCTGGGGAGCTGTGCAGCAGTGGGTCTGGTCAGTGCAGCACCCCATGAGACTGAGCTGGCCCCCAGGGCTGTCCGTGCCTCAGTTTCCCCAGATGTGAAGCCAGTGGTCTTGCAAGCCAACTCACCCATTTTTTTGTGGTGCAGAACACCACTGAGACTTGGTTGAATAGTGCCAAGGGAGCTTGTGCAACACTTAAGCCAGGAGTGATGGCCCAGATCAAAAGCCTAGTTGCCAAGGCCAACTTTTTCCTGATGGGGATGCAAAGCCACTGCTGGAGCAAGTCTCCCTGCAGGAGGCAGTCCGACCCATCTGTGTTTAATGGGGACCACACAACACGGCAGCTGGCCCTGGGCCCAGAGATATTCTTGTAACTTAATAGCGCCCTGCAGAGTCCAGCAGTGCTGTAAAGGGGGTACAGATTTTTTAAAAGGTATTTAGAAGCCCGGGGCTACAGAGAGGGGTGCTGTGGACTGTGTAAAAGCTGTGTGCTGCCCACCTTGGTTGTCTGCCCTTGTGTATTCCCGAGGCTGTGGGATCATGTTCCTGCAGTGAGTGCCTGGCTCGGGGCCGCAGGGGTGACAGGTGCTGTCCTCTGCTGGGGCCTCGCCTCCAGGCAGGGATGACTCAGCCTCAAAGGTCTCCAAAACCAGTCTAAGAGATTTGGGAGCTTGGGATCTAGGGTTTCCAGCAGGACAGGAATTTGTCCTGAGGGCTTCACGTTGGATGATTCTGTGTAAGGTGGATAGGGGTCTTGGCCTGCACAAGGTCTTCTTACAGCAAACATATACCGTGTGTGATCTTGAAGAAATGGGGTGATCCATGGGGGACACCACTCAAGGCCACGCATTTCTCCTTTTTGGTAAAGCAGAGTACTGGGAGAAGCTTTTCCTTGTCAGAGGGATCAGTGGAGAGGGTTCCAAAGTTTGCTTGGGGCATGGAGGGGAGCTGGCTCTGCCTGGTGGCCCAGCACAGCTGCTGCAGGCCATGTGCCCCGAGTGTGAAGGGATAAGCTCTTGGGAGGAGCTGGAAGGAGATGTGCCCAGCCTGCCAGGTGGATGTGTGGAGTGCTGGGAGCTGCAGGGATATCTATCACCCTGCCCAGCTGGCTGCTGGAGAGGTGTCAGAAGGCAACAGCTTTCTGTCGCTGCTGACCTGGGCTGGGGTTGAACTTCTGACCTGGAGATAAAAGCCTTTCCCCTCCCTCCCTGGTTCCTGTGCCCTTTTCCTCAAATTGCCCAGGCTTTCCAACCCATATCCTACTAGGCTTACAATGGAAAAAGATCACTTATTGTGCTGCTGCCCTTCTGCATCCCGTTCCCCCAGCACCTTCACCGTGAGACCATCTGGCTCCATCAAAAGCCTACCTGCCTCCTGCTGTCCTTCCTCATCCTCTGCTTGCCATGGCTTTAGCACTCATTCCACAGAAACCTGACAGTGGATGCAGTGTGCCAAGGTGAAGAGAGAGGGGCTGGTGGTCCTTTGGCTCTGCTGGGAGCTGTTGGAGAGCGCTGATGGACGATGTAGCTCTATGCTGCAGAGGTGACTCCATGAAATCTGTAGAGGCTTTGGCTTTCATTGGGTCCTCAGAGCCCACAGAGGTGGGCAGGCATAGGCATGAAGATGGGAGAGGTCTCCCTGTGCCTCCCCTCCCTCCACATCCTGCAGAAGGAAGAGATGAACTGGAGAGTGAGAAACAAGGTCCATGCAAACATACTTTGTGTCTGCTGCTAATTCTGTGATTGGAAACAAAGCAACAAAGGGAGGTGGTGCAGCGTGAGGATGGTTTAACCTTGATAAAACAGTGATTTCACCAAGGATGATGTTCTCCCATCTATCTTCATCCATCAAGGCGCTGCTGAAATATGCTGATGAAGCCTGTGGATAGGAGTACAGTGCAGTTAAATGGGGCGTTGCAAACGCTCCCTGTACCCCTGTGACAAGGTGGCGTTACTTACTGTCCAAATGCAGTGCTGGGAACAGCACAATCCACTGCCTTTTGCTCCATGGGCTAGGGTGGGATGCAGCCAGGGCTGTGTCCCCTCTGTGGAGAGTCAGAGATGGCAGTGCATGGCTTAATTTCCTCCTTTCCTTTAGTGCCACGGAGACTCAGGAGCGCAGAAGCAGTAAACAAATTCAGCTTCGCTGTAAAAATACCTTCTCCTCCCTAGCAGAGGGAAACATTTGTTCATGAGGGATACCAGGTGTGCAGGTAAGACCAGCAATGGTCCTGTTGGCTTCAGTTGAACATTAACTGTGGGTCTGGTCTGCGGGGGAGTCAGGAAATCCCAGGGCTTTGCTGTTTGTTCGGCGACCACGCGTTTCGCCTGCGCGTGCTGTGTCGGAGAGCAGCAATTAAGCTTTATTTATATGGGGTTTCCCAGCTTGCTAGTGGGAAGTGGTGGTACGTGGGTGTGAGCACTGTGTGTGAACTTCTCCTCAAGTTTGGGGATTAGCAGCAGGGGCCAAGTGCCACAGTCTTTTTTGGTCAGGTATCTGGGGGTGGTTTGCTGGCTGTGTGTGTGTGTAAATGTCGATAGGTCAGTGGTAAACTGAGCCCTGTAAGCCAAGCTGCTGCTGTGCCCAGTCCTTCTGGGACCATGGCCATGGACATGGCCCCAGCACTTCCAGCTTGAGTTTCAGCAGTGGTGTCCCTGTGTCTGAGCAGGGCTGTGCCAATGCTGGAGTGAGCCGGGATCTCCTTGCCTTGGGAAGGTGGAGCTGGCAAGGAGATCTGTTCCATTCCTGCCATGCTGCAGAGAAATAATCTGGTGCTGCTGGTGGCATGGGCCCATCCTGACTCTAGGAGGAATTGAGGGTTCAGAGTCCTTTCTGAGAGTAGGCATGGCTCATCTCCAGCCAACTTCTCCTTTTGCAACTGGGTTTATCTTCCTACGTTGTGCTTCCAGGAGCTGGCAGGGTGTGAGTGCTACCTCCAGGCCTCCTTCCAGACTTGAGCTTGCAAGAAGGTAAAGCTATGTGTAATATTCTCCAGTCAGCAGGGCTCTGACACTGCTCCAGAGCTCTCCTCCATAAATAACCCAGACAGGTGGATGCCTCCTTACAGACCAGACGTGTGGTGAAGGCTGGAGAGCTGGCTCTGGGCTTGGAGAAGGGATGTGTCCATCCAGAGCATCACAAGGCTGGCATAACCTGCTATGAGAGGGCAGAAAGCCTGAGCAGAGCTGCCACCCCCACTGAGGCAATGACCAGAAGACTCTGATTTCACACTGTCAAAGCTCTCTCTGTCTTTGATCTTTTGGGTATCCTGGTTTCCCTGCTCCCTGCCAGCCTTGGACTGTTCTTTGGGCTCTCAGTTGTTACTCAGGATGCTGCCCAACTACACTGAGTCCATCCTCAGCCTGACTGCCTCCAGGTACAGGCAGCAGCACAGGCACAGCAAAGACTTTCAGTGCACAAGATCTTTATCCCACCAGCAAACTCACTGCTTGTTGGTAGCTCAGACTTTGTGCTGGCCTCCCTCCTCCTCAGACATCTTGTGAGACACTTTGGGAATTGGAGTGATGTGCTGGTCAACTCTAAGCAAGGCTGTTTCTTCCCCTCCTCAGCCTCTTGTGTTCCCATTCTCCTATTGCTGCTTCCACTCCTGATGCTTTCGGGAGCATTTGGGGGAAAAAAAAAAGTTGACAAAAGAAATGAATTATGCATAAGGAATTAATTTCCTTGATGAATAGGGACTTACAAACTCAATTGCCATTCGCTTTCAAGGAATGCTTGGGGGAGGGGGGGGGTGGAGGGAATAAAAGCAGAGGATGGAGCAGTGGCTGAGCCTGGAAGTGTTCCTGGCCTTTAAGTGGACTTTGGGAAACAGCCCTGGGTCATTTAAACCATATGATGGGTCTTGTATTCCCATCAACGTGGGGGTTCTTTGCTGGAGTGAAAATCAGGGTGGCAAAGATGCAGCAAATCTAGCAGTGCTTTTGTGAGTGGGTGCCATTTTTTGTGTGGAACAGAAGAAGAGGGACAAATTTTGGTGTTTTTATAGATGGGGAAACTGAGTCAGGTGTGCACATGTGACTTGTTCATGTTGGGTACAGGCCAACAGCCAATACAGGAGTAGTACTCAGTGCTCTTGTTTTCCAGAATTTTGCTTTTTTTCCCTCGTGTGCCCTTCCCTCCTGCATGCTGCTGTGTCCTGGGAGCAGAGCCAACAACTGGGAGCACTAAAAGCAGTGGAGTGAAAATGCTGTAAAAGAGCCTTCTGGAAACTTTGCCCAGCCAGAAAAACTTGCCCCCAAACCCAAGCAAAAAATTCAGATTCCTGATGGGAAGAGAGCATCTGTCAACCCAAGTGATCTGCTGGGCATCAAGCTCTTGTGCTGTGTGTATGGGAAGCACAGAGGGATGGGTCAGTGTTGTGGAGGAATGGAAACCCTTGTGTTGTTCTTGGGCTGGGTAATACTTCACCTTGCAGAGCATCAGTAGCATTACAGGAAAGTCTGAGCTGGCTGATGGATTGGAGAAGTGATGGACAGGCAGAGGCACCAAAGGAGTTGTGCTGGGCCCTGAGCTAGAGAGAGATCCTTCCTCTAGATCCTGAAGCTTTCCTGTGCTTTGCAACTTCTTATTTCCCCTCAAATATTATAGTCTTGGTAGGAATGATGTACCTGAATACTTAGGGATTTGCAACTGAGCAAAGTGAGGTGATTCTGGCTGTCTGCATATTGCCAGGATCAAAGAGGGCAGTGGGTGCTGGCAGAAGCTGTGCCAGAGCCAGGGATTCCTGTAGCCAGGAATCATGTGAGCTTGTTCCTCTCCTCCTTGGTTGCTGCTGTGATGGGCCTGGGGGATTTCAGCAGCACTTGTCTCATGCTGCTCCCCCCTCCCCTGTGCTGTTTGGAGGAGGGAGGAGTGTAGCCCAGGCATGGATGGCATCCCCAGAGCCCCCACCCAGGGACCATGCCCGGAGTTTGGGATCATGCAGCCAGCTGGGAGGAGGGTGGGTTAATCACGGGAAGGATGGATTAATTGCTGCTTTTGTTTCCCGCCCCGTTGCCGGGCCGGGGGCAGAGGGGATGTGCGGGCAGGGGGCTGTGGAAGCTGTCGCCGTGCACGGCAGGGCTGGGGAAAGGTCTCTACCTGCCTTATTTTGTCCCTTTCGCTGTCAGTGCTGACAGTGCTCATGTTTATTTCATCCTGCGTGGCGGCTGTCTCGTTTCCCTATCCTCCGATGTCATTAGCGCGCCGAGAGCGGGCCCTGCAGTGCTCAGCCTAATGAATTCCGCTGTGGCTGCTCTCTCCCCACCTCGTTACCAAAGCTCAAGGTGTCAAATTAAACCTGGCCGGGGAAAGGAGAGAGGGAACAAGGCGCCAAAGGAGGAGGGGAGGGGGAGGCTGCGTGTTGGAGGGGTTCCTTTGATTCCAGGCTTTCCCCCTTTTCCCAGCTATTTTTCCTTTTAAGCTGCTTCCCTCGAGGCTGAGGTTTCTCTCAGAGGTTGGATGTATCATCACACCAGAGGTGGTGGCTTTGTCCTTGGTCCTGAGTCCTCTCCTGTGGGGGTGGGAGGAGGGATGGCCTCCTCTGCAGAGTGCACCTGGGCTTTGAGCAACTGGGTCTAGTGGAACGTGTCCCTGCCCATGGCAGGGGATGAGATGATCGTTTAAGAATCATCTTTTAAGGTCCCCTCTAACCAAAATCATTCCATGATTCCTCAGCCCCTGCTCTCTCTTGTCCACACAGCAGTGAGTGTCAGAGTGCTGTTCTAAAAACCAAGTGGCTGTTTCTCAGCTCCTGCTCCACCTCCTGGGCTGTGCCCTCAAGCTGGGATGAGTTTTGCAAGTGGTTTTAAATGAAAGCTGCCATCCCCTGTCTCTGAGAGCTGGTGAATTTGAAGTGAGCTCCTGTCTGCCTTGAGAGTAAGGGTTCTAAAAGCCATACTGGCAGTCTCCCATCAGCTCTGAGGCCATATTTCACTTTCCTTTAGTATTATTCAGCTCTGGTTTGCCCAGCCCCTGGCACAGAAAGCCTGGGGATTCCCTGCCCTCCCTAACCAGGGAGTCCAGCCCTTTGGAGATGGCTGGACCATGGAGGACACCTGGAGTGATGGCAGCCTGTCCCTAGCACCCCCCTGCCCCATCCATCTTGGCTCTCATTGATCTAAAATAGTTTTGTAATATAATTATCTCCTCGTGGATGGGCTTTCTCATTATGTCAGCTGCTTCAGCTGTGGGGAGCATGTTAATATGGGATTAGTGCCATGGTGGTGTGTGTGTCAGCAGGGGCAGGGAGGGACAGCCCTCTCCACTGTGCCTGTTCCTGGTCTCCCCCCAAACTGGAGTGGCCACAGGCTGTACTGAGTCTGGGATCTGTTGGGGGCAGAGGAGCAGAGCAAGAGCCAAGGAGGACAGAGCCTTTCTAGAATATTGGGAAGCTGGGGCCCTTTTGCAACCCAGGTTTGGCTTCTCAGGGCCACTGGTGGATGCTGCTGGGAGGATTTGTCTTGGAGATCACCAGCTTGGGTGGCAGAGTGGCCCTGGGGTTCCTCCAGTGACCTCCTCTCCTGCTGCCCTTGCTGGGTGTGATAGTCTGTGGCATTTGTTTTTGCTTTGCCTTGATTGCTGGAAGGGGAGCACATGTTGAGAGGGGCAACAGGTTTTTCCCCCTGCATGGGATGGAGCATTGTCACTGCCTGATTGGGGAACCTGGATCTCGATCCCCAGCCTGGAGAACAGAGGAGGGACCCCAGACCTGCTCCACTGCCTACAGCAGCGAATTTTGGGTGAAAGGAATGAAAGGAAGAAGGCTCAGAGTGGGTAGAAGGCAGAAGTGTTTGTCTCTGTCCCCACAGCTTGCTGGACACGGGGCTGTTTGGGCTCAGGACCCAGAGTTGTGGCTTGTGGCAGTGGCTTTGAAGCCTGTGCTGGTGTCCAGGGCACAGCTGGGTGCGCCGGGAGGTGAGGAGCAATTTCACGTGCAATTGGAACTGCAAAGGGAGAGCAGAGGGAGGCACAGTTTAATCACCTCAGCTGGCCCTGGGCCAGGACCACCAAGGTTCAGACACCTCTCTGTGCAGGAGGTGCCGGGGGAGTATTAATTGGCATCATTCATCAACCATTTGGCGCCTCTTGGTGCGTTGTCCTGCAGTGTCCGGGTGCTCCGGGCTGGGGGAGCAGCCTGGGGAGCTTGGAGGCTGGTTTGGAAAGCAGGTGAAAGCCAGTGGGCTGGGCAGCTCCTGAGGCCACCATGTGGTGCTTGGGGGGCCAGTGGGAGGTTCTCCAAAGCTGCCTGCTGGTGAGGAAGGTGTTCTGGGATGGATTGGTTTGTGACTCCTGGTACACTGGGTGCTTCTTCAGCAGGTTGGTGCAGGAGCTGAATGGATCTTTTAAGCCCAGCTCAGACTCTCCTCATACCTGCTTCTTGAGAAGGATTTGGACCAAAGATGCTGTGGAGGCTGGACCAGCCCCTCTGGCAGCACCTGGCTTGCCAGTTGCCATGTTTAGTTAGCCTGGGCCTTGGTGGGCTTCCTGGGCTGGTATGTCACTGAAGATCTGAAAAGGAGTTAAGTGATGTGAAAACTTGTAGAAGGGTCAGTCTGAGATAAAGCAGAAATATTTTCCCTGCACTATCCTAAGAAAATGCCAAGAGAAAATAAAAGCAAACATTCTGTCTGATATGTCTCTCTGGTTAAAGCCTCAACCACAGATAATATGAATGTACCCCTTTTTTACAGTGCAGCCAGAAGGGATGATTGTGGCCTAACTGGACTCAGTATGAGTATCAGCCTGGTCTGTGGAGGTACTGCTGCTTTTCCTGGCCAGAGGCAGCATTGAAATGGAGCCAGGTCATTTTGATTTGAGCAGTTCCCATCGTGTCCTCTCAGCTGGCTGGTAATGGTGCAACTGTCTCCTCCTCCTCTGAAGATGTGGGTCAGCAAAGGCTCTGGAGGTCTGCACAGCATCATTTCCTGGGATAGCTGAAGGTGTTGCATGGCAAATACCTGTGTGGTGTGGGGATCTCAGGCTGTGCCAGGCCAGGCTGGACGTGGACCCAAAGCCTGGTAGCAGCTGCCAAGAGAAGAACCAAAGGACAGAGCCAGGGTGAAGTACCCCTTTGGGTGTCCCTCCCAAATCCCAGCAGCAATGTACTCAGCAATGCTCAGCACAAATTCTCTCACCCAGCATGGGCAGCTTTGGTTTTGCTCTGTGTGTAAACCTGCTTGTGTGGCTGGGGACAGGTCCTGCTGCACTGTGCCTCAGTTTCCCCATCTGGGCAGAGGGGTTGATATGGGTTTGCTTCTGCTCTGGAGTGCAGTAGAGACAAGTTCAGTCAAGCACTTTGAAGTCCTGTGATGAAAAGCACTGGAGAAGGACAGAGGCTTATTAATTGTTGTTGAGAATTATCTGTCAGTCCCACGTGAGGAGCTGCTGGCTGAATTTCTGCTGTCTGCTCTTCCTAGCAGAAGGTAGTGACAGTAGTGAGACAATGAGAGTGGGGCTGTCATTCTCACAGAAATCAGTCCTGAAGGCTGAAAACCTCCAGGTTTCTGGGAGCAGTATGTCCAGGCTGTGAAGGGAGACGTGGCTCTGTCCTGGCACACCACTGTGAAGACTCAGCCATCATTTCCTTTCAGGTACCAGTGGAACCATGAAGATGCAGGCACTGTTTGGCTGCTGGTAGCCTTCCTCTTCTGGGATGGAGCTGCTTGCTGGGTTTTGGGTGCTTGATATTTGTGTTGACAGCAGCTTACAGGAGACTTAGACCCCAGTCTGTTGGCAAAAACAGCGAGTTGACATTGTGTGTGCAAAACTGATGGCTCTTTGGAAGGCTGTGCCTGACTCAGTGACCTGATAAGCCTCTCTAGAGTGTGAAAACACAGCATTCTCTGCAGCTGTGAGACCTGTGCTGGAGCAGTGATGACCCTCTTGGCTGTCTCACACCCTGGCTGGATTCATGCGTGTTTCAGAGTCCGCAGTGCTGCTGGACGGGTGGGTGGGGTGGGAGCTGCAGGTGCTGTGTCCACATTGGTGATGCTGCCCAAAGAGCAGCCTGTCCCTTACACCTTGGGGAAGGAGGCACAGACTCCTCTTGGAGAGCCATGGTGGAGATTTCTGGGAGACAGAAGGCCCTTCTTCCTTCAAGCCAGCTCATTGTCACCTCTGTGCTTTCACCCTCTTGAAACTCTGGAGCATCGGCTTGGCTTGCGGGGTCTGACCTTTCTGATGGGGTGGGTTGTCTTCCTCAGCCCAGAGGGAATTTGGAGCTAGGAACTTGCCTGTTGCAGGTGATGTATCCCATAGCTGGAAGCAGGGAGATCTCCATGCTCAGAAGCTGAGGCAGACAGGGAAGAGCAGAAGTATGTCCTGATGACACATCTTGGTAGCACAGCCCCTGGCAGTGAAGGCCATGGAGACCTGGCTGTCCTCAGACATGGTGTGTGGGTGAGCACTGACGCTGTGAGCAGAGCCTGGACCACCCCCTGGCTCTGCTGAAGCACCAGCTTGCTCCCAGGTTGTGGGGATGCCGATGTGCATTCCCACCCACCCACTCCAGCCAGGCTCAGGGGTGCTCTTCTGCTGCAGACTGGGATCTCCCAAGCCTGTCTCCTCTTTGGGATCAGTCTCCTTTCCCCAGCCCTGTCCCACGCTTTCACACCCTGCCATGACACTGAACATCTTTCTCATGGATGAATTTGGCAATGCCAGGCCCAGCTTTCTCGCCAGTGTGGCAACAGACACGGCTCTCAGCTTGTTAGACTGAAAGAATGTGCCGTTTTAATTAATGATATGTAAATATCCTTGAATGGGCCGCATTTGCATATTAAGAGAGATTTGCGGAATCTGCGGAGTAATATATTTTAATTAAGGATTAATTAAAAATAATGGGAATTTCATTTCGCCTGGCAGAATCCGTTTAGATCTTCGCACACGTCTGCTCGGGAGCGCGGCCGGCGCTCGCCGCCGGTGCCGCGATGCGCGGCCGGGGCCGGCCCCCGGTGCCACGCCGCTCCCGGCCGGGCCCGGCACCGCCCACGGCCGCTCCCCTCGGCCGGGCCGCGGCTCTCCGCGCTGCTTTTGATACTCTTTATGGCAAAATAAGCAAATGGCTGTGAGACACGGAACACTAGTTGTGTTGGCAATTATGTTAATAGCATGCTATTAGGCTATGATTCTATATGAGCAATTGGGGAGAAGAAATGCCTTACTGAGAGAGAATGATACAACAGACGTCTGTCTTATTGATATAGCTCCAGAGGAGCTTTCTGCGTAATTACACTCGGCCACTTTTCGGAGGTGGGAGAGAGGCTGTGGTCACAGGGTGGAGGGGAGAGTGGCCCCCTGCATGTGAAGCAGAGATGTGTTGGGATGCCTTCATGATGCTTCCAGGAGGGATTTGTCACCCAGCTGCAGCGGGCTGGGTGTCCAAGCGTCCAGTGCGCTGCTTGGCGTTTTGCTCTGGATGGTCTTGCAGAAAGGATTTGTCCTGCATCATTGGGGAGCTCCGGGGGCCTTGGCTGGACCCGGCATGGTGATGGAACCATGGTGATGGAGAGCATCAATGGGCAACCTCGGGGCTTCATTGGGAAAGTTGTCCGCCCGTCCAGGCAGATGAGCAGGTGGCTCTGGTGGGACTGGTGAGGAGCAGGAAGCCTCTTGAGGGCTCGAGGTGGGTGGGGAGCAGCAGGGGCGAGCAGGGAATGGCGGGGGTGCTGCTCCCTCCATCCCGCCCGCCTTTTCGCAGCGCTAAGCCAGCCGCAGCATATCGAATGCAAATGGAGAAAATGCAGTTTGTGGTAAGTGTCCGCTAATAAATAACCTCCGAGTCTTCTCCCTATCAGGCAGTGACATCCCGCATTTCTCTTCCCCGCCGCACCAGCCCAAGACATTTAATGATGTGGTGCTCCTTACGGGATGTGCCTCCCATGCTAAATACCCGCAGTCTTCACAAAATGGTGGGCGGGAGCCGGCCCGCTCCCCGCCGGCCGCCCCGGGCACAGGGGTCAGGGCGGCGGCCCCGCAGCCCCTCCCGGCCCCGGCGCCGCCGCGCTCGCCCGAGGATTTCATTAACTGCGCCAAGTAAAAAATAATCAATTTCAGATGTTCCCAGTGTTTGTGGTAATGGTCTCTCTAACCATTCTGATTAGCCGAGTGAAATGGAATTTTTCTTTTAAATTACAGCGCGTTGACATTAAATATAGGGAAACTTTGTGTGTGCAGGGGGAGGGGACAGGCTTTCTACATTCATCCCCGTCCTTCTCCCCCCTCTTCCATCACTCCCCTTATCTTTCCATCACCCCCTCCCCAATCACGCTGAAATCTCCAGCGACTTCTTTCTGCTGCCCACCAGATTGGATTGTTTTTCTACACTGGGCTTTATGAAATGTTTTCTGGCATTTCAGACTGGTGGGGGTGCATTCCCCCTTTTTTTTTTTTTAAATTATTTAATTTTTTTCATATTTTCCCCGATGCTTTTGGGCTTGGGCGAGTGCCACCAGCAGGATGGGCTTCCTTCATCCCTCCATCCTCCTCCTGACTTCTTCCCTCCATCCCCTGGGCTGCACACACAGTGTTGCTTTGGTGTTGCTGCTCTTCCTTTTCGCTTTCCAGTTCCTTTTGGGTCCTGAGCAGTGAGTCCAGAATGAAACAGGGCCAAGTTCCTTGAGGATGATGCTGAGCTCCATCCTCCTCACCTCCCCTCCCTGCACCCCTTCTTATCACCCCAGGCTGCATTTTTCAAACTCCAGCCAAGCCTGCAGCAGCCCTTCCATTATTAATTCTGTTTTTTAAATTTATTTTTCCTGTCTTTTGCCCCCACCTCCCTCCACTGGCCCTGTGGCCAGCACATGGTGGACTCTGGTGTGGCAGGGCTCTGGACTTCTCCTTTTGATGAGCTGTCATCCCCCAGCCCCGTGCAGGGATTTGATCAGAGTGCTCTCTCGACCCCGTGGAAGACATTAAACACCCTCCCAGACCCTTTTCTCTGTCTCCATCTCTGAACCTTTCACTCTCCTTTAATGAGAATTTCTCCTAATTATTTCAGTGGCTGCAGCACAGGGACCGCAGTGTAGTTAGATCTTGATACCAGGACGTGACTGTTATGCTGATAAAGGCAAAAGATCAATAATTTAGGCCCTAGCGTTAATGGCAGAGCTGAGAGCTTAAGTGTCTGTATTCAGGTTTAGTCCTGAAGGTTCCTGGAGTATTAATGATTTCCAGAGGAATTCCCCCCCTTCCCCTTTCCCTGTGCTGTTGCTTTTCCCCTAGTTTTGTCTTTAAACCCCCTTTCTCTTTATGTTTTTATTTGATTTTGTTTTGTTTTTTCTCATTGTTTCCCTGCTCTGCAGCCATTCTGCTTTACTTTTGGGTCACCCATTTCACAGTTGATCTGGGGATGTGGTGGTATGTTAGCAAACCAAGGGAGGGGGGGAACCTGGATCAGGGGGGTAAAAAAATGATCCATTCCTTTCTGTTTTGCTTTGGAGACTGCATGATTACCTTGTGGAGGTCTCTGTGGTGAAGGTGGTAGTGCAGGTGGGGTTCTACCTTCTTGCTTGCTGCATTTTCTCCCCCAGGTCAGCAAGTCTGAGCAGATCCAGAGCTGACTGGAAGTGTTTGGAGGCCCAGGGTGGAAAGGGGGGAAGTCTGAGAAGAGAGAAACATTAGGAGACATTAACCAGTATTCTAGTGGCTCATAAGCACTTTCCTCATAGTTTCTTTTCTTTTTTTTTTTTTTTCAGCCTGTTAGTACTTGAGAATTCAGGAAATACTGAGTTGATTTGAAGAAAGATGACAAATGATGAAGGGAAATTGGGGGATAAAGACTGTAACTTAGCCATGAGAAGCCCTGGCTGGGAAGCACTGCTACATGCTTTAGCTGGTTAATAGGACTTTTACCTGGGTTATCTCCATCCTGATTAGGGAAATAAGGCTTAGGGGTGTGTGGATGTCATGGCTTTTTGGTCTGTTTGGCACCCTGGGGTGTCCTTTGCTGCAAAGGGCATGGGAAGGATTTCTTGAGAGTTGCAGAGCATCCCTCTCATGCAGTTCTCCAGGCCTCTCCTGAGGAGCTCTGCTCCTTTCCAGTCTATCCCCAGTCTGAGATCTGGGCAGGAAGTGGCAGAGCTTCCTCTGTCCTGTAGCAGTGTCAAAGAAGCATCTCATGTGTCCTGAGTGCCACAAACCAGACTCCCCAGAGGAGCTGGGAACACTGCTTTGTGTTTTCTAAGGATATCATAAGCCATGGGAGAAACCTCACTGCTGAGGATCAGCACTGCTCTGTGTTGTGCTCTCTTTTCTGACACCTTATGTTGTGATTCTCATGGAGCTTTGAGGGGGAAAAAGCTCCAAAAATGCAAGTACTGCACTGAAGCTGGCAGTGCTGCCAGTGGCACTGAGCTCCTCTTTCCAGCTGCAGAGCTGGTATCTGCTCTGGTTGTTGCCTTTGCTGGCAGCTGGAGGGTCACACTGCCATCCTGGGCACACAGTGCTCCTTTGCATACCCACAGACAGGCAGGGCAGCCTGGCCTTGCTCAACACTCCTGGAGCTCCACAGTCCAGCTGGCTCCTCCTCACCAGCTCCCCTTGGCAGGGCAAGCCAGAGTGTAAATTAGTTTCAACCTATTGTAGTCACTGAAGTATAGAAATATAGCTGGGGACATGCAGGGAAAACATCTGGGCAGTGCAGAAGCGCTTGTTGGCTTTTATGGGATGGCATTGGGTGGGGCTGGGAGTGAGCAACCTCAACAGCAGTTTTTTTCAAAGAGCAGAAAAGATTTTAAGTGCTGCCTAGTTCTATGCTGTTTACAAAAACATGTTTATATGTGCATATATCTGTGCACATTAGTAATTGCATGTGTAGGAATGCTGATGTGGAATGATGGGAATATGAGCTCTTGGACTGGTGTAGAAGAAGCTGTGTTATAGAGGTGTTCCAGGGAGTAAAGGGACCTCATGTTACTTTTCCTCATGGAGGGTAAGGGATGATGTGTCCTCAACCCCAGTACTTCCTTTGATTACTGATAAAAGGGAGACTGGCCTTAATGGGCATGTGGCCACCAGGTTCCTTGGTGTCACAGGAGGTCACCTCCTTCTTGATGCTGACCTGTTATCCAGGAAAAAAACTTGAGCACCATCTTCAGTGTCATCTTGTCTTTCCTCCTTGCTTTTCCTGGGCAGGAGGTTCAGCAGCCACCTGGTGTTCATGCCTGAGTGTTTCCTGGTTGACTTTACACCTGAATGTTTTGTAGCGAAATTCAGTTGACTTCAGTGGACCTTCCTTATCTCTGCCCAAAGTGTATGTTGGATTTGATTTCTGGGTGCTCTGGCCATAGGTTGAGTATTTGCAGAGCTTTTCTCTTCAGCAAGCTTTGGAGAGGAGAGTACTTTTAGGGACAAATATGAGTAGCTGTAGGTTTTTTGAGCCACCAAACTGGTGGTGAAGTAGGGGAGGGTTGCCCAAAGCTCTGCTGATATTTGTGGTGGGTAGCCCTGGGGAGCAGGTATTTGTATCAGAAATGTTAATAGAGAGGCTGAATTGAATCGTGCGTGCTGTCGGGGGAGCAGTAAAAGCCATTTACAAAAGAAGCCAAGAGAAGATCAGCAGAAATGCACACAAACCCTAAAAATCCCAATGTGACGCCTGAATAATCGCCCATTTGTCTGGGGAAGGAGATTAATCCAGCCAGGGTTCAGTTTAACAGGATTATTGAATGGGGTGGGAGGGAAGCAGAGGGAAAAAGGCTCTGGGATTTTTCCATATGACTTCAGACCATGGATCTTTCTTTTCCAGTGGTCCCAGCAGGATGGGGATGTGTCAGGAGCTGGGCTGGCTTTGCTAGATGTCAATGGGTGAGCTGTGGTGGGATAGTTGGGATCATGGAGGTCTGGCCTGGTCCTTCCCTATGTATTGCCTCACTGGCCAGTTTGGGGGTGCCTGATGGAATATATCCTTGTGAGGAGCTGAAATTGGCAGTTCAGCAGGTTTTAACCCTGCTATGAAGAAATATAAATTTTACCCAACCCAACAGCATGAATTCCAGCTGTGTCTCCATGGAGGCTGCCATCAGGCCATTTGTGTCCTTTGCAATGCTGCTGGAAGTGTCTGTCTTTGGAGAAGTCAGGACAGAGAAAAGAGGGGAATTTTTTGGGAGGAACACAGATCTTCATTGGCCTCTGCTGAAGGGTATGGAGGGGACTTCTGGTGTGGCTGGAGGAGCCATTCAGTCACCAAGGGACCATCCTGCCTCCTGACCCACCTGGTGTTGATGGAAACCCTTTGACTGGGATCAGGTCCTAGAAGGTGTTTGGGAACAAGATGTTTCTGCCTGTCAGGGCTGGGCTGCCTTGTGCCCTGATCATGGCAACGCTCCTCTCATAGGCTCCTTTCTAGGCACTAATGTGTTTTCTTCTTACAGCAGCTTTTTACCCTTAAAACCAGAGAGATGCATGGATGAGAAGGGAGACAGTGCTGCTGCCTCCACAATGTCCCCACAAAGCAGATCACACCAAATAAAGCAAAAGGAGAAATGTTCCTGTGTCATTGCCTACATTTGTGTGCCTTTTTGTGCATGCTTCATATTAAAAAATTGCTCTACAGTTGTCCCAGAGAGCTGTTGATGTATGTCAGATACTGAAACTTCTTTATAGCTTACCTTGTGTGTAGGATATCTGGCATATTTGGTGATGAGAAAGAGAAGCAGGAGGATAGAAGGGGCAGAAAGAACAAGGGGGCAGCTCTGGCTGTCTGTTGTGCAGTATCTTTCCCCCTGTCCTCCTGTGTCTTGACTCTTCAGGTGGATATCTATTTGTTATTCTTTCAGTGGGACCTCTCTCTTTTGGAAGAGGGAAAGTTGTGCTGGATCTCCCATCTTTTAGGTGATGATGGATGTGTTCAGGGTGAATTGGGACAAGCAAGTTCCATGGCACTCACATAAGCAGCACCTTGCTGTTTCATAAAGGCATTGCTTTCCTATTTCCCTGTTTCCTTGTACCTTAACCCACACTTATTTTTGAAAAGCCTTTCTGCAAGCAGCATCACCTCTCACAGACATGTGTGTTGCCTTCCAACCACTCTTTCTTCAGCCTGTCCTGCTCTCCTGGGCTGTGCAGCAGAGCTCTGTGTCCTTTTCCAAGCCATACTTGCTTCTCATTTTCCCACTCCCAGATGTTCCCACTCTCCATGCCCACCTTGCCCCCTCCACTGCTCAGTTTCTGCCAGCTCCATTTATTCAACCATGCCTGCAAGGAGCTGAGGGTTGGGCATGGAGAGAAGACACAGCCATCTGCATCCATACCTGCATTTCCTTGGGGAGTGCTGTGGGCATTTTCTCACAGTGTATGTAGCCTGGATATCTCCAGAACCCCTTTGAGGGCTGCAGGCCACAACTCTGCCCAAATGCTTGAAGCTGGGAGCTGGCTCAGGTGTTCCCCCAGATCAGTGGTTGTTCTGGTAGAAGATACATGTGATGGAGCCTCAGCAGCACATCTGGTGCCCTGTCCCTGCAAGGCAAACCCTGTGGACTGGGCAGGATGTTTGCTTTTGGTACCACACTGAGAATCCTGTCTTCAGGATGGGGATACAGGGGTGGAAGGCTGAGGAGTCCTGGAAGATTCAGGAGTCTTCCAGCACAGATACTCTCCTTCTCTCTCTGGCACATCCCATGGTTCAGTGTAGCTAAATACTCTTCAGAGCCTGTTCCTGGTGTTTCCCTGCCTAGGCTGGGAGCTTTCCTTCTATGATTCTGTGGGATAGTTGAAGGCTGCACCCCAAGGCAAGCAGCCAGGTAGGGCTGCCTCTTTCCTAATGTCTGGTCCTTCTTAAGTCATTTAAATAGCAAATGAACTCCAGCAGGCTCTGCAGAAGGGTGAGGCTGGGGCTCTGCTTGTCCGTTTTTTTCCCCATGCCAGGGATGTGCTGAGCCAGGGATGAATGATTGGGAATCAACAAGGTGTTTAAACACCAGAATTGAAATTAATGTCCCCTCATTGCCGGTGAGGTTGCCAATACATTACAGCAAGCACCTTCCCAAAGTGAAATGAATGTTTGTTTATCCTCATGAAATATACATCAAAACATGTTGGTGGGAGAGGCTGCTAACGAGAACTGGACTGCTCTCCCTTAACTCCCATCTGGGAGCAGGCTCCTCTCCTCTCCTTTCCTCTCCTCCCTGGGCCTGAGTTTTGAAGCCTAACCCATCTGCAGCTGTGTATCCAAAAGCATTAATATGGCTTTAATGAAAACTCCAGTTGATCTGTCCAAAGATATTGATGAGTGGTCCTCAATCGTATTAATCTTCTCATTGCGGGAGGAAATGAAGGCAGCAAGCAGGGCCGTCAGGTGCTGCTGCCAGGGGAGCAGGGATGGCCACGGCCAGCCTGGCCCTGCCTCCAGCCCTGCACCTCCTCCTGCTTCTGCCTGCTTTTTTCATATCTTTTTGGTTCTCTCAGAAACTGGAAATGAAGGGTGGACTGCACGACGCAATTCCAGGCCGGTATTTAACGTTCGAATCATTAAATTTCCGCTGATAAATCCATTACTGTTAATTATATTGAAAGGGCTAACGATCCGTCGACAATATTCCGCCATCGATTCCCATTCCTGTCCAGTGGCCACCTCACCTCCAGCCCCTGCCAGGGTGTGTTTTTGGGGGGCTCCCCCCCTGCTCTGCAGCCTTCTCTGCAGCATGGTGCTCCTGCCATCCCCGTCTCCCCGAGCGCAGGCTGCTCCTCGATAGGAACACGCTACACTTCTTTATGGCTTATGGCAAACTGCCTTGATTACTTCTACTGTTGTACCCATTATGTGAATTAAATATGTATTCAGTTGCATGCTGCTTGCGTTGTTATTGCAGGGTGACATATGGTAGTGACTCAATTAGAATGAAACTAGCATTAGATAACCCTTCTGATTACATGCATCCCAGCCCGCTCGGCAGCCTGGCTGCTGCTGCCACCGCCGCTGCCTCGCCTGATCTCCCGTTAGCTGCAGCTCCCACTGGCCATCAGCACAGCCAGGGCTGGCCTTTAGGCAGCAGGAGGCTGTGCAGGATGGGGCTGTGGCCCGTGGGTGCCATTGTGCTGCCTGCAGCAGGAGGGGTGCTGGCACTGATGCTCACAGCGATGCTCACAACGCGGTGTTTGCACGCTGGGCTTTCCCCGTGCCTTTCCATCCCATCCCGCTTTACTGTGCTTGGCAGTAGTGCCTGGAACCCAGAAATTCCCAAGCACATGGACCATCCGCTAATGAGAAACAGTGCCACTCCTTGCAAGCCCCCCGTTGGCACCAGGATTTAGCTCCCAATGAGTTGGATGTCGTCCTCAAAGCAGCAGCCAAAAGCACCTAAGTTTGGTTTGGTACACAGCTGCTTGTAATGGCACCAAGCTTGCTGTAAAGGGAAGGGATAAGTGGTCAGTGGTGGTGTTTTCCTGCTTCCTCTGTCTTGGTGAGAGTGCCTGGTGAGAGTGTCTTGGCAGGAGCTGGGTGTTTGGGGTTTCAGCAGGGCAGTGCTGGGTGGCTTTGGCACTGCTGCCCTCTGGTGCCACGCTGGCTGCTCCCCAGGGAGCTCTGCTGGGCCTTCATTAGAACTAGGGCATCTTCTGCTTGCTCAGTTTCCTTCTACCCTGCAAAAAACAGCCTGAATCTTACATTTCTTGAAGGTAGGAAGGCTGGGTTTCCCTGCACTCTGCTTCCATCACTTCTGTCCATTGGAGGGCTCTGTTGCAGGCACAGCAGAGGATGCTGCTCATCCTGCAGGCAAGTCTCCAGCCTTGAATTTTGGTAACCAAAACGTGGATGGTTTGGCTATTCCACACAGCAGCCAAACTTGCTGTGTCTATCCACAGGGCACTGGGTCTCCCCAGAGCTTGGGGACTGAATAAAGCAAGTACTGAGCCCTCCCCCTAGCTCCAAACCCACTGATTTTGCTTTATAGCTCTGCAAATTGTCAGCAAATCCTGATGCAAAAGTAAATAGGAAATGGATTAATTCTATAAGCATGTGTGGGTTTCAGAAACAAATTTCAGCCTGTGAGCTGTTTGCAAACATTTCTCTCCAGGGGTTGCTCTCTGGTTAGTCCCAGCGCCCAGTTTCCCTTCTCATGTTAGGCAAAGGAAGGGCCTTTAAAAAAAAAAAAAATTAAATAAAGCGAATAATGGCAGCAATCAACGAGCAAATAACATATTTCCCGGTGACAGGACTGAGCTAAATACAAATTTTGTCTGGGTACATATATAGCTATTGAGAGGGATGTTTATGAATGGGAAATAATACAGCTCAACAAAAAGAAACCCCAAACACTGGTGCGTTTTTCCACATCACAGCTCTAGAGTTTGGTTTGCACCTTTCATTGCGCCTGCATTCTTTGTGTTCCTCATGCCTGTTCCCTGTGAGCCTGTGTGGGGGTGTGTGTACACAGGGGCTGCACACACATTATGCTGTCAGACCACTGCAGGAAGCTTCATTCTTGCTTTTGCCAAGTGGGAAGTTTCTTTTTGCAGAGGAATAAAGGCCTTTCCCAGCAGAGAACCAGGAGTCTGTGGTAAGGTGGTTGCTGCTGGAGCCCTTATCCTTTTGCTCGTTTCAGACAGAAGCCCAAATCCCATTAGCATCCTTCCAGGCTCAGGGCTTTCTGAGCAGCTCTGGGGGCTTTGCAGCACAGCCCAGCTTGTGGTGCAGAGAACAGGAAGGGTCTGGTGTGAGCCAGAACTGTGGTGGGTGCTGCATGAGCCCCCCCAGCTCTGGGGGAATCATGGAGAGGATGCTCATGTGCAAACAGCGTTTCTGTTTGAGCTCTTCTAATTTTATGTGCTGCTGCTGGTGTTACTCTGGGGTCCTGAGGTGCTGCTCTCCCTTACCAGGAGTCAGAGCACTGGGTTCAGTTTCCAAACCCCAGCCTTTCTGGTTGCTGGGTGTGTTTTCCTCCCCAGGCAGATGTGGCAGGGTGAGCTGGGGGTGGTGTGGGGCTCTCAGAGCAGGATCCATCTCTTTATCTCTTGCCTTGCTATGGCTTGGCTTGCTTTGGGCTAGAAAACCGTCAGCTCATACAAATGACTGACAGCAGCCAGCGTCAGCCCTTGGCAGGTATGTAAACAAAAGAGAGAACAGTTTTCTGCTTGCTCTTTTCTTTTTTCCTTCTTATTTATTAGGTTTTTTTCTATCTTTTTCTTTTTTTCCTTTTTTTCTATTTTTTTCATTTTTGGTTTAGTCGAAAGCGTTGTGGGGTGATGTCATAACCCCATTCAGGGCTATGAGGGCCTTGCTTGGTGTGAGGCTGCAGGATATCAGCTTGATTTTAAAGCTGCTTTACACAAAGGAGTTGGAGAGGCAGATAACTGAGGGCCTTCATGGAACCTTTACCTGCTCCCCATGTTTTCTGAGCCCTCCAAAGCTCCCTCTCCTCTGAGCATCCCCTCCAGCCTCTCCTTTGACTGCTGGCGGGTGCATCCCTGCTGGTTTCTGTAGAGCTGCCTGGTGTGCACAGCTCCCAGATCTGCAGCCTGTCAAGGGCTGTGTCTCTCTCCAATTGATTGGAAAAGTTCTTGTGCATGTAATTATTTTTAAATTCTTTTTTCCCGGTGAAGAACACCACCTGAGCAGGTCTCTGTTTGTCAGGCCAGCGTGGCTCATGCAGAAGGGAGGTGAGCTTGCAAATAGGGACTTAAAATGAACACCAATGCAGTTCTATCAAGGAAAAGCAAAAATACTGGGAAAAGTGCATTTTTTTTTGTGCTTCCTAAAGTGCTGGGCAGTTTCTTAAGGTGGTATTTGTTATTTTTGGGGGTTTCTTTGTAAGCTGACAATACTTATTTGAGTGGGTTCCCTCTTGCCCTCCCCACTGCTGAGTGCTGGGCTCACCTCTGCAGCTGCAGGAGGGACTTGTGGCAGCCTGATTGCAACCCCAGGGAATCTCTCAGGAGTGAAAGGAGATGAAAAACACCATGAGGCCACTAAGCCATGAGCTGGAGTGGATTATCTAAGTGGATTAGGGGTTCCTGAGCAGGGCTGGTGTGGTGCAGATGGGGTTTTGCCTGCTTCTGCTCTGGGGTTCTGGTGGCCAGTGGTTGGTTGAATCCTCCATCTGTGGTATCTGTAACCCCTCTCCCCCTCACTGCCCAGCCTCCAGGCCCCCAAATAGCTTCTGTGTCTGCTGCCCAGACCCTTCTGCCCTTGGGTGTGGGCATCTGCCTGCACTCACTCACTCACTCACTCACTCACTCACTCACTCACTCACTCACTCACTCACTCACTCACTCACTCACCCTCAGCTGGCACTGCAGGGAAGGTGGGGTATGGTCCCCTGTCCCCCTTTTTTAAGCCATTGTGTCCCCAAGGAATCTGGGCACAGGGTGGGGGCAGCAGGCTGGCTGTTCCTGTGCACTGGAAGCACCGTGCTCATCTCTCTGAGGGTCTTTTGGCTGGGAAGGAAACTCAGGCCTGTCTCTCTCCACATATAACATGCCTGCACTTTTTCCCCCTTTTTTCTCTCACTCTATTTTTTCCTGTCCTCAAAAAAAAAAAGAAAAAAAAGAATAAACTAAACCCCCAGCAGAAAGCAAGCTGTGATACTGTCGGGCCTGGCGTTGATGTTATTTATTTTCCTCAGTTGCTGCTCTGGAAGCCTGGAGTTGACAGAGCGGTTTTGTAGAATAGAAACATTATAGACTGTTACTGTCAGAGTGTTAAATGTGATGGATAGAGAAATCCAGGGGAGGGAGGGGACTTTACACTAGCCATGTCTGCCAGCGAGGGTGCTCATGGGAGAATAAACCATCCGCATATAAGAAATGAATGAGGTAATGTGGCGGGAGGTAATGGACTCTTGCAACAGAGATGCGCCTTGCCGGCTGGACTTAACCCTTGCCATGCCACCAGTGCCACGGGGTGGCCTGGGGGTGCCTGCCCTGCTCACCTGTGGCACTGACATCCAGCCAATTGTGGGCCAGGTGTGGTGGGAAGAGCTGGGTTGTCCCCGTGGAGTGAGGGGAGCACTGCTTAAATCCATGCAGACCCTGCTCCTTCTCAGATGTGATGGATCTCTCCAAGATGGAGAATGTTTGGTGAGCACCAAAAGGTGTGTTGATCACCCATCAGCAAAAGAACCTGTGCTGCTCAGGAGGTGCAGAGGGTGCAGCAGCCCAGTGGCTCACTTGGGGTGTGTCTGGGCTTGGAATCTTCCTGAGGGTGGGTTTGGAGCACAGGGTAGGAGAACAGGTAGCCCTTGACTCTCATCACTGCAGAAGTGCTGGGAAGCTGAGGGGCTTCACTTGGATTCGTGGCTGGTTGTGCACAGGGCTAAGTGCGGATCCAGAACCAAAACCCTACAGTGTTTGTTTGTGTTTGAAATGTTCTTGTGTTTGGAGGGGTGGGTTGGAGAGCCTGCACTGGTTGGTGCTTTCCAGCTCTGTGGTTATGTTGTGGGAGGGAGCACAGGCTGTGTGTGTCTCTTTTCCTGGTTCACACTGATGGCTTTTCCAAACTGACAAATTAACTGGTAAATTGTGTTTTGAACGCTAATGAGTGCTTGGTGCTTGTTCCCATCACTCCTTCTCAGAATCTTTCCATAGTTCTGCCCATGAGGAGATCCCATGGATGGCATTACTTCCTTCCTCAGGACCACAGGCACAGAGTGGTTTGGGTTGGAGGAGGGGCTTTGAGGATCATCTCATTCTAAGCCCCTTTAAGACACTTTTCAGGAGATCAGTCTGCTCCATCTGTCTTGGCCTTGAGCACTTCCAGGGATGGAGTATCCACAGCTTCTCTGGGCAACCTGTGCCAGGGTTTCCCCACTCTCACAGCTAAAAATTTCTTCCCAGTATTTAATCTGAAGCCATTTCCTCTTATCCCAGCAGTACAGACCCTGGACTAAAGCCTTTCTTAGCAGGCTGGTGGGCTTGCAGGGGGTGAGGGGCTGAGGGAGGGGGCAGCCCTGGCAGCTCTCACTGCCCCTTCCCTTCACGCTTCGCTGGTCCAGCCTGACCACGCAGGGTTTGTCGTAGGCAGCGTGTGTGAGTAATCGAATTACTTCTTGTGCATTTTACCCTTGCTGGCACCATCTTATCTCCAGCTCGTGGAGCTTCCTTCACATCCTTGGAGGAGGCCCTCAGCCTTCATGGGTTTTTGCTAACCCTTCATGTTGGTCATGTTCTCATCAAACCCAGCGCTGCTCGTGCTCTGCTCCTGGAAATAAACTCATTAAGCAGCAGAGGGAAAACCTCCTGCATGGTCTTGTTGAAAAAGCCATTTATTTGTACTCTCTGCCACCTCTTAACCAACTTTTAGTCCTTGGTTTTTCTGAGAGGGGAGTTAAATTGTCAACTGATGAAACTTTGGGGGACTCCAAACGTTGCCAGTGGTGCTTCGTGCCTCCTGCTGCTGGGTGCACAGCAAGGGTAATAGATTAGCCAGGTATGTTTCTTCTTCCTTACAGGCACTGCTAGTTAATCTCAGTGGTATCATGTCCATCTCAAGGCTTTATCCTATCTATTTATCATCTTAGCCTGTACTGAAGTGAGACTCACAAGTCAGTGGATCTGTGGCTCATCTCACTCCATTTTTTAAAAATAGGGTATGACACTTTGTGTCCTCTAGTGTAATGAGAGATTGAGCTGCTAATGAAAATATGCAATCATTTTATTTCTGAGTCCCTGCAGAACTCTAAGGCAGGTATTATCTGGTCCTGGTGACTCCTCATTTTTCATTTTCCAAACGTGCTTTAACATCACTTCTTCTGACATCTCAATCTCTGGTTGAGCCTCATCTTTGCCACCTGAAAGATGGCCCATGGTTGTGAATCACATGGTGTTGGGTTGCTGAAGGCTGAGGTCTGGATTCTCCTGCATCCTTGCACCCAGTGGCCACTGCCACAGCCACTCCAGCAGCAACAGGCCCTACATGGATGATGCCAAGGTCCAGCTTTGCTGTTGTTTTTTGGGAAAAATTTATCCTCATCTTCATTTGTGAGCCCCTAGCTAGTTAAAGAGCACAACCAATTGAAGCATCATCTGTTTGTGATATGGGCAAGTTTGAGGAATTCTCTTGTTTTTACCTGCTGCTTCTTTGGGGTGTGGATCAGATTTCTAAAAGTTTAATGGGACCCCAGAAAAATATACTTTGTATATTTCTTGCATACTCTGGCTGCAACCACTTGAGCCTGGGGATACTGATGCTGGACCTGCCCTTGCCTTCAGGCAGGAAAAGCTGATCTCTAACCAAAGTGTCTTTCTTGTGAAGGAGCAGAAGGGGGTGCAGCCTCAGTGGGAGCCACACAGACATCCCAATCCCTTGCTGGATTGCCGCTGCTCTCACTCCAGCATCTTGACCAGCCCACAAATCCCTTCTCTTTTTGTTTTTTGGAGCTTTGCTCTCCAAACCAGCTTGACTTGGCAAAGGGCTTCCATGGCAGCACGTCACAGGTAATTTATTTCCAGGTGCTGTAATCTGAAGGAAAGCAGAGCGAGGGACCTCCAGTCACAGCCGCGCGCGCACGCAAAAAGTTAAGTATTCCTGCTTTCGCTGACAGTACAAAGGTGTCATATACGAGAAGGATTGACACAGACCAAAGGGTCTTGTGGGAAATATGATAATAACTATAAAGAAGACAGATTATTCCCCAGTTGCCAACATTCAAACCTTTTTACAGTCAGTTCAAACATATAAAACTTTATTGCTGTAGCAGAAAGGGGAACAATTTCTGGTTGCACAGCTTTCCCAGGGCTGGGTTTATACTGTCTGTGTTATTGCTCTATAGTGGCATTTTAAAGTTTATTGAACAAGACTTTTACAATTGAAGGAAGTATATAAAACTGTAAATTTATTAGATTTTTCAGGATAAGTGCCCTTTCTAGTTGTGCTCAAGAATTCGGAGCTACAAGAAACTGCTAGTTACAAGACTTATTAATATTAAAGACTGAGAGAGCGCACATTTTATACCTTAACTGATCTAAAAAATAATATTATGATATTACTGAAAATCTGAGCTGTCACCGAGCAGGGTGCGTGGAGCATTTGTATGGTTTGTGTATGTATAAATAGTTGCTACCTACATGTAGATAGAGGCATGTGTGTGAGTCTGGATACACCTCCAGGGGTGTCCCTGCTCCACCAGGGTGTGTGCACACACCACATGGAAGCACACAAGTGCCTGTGTGTGTTTGAGCATATATGTACATATAAATCTGTATTTCTGTGCAATATTTTATTTTTATATGGGTTTATTTCCCGTATCCTGCAGTGCTTTCCAGTATGGAGTCTTGGTGTGCACGTAAGGCTTTAGGTGATGCATAAATACAATTAATGAGGTGCCTGGGTGGGTTTGATGGTTTTATCGTGCTTGGTTGATGTGGTGTTCACAAGCATCTTTCTGTAACTCGGGGATGAAGGCCTCTAGTATGTAAAACTCCACAATTTATGGCATGTTCAACCGTTCACCTGGTCTTTTGTGCCTAAAACCAGTAAGTGTACTGTGCCAGCTGGGGTGACAGTTGGGATAGTGTACTCCTGAAGGAATGCATGCCCCCATCCCTTCTCCTTTGGGCTGTGGCTGAGTAACATTGATGATAAATTTGCAGGGACTGGATTCTCTGGTTGGCACATTTGCTCGGGGCTGCTTATGCAGCAAATCTGGGCTGCAGTGCTGCTGGAGACAGCCCTCGTGCAGTCTGAGGGGAAGCCTGCTCTTGAGGGGTTCCTGCTATAAGCTTGCTTTTTTCAGCTTGGAGATTATTTCACTTAAATGCGTGGCTGGAATTAAAATAAGTCATAAATCTGCTTTTCTTCCAATGGTGCATGATCTGCCCACTGTGGTGGCCAGTGCTGCCAGGGTGACCATGGGGAGTTTGCTGTGGGCTGGGGATGTCTGCTGGGGCATAGACCCCCTTTGGGTGCCTCTCCCCAGGGCTTGGGGCTGGGAATACATCCCCCAGCTCAGGAGGAGAGCTTTCCTCCACTGCTCTGCACAGAAGTAGATGTCTTCTTCTTTGGCATCTGTGATGGCAACTTGCAAGGGGCAGTGGGTGCTCTGGGGGCTGAGCAGGAGCAGGAGCACCACGAACTGGCAGTGAAGGCAAGGAAGTCAATAAGCCCTGAATCTTTTATGAGACCTTGGATATTCTGATCACAGCTCTGCTGGCACTGAGATAGGAATACAGATTATCTGAGAAAGCGTCCGTGACTTGAAGCTCAGTCCTGGGTCTTCCTGAGGATTTTAGCTTGTCTCCACATATTAACATTTTGCTGTCAAGTTTGGGGTTTTTTTGAGGGGAGGGTTCCCCTTTTCTCCAGCTTTTTCCTGCAGGAGGAATGGAGCTCAGGTGTATTTCTAGGTCTGGCTGAAGAAGAAAAGAAGGTTAGTGTGGCTAATGGGGCTATAAGAGTGTTATCTCTGAGTATTGTTAATAACAAAAGTGAGCAGCAGCACCGCAGGCCGGGAATTGGAAGAAAAGGAAAACTCTCGGATCTCTTGTAATCCCGCGTTGCACAGCGCGACGGTGCTGGAATTGCAGGGGTTCTCACTGAATTCATTTGAGGTTTGGAGAGAAAAGAAGGGAGGAAAAGAAGGAGGATGGGGAGGGGAAAAAAAAAAAAAAAGACCCCTGCACTGAGATGAATTTATGCCTAAGCTTGTCTTGGGAATGCAAATGTGTTTAAGACTCTCTGAGCTAAACCACCCCTTTTGGGAAGAGGGAGGGAGGAAAGGGGGGGGAAAAAAAAAAGAAGTATGACACAGAAGGGACACTGGGAGAATATGAAATGAGGGTTTGCTGCCCCTCCTCCCATGCCTTGCCTGCTGCCGAGCTGGCACACGGGCAGGGAGTGGGAAATGCCGGGATGCAGCACCCAGGGGGGATCCAGGCCTGTGGGTGCCATGCTCTGACCTCTGTCCTTGCAGATAAGTGGGCACAGAGGTGTCACCCCACCATGACAGCAGCCTCAAGCCCCCAGGCTCTTGCTGCCTGCTCACAGCAGCCTGGCTGTGAGGTGTGACACGGCCACCAGCGCCTCGCACCTGCAGAGGTGAGGGTGCTGCCCAGTGGGCAGAGCCCTGCCACCCCTGCAGAGCTGCTGCTCCAGGCTCTGCACAGGCCAGGGAGAGCAGGGCAGCAGGGAGAGGAGCAGAGCAGCAGCGAGCGGGAGGGAGGAGGGCTGCAGGAGGAGATGGAGCCCACTGCCAATTGGGCAGTTGTGTGTGTTGTCTGGAGGCTGCTGCTAACCACTCGTTACAATTAAAATGAAGTGTCCGTCAGCGGCTATCTTCGCTGTGTGGCCCATATGTTTCTGAGCTGATACTGTCCGGATTATTCTGTTTGGGAGAACGATAACGGCTGTTTATAACCTTGGCAAAGACTGAGCCCTAATCAGGCTGGAGCACATTTTCACCGACTGGCTGATAACGGGCTGTTAGCTGCCTTATCGCTGGGGAGAGATAGGCCAAAATAAGCAGATCTGTGAGCACAGGAGCCCAACCAAGAGGCACATACCCTGGCCTGGCCTTTATTTTTAGATGCTCTTTTCTTTTTTTTTTTTTTTTTTTTTTTTTTTTTTCTTTCCTGGCTGATTCAGAGAGAAGAGGAGATTATTTCTGCAGAAGGGGAGGGAGGTGATGGGTTTTGTTCACTTTGGTAAATGAGGTGGCAAGAAAGGCATGAAAAAATAACACAGGGGTGTTGTGTGGCTTTCCATGTGCCCCTTAATTACCCTGTGGTGCCCCCAGGCCCCTGAGGGAATCTCCTTCTTTGGGAATAAGAGTGGAGCACATCCTTCCTCACAGCATCCCTCCTTCCTTTGCGCTCTGACTGCTTCATCCTCTTTTCTCTGGGGCTGCCTCTCCCAAGCAGAGCACTGGGCTGGTATTGGGGTGGAATCTTTTTTGTGTGGAGGAAGGGCAATTTGAAAGGGGACAGTTCTGCTGAGTTATTTCCCCAAAAAAAGCTTATGTATAAATGGTGATTTATAGCAGCAAGACCTGGACATTCCTGCTGCAGACACCACGTTGGACCACGGCATCTTGAAATCATGGGTGGTTGGATACCTAAAGAGCCAAATTTCCCTGAAGGAAGCCTCATGTTGAGGCTGGCTGGAGCATCTTCCCAGTATGCACAGGCTATTCCCAGCAGCTGGATTAGCCCAGTAGTGTTTGTGGGGCAGGTGTTTTATCCCAGCCATGCCATCCTCTTCCTTGGCATAGCCCGGGTCTTGCTCTAGCGCACCTGTGTCACTGCTTTCGAATCTTCCAGGGAAAAAGGTCCAGATCTCCCAGTGCTGCTCCTCCCTCCCTCCCTCCTTCCACTGCTCAGGCTCTGTTCTCTGCCTTGAAGTCTCAGGCAGGTGTTCAAATAAATAATGCAGCTAAAAATACCTTTTGGCAGCAGCTGGGAGTTGTTGCGAGTGGCGCTGCCGGAGTGGTGGGAATACAACATCCCGGCTCCACGGGCAGGTGTGTCTGTGTGCTCCAGAAAAATGAGAGCAGGCACTGCAGGGACGGGGGTCCCTTGCCTTCACTGTGGCCCCACTGACAAGGGGGTGGCATCACCTTCACCAGGGTTGGCTTCCATTGGAAGGAGGGGACCCACTAGCTCCATCCCAGCTCCTGGAGAAGTGTCACACCAGCCCCGGCTGTGTCAGGAAAGGATAATTTGCACTGTAGTAGTATCACAAACCTTTTTCCCTTTAGGGAACACTTAGCAGGCTGGATCATGCAGCTGCCTCCAGGGAAGGGTGCTGAGCCCTTCCCAGTCACCTTCAGGTGCTGAGAGAGAACCCAGCATCTCAGGCATTCAGTCTGGTTTGCTGAACTTGGCTCTTTCAAAACCTCCCCCAAAAACACTTTGCTGGCTGCATTTTGCTGGGGAGTCATCCCAGCTGAATATAGCTCCTGGTGGCTTTTCCTCTGCCCTTCACCTGCCTGGACCTTGATCTGGCAGCCCAGGGGGTGCAGAGGACTCCATGTCCACTGGCGCTCATCTCCTGGCACTGCTTGGAGACCCTTTGAGAACTGCCCTGGCAGCAAATCGTTGGACGACAGATTTAATTATTGCAACAGAAATGTTGCTGGGGGCAGATGGCCACAAACAAAACTGACCTTGGTTTTTCCTCTTGCCCAACTGATAACAAACCCTTGGCTGCTCCCGAAGGTCAGAGCTCCTCCCGCTCCGATGCACAGGGGAGGAGGGATGCTCAGCTGTGATGTTTCTGTGCCTGTGCATTTTTGGTGAGGGCTGGCCATTTTCTTCTGCACCAGTCCTGGGCCTTTTGGTGGGTCATCCTTGTGCTTCTCATTTTGTAGAGAAAAGTGGTGTGTTAGTGAATCACAGAGTGACCGTGCAGGAGTGCAAGGACAGGGACTGGCAAAGCTGGGGTGGTCCTGAATTTCACACTGCTCCATGAGGGCTGAGGCATGGTCCTGATCACCCTTCAGAATTGGCAAGGGCTCTTGCTTTTCTAGAAGCAGGGGAGCTGCTGGGGGAGCTGACGTGGTGGCTGAGGGTCACTGGGGGTCTGGGCAGTGCTGGAGTGGTTCTTGAGTCCCGCAGTGCTGCCGCTTCATTGCGGCTTTGGCCACAGCTCCTTTTGAGATCTGAAAACATGAAGCCAAATGGCGTGTTGGAAAACCTTCCCAACTCTGAGGGAGATGCTGTCTAGGAATTGCTGGCTGCTTTTCCATGCTTCTCCATGCTTTTTGGGTGTATTTGACCTGTTTTGACAGCAGAAATGCAATCCCAGCGCAAAATCATCTCAGGATTGGACAACTTTTGGAGGGAAAACTATGGTCCTGCTATGCCATGGTGACCCAGCTGTGGTGTGGTGGTCCAGTGTGTGCCCCCCCCAGACCCGTCTGCTGTGACTTATCTCAGTCCCCAGGGCTGGGGGGTTTGCTGTGGCTCTCCAGCCTGCTGCTGGCCCATGAAATGCAGGCAGAGCTCCACAGATGCCACGAGCCAGGGCAAGCTGACTCTTCCCATCTCATCCTGCAGAGAACAAACAGAGCTCAAGGTAAAGCGCTGAAATTTCACCGTGACCTTTTCTTAAAGCATTATAATCAAGTTGAACGTTTCCAGTTGTCCCACTAATGTTTGCCCCATGGGAGAAGGCGTCCTGCTTTGAGGGAGGATGTTTGTGGCGACGAGCGTGCCGGCCCCGGGAGCTCGTGGCGCTGGATGCCAAGTGCCTGCTGGGGCTGGGGAGGCGGGGGGCAGAGGGCTGGGGCTGCTCCCTGCTGTAATGCAGCCAGGGGAGGGAATCTGCTGAACGCTCTGCATCTGCTCCAGCCTTAGCTCAGGGCTCTCCGACACATGGATTGTAAAGCATGCGGCGCCTGGCGTGTCGCCGGGCACCCGCCAGGCCTCCCACGTGTGATTCCTGGGCATTGTGGGCTGGGGGCTTGGCACATCCTGCCTGGGGGGCACCTGGGGTTGGAGCTGATCTGGCTCAGTCCAAGGATGTGGGAGCAGAGAACCTTCAAAGTCCCGTTTGGACAAGAGAGGGAGTGTTTCTGGGGGGAAGGGGTGAGCTGTGTTTGTGCTGTTGTATCTGCTAGACCTGTGCGTTTGTGAGTTCCTTCTGCTGGTGCTTTGTACTGCTGGGTCTGGGGACACAGTGTTGGTTTCAGTGCCCCAGAGGTGAAGCAGGTGATACTGTCTTTCTCAATGGTGAAGTGTCCCAGAGTGACATGAAGGGTGACACAAGGGGTGGCCCAAGTGCTCTGTGGATGTTGCCCTCCCAAGCACAGCAGTATGTTTCCTGTAGGACTGAGAGGGGAATCCAGCTCACACCGTGGAGGGATGATGTTTTTGCAGGCCCATCCAGGATTCTCTCACTGAGTTTGGCTCAAAATGCCCATGACCACCTGGAATGTTTTTCAGGTCCCTACCTAATTTTTGAAAGATATTTGAGGGATGAAGGATGGAGACGGTCATCATACATTTGTGGGAGTGCAGGTGGTTGGAAAAGGGGCTTCCAGCCCCATCCAGGCACCTATGGAGCTGCAAACTGCCCTTCACTGGCACTGTGCTTCACCACCCTCTGCAGCTTCCAGCTGGGTGCCCCCACAGCCACATCCCTGTGTGAGTGAGCCCTTCCCTGCCCTGCACCCGGCCATATCCCAAAGCACCTCCCTTTGTCCTGGGAAGCCAGGGTCCCCTCCAGCTGCTGCCTCTGCTGACATTTAGCTTGCACCATGCATATGGATGAGGAGCAGGGGGAGGGTGATGGGGGACTGGCCCCACGACCCCGCAGACACCGAGCTGCTGCTGCTGCTGCTGCGTGTGGCACCCGGGGCTCTGGTTTTATTTTTGAATTTTCTCTTTGAAATGTTCCAGCAATCCCGGTTCAGATTTGGCCAGGAAGGAAGGCAGGCTGGCTGGGTGGGGTGCTGCTGCTTCCCAGGGGCTTCCTCCAGGCAGCAGCTCTGTTCACACAAGGCATTGGATGCAGCTGTAGTGTTCCCAGCAAAGCTCTGTTTTAAGCATGGAAAATCGAGTTCACCACACTGCTGAAGCCTTGTCTGAACCAGCTGCCATGCAGTTTTGTGGGGTTTCGTGGTCTGGCGATGCTTGGGACCTTTGGAGCAGCATTATTGTGTCTGGTTAGTCCCAAACAGTGGCTCATGAGGCGCCAGTGTTGGCAGGGGTTTCAGGGTGGCAGCCCCTGGGTGATCTTGCTTTCTTCCCCTGCTGTGCATACCCAGAGTGTCTGAAGACATGATCATGCCCTACTTGTTTCCTTCCAGAAGGTGGATGGTGCTGCTGAACACAGCATTCCGTGCTGCTGCCCTTGGAGGAGAGTCCAGCCTGGCTTTTGGGGGCAGGCAGCTTCACATCCTGGAGCTGGGCTGTGGGCACAGATGCAGTCACCTCGAGGGAGTTGGTGTGGTTGGGAAACCGAGGCTTGGGGCTGCCAGGTGGGGTAGGGTTGAAGGCAGTGGTCTCAGTGAGAGCCTGCAGCAGGGCAGGGAGGTGAAGCGTGCCCTGCAGAGCCCTGTGACAGGCAGATCTGCTCCGTGTGCGTGTTCCTGCTCGGGCTGTTCCTCGCTCCCAGACATTAATTGCTGACCTCTCAAGCCAGTGCCCCCTCCCCACATCCCTGCCCTCCCCCATGTCCCCGATCTGGCTCTGGGTTCCTTCTCCCCGAGGTGACACTCCCTCCTCCTGGGCAGCTCTCCCTTGCACAAAATGGCTCCCTCCGAGCTGCCCCCGCTTCCCCTTCCTCCCCTTCCCCAAAACTTTCTTGCTCTGGGGTTCGCCGCAGAGCTGTCCTCGTCTCAGTTGTTCCCGGCTGTCAGAGGTTATATATATCCGCTCTGCTCATGCTCATCCTCTGTAACCATTTTCTGCTACAGAATCTTCTGGCTGCTCGTTGAAGCCTTAATCCGTAATGCAGCGATCAATGGGTGTGCGCCTTTACCACTCGGATGCTCATTTTTTAATCCCCACTGCCTCCTTCAATGTCATCCCTTCCCATTTTTCTTTATAGAATTTCAGGTCTACTGTACCTGCTGATTACTTAGCAGAGACCGCTGGACATCTCCCTTAATTAATTCCATCGATTTCTCAAATCCCACAAGGTTTGGGGTCCTTAGATTTCTGAAGCAGCTAAATGGAATGTCTAAATTCCGACATTTTCCCTCTATAAATTGTTTTGCCAGGGAAACGCTGGGAGGCAGCTCTCCAGCTTTTATTTATTTGGAGGCGACGTTAGCCCCGGAGCCCTCCCCGTCCTTGCTGCGGGCGTAAGGAGGGGGATGCTGTGCCCCCCATCCCCAGGGTGCTCCTGCAGAACCCCAGCCCTCTCTTCCATGCATCCCAGCAGCAGCATCCTTCTGGTGAAAGGAGCAGGGTGGGACCAGCCTGGGGAAGGGAATAAAGCTCCTGGAAAGGGCCTATTAACCAGTTGGGCCCTCGCCGCGTGCGGCTGGGGAAGACTCTGTTGCTATGCGCAGGGAGCTTAATTTTATTATTACTCTCTGCTATTTAATGTCTGTCTCTCAGGCAGCTGGTGATGTTTTAATGAAGCTGGAATTGCGTAGTCTGTAGCGCTGGATAATCGTAAGCTGCCGAGTCAGAATCAAATTAATAATTCATGAAATTAAAGTGTATAATTAATTCGAACCGTGCAGATGAGGAGGGACCCGAGTCTTCGGGCTGAAAGGAGCACACACATGGCTGTGAAACGTGCATGGTCTGCAATGAGGGGCAGATCTGCCACCTCTCACCTCCCCAGCCCAGCTCCTTGGGCCATACTCTCTTTCTGGCCTGTAGGGTATTGGAGGCTCAGTTTTAGGTGGTTTTATTAAGGAGGTTCCTGCACATGCACACTTTATTTTCAGGTTGAAATTTCTACACTCGCATTTGGGGTGGTTATTGATGGCTGGGGAATGTCCTTGGGTATGGCTGTGTCTCCCATCCCCTGGAGAGGAGGATCAAGATGTGCCTCTCCCCTTCCTTAGTATTTCTGTTGTTGTATTTGCTTTCTCTGGAAATGGAGCTACCACTGGGTTGCTTTTTGAAGGTCTGCTAAGTCCTGAGGGACTATTTGGGGTTGGAAGGATGGAGAGGGATGTTTCCCATGGTGGTTTCCCAGTAATGTGTAGTGCAAAGAGCAGCAATGTGTGTTCCCAACACCTTAATGAAAAGCCAAAGGGACCCACAGGGCCACCATGAAGGATGTAGGTTGGGAATTTTGGAATGCACCAGTTGCAAACAGGTTGGGGCAACTGGGCTGAGCAGCACTAGATGCTTTGGGAGCTTTTGGCTCTGTGTTTAGTTGGATCCAATGGCAATGCTGCTGATCCATCTTGCAGGAGGCACTGACTCAGGCCTCACATTCCTGCAAGTCTTTGCTGGCACTGAGGTTTCACAGCTTCACCCATGCTGTCTGCTGGGGACAGGAGTCTCGTTGCATCCTGGTCCAACATGGACAGTTCATAATTGTCTTGGGAGCCATTTCACTTGAGCCTCTCAGTGCACAGGGGAGGGTTTTCCTTGTGTGTGCAGGGCACCAAGTCAAATTGGAGGAAATTTGAATGTAGAACATGCACAAGCAGGAATTGGGTCTGAAATACCAGTGTTACCATGAGTGTAAGTTGTCCATGCACTTCATACTTGATCATTCACTTAAGCTGAGATGTTAAATATTTTGCAGCTTTGAAGGCTGCACTTTTAAGTATCTGAGGTTTGAGGAGAAACAGGCCCAGCCAGGCTCTCCTGCCTCTACTATTAAATCATCCAAGGTCATCATTGCTTCTGTAGCAGAGCAATGTACTGCTCTCTTTCTGCCTGGCCAGAGCAGGATTTGCCCATTCAGTTACAGCTTCCCAATTTGTGTTATTTTTGTGCAAGGCAAAATGTTGGCATTGTGGATTTGGGGCATGAATTTCTTGAAGACATTTGTGAGGCAATCTTTTATTCATATGAATTTAAATTTATTTTTTTTTAAGCCAAAAATCTGGTTGCAGCAAGATAATGTGATTTGCTGTAAATGCCATGGCTGTGAAGGATCCTCAAGCACAAAGCTGGTGGAATATCTGCTTAGAAAACTATGGAACAAAAGCAGAATTGCACTTAGAGGACAGTGTGAGTTCATTTTGGAGGTGTGAATCAGGACCCCTCCCCACTTTTTTGAGTTGGCTGTAAAATCCTTTCCCCCCTGGAAGGCACACATTGTTCTTGCTCCAGGCACAGCCATCTCGAGCAGTGTCCATGTCCAAAGACCTGCCTGGGCTGGGAAGGGGAGATTGGGTGCAGCATCACTTTGGTTTTCTTAATCTTCCCTGCTCTGTTTGGCCCTGGACACTGAGGGACACCACATTTCTTCCTGAGAGAGGAGGAAAGCTGTGAATTCCCCTTTCTCCAACCCAAAGAGGGACGGCAAAGTGCATTTCTATCCAGGAAGTTGGTGCACACTGACTGGTTCATAGCTGTTCCAGCACCCACTGGGTTTCAGTGGTACAGGGCAATCCTGTGCAGTGCAGAGTAAAAGCTGAGGTGGAAAAAACACTTTGTTTTTTCTTTCTAGGCTCTTGTGCAGGCAGGAAATTCAAAAGGTTGCTTTTATTTTGCAGTCAGAGGCAAACGTAACTCTTTTTCATGTTTCATTAAATGAGGTTCTTCTGATCATTTCCAGGGCTTGTTGCAGCTGTTGGCTTTGGCAATCCTGAATGGTTTTAGTTCCAGAGGAGAGACAATATTTCAGTATTGAGGGAGTTTTTAACACTCCCTGTCTAGGTTTCAGGAGCCTGAATACACCAGCCATGCACCCTGTACTGTATGATGGAGAGGCAAGATACACAGGACCTTCATGCTCATTAATTGTCTGCAATTAAGCCCTGAAGCTTTTGCAATGTTTGCTGAAATCAGGCAATTGCTTTTGGACCATCATGGTTGCAATTCTGCTTTTGAAATCCCATTGGCATCTCCCTGCCTTGATGGAAATCCCAGGGTGTGGGGTGCTGGTGAGTGGTGCAGTTTGAGGACCAGGAGTGTATAAAATATTTTTATGAATTTTCCCCAGTACTTTTCTAATAGCTCAGAGTCCACTGTACATCCTGGCCACATGGGAGGAAGGCATGAAACCGAGTCAGGCCACCACAGCTTGCTCCCTGAGCTTTTGTTTCAGTGTTCCAACACGACAAGCCATAGCCTGTTTCACCTCTCTGTCTTGTGCTTTTTTTCTCCATTGTAGGAAGAAAGGGAAGGGCAGGATTTCCCCCTCCCTGTGAGCATGGCTAAACATCAGCAAAGGCACTGGGTAAATGCTGAGTGGTATTAATAATAACCTGCCCCTGTTTGCTAATGTACTCCCCTTTGGAGTTCTGGTCTTCATTATTATTATTATTATTGTTATTATTATTATTACTGTAGCTGTTACAACACAAGATGCAGGGAAGCTGAGGAGTTGAGCTGGCTGCCTCCATCCTGCTCCATCATCCCCTGCCTGTGGGGTGGGTGGTTCATGTCCCAAACCCTGAGCAGTTCCTGCTCCCTGGCCCCGTGCTGGCTCATCCCCACCAGGTGGGGATGGCTGGAGACCCTCTGAGCCAAGAGCTGCTGCTCCCACATCCCAGGTGGGGAGCTGGAAGGGGGCAGGGAGTGGCTGTGGGAGGGGTGCCCGGCAGAAAGGGTTAGTGCCAAACACAAACAAAAACACGATGCAAATGAGCTGCTTGCAACAGGTAGCCTTAATCAGATGCTGTCAGATGAATTCAGCATCTCTCCGATTGTCGCCTGCACTAGCCTCCCGTTCGGAAGCCCTCATCTGCTCCAGATGTGGTTTAATTTACTGCGACTTGGCTAATTACTGTAATTAAGGATTAATTACTGTTAATTACTTTCACATAAACTCAACGCCAGTCAAAGAGCGGAGCCTTATGAAGCCTGCCACAGCGTTGAACACAGCTCGGGTGGGCCCGCCGGGGGCTGAGGGCCATCCTGAGCCACTGGCCACTGCCCGGCCGGCCCCTGGCCTTGGCCCTGGCCCCTGGCACCAGCCAGCCCCTGCCCGGCCCTCCCCAGGCTGGCAGGCGGGCATGGCAGGGCTCCAGATGGCATCCAGCAAGCCAGCCACCGTTATTATCGTTAATAATTAGATAGAGCGGGGATTTGCTGCGCAAACTCTGCTTGGGAAGGGGAGGCCGGCGGCGTCTCCGGCGGGCTCTGGGAAGATGCAACAGATTAATGTAACCTTTGCCAGTGCTCCCACCTGCCGTGTCCTCCACCAGTTATGCTGAACTCCCTTAATACATGGAAGATGCAAAACTGTTAGGCTTTCCCCCAGCAAAAGGTGCTTGAGCAGACAAGGGAAGAAACCGGCCCTGTATCTAAGGGAACAGGAGCTGGGAAAAGCTGTGGTGGGTGCAGGAAGGAGCGACAAAATGATTCATGGACAGCGCAGTGTGGAGCGTTCCCATGGGAAACAAGTGTCTGCTGGTGGCGCAGGGCCTGCCCTGCTTCCCTGGCTCCCTTAGACTTGTTAGGCTCCATATCTGTCGGCCTTTATTAGTTTTAGAAGTCCTGGGGCTTTTTCCATTGCAGCAGAGGGAGGAGAAGCCTGGGAAGGGGGAGTGTGAGGTGTGATGGTGGCAGCAGAGCCGGGGTGGGCCGTGGCCCATCTTCACCCATCGCCTGCAGCCCCGGCCTGGGCTCGTGGCCACGCGTGTAATATGAAGGCAGGATGGGAGAGAAAAATTGGCATGATTAGATGGGTATTGTTCTATTAGATCTCTGCCTGCTTGCTCTTGTGTCTCAGCATTTGAAGATGAAACATATTCATTTAGCTCCCAGGATGAATGGTTTTAATAAGGGGAGCAAGATGAGGTGGGGTAGTCCTGATGACTTCAGAGACCCATCAGCTCTCCCCCTAAGGCCATTCCGGTGATGACATGGGCCACACGACCATTAACGCTGCAATCAGGACAAGTTTTCCGTGTCCATGCGAATCCTTCAGCTGGGAAGAGCGTGTTTTGGAGCCCAGGAGGAGATGTGTATCAGCAGTAATCAGATTGAGCCTGAAGGGAGGGCAGGCAGGGGGTGAGAAGCGGGGCTCCCTGGATGTGCTTCCTGGGGGCAGGCAGGCAGGGAGAAGCAGAGATGCAGGCAGACCACCCAGCTGGTGTCAGCTGGATTGCCACCTTCCCAGCATCCCAGCATCCAGTGATGCCATCCTGGTGAGGGGCCGAGGCCTTGCAGTGCTCATTAGTTATTTCAGGGAGCCCAGCGCCTCCCTGTGCCATCCCACCCGGCCCCCGCCCCATCCGCCTCCAGGCTGCCCGTGGCCTGCTTAGCCCCAAATCAAGATAATTCCGTGCTGGGGAGCATGTCTGGGGGCAGGGCAGGGACAGCGGGCCGCTGCCGGTGCCCGCCCGGCCCGGGAGGAGCCGGGGGTGCGCGGGGAGCACGCTCGGGTGAGCCGGGCGGGGAAAGCCGGCTGTCAGCTCTGCTCAGCCCTCCTGTCAGCCGCAGGGATGCCCAGGCCCTCATTGCTTTAATTGACACCTTCCTCTGGCATCCCGTGCTCGGCCGTCCCTGCCCCATCCCGGCTTTCCTCCTCCTCCTCTCCGGGAGGAAGATGGGGTGTGGTGCAGCTCTCAGCCCGCTGGAGCCAAGGCTGGGGAGAAGTGAGGAGACCCAGGATGGGTCAGCGTGAACAGCGTCCCTTGCGTGACAGTTTAGTGCATGCTGATCTTCCCCAAGGTTGGAACATCCCCTGAGGATTTCCTTGCCCCTTTTCTTTATCAAGGCACTGCAGAAATGTCTTGCAGAAGCACTCTCAGGTAATTGCTGCCCAGAGAAGGATCAGAGCCTGAAGAAGACCCATAGGATCTGTTCTGGAGATATCTGTGTGCTCATAAGTGAGGAACAAGGGCTGGTTGCTCTGTAGAGCATATTCTGTCTGTGCTGCAAGCCCACAGGAGGGGAGGAGAGATGGGGTGGAAGAGCTGGTAGGATGTCTTCATCTTCCCTAGTCATCTATAAGGCAGATCATGCTGGGCACACTGCTGAAAGCCAGGAGAGTTGGCCACCTTCAGGGCCAGGAGCAGGGCAGATGGCCATGAGGTGCTGGTGGTTTGGGGCTGGTGTCCCTTTCCTGCAGGAGACAGCAAAGGTATCTTCTCTCTTTCAGATGAGCTGGAAGCAGCAGAGCTCATGTTTCTGGTCCATCAGGAGCTTAGGCACAGCCTGTGATGGCTTGAACAGGACAAAAGTTTCTTCAAGAAAGTTGCTCTTTAGGGGGAAGTACCTGTATGGAAAATGCCATCTCAGAAGCTCCAGGTGCAATGGGTGCATTAGTTCTGGGGAAAATGAGGTGTGCAATGCCTGGAACTCGTGTTTGGACCAACTGTGGTGGCAGCTACTACTGTCAGGTTTGTGGCAGTGGATCTGTCCCATCCTTTCCCACAACTTGACCTTGGTCTGTCTATCCAGTGCCCCACAACTTGCTTACCCCAGACAGCAGACAGACTCCACAGCTGGTTCTTCTGTTGGATGGAGGAGGCTTTAGAAAGCTTTGCTGAGACCATGGTTGATCCTGCAAGGACCAGCCCCAGCTCTTTGCCTGGCCCTGCTGTGAGCCTTGTTTGCAAATCAAAACTGTGCCCCTCTTCCCATTTTTCCTCACTGGGGGGGTCTTGTGAACTGACGTACCACCAGCGTTCCTCCCAGGCGGCCAGTGCAGGCAACGGGGAGCGATCTCCCGTGGACTGCTCTGTCTTTGCTCTCTCTATTAAAGTTGGGAGCCCTTTGATGTCTGCTTTTGCAGCTCAGATTCTGCCAGGAGGCTCAGAGCAGCCTGTGTAATTAGCCCAGAAAAATGCTGCTTTCATGTGGGTCGGGGGACCCAAGCGGAGAAGAGATTTCCAAGGGCTTTGTTCTGCTGCAGGGAAATGTTCAGGCTTTGGTGGGTTTCAACAGAGCTCTTCTTGCTCTTCCATTTTTCTCCTACTGTGGGGTGGAGCTTGGGGTTTTGGCAGGGAAAGCACACGTGGCAAGCTGCTACTCCATGGGAGACAGGCCCTTTGGTGCTGGGCTGGGGTTTGGGTGCATGCAGAAGCCAGGGATCAGCCAGAGCCGTGCTCCAGCTGGCCCAGGGGAGGAGAAAAAACAACCAAGATATTGCAGGATTGCTTCCCACAGCTTCAGTTTTCTTCCTTATTTGCCCTAAGAAGCACTGGAGGCAGGCACTGCTCATCCAAGCCCTGGTGATCCCTGCCTGCAGGCATTGCTGCTGCACCAGTGCAGGGTGTAAATCAGAAGGGTGTAAATCAGAGCAAGGTGATCCCTCTTTGGCAGTGGGTCCATGCTCTCAGTCAGCTCTCAAGCTGGTGTTTGCCAGGGCTGGGTGGGTGGTCGAGGATGGCAGCTCCATGTTTGCTGTCCTGCCAGGGAGGGGAGCGCCACTGCAGCTGTGCTGTGACACCAGACATCCTTTCTTGCACCAGGACACCCTTCAGGGTTGCCTTGGCACAACAGGTTGCAGTTTTCAGCCTCATCTTTTACCTGCCTTTGCCCTTAAATCAGCATCAGCAGATCCGTGGCAAACAGACCATGGGCTTTCCTCTTGCTTTTGGTGCAGGTAAGGCACTCACTGCCTCCACCAAACCTTTTAGCCTCATGCATCATCCTGGATGGTCCTGGATCAGACTAAGAAGCACCTTCCTTCAGCTGCTGCTGCCCTGAATGTGCCTTTGCACCTTTCCTGCTTTTTCTTGTTTGTGGTTTTTTTTTGTTTTTTTTGGTTTTTTTTTTTTTTTAGTTTGATTGGTTGATTCTGTTTTGTTTTGGGTTGTTTAGGGTTTTTTTGGAGGTTTTTTTGGAGTTTTTTTTTTGTTTTTTGTTTTAGTTTTTTGGGGGTTTTTTTGTTTGGTTGGCTTTGCTTTTTTTTTTTTTTTTTTTTTTTTTTGGGGTTTTTTTTTGAGGGAAGCAAATATGTTGCTTTTCACACCATTTATGGGGCCCATCCAGGTTGCAGCAGGAGCAGCAAAGAGAGGCCAGAGATGCTCTGGCCACAAAGGTGATGCTCTTCTGCACTAGGAAGAGGATTTGTTGGCAAAGTGGTTTTCAGGATTCTGAGGACTTAGCTTGGGAATATATACCTATATCAAGGTGACAGTGAGGGTGTGCTCCAACTTCCCTGTGTGATAGGATCTCCCCACTCTATAAACAGCAGAAGGGACAGACATACTGAAAACTGAGCAGTGAATGGATTTTATTTTCCCCCTGCATTTTCTCTCCTGGGGCTTAAAGCAGTTCCAGTCCACCTCACCCAACAAACCCAAAACCACCAGATTTCTCCTCAACCCAGGGCTGTGCCATCTGCTGTGGCCAAGGTCTTGTATCTGTTGCTTGAAGACTTTGTGGCCTGTTCTTTCCTAGAAGGGAGCCACGGGGCTTCCCTGGGGATCTTCCTCCTTTTCTTGGTTCTGATTTCTTTCACCTTTACTTGGAGATGAATGGATGCAATGGAGCCCCCTGCACATGGGGTCCCAGCAGCATGCATGTGAGCATACAGGGTGTGGGTTATATGTGGGATTATGGTATTCAGATCACATTAATGAGCATACAGGAGAGCAGGAAAAATGGATCATTTATGGTTACGATCTGGCTACTGTCAAAATAGGGTGTTATTTTGATGGTTGCTTTGTCTTTGCTCTCCGAGCAATATGAAGATAGTTTCTTAGCAACAAAACTGTGTTCTCAAACAACACTGGTGAAAAACAACCCCCCAGAAAAGGAGGAGGCAGCTTCAAAAGCGCTGCTCCTTGTGTGTGCCCCCTGGCCACCCAGCATCCATTAATTCAGTGCAGAATGTCCTGCTGGACAGCAGTTGCTCCTCCATGGTCATGGGGTCATGCCAGCACTGCCCTGGTCCCTGCTGGCGTGGGCTGCTTGGGGTATGATCACAGCTCCTTTTGCAGAAGGGTAAACTGAGGCAGCTTGGGAAGAGCATTGCAGTGTGGGCTTTAGGAGACATGGGAGGGTTGGAGCTTCTGCTGAGTGCTGCTTGCCACGTGGTAGCTGCAGGCACTGCCTCAGACCTTTCTTGGTCAAGGTCTTCTCCAGGGTCTCGTCCCTGCATCTCAGATGGATTCCAGCAGGAGGGTGGGAGGGAGCTGCCTGTGAGCCATTTTGGCAGCAGTTCTGCCATGCAATTTGGAGTGTGTCTCCTTTGAAGGAGGCGCTGGGCCTGGTGTCTGTGCTGACGTTGGAGTCCATGAGAGCAGGCGGTTCCTCCAGCCAAGTATCTGCCAGGCTGTGTCGGGAGAACTTTTATCATTTCTGTCACAGACATCACAACTCGCTTGTCTTACCATACATCTTCCTAAATGTGACAGAATATTCAGCTGTTATTAATTGAATACTCTCTAATTTAACTGCTTAGCAGGACAGAGAGCGACTGGTTTGTCTCAGCACTGAGAGCTGCTGTCAGGCACGCATGAGGTTTTGGGGTGCTGAGAAGTTATTTGGGGAGTGAAGTGGGGCTTTTTTCTCTTTTAGCATCTCCCCCCCACAGTGTCACCTTGCATGGGACTGAGCCTCATCCTGCCAGGGTGGGGCTCCAGCATCTGCTGTGGCTCCTGGTCCTGGGGCACGTGGCCAAGCCCAGGATGGAGATGCTGAGGACTTGCTGCTTCTGCATCCCATCCTGCCATTACCATCTGGGCTTAGAGAGGAAGGACATCCTGGGAGCATGGCTGGGAGCTGGTGATGCTCCCTGGTGCCCAGGATAGAAGAGTGATTTGCGATGGCTTATCCCAGTCTCCATTCAAGTGGATCAATACCTTCTTCTCTGGGGAGTTGCTGGAAGCAAAGCTCAGTCCTTCACTTGCCCATCGTGGCCTGGCCATCCTCTCAGTCCCTCAAAATTCCAGTTATGACTCCATGTCTTCCTCCTCTTTCTTTACATCCATGTCCATAAATGCCAGAGATGTCCCATATGCAGACTGGATGTCATATTAGGGTTGCTGAGAAGCTGGGATCCTTTGGAGGATGCAGGAGGCAGCTCCCCTTGCTGTCTCCTGGGCAGCAGGCTGGTGAGGGACCATCCCCTCCAGCCTCCCCAGACCCATGCCTGCTTGCACACACACGTGTTCACATCTCTCTGCTGCTCTCCCAGAAAGTTCAAACCCAGAGTCAAGTTTATTGTTTCTATCTCGTTTATTTTAAGTATAGTTTTACACTTTATTATATGCTGTGACATCTTAAATGGAGCCTGTCACTCTATCTTGACTACTGCTAGGGGCTACAGCCACTTACTGTGTCAGGCTTTTCGGCAGCCCTGATTAACGATATCAAAACGAATGGATCCCAGCACAGGCACAGGCACAGGAAATCCAGGGCTGATTTGCATACTCAAATGATGCAACACATCACAAGGCTGCAGCCCATGCAGGTATTGCACTGGCACATCCCAGGGATGCTCATTCCTGCTGTTCCTCATCCCTGTGTTGTGCATACTTCAGTCTGTTTATTCAGTGCCTTCAGCCTAAAGGAAAAGCCTTGCCCATTTTTAACAGGAGTTTCTTCATCATGGACAACATACCAATTAGGATGGTGAAATAGAATAATATTTTTTTCCTTGTGTGCCTGTTGGGATATGTTGCAGAATTACCCATGCAAATGTTTTTTTTTTCCTGAAAGTAACATTTTGTTAGGTTAATTCATGCACTGGAGAAACAAACTTTCTGTTCTTCCAGTCCAATCTCCACTTACAAGTCAGGTTTTTGTAACCCTGTCATTGAAATGCGAGGTAGCCTACAGTAATTTGAATATTTCATTCTGCCGGCTGCTAATGCACTCTGCATTACAGATGGTACTTGCTCCATCCTTCTGGACTGGGTTCAATTATAAATGAAAGTGGGGAGCTGAGATTTGTCTTTTTGTCTGTGCTTAGTTGGAATAACACAATAAAGCTTGATGGGGAAGAATTCCTCAAGCTGCCTCTTCTTTGCCTGCGACGTCTCCGGTGGAGCTTTCTTCTCTCGATAGCGGATCCCACTTGCCTTTCAAGTCGAGCTTGGAGTATTAGGGTTGGCAGTGGTGGGGTTTTTCACAAGGAATTTTTGGCTCAGATGTCCCCTTTTTGGAAGTGCTTAGTTCAGTCTTCTTTCTAGCTGTTTATTTACTAGGCTCTGCATCCCCCTTTGCATCCCAGGCTAGGAGTGGTGGTAGGAGAAGCCTGCTTAGGCTAGGTAAGAAGGTTTGTGCATGGTTTTTGATGTGGTGGGGTTGTCTTCCCTTCCAGTGTTGACAGGGTCAGCAACCCAGTCTGCAGCCACAGAGAAGCAAAGGGGATGCACAACAGCCCTCCTCCATCCCAGGGCTGCTGCCATGGACTCTTCCCAAAGGCCCTAGGAATAAAAGGGCCTCTAGAGATCCAAAGAAAACATTTACCTCTGCTAGGTGATTAACAGAAAGGGGGGTTGGAAGCCTCCAGCCCAGCTGCACAGGGGCTCTCTATTACATACAGATGCCTTTTGCGAGCTCCTTGGCCATCCCGGCCGGTAAAAGCAATATTGCCGAGGCAGTCAGAGGAGGTGAGGGCAGGGCTTTCAATTTGCTTTTACATTTACAAGGACCAGATGGCCTCACTGGAGATGATCTTTGATCTGGGACTCAGCCGGAGTTGGGCAAAGATTTTTTAAAATTTTTTATTTTTTCTCCCTTTTTAATCTCCTGGCTGGTTGTGGTGGGGCAGGGGGAGCTGCGTGTCCGTGTCCTGGCTGCTGGGGCCGGGTGTGAGTCCCCTGTGCCCCTGGGGATGGCTGAAACCCTGCTGAAACCCTGAGCAGGGTTGTCCGAGGTGGAAGGCAGAGCCGGATCCCGTTACACCACGGAAATCTGCGTCACAGCCCCTTGCACGGAATATAATTAAACACACGCGGGCCCTCCAAACAGAAATGCCACTAATTGATTATTTTTAATGTTTTCCCCCATTTTTTCCTGGCGTCTCGCACCCTCCCAGCCGCAGGGACGTGTGGGGGCTCTCTCCTCCTGTCTTGCTTTGCCAGTTTTGGGTTTCTTTCTTCCCCCCACATGTTTTGAATGGAGCGGGAGCGAAGGCAGCCGATCCTATTTCACAAGCGCTTGGACTTGCAGCACTCTCCCTCCTGTCCAAACAGATCGTTTACAGAAGGGGCCTCTATTTAAAGAAGGAACTGAACGTTCAGAGCTGTTTTCTGGCCTTAAAACGCTGCCGACCGGCTGTTGCCTCTCAAAGAGTCGGGCTTTGTCTGGCACGCCCCAGGGGCGGCTTTGACGCCAGGCTCAGCAGGTCGGTGCGAGGGACTGAGCGAGCATCGTGCAGGAAATGTGCTCCTTTGTTTGCTGCCACCACTGGCTTGCAGCAGAGCTGGGTTCAGGATGGCATCTCAGCCATAGGAGTGTCTAGGTTTGGGCAAAGCTCGCCTGTCTGTGGTGGTGTGGGTGGGACAAGCTTGGAAATCAAATGGAAAAGGAGCATTCAGATAGGTTATGGTGGGATCTGTGTATGACATGGAGGGAAAGACCCAGAATGATGGAATCATTGAGGTTGAAAAAGACCTTCAGGATAACAAGTCCATCTGTTCACCCAGCACTAATCCTTGCCCCTAAGAGCCACATCTTCCTGTTTTCTAAATACCTCCAGTAATGGTGACTCCACCTTGTGTGTAAGGGAAGTCTGCCAGGTATGAAAAGGAATATGTAGTTCTGGAGAGCTGTGGTACTTCAAAACTACCCAGGGGTGACATGAATACAGGCTCCAGGGAGGCTGGGTCTGGTTCTGTTAGCTTGGTGTCATGTGTAGCACTGAAAGTGGGTGCCTGAAATTGCCCAGTGATGAGTATGTTGCATGCAAATGGATAAAGCAGGAGTTGGGGTGGGATTTCTGGTGGCTTGGGTTGTGGTTGCTTGTCTTGCTTTGCTCTTGACCTATCCTCATGCGTGTACAACTTATTTTCAGATTTTTCATGGAGAAGGCTTTGAATTGCCTGCTGCCATGGCTGGCAAGAGGTGCACATGTGGAGGGATGGTTTCTAATGTCTGTCAGGGATCAGCACTGTCCATCCTTCCCAAGGCAGAGACCCTGGGTCATGGCTGAACCTCAGAGGTCACTGTGACCCATGGTAGCACTTCTGATCCACTTGTACTCAGCAGTGGTTGCCATCTCCCCTTGGCCAGGGCCACAGGTTTCCTACTGCAAAACCCATCCCTGAGGTTTTACACTGGGTGGAGAATCCTTGCTTAATTGTCACTTCTCCTTTGTTGCCCTCTTGTTCTCGTGCACCAAAAAAAGAAAGAAAAAGAGGCTATACTGCTCCTGCAGCCACATCCTTTGAGCACCAAGGAAATGAGAAAAAGAGTGACAAGGGCTACCCAGCTCCTCTGGTGCTGCTGGAAATGGAAAGGGGATTCTGGGCAAAAAATGTACTTGTAGGTTAGAGGTGGGGAGGTCTCTTGGCAGCAGAGGGGCAGGACGTGGCCACAGGGCACTCTGCAGTGGGAGCAGTTCCCTGGCTGTCCCCAGCTTTGGTAAAGATGTCTCTCATGGTTCTGTTCTGCCCAGTTTGGGAGAGAGAAAGGGAGGGGAGAGTGTATTCCATGCAAGGGCTCAGCTCCAAGACCTGGAAGATCTTCCCTGTATTGCACAAAATCCTGAATCTGGCTCGTGGCAAGGCCATCAAGTTGGCAGCAGAGTGGCAGCACTCTCAGGAATGAATGTACCTTCAGAGTATTTAGCAAAGCTGAGGTTTGAGTGGGACATTGCCATCTGATGAGCTCCAAGCCAGCTTCCCTTGGATGGAGGCTCACAGGTCATCTTTTTTAAAGGATGGCAGGAGAAGGGAATCTGAAACACAGCTTTTCAACCTGAGCTTCTGCCAATCTTTCCACTAAGGCCCTTTCATGCCCCTGCCAGTGTGTGCATCGAGCAGCCTTTTGCAGACAGTGTGTCCAGGGAAGATGACCTTTGGAGAGGGGAGCAGGCTGGAAAGGCAGCTTCCTTCTGGGAGAAAACCTCTCTTTGTTTGTTCTCAGGTTTCAGGGCTTGGCCTGGGGCAGTTAAGTGGGACCCTTGTCCTCAGAGGAGCTCTGGAGGCCCCAGCTTCTCATTAACAGATTCAGCTCATTCAAAGAACCCATTTCTTTTCAGCGAGCAGAATTCATATGCAAAGCACCAGGCAGATCCCAGCCCAGCTCTCTGTTCAGAGGAGGGGGTTTATGGCTGGACCTGACCTGGGAGCAGTCCCATCCTTTGTTTGCTGATTTGTTCCTGCAGGGTTTAGGCAGCCCCAAGTCCAGCCTGGAGCCCTGAGGAGTGCCAGGTCCTCATTTCCTTGGCTGAGGACAATGGCTTGCTCTGTCCCTCAGTGACTGTTTGTTCTCTTGGTGCTGCACTGGGGACTCAGGTCCGTCTCCCACACTCCACCAGGAAAAGGTGAAATCCTGGCACAGGCTATCTTGGAGGGACTGAAGCTTTTCTCCATGGTTTGTGCTGCTCTCCTGAGCCAGGCCAGCCTGTGGTCAGTGAGCTGGGTTGCATATCCTCAAATCTGGCCCAGCAGCAGAGCAGTGGTGAATCTCACTCTGCTTTCCTTTAACTCCTGCCACTGCTCTCTGAGCAGCTGGAGGCTGCTGCTGGCTGTGGTGGGGTGGGGGAGGCTGGAGATGGCCATGCACCATCTCTCCCTTATGGTGTGCTCAGTGCAGCTGGACAGTTTGAGATCACAGTATCACAGTATAACCAGGTTGGGAGAGACCTCCAAGATCATCAAGTCCAACTCACACCCTAACACCTCAACTAAACCATGGACTGAGTGCCACATCCAGCCTTTTTTACACACATCCAGGGATGGTGACTCCACCACCTCCCCAGGCAAAGCATTCCAGTACTTTATTATTCTTTTAGTAAAAAACTTTTTCCTAATATCCAACCTGTATGTTGTACTGGGATGTATTGGGTTTGCCCATGCAGATAAGGGATTGATTGTGATCCAGGGCTTTGACTGGAGCCTGCTAATCCTGCTAATTCCCTTAGGAAAGGGAAAACTGCTTTGTGAGATAAGAGTGTGGGATTGCTGCAGCCAGCATCAGCCTGCTCCCTCAGACCATGAGCCTGGCCTGGGGACCTGTGAGCTGCTCAGTGGGGTGGGGACCTGTACACGACTTTTCCAAGGACAGAGTGTGCCAGTGAGACAGCACTGAGCCCTCTGAGCCCACAGTTTGGCTCTGGGGTTTATTTGGTTGTTTGCTGGGTGTTACTGGGGGAAGTGGATGTGCTAATTAGGTAGAGTTGTGAGGGTTTGTGCTCTGTGGGACATGGCAGAGGCTGGCTTGATGCTGCTGTAAGTGGGAGCAGAGTGGTTTTTCCACAGTTAGGCTCTGGTTGCCTTGTCTTTAATGTGTGGAAGCACTTCCAGCCTGCTTTCTGCTGCTAAACACTCAGCTCAACCATCTGCATGTGGGGCAAGAGGTGCTACCTGTCCCCAAATGAATATTTGAAAATTCCAGCTGGGGAGTCTTGATGCCCAAGCCCACCAGCCTGCAGCAAAGCATCCACCAGGAATCATGGATTTTGGCATCAGGACTGCAAGGAGAATAACAGAAAATATTTAAATTTGAGCCACAGTCAGCCCTAGCAATAACTGGGTGTGTTGGGCTGGTGTCAGAATTTTCCATACCAGGCTCAGTTACTGGCCAGGAGCTAAACTGGTCAGCAGGAGCAGAATGCAGGGAAGGACTGGAAAGACAAGCTCATCTGTGTTCATTCAGCTTCCCCACAGGGTCACATTTCACAGAGAATCTGGTTTTCAGTAATCACAGCAACATTGTGCTTTATTTTTTTGGCTATTTTAGATCACTGTCCAATTTGGGAGGGGGAGGGGGAGTATTTTTTCCACAGAATATGTTAGTAATAATTTTCCAGATCTTTTGGTCGTTTTGCTGCCAGATCCTCTCTTGCTGTGGCAACTTATTTGGCATTTGGGATGGGGTTAGGAGAAAACTGGTGCAGACTCTTTGCCAGCACTATGAAGTAAGTGTCTCTCTTCTGCAGCTTCTGTGGCACATCCAAGCTGCATCCTCCTGAAGTGATGGAGAGCTGCTGCTGGGAGCTGAGAAACTTTTTGGCATGTAATAAATTCCATTCTCTACACCCCAGAGTTAAGGTTTGAGGGAAATATGCAGCCTTTAAAAAAAATAAATAATAATCCAGAAAGATTGGAAGTTGCTATTTTTCTAAGTTGTGTTTTTAAAGCAGTTTAATTGGTTTGAAATTGACCCAAATTTTTTATTTAAACAAGAAAGAAAGAGAGAGGAAATTAAAATTAAGTTGGGAGGAGATTTCATTTTTGATTCAGGAAGCATTTTTGATTGATCTGAATTTGAGTTGTGATGTGGGTTTCCAAACTGGTGGTGGGTGGGAGAGATCTGGGGGAAGTGCTGCTGCCCTGAGCATCTGATGCTTCTGTTATTGGCCGAGTCTCCACTTGGGCTTGTTGGCCATGGCTGGAGCTGGCCTCTAGGACTACATGGACCATTGCTCTGAGCTGATGTGACTTGCTCCTGGTTCTGTGGGGGCATCTTATCACATTTTTATGGACTATAGGGACATTTCTCCACATTTAAAAGCAAAAGAGCCCTGAAGGACACTCCTGTGTTGGTAAAAGAGGTGGGTTTACAATGATCCAGGGGGCTTTGCAGTGCTTATAGGTGCAAGCCTCTCTCTTGATTTGTTGCTGGGATTTTTGGTTTATTTTATGGCTTTAGACAGTAAAAATTTGTGACAGAAATAACCCATCAGTTTCACAGAGTTCCTCATTTTGCTGGGAAATAAATAAAATAAGTAGATGCACAAAAAGCCATTTTGCCAGCTGAATTTTTGCATGCCTCATCTCACAGCAGCCTGTTTTGGAAAATTTGAGCAAAAATCTGTTCATCCATTTGTAAGTTTTGGAAAGGTTGAAGTGAGGAGGGGAACTTTAATGTCAATTGTAAGAAAATAAAATCAAGAACTCTTAATTCCTGCTCCCTGGAAGGGTGTGTATCTGTGTACTTACAAAATTCCAGCTTCTATTTATGTTGGGAATAAGTAATTGCATTTTGACTTTGATTTTCCCAGTGGCTTTATATCAACATGGTGAATATATTCAACCAAGGTTTAAAACTCCTGTGATTACTTGACATTGGAGTGCTCCACCTTTGTTCTGAAGACTAATTCCCAAAGGTGGACCCTTTGTGCCTTTGGAATGATATGATCTTTAAAATCTCTTCCAACCTAAACCATTCCAGGATTCTGTGGTGGGATCCAAGACTCTGGGTTTTCTTTGCTTTGGGAGATTTGCTGTTTCAGAAGAAAGTAGGCTGCAAATACACTTGGATAGGAGCAAAAGCCAAGAGTTCAGGTAGGTGCATGGAGTCTGGCAACTTCTCTGCACAGAGGAAATTTGGGAAGAGCAGCTCCAGCCTATGGCATCATGGATCAGCCAAGGAAGAACTGCTAAACCCCAGTTCTCCTGACTTGGTTGCAACCACACACATTATTAGTATGAGGAAGATGCAGTCCCTGGATGTGTAATTGTCCTCAAACATGAGGCAGGTGTGAGCTGTCTTGTCCCAAATTCAGTCTTTTGATCCTCAGACTTCACAAATATAGTCTAAGGCTCCAGGAAATATTGAGATAGCCTTAAAATTAGGTGATAGGTTGCTGGTTTTGTTAGGAGAGTCATTTGCTGGCATCACAGTTGTCCTTGTGTTTGCTGGCTTTTGTTAAGACCTGGAGCTGTAAAAAAATACATTAAAAAAACCCAGCATTTTCCACTGTGTGACCCCTGAAGCTGGATCTCCCCAAGCAAATGCTGCCAATCCTAAATCCCAAAAACCTGGAAGAGAGCTGATGTTCCAGGTGTGTTTCACAGCTGTGCTGCATGGGCAGGAGTTTTGGGATTCCCAGGGAGAAAGTGCCACATCTTCCTTGTCTGTACCACCCTCACAGGCAGCCACTGTTCAGGAAATTTTGGGTACACTTTGGTGTCTGGGTTGGGTGTTGTTGGGGCAGATGAGCTCCTTGTTGGGGCAGGAGGCATCTCACCCCCTTGAGGCTGTGTGAGAGGACAGAGAGCAGCCAGAAGTGCCCCAGCAGCAGGGGACATCTCTGGTTTCCCCATGAGACAGTGACACCTCCCAGCCTGACAGGAGGAACTGTCTGCCTCTCCCCAAACTCCTCCATTGGGTGGGTTGTTCCTGCCTCCCAGTACATCTTAGGCACAGTGGAGGCAGGAAAGAAAACCCTTCTGAAAATCACAGCGTAATTACTCCCATCTGCTCCAGCACTGCTTCCCATTTCTGCCTGCCAGCATGCTTGTCTCCAATGCTAAGTAGCACATTATTTTCGATAAGTTGCAATCATTTACTTGAAATCTCCTTCTCCTTTAAAATGTCCCCCTGGAAAGGCAGTTCAGCAAGTTGGGAATGGGCAGAAACAACCATGATAAAAACTCAGAAGCTGAGCTTGGGCTCACCCTCAGAAGGGTGAGCACTCCTGGACTCATTAAAACCACCCAGCAGGTTCCTTTGTAGGGTGGGTTTGTTTAAGTGCCCTTGGCTGGTGGTGTCAGCAAGTGGGGCTGCAGAGGAGCTGCCAGCTCATGTCACCAGAGGGAATCTTGACCAGGCAGTCACAGAAATTCCACAGGACTGTGCTTTTGGCTGCTGGAGTCAGCAGAGAAGGAGCTGGCTCTGGGGCACTGATTCCTTCATTGTCACCACCTGGGTTGGCATCACCACCACACCTTGAATCCTCTTGTGAGGGGCTATATGGAGTCTGGCCCTGCTTCCCACATCTCCTCAGCTTGAAGGCACTGACCACAGCAGGATAAATGGCCCATTCTAGAAGAAAGATGGAGCTGGAAGCTCCTTTGCTGTTGTCACTGCTAAAGCACAGTCTCCTGCTTAGCTGCTGCCATCACTCCCAGCATGTTTGATTGCCTTCATGGTGCAGTTCTGTCTCTGTTGCCTGCACACCTCTAATTTGGAGGGTTTGGAAGGGGTGAAGAGGAAAGAGTTGCAAAGCAGAAGTATTTTGGCATAGCCTTGGAGAAGAGAGATGACTGTGTGCTCAGCTCCTGTGCTCTTCAGATTCCTTTGGAAAAATGCTCCCAGGAAAATGGAGTAAATAAACTAGGGGATGGTGGCATGGAGTACCAGAGGAGTCTGGTACCCTCCTTTATGGATTTCTTAGGTGTCTTCACTGTCCCAGGCCATCCCCAGAGCGGTGTTTGTTCCAGAGCTGTCTGGCAAGGGCTCTTTCTCCTGCCTGTGCCCCCCACCCCGGCTGTAGCTCAGACTGAGTGGCCTGAGTGGACACCAGTCACAGATGCCAAGCTCTGGGGACATGTGGGGTGCTGGCTGCTTATCCCATGTGAGCATGGAGCTGGCTGCTTTGTAGGTGCTCCTTGGAGACCTTGTGGGAAGCATCTTGGAGCATCTGCAAGCTTTGGTGGCTCACTTCCCATCTTGTATCCCTGAATTGCATGGCAGGCAAAGAGCCAAGGAGCTGTTTTTGGCTTTGTCTTCTCTTGTTGTGCCACCTCCTCCCATGTCCTGCACTGCAGCCAGTGCACAGAGCCTGTGTTGGTGTCTGAGCTGTGTGGCTGTCATGCCTTCCTCAAGCAGGGAGAAGGAGCAAGTGTGGGAGCTGGGAGCATTTTCCAGCTGCTGGAGTGGGTCTCTGTGAGCCAGCCTGGTGGCCTGGAGCACAGGCTGGTGGCTCCATGGTCCCCAGATGCTCCCACTGCTGCCATTGGGCATGGTCAGCCTGGGACAGATACATTCAGGGCATTAGTCTTGGGTTTACTCTTGAAACACACCCATATATATAATACACACACACACACACACACATATATTTTTTGTGTGTGTGTGTGTGTATATTTACATCTAAAATCACATTTTGATCAGCAGGGGACCTGGGTGAGGGCTGAGCACCATCTAGTGGCAAACACCACAGCTCCAGCAGCAGCAGGAAAGCAGCCAAGGACAGAAAGTCTTGCAGGAATTTTCCTCCCCCCTGGCTGCCAGTCACTATCTTTCTTTTTGTTCTTGCCTTTTTTCCCCCTTTCTTTAATCAGGAACAGGAAATGGGGGGTTCTGAGGATGTCTGGGTGCCTACATGCCTGTAGCCCCTTGGACCCCTGAGGATCATTCTGCTTTATTTATTCTGTTTTAATTTGGTGGGAGAGCAGGGTTCTTTTGCCACCAGCTGCCCAGGCACTACAGGTTGGGTAAAATAAAATAAATTATTTTATTTTGCTGCCAAACCCATCCCAAACCTCCCATCACAGGGGGTAGTTTGGAGGGTGGGAGCTGCCAAGGATCCCAACATCCCAGGCATCCTGGCAGGAGGTGTGTCAGAGCTGGTCCAGCACTGGGAAGATAAAAAAGGAGCTTTTAAATAATCATTTTGTCTTCTCCTTGGCTGAGCACAGCCTTTCAGGGATAAATAAGCAGCATCAGTCCTGCTTAGACACATGGGCCTTTCCATTTATTTACTCCCAGGCTTTATTTTGGGTGAGCAGCCAAGCCCAGGCTGAGTTCAGGTCTCTGCTGTGGGGGACACATCTCCTGCATGGGGTGCTGGTCTGTGCATGTGGCACAGGAATAAAGCTCCCAGGAACACACAGCACTTTTCATCAGGAAGCAGCTCTCTAAACATAAACTAATTAATCACTCGTGCCTACCTGTCAGGTCAATGATTCCTGAGATTTTTAATCTAAAAATATTTCCCTTTTGAAATCCAGATGCGCTTGTTTTGGCAACTCTGCTTTTGATTTGTTTATTTGAGGTGTTTTTTAATTTTTTTTTTAACCTGTGTTGCTTTCCTTTTGTATTTGGGCTTTTGATCTGCTTTAATTGACTGATTTTTATTCATTTTTTTTATCTTGGAAGAATAGGGATTTGCTCTCTTTATTTTCATGGCAAGTCTCTCTCCCTGCTGCATCCTGTCAACTTTCCTCTTCTCTTTTTAAGGGATTTGGCTACTTTTGCCTCATATTTCAGTTTATGGACCATAGACCCCAAACCATTTTCTTGATGAAATCTGTCCTCTCCCCTTGGATCTATTTATCATGGCTGGATGCCATGGGAAGCCTCCCGTGGAGGGGGGAGATGCTGGTCCTGTCTCCTGAGGGCTCAGCTTCAAATTTGGCACTCTGCCCTCATTCCTCCACATAGAAATGATCCTCCCTAGCGTGGAATTCTTTATTATTAGTTCCAGTTTTACTGTTCTTGGGCTTTTTTTTCTGCCCACCTTTGTTGACAGTGCATATTTTAATCATGAAAAATGCCAGTAAATGTGTGAATGAATAACTGATCCAAATGTATGAATAAAATAAAATTAAATGAATGAGTGAAATGTCCTGAAAATAGTAATTTCAGTAGGCTTTGAGGCTTTTTAGAAAAGCTCTTTTTAGTCTTAACCAAACCTCTCAACAGGGTCTTTTACTTCATTTTATACTGATAATAACCATATCTTTAACTTATTGCAGAGAGGGGAAGACCATGCCCAGTGGTTGCTGGCGTTTTTTAGCTGCTCTAATTTTATTTCTTGTTGCTAACACATCTTCCACTACTTTTTTTTTATTTTAAATGACAGGAATAATCACTTGCTCTTGTTTGTGCTGTGGACTGGGAGGGGGTCAGATTCATCTCAGGTGTCAGTGGGCACAGCTTTATCAAAACCCACACAACATTTCCCAGCTCTGGATGTGCTTGTGGGGTGGTGTGTGTGCTCAGAGCCCTTGTGCCAGATGAGATGGGGAACACAATTGTTTTCTCTTAGGAAATGCCCTTTTATATTCTCTCATCAAGGATTTATTTTATTTATGTCGTTTATTATGCAGCTGGTGCATGTGGAAATCTCATATTCGAACACAGACCATGGAGAAGGGGACATGGGGGAACACAAAGGGCACCTCCATTTTTCAGACATGGGGCATCCCAAGCTTTTGGGATGCTCTCATGTTGTTTTTCCTAGGACTGCCCTCACAGGAGAACTTTTACTTGGAGCAGTAATTTAGGCAGGGAGCACAAAGATGGGAGGAAGATTCTCTTTTTGAAAAGTCACTCTGGGAGGATTAATTCATTGTTGCTCCTTTTCCCAGAATGGTTTAGACATCAGTGTAACAACTAGATTCTTAAAGAAAGGCATTTTTCCAAGAATAAAACCTATTTTTTATATTTTTTTGCTTATGTGCATAGCTAAAAGCATGGGCCTCAAGCCCTCTCCACAGTCTGTATTTCAAGATGTGGAAAAGAAGACACAGCTGCCCTGGGCTCTGTGTGTCTTTCTCTGCCATCTGAAGTTGATGTAAATGACATGTTGGGCGACAGGAGAGGACCCCTGAGCAAGATGAGATCAGGGCTAGAGACTTCCAACTTTCCATCCCATGCTTGAGTCAGGATATGGTCTTCTGGCTTCAAGCATGGGTGTATTTACTGGGTTTTTTGGGTTGCTGTTGCTAGGAGTTTTGCTGCTTGTGTGGCTTTTTGGGTTAGCTCTGTGGTGAGCTCACTGCCAGTTCTGCCCTACTTCTGTCCTGCAGGAAGGAGGGCAAGAGGCAGGGAGAGGAGCAGGGAGCTGGAATGCTCCTGGAAGTCAGGTAGTGATGAGTGAAGCCAAGCTTGGTGATGAGTACTTGGAGCTGTTGGAAAGGAAGAAAACCCCTGCTGATGGGGTCAGTCCAATTTGGGATTGATGCCTAAAGAGGGTGACCTGATACAGAGGCTAAACAGTGTTAAAGGAATAAAGCAGGGATTTATTAAAAGGCCTTCAAAGGGAACACCTTGGGCAGTACAAGAGCCAGTCGTGGCTCTGCCCAAGATGGATTTGGTCATGAGTTCTCACACTTCCATAAGTTTTGGTCCATTTCCGTATTGGGGTTAATTGTCCAATTCCAGCTCCAGGTTATGAAGTCCTCTCAGGTTGTTCTCCTCAATTTGCTTTTTGGACTCGAAGCTGCAACTGTGACTTTGGTTCTCAAGCTGGAACAGGATTGCTTTGTTTGACTGAACTGTTAAGAGAACTTCCCAACACTTTATATGAAGTTGAGAGCCACACACTAATACAGTACAGAATCTGGAAAACACAAAAGCTAAACTCAAAACATCAATACTTCCCTGAGTTAAACCCCAAGTGTAACTCATCTTTCCTCTGCCCATTGTGTCTCTGTAGTGCTGAGCATCCGGGGGGCGCAGGAGGAGGAGCCCACAGACCCTCAGCTGATGAGGTTAGACAACATGCTGCTGGCAGAGGGGGTGGCAGGCCCTGAGAAGGGAGGGGGCTCTGCCGCCGCTGCCGCCGCCGCCGCCGCCTCCGGGGGAGCCGGCTCCGACAACTCGGTGGAGCACTCTGACTACAGAGCCAAGCTCTCCCAGATCCGACAGATCTACCACACTGAGCTGGAGAAGTACGAGCAGGTAACAGGCTCCTTCATGCTGCTGCTGCTCACTTGCGGGGCTGGGGCAGAGCTGCAGGCACAGCCTGGAGAGCTGCTGGCAGCTTGTGTGAGCAGTGTGTGGGCAAGTGGAACTGGGTGTTGGAGTGACAACGTGCTCTGTTTTAGGGTTGGGAGGGTTGGGGTTTTATGCTGGGATGTGGAGTTGTCCTGGTTTGAAGGGCAGGTGTCTGCCAATAAAGACAGGAGCTTCTCTTTCTTTTTGTAAACTCCCTCCTTCCAAATTATTATCACTTTGAAATTAAGGAGCTCTTAGGCAAAGATACGGGAATTAGGAATAATAGTTCTTTACTAGGAAAATTAAAATAGAAATACAGTATTACAAAGAACAATCCCAAACACTGCCAGAGTCAGAATCCAAGCTGACACCCGTCAGTCAGTCAGGGTGGTGGCAGCAGTCCCATTCAATGGTGGCTGCATCCTCCTGCAGGGGCTGATGTGGTTCAGCTGGAGCAGTGCTCCTGGAGAAGGTGCAGTTTCCTCTGAAGGTGCAGGGATGATGTGAAAAGGTCTGGCTTTCCTCTGGAATCCAGTGTTAAGAAGGTCCCTTGGTGTCCAAAATCTCAGTTTTTCTCTGGGTAGGAAAGGCTTGGCTGCTCCCCCTGGCTGGAGCATCTCCCAGTGGGATGATGGAATTTTATCAGTCATGCAGTGGGACTGAATGGGCCAGCAGCAGATGATATCTGCCTGGAGGGAGGATGGGCTGTGGAAAGATAAAGATGATTGCCCTAGCTGGTTTAAAGCTGGCCCATTAGCAGATAATATGTGCCAGGAGATCAGGGTCACTGGCCCAACTGGCTCAGCAGATGGGGACAGAATACACATTGCTGGTCACATCAACCCAACACAGGAGTGAGAATAGTCTTGGCATGGGTTGCTCCTTGGAGTTTCACTTTTGACTCCTGCCCTGGTATCTTACCCAGAATTTGCCCTGTGAATGAAAACATGCTGGCCTCAGTGATGACAACTGTCCAAGCAAGACTTGAATCAATACTGAATATCTTGAATATATTCCTTCCTTGAATATATTTTATGTTTGTAAAGCTCTTTTTCCAGGGGAAAAAAAAAAAATTTCATGTAGTAAATTACTCTAAAAAGGAAAAACTACTTGGGTCATGAACACAGCTATTGATAACACTTACAATTTTATGAAGAGCTTTGCAGGTCAACGCTCCAAACCAGTTCCTTTTAAATGCTTCCAGATGCTTCTAGAAGGATGGCCCAGGGTTGGAGCTGGAGTCAGGGTGGCCAGGCAGGCCTCTGGAGCAGCCAAGCACAGTCATGCCATGAAAAGCAGAGCCTTAGGGCAGGCAGGAAGCAGACTGGTTGGCTTTGGTGGCTCTCCTCAGTCCTTGCTATCACTCCCTTGGGGCTCAAGACAGGGAGGAGCCTCAGCCATCCCTCATGGGTGGGAGTGGAGAGCACTTTCAGGCTAAAGAGGGATAGAGAGTCCTCTGCATCCCAAGCCCAAGGAGAAGCTCCTTGCACAGACTTCAGGGAAGCCTTCTGCTTCTTCCTTCCCTTGGGCAGGAGTTTTGTTTGTTTGATATTCCGATCCTGGTTTTGTTTGATGTTCTGATCCTGTTTTTACTTTGCTTTTGCTCCTCAAAGAGAGAAGCACCCATGTGAGAGAAGCCTTTAGCCAGGCCCAGAGGGTGGGATGGGCTACATCTTTCCTCCTCACAACCCCCTGGCAGGGTTTGGTTTTTCCCTTGAGTGGCTTTGCAAGTGGCTGTGCTGTTCCACATCTCTGCTACCATTGCCCCCAGTCCTGCAACACCAGGGCTCAGGGTTTTTCCACCTCCTTCCCACTCTGTCCAATCCAGCTGTTGGGAGCTCAGCCCCTGGCTTCTCAGTCTAGCTGCTGCTGGGTCAGCATGGCACTCAGTGGTGATTTTGCCTTTAATGCTCTTTATTTCATGCCAAGAGGAGATGATCTGAAATTGCTGGGGTGTCTGGGAGCAATGAGATGTCTGGCTGAGAGCTCTGATAGCCAGCACTCACCCTGGGAGATGGGAGTCAGCAGCTGGAGCTGGGGATGGGCAGCTGGAGGGGCTCTGCTGGCCTTGGGGATGTCTCCTTGGTGGGAATTCAGCTTGGAAAGGTGGGGTGAGACACAGCAAGTCAACACCATGTCACCAGTCCACAAATGCAGTGGTTTTTTCCCCTGCCAGCCCCTTTTTCCCCATCATGGGCTGGGAGCTGCAGACACTGTCCCCAGAGCAGCCACCCTTATTCCAGGAGCACCAAAGGCTTCTCCATCCATCACTGTCCAGGTGCTGCTTGGTTTGTGGGGCTTGGTTCTGGGGATCAGAGGATCCCATCATGCCAGTGAGGAGCTCATGGGGATGAAGGAAGGGGAAGTGAAATGGATCTGACCTCAAAATCCCTCCCTTGTCCCCTGGCTCCTCTGGCTGCCCTGTCCTCACAGCACAGCATGGGGACAGCAGGAGCAGCCAGACTGTGCTGTGCCAGCAGCAAACTAATTGGGATTGTTACCTGCTTGCCCTTATTTGTCAGGACTCCTGCCTCACTCAGGCTTTAATTATTATCCTTATTTACTTCTTACCTGGTGTGCCAAGAGCATGGAGCAGGGCCATGTCTGTCTGGGAGCTGCTGTGAAGCTCATGGTAGGAGGAGGGGCAGTGGGTCAAAAGGTTCATGGTCCTCCTCAGAAAAATCTACATCTCCTCCAGTCCCAACCAGGAAAACAGTGGCTGGGATTTCTTCATGTTTTACATGAATCCTAGGGCTTCATCTGCCCCATGGCCATCCATGATCTCCCTGAGAGCAAAGAAATCAACTCCTGGCTTTCCCAAAATGTTTGTTGGGAGTCTCTCACTCCCCGTGCTTGGCAGACCAGGGAAGTTTCTCTCTCCGTGATGACCTGTTTTGGGCTTAGCTAGAAACAGAGGCCAGACAAAGTTAAAAGGATAAAAGTGGATATATTTAATGAAAGGCCTTTAGGTACATTAAGGGCAGACAAAGGGACTGCACCCAAAATGGATAATGGTCATGAGTTTTTCAGACAGGTACAAGTTTGGTCTATTTGCATGTCAGGGGTTAATTCTCCAATTACAGCTTCAGGTAGGGAGGTTTGCTCCTCCCCAATTCAATTTGTTTATATTTTTTTGAGCTTGAGGCTGTAGGGTGTCCTTGGATCTCATGCCTAGAAGAATTGTTATGTGAAGGGAGTTAACTAAGGCTCTATATGGAGTTTAGAGTTATGCAGTAATGCAGTACAGAATTTGAAAAACACAAAAGCTAAAATCTTAAGGCATCATCCCAGCACATCCTTGCTCTGAGCCCGCTGTGACAAACCCCAGCCAGTGAAACTTACACTTGCATAGCCACGCTGCCTCTGCCCTTTCCTCAACACCACCGAATAACCTTCCCATCCTGGGGGTTCCTTTTGCTTTTCCTGCCATCCCAGGCGTGCAACGAGTTCACCACGCACGTGATGAACCTGCTGCGGGAGCAGAGCCGGACCCGGCCCATCTCTCCCAAGGAGATCGAGCGCATGGTCAGCATCATCCACCGCAAGTTCAGCTCCATCCAGATGCAGCTGAAGCAGAGCACGTGCGAGGCCGTCATGATCCTGCGCTCGCGGTTCCTGGACGCACGGTGAGCCCCCAGCAAACCAGCTGACACTGAGGGACAGCACACTGCTTGATGGGACAGGGACAGACTGAGAGATCTCTGTAAGGCAGCTCTTGAAACTTGTGGTGTATTGTATAGGGTGTGGGTGAAAAGGGCTCTGCTGGTGCTGCCAGCCGCAGCTCAGAGCAGGGCAGGAAGAGAGGGGGGGTAGTAAGAGTTCAAAGAGGTAAAAGAATGGTAAGAGAGGGAAGTAAGAGAGTGATTTTCCCGTTTACAGTATAATAAATCTTCTATGTTGAATATTCTAATTCCCACTAACCAATCTAATACAAGACACAAATCCTATAGCATTTACACACAGCCAATAAGAATCATTATATTACCATAATGTCTTATAATTTAAACCCTAAAAACTACTGTTTGGACCCTTTCTGCCAAGCTAGCAGGGTCTTCTCTGACCTGTGGACTTGCACTTCAGCAGCAGGCATTGTTCTGTCAAGAGGGGACTACTTTTGACTAGCCATCCTATTGTCTTCTAGTCATTTAATAACTAAGGTTTGGTATCTCAAAGATGGCTTTCATTTCAGTCTTGCTTATGGTTTCCATATTCTCAAAATCTTCTGCTAGGCAATCATATTTATAAAGTTTTATTGATTCATCCTTCCCAACACTGAGGGCCAGCTGTGTCTTGAGCCAGAGGGGTTTTTTTGCCTTCTTTATGCCTTAGTTGTGTGTGGCTCAGCAGGGGAGGGGACTGAAATTCAAACCTTCCATCGGTGAGGCTCCCAGCTGTACCTTGAGAATTGCACATCCTGGTTTTGCTGGGGCATATTGCAACAAGCCTCTGTGGTGAAAACGTGTATTCTAGTTAGGGATGAAAGTTTATCCTCCAGGCCATCCTGTATCCCATAGATTCCCACTGTTTTTATTGTCCCAGTTTTTCAGATTGCTGTAAAATTATTTCATTTCCCAAGCTGCTTAGGTGCAAACTGTAGCTTGCAATCCTCACCAGGGGTACAAGGAAAGAGATGGCAGACAGGTAATAATGCCTAGGTGTGAATGGAACAGACTTCCCCAAGGATATATCCAGCTCTGCTGCCTCAGCACAGAGCTTTGCAGAGTAGCACTGATGTCTTTGGCCACGACAGGTGTCAGGAGTCACCTTCCCAGGTGGAGGAGCTGGATGCCAGTTTTCAGACTCTGCTGTGAGCTGGAGGATACAGTGATGAATTTGAGGTGGAGACTCGCTTGCTTTGAAAGGTGCTGAGAGAGCAGTCACCAGCAAGGGACAGATAAGAAGCTTCCTGGCCATGAGTCTTGCACTCCATGCTTGGAGGAGCAGAGGGGGGAAGGGAGTAAAGTGGGAAACTCAAGAGTGTCTAAAATTGCATTCTGTTTGGATCCCTGGTGCTCATTCCCTTTCCTTTTCCTTCTATTTCCCCCCATTCTTTTTTTCACATGAAGGCGGAAGAGACGAAACTTCAACAAGCAAGCCACGGAAATCCTGAATGAGTATTTCTATTCCCATCTCAGCAACCCTTATCCCAGTGAGGAAGCCAAAGAAGAGCTAGCCAAGAAATGTGGCATCACAGTCTCACAGGTGAGAGAGCTCAAAGCCTGGACTAATGGGAAACCTCAGTATTCCAGGCCTCAGAGTTAGCCATGTCCAGTGTTGAGCATTTAATTATTAAATCAGTTTAGTGCAAGTTAGTGAGAGTGGATGGGAGTGCAGATGGCACTTGCAGATTGAAGCCATAGATGGAAAAGGAAAGTCTGAGAGGGGATTTAGGAAGTATGAGGGCTCCATGGAGCAGTGACTTTGTGTGCAGCCAAGGTATTGACAACACAGAAATGCTGTGGCAGCACCCAGAGGGGCAGAGTCTCTCAAGGAATTAGTACTGGCCTGGCCTGCAAGAAGAGCTTGTTTGATCTGAAAGTCTTTTGTTCAGGGGATTAAAAGCAGTAGGAAGAGCTGTGCAGGTTTTGCTCAGTGAGATAGAATGGACAAGTCCTGGTGGGAAGGATCTGGGTGTAACTGTTAGAGTTTGTGCTCAGTGAGGGTGGGATTTCTCAGGGTCATTGATCTCAGTCATTACCCTTGTGCTGCAGAACATGACATCTCCCTGACTTGTACACATCCCTCAAAACATGGGGGTTAGTAAAGACAAAATAAATTATTTCCATATGTTCAAGGAAGCCACATAATTCCTGGAGTCTGTGGCTTTGACCTGGGAGCTGCTGTGATTTGTGAGGAGCACAATCAGCCCTTGAAATGTTTGGCCATACATTGCTCAGGCCTGCCCTTCTCTATTTCCTCCCTTTCTGGAGCAGGCTGTGTGACAGAGAGCCAATCTTTGTGGCCTGTGTTGGGCTTGTCCTCATGTGAGCTTAGCAGCCCCTCTAAGCTCCCATAGCATTCCCTGTCTTGGGCTGCTTCCCAGCCCCAGGCACGTGCCTGCTCGTCACTTGAGCAAACTGCAGACAGCAGTAGCATCTGGTGTCCTTGTGGGAGCATGTCTGCCTTCAGCAGGAGCAGCAGCATCCAGGGGAAGGTGTCATCACCGTGCTGAGTGCCTGCTGAGTGACTCCAATTGCCTCCCCTGGGCTGCAAGACCCAAACCTTGCTTCTTCCCAGAGTTACCTACAGGAGACAGCACATATTGGCTTAAGTAAAGCTCCAGCTGTCCCAGTGCTTCCCCTCTCACTTCTAATTCATCTGTTCACACTTACAAGCTCTCCTTTGCAAAGACAAAATGCCCAGGAGAAATGCTGCTGTGCCTTGGAGGTGTTTTTGAGTGTGCTGTATCGAGGCTGTTTGGTGCCTGTTCCCAGGATCTGCCTCCCTTCTTCATCCAGATAAGGCAGGAACAAACACACATCCAGATCTGGTTTGCTGAGACTGAGTGGGAACAGAGGTCCCATGGATGTGTGCAAGTCATGAGCAGAGTTGATCTGGACTCAGAGTGCTTCACAGATTTTAAAATGCAGAGGTAGGTTGTGGTGGCTGTATATTCAGCCTCCTACACTGTGGTGCTCAGAGTTTAGCCAAGATGAGATGCCAGAAGAGCAGTCATGAGGAAATGTGCATGTGGAAAGATCATGAAGATGCACATTGTCAGTAGTGGGAATGCTGGACCAAGAGGTGGAATGGAGCTCCTTGCCAACAGCACCAGCTCCTGGCAGTGCCATCAGTGTTTGCTCCCAGATCTGGGCTGGGTGCTGATCTGAGTCTGTGCAGGTTATATTTTATCTTTCCTTCTCTGCAGGGATGGATACCTGTAGCTCAATAGCCATTAAATTGGTGGATGAAGCCACTTCTGTGTGGAAGCTGCTGAATGCTCTAATAGCACTGCAGATAGAAAGCAGCACAGGAATAAAAGCTTATGGGTTTCAGTTATCAACACCCAAGCCTGAGCCATTTCCCTAAGATATGGAAAAAATCATGGGCTTCAAGGGATGAACATCCATTATTGTCTTCTGTCTTGGGTGTTGGCTCAGTTCATTTGGAAGAGGGAGCTCTGATGTAGTTGCTCACCAGCAAGCAAAGGGAGAATGTCCTTGGAATCTCACCAGAGGGGTTGGTCTTGCTCTCTCAAGATTGCAGCTCCAAGCAATTATAGAGTGACAAAATTTTTCTGGAGAGCTGCAGCATCCTCCTCAATTGCCCCTCCCCTTTATCCTGAAAAGCTCTCTCAAGCAAAGTCGGTAGTGGCTGGAAATTGTCTTTTGCTTAGAGGCTTCCACATTACCCTGATTCTGTGTGTTCAGTGCTGATGAAGAAGAAACTGAGAGCTGTAGGGTTGAATCTTTCCCATGTCTTCTCTGAAACAATTCAGTGTGAGATAGTGCCCACAAGTGAGTAGGAATATCATCATGTCTCTGGGCAAACACAGTGGAAACATCTTCCACCTCTTCCCAAGGCACACACTTCTTTCCTGAGACCAAACTCAGGTTTTAGGATGAGTCTTGTGCTCCTCCATCCTTCCCCTGAAGTTCCTGGCTCATGCAGGGGCTCATGCTAAGCCTTGCAAAGCTGAGCTCAGCTGGATGAAGAGCATCCACTTCTGACTTTGTGCCCCTGTTCCCTTCAGATGGATAAAAAGAGAGCTTCAGTGATACTGAGGCAATTTTGTGTGTCAGCCAGGCCCCAGTCAATTCCCTGAGTGTTCTGCCTCAAAGCTGTGCTGGTAATCAGGGCATCTATCCCATCAAAGGGATTCTGAGGAGGAGGCAAATTAAAATGACTCATACCTGTTCTCAAATCCTGCCATTTCGGGGTCATTTGACTTCATCATGGTTTTTTTTAATCCATCTTAAGATTTTTGTGGGGTGGTTCTAGCGGTTCCTATGGAGCATCCCATCTATAGCAGAGGACTCCCATCACCTTTCCTGGGCATGGTGTGACACACTTGGGGATGGAAGGTGCTAGGAAAACTGGAGTGGGAAAAAAATCTACCCTGCTTTACCTGCCACCTTCCTCATCCAGGTGCACTTGGCAGAGCTGAAACCTTAACATCCTTGTCTTCTCTTGAACTCTAGGTATCAAACTGGTTTGGAAATAAGAGAATCCGGTACAAGAAGAACATAGGTAAATTTCAAGAGGAAGCCAATATTTATGCTGCCAAAACAGCTGTCACGGCTACCAACGTGTCAGCCCATGGAAGCCAGGCTAACTCACCCTCAACTCCCAATTCAGCTGGTTAGTTTTGATTTTTCTTTTATTTTGGGTCGTTAGTGTTTGGTTTTTTGTTTCCCTATAATCTCTCTGGTTTTCTCCTTTTGGTTATTTTGGCTTTTATTCTCTGGGTCTGGTTTGCTCACTTTTGTGGTCTTAAAACATAAAGAAAAAAGGGAAATGGGTTTGGTTTGGTGAGTTTGTTGTGTGGGGGGTTACTTTGTTTTCTTTGCTTTTTCCTCCCTATTCTTTTTTTCCCCTCTTTCCCTTTCCTGTTGTGTTTTTTGTTGGAAAAAAGGATGTGATCAGACCTTGTGACTGGTGGTGTTATGATGGGGGTTATATGCATGATGGTAAGCACAAAACCAGAAGAGTGGTCCACAAACTGATGCTGGGATTGCTTGCACTTTGGGGGGAGAAAAAACAAGTAACAGAAAAGTTACTGCATAATGATGTTATTTCACTGGGGTTGGAAGCATGAGTGATCCTAATGGATAAACCCCAGCATTTCTAAGATGTCCTAGCTCATGCCATTGTGGGGGTTGTTTTGGGTAAATTTTTGTCCTTTGATTTTCTTTCTGTTGTGGTTATCTCTTTGATTGCTTACATGACAGTGTCTGGATCACCTGCAAGAGTGTGCTCTGTGTGAATTTTATTTTCCCTTTGTGTTAGTGCAATCCAGAGAAATTCATGGGTCGTTCCCTTCCCTTTCCCCCTTTCCTTCCCGTTTGCTGTGGTTTCCATTTGTTTGTTTTGAGAGTCAAAGGCACAGAGCACTTTGCCCAGATTTCAACTCCTCTGCTAGAGAATGATGCTCGGTTCATGTGTGGTGCCTGCTGCAAGGTTGGCCAACCCAGAAAAGGTCAGGGGCTGAGGAGCCAAGAGCAATGGAAAATTGGGATTTATTTACAAGGAGAGGAAAAAATCAAAACTTCATGGGTGCCATGTACTTTGTAATCCATGCAAATATCTGTGTGCCTGTTTTCTTTTTAGGGGTGGGAGGGAGAGTGGGAATGTGCCACTCTTGAGCCTTTGAGCTGAGTGTTTGCAGCACACTTCCCCAGGAATGTGATGCTTGGTGTGATCTGAGAGGCAGGAATGGAGCACAGAGGATGGTGGAGTGGGCAGCAGGATGTTACCCAGACCATGCAGATGCTGGCTGCCATCAGGAAATGCTTCTGTAGTGGGCACAACCCTGCCTCTGTAGGTATCAGAGGAATCACCCTCCAGAAACACCCCTGGCTCTGGAGGATTTGAGTGGAAGGTGGAGAGCCAGGGGTCAAAGGGAGGAAGCAGTGACATGGAAGCAGAGACAATCTCTCCCTCCTCCTCCTCACCCAGGGCTTCCTGCTCTGCCTCAAGTGCTCTGAGGGCTAAGTTGGATGCAACAGAACTCTGCAGAGACAGTTTGCTGGAGTTTTGTTTGATTCTTTTTGCTTTGAGGATTTTTATTCTCTCAGCTAAATTTTCAAAAACGCCATTCTTTCCAGAGCTGACACAAAATACCTGGTCAGGTGGGCTCTCCTGCTGTTAACACCCCCTGTAGAAAAGGCTGGAGGGAATTCTGCTGGAGAGGCAGAATAGTGTGTGTTGAGAGAGAGGCCTGCTGCCCAAGATGCTGTCCTGCATCCCACACAGTCTGGACCAAAGAGATGCAGCTCTCCTTCTTTTCCTGTTTCTCGGTCTGGAATAGCAAGGGAACAGCTTCAAATTGCCTGAGTGGGTGTGGATCTGGGCTGCACCTAGGAGAATAAGCATTTCCTCAGTGCCTGGCCAGTTAAATAGTGCTCCAGAGCAAGGCTGTTTCCTCTGCCTCCCCACAGGCAGTTACACGGTTGTTTCAGAGATAAATTGGCTGGTGCCCTGCAGTAAACAGCTGAGATAATCCCTGGATAACACTGTGCTTTCAAGAAAGGACAAACAGTCCTGTTATTAACAGGGAAAACCTGAGCTCTTGGGTCCTCTTTGTGGCTCACTTGTCTGCAGTCTGGAGTCATTGACCTCTTTTCACGTGCCTGAAGTGTCAGTGGTGTTAAAGCAGTGTGAGGGGAGCTTTCAGGGCACAGAGATCCTTCTTCTGCCTGGAAATAAAGTGTTCCTAACCTGGCCCAGGTCCAACACCCTGCCTGTAGTGCTGCAACAGTGACAGAGCAGCAGGGAGGCCCCAGTTGCTCTAGGTCAGCTTGCAGAGGTGGTGGGTGTGGGTGTCCTTGTAGGCCCTCTCCTGAGAAGACAGCTGGAATTGTGTGAGATTTTTATCTCCTGACTTTTGAGATCCTCTCAGCCGAACCACAGGGATGTAACAGCTCAGGTGAGCATCCCTGCATTGTCACATTCTGGGACAAAGACACATCCTGAGGACATCATGTGATCTCCCCTGCTTCAAGGTCCTGTAGGTCCCAGCAGCAAGAAGCACACCTGTACATGCTGGTACTGAAATACCTGTCTGAGGAAGATTGGACAATTGTGTCCAAGACTATGAGCCATCAGATGTGCTGAATTCTCCAGGGAGGATCTTGGAAGCCAATGAGGAGGTGAAGAACCAAGATGGCCAATGCCTCTCTGTTACACTGTGGACTTCTTTCTGTTCCCAGATCATTGGCTGAGACTTTGGTGAGGAAGTAGCTGAACAAAGATAGGACTTTCTGGTTTAAATACATTATGGGGCATGTGGAAAGAAAGTAAGCAGAGGACAGGTCATGAGAAAGAAATGACCAGCAGTGTAATCCCTGGAGGGCTGTGCTGTTGGAAGAGGAGGTGGAACTGGATGCAGTGGGACCTGGGACAGGAGCTAAATTCATTTCTGCTGTGGCTACACAGGCCCATCTGTTCTCTCATTGATGCCCATGTTACTGGAGATCACTGAATGGCTACAGTCAGTCAAAGAGATTGGCCACACATTGACAAGGGCAAGGATTGCATCTGTCTGGCCATCTGGCACATTCAGAGCAGGGTCCCCCATCCTCAGTCACCCAGGCCTGAATGTCAAACACCTTTTCATCCCCAATACGTGCCATTGGCCTTTAGCAGCCAGATGTTCAAATAAGCTGAGAAGTCTGGCTCATTTGGGCTAACAACTCCCCATCCTCACTTTTATTTCCTGGACAGTCTCAGCACAGAAACCACATGGCATATGAAGGCTGGGTTTATGTGGGCAGATGCTTTTGCCAGCCACAGGTGATGGCATCCAGTGAAATCTTGAATACAGAGTAGCCAAAATTATCCTGAGCTGTTTTTTTTTACCTGCTCACCCTTCTGTTTTGTAAAAATCTTCTTGTGAAGCTGTTGCCTGGAAATGTACTTCATCAGGCACAGGTGTTTTCTCTACCTTCCTCCATTTGTGTCCACACACCACTGGAGAGGACTCTGCTTCAGCAGAGACTGCTCTGGTCATGGCTTCATTGTCCTCAGTGTTGTTTGGCAAGTGAAAAAGAACAAATGTCCTGCTGGATCATCCCTGGCTTTTGGACCTCTTGTCCAGCTAAGGAGCTACATAATCCATCACCACATTGTTCCCTCATTTTGGCCACAGTAAAGACACCACAAAAAGTCACAGGAGGCATAAATTTTATGCTCTCAATGCGTGTCATTGCTGTTGGCTTCAACTAGGAATCCTGTAGACATGACCAGAGTCACTTCAGAGGTTCAGTGTGCTAGATCTCTCTTGTTGATGGTAGGTGGGATGAGGCAGCAGATGAGGATGGCTTGATTTCATCTCCAGTGAACATCATTACCCTGTTTCTTTGTTTGCTTGTGGCACCATTTGAATTACCAGATATTTTAGAGAAAAGTACTTAGTGGAGGTCCTGGAAAATTGGAGGTGGAAGCTGAGACTGTCAGAACACAGAAGAAATTGGAGAAACTGGAGGAAGAAGCTCTCTGAAGAGCTGGAAAAGTGGTGCAAGATACACCAGCAGTCAAATTTATGAAGATTTTTGAAATGGAAGCAAAATTGATGTGGACTTTGCTCATCAGAGGTGTTAGGGATGGAAAAAATCTCTTAGAGAGCATTATTTTGGTGTAGGCTTTCACCCAAGGTAAGATCTGACTGCCAGAGTTTGCTCAGACATTTCCAGCACTCTTTCTGAAGCTGCCCTGATAGAAACTCAACACCAAGGAATAGTGAGGATAGGTCTTGGCTTTAAAAAGATGTCTGGATTCTGAAGATGAAGCGCTCTTCCACACTGTACAAGTCATGGGTTTTCTGATAGGTTTTTCTGTCTACCCACAATAATTCCACACCAAGATAAGAGTGCTTTCCTCCTGGGCTCACAAGCTCAAAGATGAGCTTCTCTCATTCACAACCTCTCAATTCCTGAGGAACCCCAGACCAAATCACAACCACCAAAAGCCACTGGTGCATTCAGGAAAAGAGCCTTGCAGAGGGACAGGTTAGATTTACAATGGAGCCTCCTCTAGTAGAAGGACTTGTATTTTCCTGGATCTTTGCAGAGGATAGCTGAGTCTAAATTTTCAGGGCTCTTTCAGGGCTGGCCCCTCTCCCAGCTGGGTGCATCAGCCCCTCCTAGTTGTGCCTCTGAGGCTTTGGGTCACAGTAATTTTTGGGTGAGCAGTGGTGGTGCAGAGGGCTGTGCAATTACTCTGATCCAAATGCATCCATACGTGCAGGGCCATTGGTATGCGCATATTTATCTCTGCATCCACATCAGCAGCAAGACATATTTACTGTTTAGATATGCACATATATTGTAAAAACACCCCTTGCCAATAGCAGTGTATATCTTGTAAGTGACATTTCCAGCGTTCCTCATGATTTCCGAGACACCGTCGCTCTTCAGAACTGGAGTTTGTGGCTGTTTGTTTATTTTTATTTCCTCCCTCCCAGTCTCAATTTTATGGCCAGGTTTGTTAAGTTTCTATAAAATATCAGTTAAGTTTATGGCATTTTTATTTGTTATTGTTGTTATAATTTTCTTTTGGTAGGGGAAGGTGGGATGAAATGTTGCTCAGCTGGGGGCAGAGTGATAGCAGTGCCATGCCAGGTGCTTAGGGATTCCAGAGTCCCCTTTCCAGCTCTGCCACTGATTATTTGTGTGATCTCAAAGATTTCTGCTCACCTCAGAAGAGGAGGGAAATATTCTCTGCTTCTTTGAGTGGTAGCTGCAGAGTATTTTGGTTCTCAGCCACTGTGGGAGTACAAAGCTGCATTACTGTGCTTTGATTAAGGTGGTCAAGGCAATCACTCAGAAAATGGGGTCAGAAATGTCTTTGTGTGTGTGAAACGTGCCTATCTTCCCACTTAAAGTTGAGCACTATCAGAGTGGGCTGGCCCCAGTCTGCCAGCTCATTTCTCTAGGTTTTTTGCCTTTAAAATAGCAAGTAAGCTGAGAGGTGTGGAAGTGACAGGAGCCCTTTGCCAGCCGAGCAGAGGAGGTGCTGGTTACAGCTGCCTCCTGACTAGTCCCGCTTATTTCACGCAGCGCTGTGGGATTGCTCTCTGGAACAGGCTGGGCAGGTTGACAGTGAGCACAGACAATGAGCTATTCCTGGCTTCACTCTTTGCAGGCACGGTGGGAGGGAGGGTCCTGATCTCACTGTGCTCAAGATGAGTCTTTCTCTTGGCTGTCTTGGGTGTTGCATCTAGCAATGCTGTTTCTGCTTTCCTTTGATTCTGAGCACTGCCAGCACCTGGCAAAAGGGCCAAGTCTCTAAGAGAGCAGCAGAGAAGGTGGTGAACATGGAGTCTCCAGCATAGACCTGCTGCTCCCTGACCTTTGCCTCTTTCAGAGGAGCCTTCCTGGTCCACCTGCAGGGCACAGCTGTTGTGTTTCTCCCCTCTCCAGCAAAGGGAGGGGGATTGCCAGGCATTCCTCAGAGCGTACGAATGAGCCATAGTTGGGCAATTCCACCAGGACTGTGGTTGCCAGTCTTCCAAGCTGGAAATGGCAGTGTAGATGATGAGAGTATATTTGGGACTGGAGCTGAAAGCATAGCTGACCTGGGCCCCTGAAGTCTCTCCTTTCCAAGGCTAACGTCATGTATAACTAAACCTTGCACGTTGAGCTGTCTCACACTTAACGCGCTGATCTGCACGATAAATTCTGAAATAATCCCATAAAACCTTTTATTTATTTTTAACCCCCTTGCTGCCTTCACTGCCTTCCAGTTACATAATGGGTTTGTTTCCTCTGTTAAGTGGTTGAGGAGGTGCTCAGATATCTCAAAGATGGAGGCATAAAGCTTTTATTTCTGCAAAGGCGGGATTTATTTTTTCTTTTCATTGAGGTTTTTTTTCTCCTGATCCCACCCAGTTGTCTTCACTGTTATAATTTTTTTATCATAACATTGACGACTGGTGCATGCAGTGGGGAATTTGCTTTACAGAGCTTGTTCTTCTGGGGCAGATGACCCAGGAGGGCTGAGACACCCTTGTGTTCTCTCATGGGCCATCACAGTGAAAGACTTTTGCCAGCCTGATGGGCACTGGGAGTCTAACCCAGGTGCCTTCACGTTTTTGTGAGCCTTTGCTCCTGGTGTTCTGCTGTTCCCACCAGTGATGGGTCCCTGATGTCCTGAAGGCAAACCCCATGCACTGCCCCCTTGCAGAGCCCCCTGTGGCTCAGCCAGAGCTCCAGCCGTGGGGTTGGATGGGCTCTGGATGTCTCACCCTGCAGGGAGCACTATGGGCTAGAATTACCCCTCCTGCTCTGAGCTTCTCAGCATGGGCTTGGCTTGCCTGCTGCAAAGGCTTCTGCTCTTGGTAGCAGGGCTTGTCTGGGTAATTCTGGTCTCCAGTGCAGTCTGATGGGTGGACACCTCCAACAACCAAGATCCTTCAGAGCTATCTGAAGGATTCCAACGCCGTCCGAGTCCTCCAGGCTGTGTTTTGTTTGTCCCAGTCAAAAGCATGAAGAATCCTTCCTCCAGCTGAGGAGCTGTTGAAGAATGTTCTTGGCATTGAGCTGTAACAACATGTGGCTTTGAATAACCTCAAGAGTGCATCCTTTTTTTTTTTCGCTTGCTCTGTTTTTCATACTACTAACCTGACTGTGTGTTTTGTTTTTGTGGTTGCTTTGCATGTTGTTCCTTCCTCTTGGCTGAGAGTCATGGGTTGGATCTTTTTCCTTTCTGTGATTCAGGTGCCTCACTCTTTCCTTTCCAGGTTCTTCCAGTTCTTTTAACATGTCAAACTCTGGAGATTTGTTCATGAGCGTGCAGTCTCTCAATGGGGATTCTTACCAAGGGGCCCAGGTTGGAGCCAACGTGCAGTCACAGGTAGGGACCCATCCAATGTACTGCCAGTGAATGCATTAGTGTTGGAGGAGCCTTTGATTGTATTGGCACTTCTCCCTCCTGTCTGAAAAGAGCAAATCTCAACCAGCACAAATCAACTGACCAACACTTGAAAAAAGGCAAACCAGACCGAAAAACCAACCAACCAACCAAAAAAAAAAAAAAAAAAAAGCAACGGGAACAACCACCTAAAAAAAGAAAACAAACAAAATAAACCTAACCAAAAAACAATCCAAAAAGAAACCAAAACCAAGCACCCAACCAAATCAACAACCATGGTCTTGAGGAGACTTGCCCACACTTTGTGAATGCATTTGGCTCTGGCTTGATAGTCATACTAGGAGGAGAGAAGGTGTAGAAGAATAGGCACAAAGTCAAACAAAAGCAGCTCAGGTTTAGGTTCTGTTTGCTTTATTCTTCCAAGGGTATGGGCCAGATGTTTGGACTGTGTCTCGTTTTACTAGGCTTCCATTCACTCCTTTGATGCCAAACCAGGTGTCTGCTGAAAGGCAATAAACGTTCAAATATAGAGATAATTTTTTTTTAGTTTATTTTTTTTTAATTAAAAGACACCCTTGATCATCTCCCCACCTCCCCAAAGCACAGGCATTCACACCACCCCTGTACCTACCCAGGAGGAGAGAGCAAGGGAGCTTTGAGCAGCATTGCTGAGACGTCAACCCATTATTGGGGCAAAAAAAGAATTTAAAATAGCCACAACCTCACTCAGATCTCCCATCCAATGTCCAGCTATGCCATGAGTCCCCTCCCTGGCACCTAAGGCTCTGTTCTGTGCTGAGAGACGACAGCCACTCTGATACTTCTGCACTGGGCAAGGAGAGCTCTCTAGAGCCAAGGCTGCTCCCCCGGGGGCTGCAGGTGGAGCACACACCATCCACGGGCAGTGAGACGTGCTCACCACGTGTGCCACCGCTGGGGCTGGGGCTGGGGTGTGGGGAGAGGAACAGGGCACCCAGAAGACAGCTGCTGGTGCCTTTGCCATGGTAGGTATGTTTCCTTTGTGGGCCCTCTGCAGTGAAGGCGCTCAGCCAGCTCCAAAGATCTCCTCCTGCTGCTGTGAGCTGTGTTTGGGGTCAGGGGTGGAAGGGGTCGGGGTAGGAAGGTGGGTCCTTGAGTACCATGGTGGAGATGGCTGCAGCAGAGTGCTCCAGGAGATGCCACCCTCACTTGTCACACTCTTCTCCCTCCCCACTCTTTTTGTCAAAGGACATGGGACCGAGGAGAGTGTGACAGAGCTGCTGGGGCGGGCAGAGGATGGCAAGGGAGGCAGGAGAAGTCCTCTGGCTCATCTCTCTTCACAAGACCAACTGCGGCTCTCTTTCATCCCTCTTCAAATATGCACCTTTATTTTTATTACTATTTTTATTACGATGATGGCCATGATTATTGCTATTACTGTTTGTTTGCTTTTATCTTGCTAAAGACGAACAGAAGCAGCTTTGGCCACTAACCTTTCCTTCCCTCTAATTTGTGTCTTTGTTGTTGTTGGTTTGTTTAGGTGGATACCCTTCGCCATGTTATCAGCCAGACAGGAGGATACAGTGACGGACTCGCGGCAAGTCAGATGTATAGTCCGCAGGGCATCAGTGTAAGGAAAAAAACAGGCTTGGGATCTGGTCTTTTGGGGTTTTTTTTCATTTTTGTTTTCTCTCGCTACCAATTATTTCGAAGCCATAGGGCTCAGAATGCCACTTAGTAGGACTTGTCTTTGCTTTTACGGTCACCTAGTTCATTGCTTCTGTGTCGGTCACGCCAGCGGCGCAGCTTTGCCCACAAAAAAAGTGGCACCAGGGCAGGCTGCGTGCAGGCAGCTGGCGTCTCGGACTGTCACAGCCCATCAGCGTTCGCCCGGCACCTGCGGCCACGCGCGCTCGGCCGGGAGGAGCCGCTAAACAGGTGACACCTCGTGTCACCACGGTGGGGAATGTCACCGCCAACATCCCGGCCTCCGTCACGGTGGCACCGTCCTGGATTAAAACATCCCGTCCGAGAGCGCGGCGGCGATGGGGGCGCGAGTGAATGAGGGAAAACCGCAGAGCCAACCAACGTCGAGCCAAGGAAACCTTGCCCGAGCGGGCTGGGGGAGGATGCGAGGGGGAGGGCGGTCTCTGGAGCATCTTCTCCTTGTTCTTGGGTGCGCTGGCGGGTTCTGACTAGCATGAAAATTCGTAGCGACAAGCTGTGTCGCACAGGGGGAAATCGATCAGACACACACAAGGAGAACCCAGTGTAGATTCGGGACAGCAATCCAACTTCATTTCTCAGATCAATCGTCCGCCATCTCAGCGGCGGTGACAGCAAGCTGGGAGAGGAGGGCAGCCTGGAAAAGGAGGCTGTGAGTGCTGGGTGGGTGGTGGCAGCAGTGTCCAGGGTGGCACAGAGGAGGAGGCAGCTGGCCCTGGACATGGGGGTGCTGATGGTTGGAACAGCAGTTGGGAACTGGTCGGAGAGGTGATGATCCTCTGGGTGGGATGGTGGTCCTGCAGCCCAGCACGGTGCAGCAACCAGCCCCATCACCCTCCAGCCCACTGGGCCATTGGTCACCTGGCCTGTGACCATCCTGCAGCACGGCCACCACCAGCGTGCAGTGCCCTGGGACGGGGGGCTCTGCTCCCCTCTCCCGCGGGTGCCGGGGCTTAGTGGGCGGCTTGACGTCAGGAGGCAGAGGCAGGGAGGATTTGTGAAGTAATGTAATTGAACATGTGCAGATAATTATGTCTCATTACATAAGCCCCTTGCAAAAACGGCACTTGGAAATGCCACATGAAAGAGCCTATCGTTCCGCATTAATTTCTCCATGCGCTGAATTTATTCCCTTTCTGGCTTTTTAATACTTGGAGAGTAAATGAATCGCAGGCTGATCATGATAAGAGATGATACTTTTGTATAAATTAAAATACCCCCAAGGAAAGAGGCTGAGCTGATTACAGTTGCAGTTGGCTTGGAAAATAACAGTGGGCTGCGTTAAGCCAAAATTTGGCGGGGGGGGGTTTGCTGCCGGGGATTATGAGGCAGGGACGGGAGAAGGAAGAGAGAGTGAAAACTCAAAAGCTGAATAGGATGAGGAGAGCTGAGTTGGTGTTTCTGCCTCTGGTTCTCTGTGGGAGAACCAATGTTCCCATGAGTAGCAATGAGAACTGGTGAACAGAGAGTGGCAGGGGCTTCGTGCATCCCAAACAGGGACCTGATATGTCTGGCCTGATGTCTTCTCAGGCTGGTTTTCAGGGAGGGCAGGAGCCCAAACTGACCCATATTGTATGTTTTCAAGAGAGGGGCAGGTTGGCAAAGGGACTGCACTGTGTGGGTGACTCCTCAATTCCCCATAAAGCTGTGGTAAGCATGGAGAATGAGGCAGGGAGTCCAGAGCTGAGCAGACAGTTTAGGAAGCACCTTGTGGATTGCCTATTTGTTTCCTTTGTGTCCCAGTCAGTGTGCTCCAGCCTGATTGTCACTTAATGTCTTCCCATCCAGCGAGGTCCCTTGATGGATCCCAATTTGTCCACCCTGAAGTGTGGCTGTCCTTTTGGAAGCATTAATGCTGGGGAACTCCTCAGTGCAGTCAGGGTGACTGTCTCCAACAGGCAGGGAAGGCTTCCCTGCCTTTCCCTGAACCCTTCCATGCCGAGGAGGGGCAGCGGAACGCGGAGCAGAGCTGATAGTGACACAGAAATCTGCCGTCCCCACATCACCCGGGCGTCCCCGTGAGCTGCTGGAAGGAGATGAGCCGAAACCCAGTCAGGAGCCCTGTCACAGTGATGTCTGCACGGGGCTGAGGTTAAGTCATCCCTGGAGCCCGTCAGCACCAGGAAGTCAGCAGCAGGTTGCCCAGCTCCACTGCTGGAAACCTTGGCAGGGGAGACAGCGCTCGGAGTTTGCCTTCCTTGATGGAGGATGAATTTTTAAACGCCTCTAAGTCGTGACAGCTGAGAAGAGGGATCTGCCCAAAGCCCAGTTGCCTGCGTGGCTCTGCTGCTGTGGCTGACAGGCTGCTCTGCAGGGCAGGAGGGGCTGGAGTGGGTTCTGCATCGTTAGCAGGATAATGGGCAGTGTCCCAGCCATCACCAGCACTGTGACCCACGGCCATGGCTGAGACAGGGCGAGAGCAGAGCCTGCTCCCTCACAGGTGGGGACAGCACACTCTGACAATGAAGGGGTAGTGGAGACAGAAGCTGTCCTTGGGTCACACTGAAAAGAAGCAGGGACCTCCCCTCTTTTCAGGATGTTTGGGCTGTGAGCCACCCCTTTTGGAGTACAGGAAGAAGCTGAGAGCTCCTTACTTTACCTGAGATCTTTTGTTCTAAAAAGTCGATACTTGGGAAAAAAGTTTTTGTTCTGTTCCTCAGCCAGCTTCAGTTCAACATCATGGTCAGGTTTTGGTTTGTGGTCATGGCCACCAGCTGGGGAGTGGAAGTTGGTCTGGCAGGGCTTCAGTGCACAAGCTCTGTCCATAAGGAGTGCCTTGGTGTGTTGTGATGGCCAGAGGTGCCTGACAAGGCTGGATTCTCTGATGTGTGATAAGACCTTCAGTGCATATTGTAAGGAGGCCCTGATGAAAAAGCTTTGAGGCTGCTCTGTCAGACTGGCCAGTACCTGGTGTGTTTGGAGGTGACCTGACTCCCTGTGCCCGTGTTGGTGTGGGACAGGATTTGGTCACAGGAGGTGGAGTGCTGGGACTGCCTCTGTGTTGAGCAGAAGGTGCCTTTAACAATTGGCAGAGTCATCTCCCAGCCCCACGTAGGAGGCCCGGGCAGGGAGCCAGCCAGACTGGCTGGAGGTGACAAAAATGCTGAGACCTGTGGAAATGGGCACCAAAACCAGTTGCTTCAGCAATCTTTCACTGGGGCTCCAGACTTGGACAGTCACCAAGGCTTTGCTGTGCTTTGGCACCAGAAGGTGACATCTGAAGAGAGGTCCTGGAGACCACTGCTGTGTCTTTGGCATCTGCCCCTCCTGAAGAAGTCACAGCCATGTGCAAGGAGCAGCAGCCTCCTCAACAGACTCCCTTGTCTTTGAGGGAGATCCCAAGTGATGTACTGCAGTCAAACCCCAGGGGAACTCCTTGCTTGGAGGAGGTAGAGCCATCTAGGTGGAATTGGATGAATTCCATGTGTGACTTTATCCATGCAGGATGGAGTGAACTCCAGGATGAGTGGGGATGGTGCCTGCATGCAGTCTGCCTGAGGAAGGATGCAGCTACCTCATGGAGGACTTCTCCACACCAAAGGATGTGTCAGGATGCCATAGCCAACCATGGATCCTCCTTTCCATTTATGGCCTTCCCAAGACCCTATTGGCCTCTCCCCAACATTCCCTTGACTTCCCACTGGATGTGACCAAGATTTTGTTCAACCACACAAATTCCTGAAGCACAGGAAGGCGCATTCCCAGTCCATTCCCAGTACCTTCCAAGGATTTTGGGGAGCACAGTGCTGAACACGGAGGCGCCGCTCGATTGCTCCTGTGGCTGGCAGGCAAAAACCTGACTAAAAATAGTTGAGCACAATAGGGCCAGAGCCCTGCTCCATGCAGCCCCCGCTGCTCTCCCCCCTCCTGCTCGCCGTAACGACCCTGCAAACACTAAATGGCATCTGAGTGCATTAAGCAGCAAACTCTCCGGTGACATAGCAATTACGGCTCTGAAATAGATTTGGTGCGTCACGGAAGATAAGGGTTTTGAAAGTTTCTGTTGTGATTATAGCTTGTAACTCCAACAAATAACAGGCTTGGTAATAAGAGGCTGCCAGCACAGCTATTGTGGTTCTCTCTCACTGATGGCACGTAAATTGCTATTAATGTCCTAAGTGTACTTGAATATGCCAGTCTCGGGGCGGCGGAGTTGGCTCTGTGTCTCTCTTTACGCGGCCTGTCATTGTCGGGCTGATAATCTACAGTAATTGCTGCCTCTTGCAGCAGTCCAAGATGTGTAAGGGTGGATATTGCATCTCTGGAGCGCAGGGATGGTGGGTCAGGGCCTGGCTGTGGGGGCAGTGGGCATGGGGCACACGGGGCTGGTGATGCTCGTGCATGGTCTGGTGTCACGCTTGCACCCAAGGTGGAGCAGCGTGGAGTTTGCTAACCTGTGAGCAAGCTAAGCTCATGATTCCTGCTTTCCTTGCTGTTGCCTGAACCCCTCTGCTCCTGTGCATGTGTGGAAGAGCACACGGTGTGCACACACCTCTTGTCTTGTTTGCTTTGTCCCGCTGTGAGCTGGTCTGACTCCTCAAACATATTCTTGTGGCTGTAACCTCTGTGCTCCCATCACAGCAGCCTCTCAGGCAGGTGGGAGCTGGGCAGCAGCACTTCGGGGTGGGGAGTTTTCCTGCCCTCAGCCCTCTGGGGTGTGCAGGGTCCCAGCTGGCAGGGCCAGCACTGGGTGATGCAGTGGGACAGGCAGCCAGAGTGGGCAAAGCAGCCCGCGCCTGTCTGAAGCGGGACAGCCACTGCTGCCAACTGGAGCTTGGGCAGTGCTTGGGAAGGATTAATTAGCCAAGCACTGAATCAATGTCAGTGCAGGCAGAGGAGGCTGGGTGAGACATCTGCTCCTCTCTGAAGGGGATGGCAGCCGCAGAGGAGCAGCTTCTGCACGCTGCCGGCTCCTGCCCGCGGCAGCCGGGCCCTCGGGCAGCTCGGCTCTTGAGCGCCTGCAGAATTGGCTCTGCAGCTGGTTTTGGGAGAAGAAACAAGGTGTCTGCCATGGTTTGCTGCATGAGCCCCGGATGGGATATAGTGGTGGCACCTCCGTTGTGCTGTGGTTTGGTTTCCCTCAGTGAAGTGGGGATGTGGAGCTTTTTTGGGGGACACAGTGCTGCTCAGCAGTTCCATGGGACCCATTGTTTGTTCTGCATGTTCACACCATTTGGGTCCAGATAACATTCAGGCTGCTGGTCCTGGAGTGAGGTGTTTGCTATTTTCTTTCTGCCATATGAGGAAGGGTCATAGTCAGGGGTTAAAAAGTCCCAAACAACCAGAGCTCAGGATTCTGGAGAAATACGTTTTGTTTTTTTTTTTAAGGGATGGGCTTTATGTGAGCACTTGCAGTTTATCAAAATCTGTTTTCAATGGAAATGTTTCTGCCCTGTATCACTGATGGAGCCCTGTGGTCTGGGGTGGGGTGGGGGAGTCAGAGGGGACATCTTTGCCTATTGCACTTGTCCCAGCTGTGGGAGAAGCGGGGGGTCTGAGGTGGGTGGGTGCCTTGGCTAGGGCTGTGTGTGCCTTGACTGATGTCCCTGGTGTCCCTTCCTTCAGGCTAATGGAGGTTGGCAAGACGCTACTACCCCATCGTCGGTGACCTCCCCCACAGAAGGCCCTGGCAGCGTTCACTCTGATACCTCCAACTGATCTCCCAGCAAATTGCATCCCTGGCTGAGCCGGCCCCGGCGGGGCGGGAGGGGAGGGGGCCTCTCCTAACACCGCAGCAGTCAGACTGGAGGTGAACCCAATCAGCACACACAAGAAGACTCCTTCTCTTCTCTTCTCTTCGTCGGGATGCTTTTTTCAGCCAATCTGGACACTTCTTTATACTCTCTTCCCTTTCTTTTCTGGGTAGAAGCCGCTCTCCCCCTCCCCGCCACCCCCCACAACACCATTCCCTTCCCCTCCCCGCTTCCCACCCAAGGTAGAAGGATTTTAAGGAGGAAAAGCAAAAATCCACCACCACCACACAAGCCAGCCCCAGAGCAGTGTACAGCCTCACGCTGGGTGTCTTTTTGAGGAGCTACAAATGTACCTCAGTCACATTTCCCTTGCCAGCAGGCAGCCCCCCTGCCCCCTTCCTTTCACGCTACCTCTCCGTAGGGAATTGCCACCGCAGGGAATCTGCTCCCGCTGCTCTCTGCACGTCCCTTGTGGACAGGGACAGGGCAGGTGGCACAGCCCCCGTGCACCTAGAAGGAGCCAGCGTGCTCCCCCTCACTTCCCAAAAGGTACCGTTCCCATTCCCAGCCTTGGGGAAACTTCCCAGTGCCAGCCCTCCTCGGCCAAGCATCCCTCCCACTGGCTGCTGTGATCTGGATGAGCTGTGAAACCTTGCTGTCCTGCCTGCCTTTGCTGGAGGGGAGAAGAGGAGGGAAGGAAGGAGGCAGAGGCAGGTGAGAAGCAGCCATCACTGACAACAGAGGTGCTGACACCTCCACGGAGCTGTGTGGGATCAGGCATGGACGGCTGATGGGACACCAGCGCTTCTCTGACAGCACCTGGAGAGGCTGGTGCTGGAGTTCTGCTTCTCATGGGGTGTTGGCTCCTGTTTCCAGGAGGAGCTGGGTTCCCCACAGAGGTTTGTGCCACCCTCTGCATTCCCAAAGCCCTGCCAAGCCAGCAGTGAGGGATGGGCAGCAGAATGCCAGGGGCTGGAAGCACTGGGGTGTCTTGGGTGTTTTTGGTAGTGCTTCACCCCACGGGTTTGCTCTGTAGGACGGGTGGCTGCCCCACTGGGGGATGTTTGTGTGCTGAAGCTGCTGGTTTCACCCCAGGAGTCACCTGGGCAGTGGCCATGGAAGAACTCATGGGACTTTCTGCCCAGCTTTTCTGGTCCACTGTTGGGACAGGCAGTGGTGGCTGGCAAGCAAGGCTTGATCCTGCCCCTTCAGGCTGGTGCTGGGAGGACGTGGCTGTCGTGGAAGAGCAGGAAGAGGCAGCACCAGTTTCCCTGGGCAGCGGGCTGAGCGTGCCAGGGTGGGACTCCTGGCCATCGGTTCTTTCCGTGGGCACGAGGAGGCTGAGCCAGCCTGCATCAGGACCCTGGGTGTGGTGGGGACTGGTGTGGGTGCAGGATGTCTGGCACCTCGTGATGGATCCCAGGATCCCTTGGGATCAGTGCCTCACACTGTTGAATGTCCGTGCCCACCCTGCTCGAGCTGGTCTGGAGGTGGGAGCTGCCAGCACAGAGCAGCATTAAGCAGAACCCATTGTAAATTAGAGCTCTGCCAAAAATATTTCCACCCTTCTGCTGGAAAAATTAGAGTTCCTTGGCATGCAGGGTACAGTGGTGCTGTGGCTGAAGCTGTCACCTTGTGCCCAGCAGTGACACTTCTGCTCCTTTGGCATCCATGCCAGGAGTGGGGACCCTGTGGCAGAGCAGGATGTGGCACAAGCGGCCTCCCAGCTGTGTGTAAAGGGCATGGAGAAGATTTTCCTGTAAGGACAGTGGTGAGATGCTGCCCACCTTCCCACTCTCCTCTTCCCATGGCCTCCCTCAGTGCTGCCATTTGTCCCCTTCCAGCTTGTTTTACCTGATCCCATTCAGGCTGAGCGTTCCAGGGACACAGGACTGGGTCAGGCCTCTTGTCCTGAGCAGCAGCAGTGCCATGCCTATGGGAATGCCACTGTCCTTGAAACCCCTGGGAATGAGCTGAAACCACGGCATTCTGAGCCACACTGGGGCTGCCCTGCCCTCTGCTCCTGCTGCTCCTGCTGCTCCTGCTGCTCCTGCTGCCCAGGCTGGGCCCTCTCTCCTTGCTCCTCCACGGTACTTTGCAAATCCCCTCCTGGGTTCCCCACTTGGTCCCTCCAGTTTGTGTTGGCGTAGCTGCTTGCTTGCCTTTTCCTTTGCTTTTTTTTTTTTTTTTTCCTAAATTTTTTGAGTTTTGTTTCTTCTCCCTGTTTCTCCTCCCCTGCTCCAGCCCCCAAGTGTTGTGGGTTTTTTTTCTTTTTCTTCTTCTTTATTTTTTATTATTATTTTTCTGCCCAGAAAAACCTGACTTCGATACCAAAAAAAAAAAAAAAAAAACAAAAAAAAAAAAAAACAAAAAAAAAACAAAAAAAAAAAAAAAAAAACCTGCAGAAACTCAAAAAAAAAAAAAATTAAAAAAAAAATCACAAAAAAAAACTCGACGATTCTTTCAGCTTTATTAACATTTTCCATTGTTTCTTGCGATTTGTGTCTCGTTCTTTGTAGTATTGATGATAACGAACATTTGATAATGAATGTTCTTGTATATTCAGATAAAGGAGAAAAAAAAAAACCAAAAACGCAGTCGGAATTTAATAGTGTTTATAATAAAAGAATAAAAAATGACCCTCTTAGCACGCAAAATTGAACAGGGGGAAGGTCCCATCCCTGTTCTTTCTGTGGCAACAAGCGCTTCATTCCTGTATAGTTTATAACATCAAACTACCTACATTCATCCTCCTTTTTTTGTTTGTTTGTTTTTTTCCCATGGTTTGGTTTTATTTTTTCCCATTTTCTCGCATTTGTGAATTAGTTCAAGAATGCTAGAAAAGTGTAGAGTTGTGCACACTCATTTCTTCTTACACTATGTTTAAAAAAGTGACGGTAATTCATTTTGTAAAACTTTAAAAAGAAAAAAAATGGTTGGAATAGTGAGCATTAATAGGTACAGTCTAACACTTTATGTTTCTTAACGTTGAGACCCAGAAATGAACCTTCTTTTTTTTTTTTTTTTTTTTGCATTATTTGGGATGGGGGGAGGGGGCTTTGATGATGATGATGATGATGATGATGATGATGATGAGTTTATTTTGACCTGTCCGAGATGATGGCCTTGTTGCTTCCCCTGCGCTTTCTGAGCTGTGACCAGAGTGATGTGAAAAGTGATGGTGGTGGTTTTGGGGGGAGTGTTTCTCCCCTTTCTTTTCAAATCCCAGCTCCAGAGGATCCTGGTGTGGCTGCTCTGGGGCTGAGCAGTGGGATTATGTCTCTGAAAAGGGATGGAATTCCTGAGATGGTTTGGGGAGGAGATGGGGAGTCAAATCCCGAGCCCCTGTGGGTCTCCATTCTGGGGGTGTTGCTGAGCTGCCTGGAAGTGATGAAAGGGCAGGAATCCTTCCCAAAATGTGTGTTGAGATGGTTGGTTCTCTCCCCTGAATCCCCAAAATCTGAGGGATTCGGAGTGAGGGATGTTCTAACCTCATCTACCCATGGATGGAGATGAGGTCTCACAGCCTGACCCCACCCTGGCTGCATCAGCATCTGTGCTGAGGTGGGACATGGCCAAAATGTCCCCAAATCCAGCCCCAAATCCCAGTGGCTGCAGGGTGGGGTTCAAGGAGAAGCACTGAGGAAGGTGCTGGTTGGCATCGCTTTGATTTTCTCCTGAAACGTTTTCCTCCCAAAAAAACAACCTGAGCTTTTCACATCACTGAAAAAGATTTAGGGTTTGGGGTGTTACTTTTAATCCCAAGGTTTCCTAGAGTCCTTTTGTTTTCATACACCTTTATTATTATTATTTTATTATTATTATTATTAAGAGGATGTAAATCAGACATTGCCTGGGGGGTTGGTTTTGTCGGTTTGCTTTTTTTTTGTTCTATCCCTTGTAAAGGTGATCCAGTTCGGAGTTGCTTTTCTAATTTTTTTTCTTCCCATCTTTTTTTTTTTTCTTCTCTTCTTAATGAATTTCACATATTAAAAAAAAAAAAAAAAAAAAAATCAAAATTAAAAAAAAAGATTAAAAAAAAGAAAAACCCTGAAAAAAAGGAAAAAAAAAGACTCTCTGTTCCAACCTGGTTTTGAAACTTTAAGCTTTTCTGCTTCTGTAAAGAAAAAAAAAAGGCCTCTGTCTTTCTGATCCCAATTGAAAATTTTATGTTCTATGACGATACTAACAAGGTGTAGGTTTTACAGTTTCCTGATTTGTACTGGTAATGCATATTCCAAATAAATAGTTTCTTTTGTTGCAAAAAAAAAAAAAAAAATCAAAAAAAACCCTGAAACCAAACCTGGTGTATTTTTTTGGGATGATAAAGAAGAAAACGAGATACCTTGGGGATTTCTCCACGAGGTGCAGGGGGCAGGAAGAGTTTGGGGTGCAGAGGTGAGGATGAACAAAGGCAATAAATCCCCTGATGGTGTGAGCCAGAGGGATGTGATTTGGGATTCTGCCTGAGACTTTGCACCCCTGGTGCTTCCCCCCATGCCTCAGTTTCCCTGGGCAGAAGGAGACAAGTTCTGGAAATGTGGATTTGTCCATGAAAACAAAAAACCAAACACCCAACCAAAAAAATAAAACAGAAAAAACATAATGCAACCTTTTACTGCTTTTTTGGACTTAAGTGCACTGCTTTCCAAGAAAAAAGCTAGAAAGGAGATTATCACACTAAGGGAGGGCAGGGCTGGGAAGCCTTGATAGCCTTTCCTGTTTCCCTGGGGTGGGGGACTTAGTTAAAAAAAAAAAAATTAAAAAAATTTAAAAAATCAAAAACGTTAGTGGGAAGAAAAAGAAGCAATTTTAAATTTAAAGATAATTTGCAGTTTTAAAAAGAACCGGTGCGTAGGACGAAAACCAGGACAGCTCTGCCTGGTTCCTAAAGATTTTAAATGGAGTTGGGGGCGGCTGGAGGGGGTGATTCCCAAATTCCCAGGCTGGAAAAAAGCTGGATGTGTGCCACCAACACCTCTGGCACCCCACGGGCACCCGCAGCGGACGGGGAAAATCCCCTGGAGAAGAATCCCCGGGGAAAGGGATGCTGGAGCTGCCATGGATTTCTTGTCAATGATTATTCAATCTCCAGCCTGACCTTTCTCTTCTAAATAACACGGCAATATCAGCTCGGGCCAGCCTCCAGCTCCGGCTGCAAATTAAGTGTATCGCTCTCCGGCAGAGCCCCCCGGAGCCCGCCCCAGGAATTATCTCCGGCCGCCGCCGCTCTCCTAATTCCAGTTTAAATATCAGCCTGCTCCCAGCTGTTCCCTTCTCATAAACGCTCAGCCCGGATCCAAACACACAAATGTTAAGTCCCGCCGGGCCCCAGCGAGGTGGGAGGGGATGCGGGGATGATTTTGAGGTTGGGGAGGTGCTGTCACAAATCCTTTAGGGGCCAGCGGCACCCGGCTGCTCTCCCTGCTGGTGTCTGTGCCAAAAACTGGTGAATTGGAGGTGGGAATGCAGAAAACGGCACATGCAGCTCCTGCAGCATCCTCCTTTCCTCCCTCTGTTCCCCCTCGCTGTCTCTTTGTGGATAAATACCAAAATTCGCCTTTTCCTTGCCAATTTGCCCCATCAGATGCCGTGGATGCCATCCCCCTCCCTGCATCCTCTTTTCTTCCCTTTTCCCCCTTGCTCTCATCCCTAGGACTTTTTTTTTTTTTTTTCCCCTCTATTCCCCTGATTTCGGGCAACCAAGTTCAGTAAACCCCGAGGCGCAGCTCCTGCACTTTTCCATTTCGCACTGCAATATTTTAGACTCAAAACTGCGGGGTAGGGGGAAAAAAAAAACACTAAACCCTCACCGAGCCCCACAAAATTCCCAAAATTCAAGAGGCTCCAGGTGAGCAGCACCGCTGTTTTGGTGGCAAACAGAGCGGACCCACACCTACATTATTAATAATCCTTGCCTCCTAACCGAGGGGCGGGAGGTGTTAAAGTTACAGTTGGCAGTAAAGCCCCGTCCGCTGGCAGCAGAATTTAATATACGGCAGAAGTTTCGCCTATAAAAGGCCAGGGTTATGTTTTCCTCCAGTTCACCGGGAGTCTATAACTTACGACCTCCATAAATGTGAGTGGGTCTCACAAGTCAGCCCATCAGTCTTTGGAGTAATTCTGCTTTGTAGTAAAATATTTTATTGTGGCTTGGATGCAGGCAGCACCCCCCTCACCCTGCTCGGGGTGGGTGGGAGGGGGTGGCTGTCACCACGTCCCTGCTCTGCCAGGGGATGGGGTGAGGCATTTTAAAAGTTTAATAAAATGAAATGAAATCACAATGCGGTAAAATAAAAGAATAGAAGGTATAGTAAGATAAAAAAAAAATAAAGATAAAAAAGTACAGGTAATAGGAAATGAATGTAAGATAAATTTAAATTCAACAAAATAAAACCCAAACCAAAATAATAAAATTAGAATAGAATAGAATAGAATAGAATAGAATAGAATAGAATAGAACAGAATAAAAATGGAATGGAATGGAATGGAATAAAATCGAATAGAATAGAATAAAATAAAAGTAGAATAAAAATAGAATGGAATGAAATAGAATAGAATAAAATAAAAATAGAATAAAATAGAATAAAAGTAGAATAGAATGGAAATAAAATAAAATAAAATAAAATAAAATAAAATAAAATAAAATAAAATAAAATAAAATAAAATATATCCCAACCCCCCGGGCATGGGCTGTTGAGAATGTGTGCTACACCTTTTAATTATTGCTAATGAGGTAGAGTTTTAACAGCTTTGCAAGGGAATTGTGGCACCTCTCGGTGTGCTGGCAGTGCCGGGGGTTGCGTGGCAAGAGGGAAACCAGGGATAGAGGTGTGGGGGGGGGGAAGAAATCCAGAGGAGCGGGACAGATGGATGGCACAAAGGCAGGGCTGGACCGAGCTGAAGCAGAAGAAAAATATATCCAAAAAAGGGAAGAAGAAAAAAAAAAGAAAAACTAAAAAAAAAGAGGGATGTCATCACTGCCTTCCCAGCTCGCCCATCCTCTGGGCCACCAAAATTCTTCGTGCAGCCCCAATCCCGTCGCCTGCAGCCACCTCTGACCGCAGGCAGGGCAGCTGAGGGGCGCAGGGAGAGCCCAGCTAATTAAAAATGCAAATGAGGGCTGGGCCCGCTCGGCTGCTGGCGCCTCCGAAGGTGCAAATTACAGTCGGGGTTTATTGGCTCGCTCGGAGCGGAGTCGAGTCCCCGTCCCCCCGTGTGCCCCCGCTCCTTCCTCTGCTTCCAGGAACCTCCAGAGCGGAGAAAAAGTGGCAGGAAAAAGGATGGGAGAAAAGAAAGATTGTTTTTAAAGAAAATAAAGTTTCCCTAGTTTTCGTTCTGTTGGTTTTTTGGTTTAGTTGCTTTCCCCTTTGTTTTCTTCCCAGCGTTTTCTGGGGAAACTGATAACTTAGAATGCAAAGGAAAGAGACATAATCAGAAGGAAATAAAATTCCACAGGGGCTGAAGCAGCCCAGCCCCGTGCCACAGATACCTCAGTGCTGCATCCTGGCTTGGTGGCACTGCCCCCAAATATTCCACGGATGCTTGGAAACTGCAAAATCCCAGCTGCAAGGCACCCAGAAAGGAGAACAAAGTCAGGATGGTGGCTTTGGGGTGACCCACGCTGGCCGAGTCCAGACAAGACCCCAAAATGAAGCTGATCTCCCCCGACCCTTCCAAAACCGCGTGGGTTTTGCCAAAATTCTCCTGGTTTTGGGGGCGATTTGGCAGGGACGGCGCCAGCGATTCTCGCACTCGCTGACTCAGCTCCAGCACAGCTCCCTTGTCCTGCTGCTAATTAGGCTCCAGCCTCTCATCTCGTTAATAACCTTCTAGTTCATTTGCATACAAAAAAAAAAAAAAAAAAAAGGGGGGGGGGGAGGAAGAATGAAAGCAAGCAGCTCGTTTTACCTTCAACATGTGGCTAATGCTTATTAAAGTATTTAACCTTTTATTATGGCGCAGAAGCATCTGTTCCAGCAGATCCTGGGGCTTTTCCTGCTTGGGAGATGGGGCAAAAAACCGGGAATTTCAGCTGCTCAGGTCGGTGTCTGTGGTTTGCAGCATTTCCAGAGCCTGGCTGGGGGGTTCAGTGGGTAAACCCCATGGAGCAGCCCCAAAACTCATCCTTAGCAGGTGTTCCATGAAACACCTTTCCTACCTAGACACGAAGGGAGATCCTGCTCCTGCCCAGACCCCTCTCCTATCCAGACACCCTCTCTGACTGAGATGCCCCCACTGGGACCCCTCTTCTCACAAGACCCTCTCCCCTATCAACAGCCACCTCCATCAAGGTTGAGTCTCTATCAAGATTCTCACTCCTGTGTTGGGTTGATGTGACCAGCAATGTGGATTCTGTCCCCATCTGTTGAGCTGGGTGGGGCAGTGACCCTGATCTCCTGGCACATATTATCTGCTAATGGGCCAGCTTTAAACCAGCTGGGGCAATCATCTTTATCTTTCCACAGCCCATCCTCCCTCCAGGAGATATCATCTGCTGCTGGCCCATTCAGTCCCACTGCATGACTGATAAAATTCCATCATCCCACTGGGAGATGCTCCAGCCAGGGGGAGCAGCCAAGCCTTTCCTACCCAGAGAAAAAATGAGATTTTGGACACCAAGGGACCTTCTTAACACTGGATTCCAGAGGAAAGCCAGACCTTTCCACATCATCCCTGCACCTTCAGAGGAAACTGCACCTTCTCCAGGAGCACTGCTCCAGCTGAACCACATCTGCCACTGCAGGAGGATGCAGCCACCATTGAATGGGACTGCTGCCACCACCCTGACTGACTGACGGGTGTCAGCTTGGATTCTGACTCTGGCAGGGTTTGGGATTGTTCTTTGGAATACTGCATTTCTATTTTAATATTCCTAGTAAAGAACTGTTATTCCTAATTCCCATATCTTTGCCTGAGAGCCCCTTAATTTCAAAGTGATAATAATTTGGAGGGAGGGGGTTTACATTCTCCATTTCAAAGAGAAGCTTCTGCCTTTATTGGCAGACACCTGCCCTTCAAACCAGGACACTCCCTTACTGAGTCCCTCCTCTCCTGCTGACCCCTCTTTCCTATTGAGATCCTCTTTCTCATTGAATCTCCCCTTCTATCAAGATGGGGGTTCTGATAAATCAATTTTGGTCTCACACATGGGGAAATGATGAGCACAGGCACAACCTGCAGCCTCAGTCTGGTTCCTCCATCCTCCTCTTCACAGGCAGTGAGAGGTGATGTTCCCTTGTGTCCCAGGGTGGCATCTGACACCTCCCTCTGGATGTCACGGTGGAGCTTCAGCTTTACAAAGTGCAACTGGAGGAGAAGACATTCAAGGAGTCACCCTGCCTCAATGAAAAACAAAATAATTAAGCTCTTTTTTTTTGCTTATTATTGAAGACAGCCTTATTAGAGATATTTGGTGCTAATGATATGCATGTACTCTGCTCCCATGGAAAACTGCCTTGAAATAAATGGATATACAGCTCAGCTGCTGCCATGCCTTTAACCAGCACTTCCCTCACATTATACAAACTTAATTGGCTCTAAAGTCCTGCTTGTTTTTTGCTTTCTGACATTTACTGACACAAACAGCCCCTCCCCTTCATTTAGTCCTGGCCACTTACTCCTCTCAGCACTCTGTGGGGAGCTGAGCATGGGGGTGATGAGGCTTCCCCTGCCCCTGCTGACACCCCCCAACACCTCCCCAGGGTGAATTTGGGCCACTTTAAACACAGAGAGCACAAGCCAAGCTAGGAGGTCATTTCTGCTTGTCTGCAGGTGGTTTCTCATGGATTCCCTCAAAAAGCTTCACTCCCAGGGCAAGAGGCAGCACAAGGACATCACCCTTGGGTCCCAGTGTTCCAGAGCTGCTGCTGCTGCTCATGTTGGTGCTCCAGGGATAGCTCTCACCCTTAGTGACAGGAGGCTTTGAACTGACAGAAGGTTTTGATTAGATACATGGAAAAAAATTCTTCCCTGTGAAGGTGGTGAGGGCCTGGCACAGGTTGCCCAGAGAAGCTGTGGGTGCCCCATCCCTTGAAGTGTTCATGGCCAAACTGGAGGGGGGTTGGAGCCACCTGGTCTATGCAAGGTGTCTGCTCGTGGCAGGGGTATTGGAGCCCGGTGATCTTTATTAAGGCCCCTTCCAGCCCAAGCCATTCCATGATTCTGTGACACAGCCAGCAGATCCTGAGCTGTGGCCTCAGGGTGAGACCCCCACTCAGCCCCCCGTGTCTTTAGCGCCATCACCCCAGTCTCCATCCCTATTTACCACAAGCAGGCTCCTTGCTGAGCTCTGGCTGCCAGGCAGGGCTGGAAAGTGATGTTTGCAGTGATATATCCCAACTCCAGCACCAGCCTGGGCACTGGCACCTCACAGCACAGCAGCCTTTGTCTCCTTTCAGGGACCTGAAAGGGCGGATAAAATCCCGCCCAGGCCAGGGGCTGCCGAGCCGACTTTGAGGCTGATAGCGGCTGAAGGCTGCTGGGGAGCATCCCGGGGGCTCCTGCTGCTCTGGCCAGGTGCGGGGCGCCTCGGGCACACCTGTCCGGGGAGATCAGGGCTCTGGCCTGTCTGCCGCACGTCCTGTGAAGGTCAGCCGGGCTGTCCCTGCCCTCGGGCTCTGCCGGCTGTGCAGACGCTGCCTTTTGTTGGGATGTAATCGCCGCTGTGTGACTGCGGCAATAACTCTTCCTCCCTCTCCGCGCTTCCCGGCCGGCGCTGCTGCTCCGTGGGCTCCTGGCCACCTTATTCCGCCTTCCCTTCTCCCCACTCCTGGTGCTGGAGGGCAGGGAGGTGGTGCCCCAGCTCTCCCCGCTGTGCCCAGCTGCACTGTGCCGGGAAGCAGCTGGAAGCTGGAGCACGGAGCCAAATGCAGACCAGGACCAGGCTGGCACTGCTGCAGAGCAGAGGAGCAGCCTGTCCCCTGCTGTGCCTTGGGGACAGGAGCAGCAGGAAAGGGCACCTTGCACCGTGCCACTCTTGGCGTGGTGCAGCCAGCAAAGGGGAGTGCTGGGGCCTGTGCTATTGGCAGCACCCAAAAATCAACCCCACCATGCCAAACCACTTAATCTCTTGGACTGGTGAAGTTGGGGTCTCATCAACCCCTTCCCTTCCCTTCCCTTCCCTTCCCTTCCCTTCCCTTCCCTTCCCTTCCCTTCCCTCCCTTCCCTTCCTTCCCTTCCTTCCTTCCCTTCCCTTCCTTCCCTTCCCTTCCCTTCCCTTCCCTTCCCTTCCCTTCTGCCCAGCACATCCTGGCCAGGGCACAGGAGGGTGCAGACACACGAAGGGACAGGTTGGTCCCCCCATGGCTGCACATCCCACCCTCTCATCCTGGTTTGTTACACCTGGGCTGCCCTCTTCGGCACAGGGGACTGCAGAGCTGACGCCGCTCTGATGACACCCAACCCACGCCAGAATAAACCTCCAAAGCCGAGGAAAATCCTCTCCAGGGTTTCTGGGATGGAGCAGCACCCTCAGCCCAGCGCTGCCTGCGCTGTCCCTGCTGTGGCAGGGTGATTTGCTGCCCACAGACCCCCAGGAGCGCCGCCACCACCCCTGTGCCAGGCACCTGCCTCTGCAACCCTCGGCCGCTCCCCTGCCCTTTGATCCTGCCCGTCCGTGACAGCTTCCCCGAGGATGTTTTGTTGGTGGTGTCACCCTTGACCATTAGCTCTTCACGCATGACTATAACGTGACATCTCTGATGCGGTGCCGCCAGCAGCCCGCCACTTCAGGGAGCAATTAAAGCCGAGTGAGTCACTGCGGGCGGGAGCAGCTTTGACCACACGTCCCCATCGCCCTGCCAGCCCCAGCCCCACACCACCCCCTCCCCACAAATCCCCGGAATGCCCTTCGCCCACCTCCTGGGTCGAGGTAGCCAGAGGGAAGGGCTGTAGGATGGGCCAGATGGAGCCAGGAGCAGGGTCCAGCGCCAGCAGAAGGTGACCCGGCCCTGGCTGTGGGGTTTTCAGGGCCATCCCGAATGCTCTCTCCTTGGGAACATCCCATCCTGGTGGGCTTCATCAAGATATTCCCTGCTCCTGTGCCGTTATTATTTTAAGACTAGGGAGGCCCAGGCAGTGGGGCTTTTATGCGATTAGCTGCTGAGATGAACGTTAATTAGTTTTCAATTTCCATAAAGTACCCCACTGACAGAAAGATTAGTTAAACCTGCTCATGACTGCAGAGGATCACTCAGAAATTGGGAAGGGGTGGAGGAGGGGAGAGGGGGCAGGTAGAGGGAGGAGGATGGAGAAAAGGATCTGAGCTGCATCACTGAGCCTTGCGGGGGTCGAGGAGGCAGCTGGACTCTGCTGGCCGCCCGTGAGAAATGTGAGGGATGTAGGTGTGTGATAAGCAGAAAAACAAAATCCGGGGGTATTTTTGGGGTCAGACCCCACAGGAAAGGGGTGTTCCTCTGCCAGGTCTCTGCTGAGCCACCTCACCTGGCCACAGCACCCAGGGCACACACCAGAACCCCGAGTTCTGTGGTTCGTATTTTGATGCATTTGTGCACGTCCCCCCTTTCCCAAAGCCCCCTCCAGAGCAGCACCCCTCTGAGCGAGCCGCTGAACCCGGGGGTGCTGCAGATCCTCCCCGCGACAGCCATGGAAGCGAATTGCAAATGACATTTCATTAGCGGCTCCAATAAAGCTGTTTTCCCTCTTTTTTCTGCTATGCCCAAAAGCCACCATGATCTTTTGCACAAAGTGCTCTTCAAACCCCAGCCCGAGCCAGCCAAGCTGGGGGGCTCTTACGGGATGGGGAGGTTTGCCTCACATCGCTTTCCAGGTTTTGGGATGGAGGGATGCAAAAGGAGAGGAGAACAGCGGGTGCAGAAGTGCGGGTGCCGCATGTCTGCTCTGGAACAGAAAGATGCCCTAAAATGCTTGGGGGGGGGGGGGGGGGGTGCAGGTTTGGGCTCCCAGGAAAAAAAAAAAAAAAAAAAAAAAAAAAAGGAGGGAGAGTGTCCCGACCTGGCAGAAGGTGTTTAATGCTCGGCAAAGCAGGACTGAGGAGCAGCGTGTGGTGCCGGGGAGGGGACACCGAGGGGACACCGGGGGGACATCGCGGGGAGCAGAGCGCGGCGGGACCGCAGCATCCCGGCCCCGGCGCTGCAGAGGAGGACACAGAGCGAGTCCCAGGCTGCGTGGCCCTCGGTGGGGCCGTGCCCAGCTGCCGGGGGTGGCCGGGGGAGGCCGGGAGGTGCCCTTGGAGAGCGCAGCTGTGCCCCTTCCCACGCCAGCTGAGACCGCGGGCAGCGCTGGGCGGGGGGAGCATCACCCTGCCGAGCTGCCCGGCCCGCATCCCACCCAAAACACCCCGCAAACACCCGCAGCGGGCCCCCCCCGGCCAGCAGCGAGGTTTTTCCCCGTGCAGGGACCCCAGCCCGGTCCCCACCCCGCCGGGACGAGCGGCCCCCGCTCCCCGCCGCCGCCTTGACGTTATTCGGCCGGACAGAGCGATGTCTGCGCGAATCATTTTCAACGCTCTTCCATATTCATAATGGGCTAAATATAGGGGAGCAAAGTGGGAGCTGGCGGGCAAAGCCCTCCCCGTGGTCACAGCCGATGACTTCTCCGCCGAGATGAAATGCTGGCGTCAGCCCCGCCAGCCCCCGACCACGGCGCAGTTGTTCGGGGGTTTATTTTGTTTGTTTTATTTCCTTTTTTTTTTTTTCTCTTAGCTCCCGGTGGCCAAATTCAAAATCACGGTTTTTTTGAGCCGGTCGAGGGAGTCTGTCACTCCCAGCACCCCCGGTCCTCTTCTTCATTAAGCGAGAAGGTTAATGATTTCAATTAGGGAGGAGGCAAGCAGCTAAATGAGTATAAATAAAGCTTTTTCTGAGCCGTGGAGAGGAATGGGGTGGAGATAACTTATGGGGCCGGAGTGGGGCTCCCTTGGGAAAACAGCCACAGCAGGAGAAAGTGCTGTTTATCCCACTGGGATGGGCACAAAAATGTCAACAGAGTGGTGGCTTTTGCCTCCCCTCCAAGGAATAAAGTCTCCATGAGTGGAGACCCTGGCTCTCCTTCAGCCCCACCTGCTCACTGGCTCCAGCAGTCCTCAGCCATGCCTGTGGCCAAAGCTTGATTAAAACCAGAAAAAATACTGTAGAAAGTCAGAACTAGCCCCATATTATGGGAAAAGGTACAAGTTTCCTGAAGTGTCACAGGGCCTTGGCAGCTGTTCTGAAACTGGCACTTACTGTACCAGAAAAGACCGTGGGTGTCATTAAGTGTGGCAAACAGAATTTGCAGTATTATGGATAACTTCTAATAAGGTTTATTCCAGTTTATTAAATCTGCTGGTGTCCCTGCCAGTTTGTGGTGAGGGCTGGGAAGGTGAGCCCAGGCAGAGCATCCCAGGGAACTCCCACTGAAGGAACCTGGGGCTGCCCCTCCCTGTTCCCACTGCACTGAGCACTGCCAGGTTTCCTGGTTCAGCCCCCAGGACGGGTTTTTTTGGCAGGTGCCCACTAGTCTGTGACATCTGCTGGGTGTGATGGCTCCTGGGGACAGTGGGACAGCCCAGGGTGCAGCAGAGGAGCGTGGCTGAGTCCTGGCTAAAGTCACATTCAGGGGTATGACCATGGGCAGCAGGTTCAATCTCCTCTCCTGCTGTGAGCTTGCAATTCAGTGTGAGACAAGGCGAGAAAAGGAATGGAGGGGGTCGGTGTTCTGGGGCTTGAATTAACATATTTTGGGGCACCTGGTGTTCGAACAGCAGAGTGTGTCCCTTCCAGCACAAACAGATCAGCTGCTGCACTGGGCTGGCTTGGCAGAAACTCGGAGTTTGTGCTAAATGCGAGCAGTTTTCACTGAATGCAAAGCAGAGAAGGTGCAGGAGGTTGTGTGTGTGTCCCCCATGCCACAGCACACAAACACAGGCACAAATGTCCAAACCTGCTAAAACCAGCCCACCAAGAGATCCAGTACAGGCACATCTGCTGATGTCTCAGGGACCCCAGAGCATCTCCACCTTCTCCAACCCAAGCTGAACTCACCAGCAGTGGGTGGCTCCTGGTCTGGGGGTGAGGAAAACCCTGGGCTCATCTCAGCAGCAGGGATGGGAATGGTCCATGAGGCCAGGGCTGTGGGATGCCAGTGTCAGGAGGATGATGGTGCTGCTCAGCTGCTGCAGTGACAAGTCGTGCCCTTGGCGTCCTCCAGGACATTTGCCTTTTGTGAGAAACTCAGCAGTATCTTTTCCCTGAAAAAAAAAAAAAAAAAAAAAAAAAAAAATTATTCCGTGACTCATGGAAAAGGTAAGATAAAGTACAGCCCCCACACTTGAATAGATATGTGGCTATTTTAATAGATGAGGCAATAAATAAAACCTGGTAGAGATTTTTCAGGTTTTCATTCATTTTTGATAGAAAGAAATTACTCCTTTTCTTCCATAAATATAAAAAAAAAATGTTCTCACTAGGGAGCTGGGAGCTCCCAGCACAATTTCCAGGTTGCCCGGCTTCACCCTAGGGCACCTGAAATGCCTTTTAAATCCCCAGCCCTGGGAACTGAGAGCTTAGGTGTCAGATAGTAACCACCACAAAGTTTCCAGGTGCCTTGGAGGGAAGCCAAGCACCCTAAAAGCCCCAGCCCTGGGAGGATTTATTTTAATTAGCTCGGTTCACTTATGCCATGCAGTGTTTAAAAATAAGCATTTTAGGCTGATCCCCTGATCTCAGAAAGGCTGAGCTTGGCAGCACAGGGTGGCCCTGCCTGTCTCCTCTGCTGAGTGTCAAACACAGGGACATCTCCAGAGGCTCAGGGAATGCTGCTTCTTCCCTTCCCTTCCCTTCCCTTCCCTTCCCTTCCCTTCCCTTCCCTTCCCTTCCCTTCCCTTCCCTTCCCTTCCCTTCCCTTCCCTTCCCTTCCCTTCCCTTCCCTTCCCTTCCCTTCCTTCCTTCCTTCTTCCTCTTCTCTTCTCTTCTCTTCTCTTCTCTTCTCTTCTCTTCTCTTCTCTTCTCTTCTCTTCTCTTCTCTTCTCTTCTCTTCTCTTCTCTTCTCTTCTCTTCTCTTCTCTTCTCTTCTCTTCTCTTCTCTTCTCTTCTCTCTTCCAGCCAGAACCTTCTCAGGGCCAGCCACAGCACAGCAGAGTCCCAAAACTCAGCCCTGGACCTCCCAAATGCCTTTGATTTCACCTCTGAGACACATTTAGTAACTCACCTTAATATTGATGCCCTCCACACACACAGAAGGACTCTCGGCCTTGGCCAGCATAATTATGTGTTCAATATTAACAGTCTCCATCTGTCAAAGCTCCTGCCTGCCCGTCCTCCACTGCTCCCACAGAACCCAGAACCCTGGGATTTTTGTGCTTTCTGGCACTGACTCCCTGGAGAGCACTGCTTTTGACCTGAAGTCTTCCAAATTTGAGTTACAGAGTTAAAATCACAGGTGAGTAGTTAAATAGAAGTGTGTGATTTCACACGGTGAAGGGTTTGGAATTTGGGACTTTTAGAATATAGTAATAGGTATGGGACAAGAGATAGATTTTTGGGTGTTGTCTCTTTCTGTCTTCTTCCTTCTTCTTCATGTTTTCAGGCAGTAGTTCCTGGTTGGACAGTTAGTGCTGCACTGCAGGTCACAGGTATTTGGTTATTGGGTCAAAAGCATAAATAATACAGGTGTTAGCTCTTTATTGGATTATTTACCTTTAAGACACCTTATAACTAGCTAAATTCACCTCCATTTTGCTCATTTTTCACTGGTAGCTAGAAGTGTTGCAGAACTCTCTGTACTTCAAATATTATTTAATAAACAACCAAGACCGAGCATGAGAAATTTGTCTCCTTGATTTAATCCTGGCTTTGAGTGAAGACAGAAGAAAACAAGGACAAGCCACTAATTAAGTGGTGCAGTTTCCACATTTACACATCTCCAAGCAGTTTAGGGGTTAGGCTGGAACACCAGGAGGTTCCAGCCCTCACCCAGTTCCATTCCTGAGTCTCCTCCTGCCTGGAGCAGCACAGTGGCTTTGGCCAGGCCAAACCAGAGTGACACTTGGTGGCCAGAAGACCTGGGAAATATCATCAGGAGCTCCTTGATGTGATGTGCTGCAAGCTTGGGATGCTTTTGTGGGGCTGCAGATGGCCCCAGCCATGGACCCCAAATTTATTCTTCCCCAGTGCCATGGGGAACTCATTTGTTTGGACACACATGCATGGACTGGGTGATGTGGTGGCCACAGAGAGGGGCCCAAGGGCTCTTTTTCCATCCCATGCATGAAACCCTCTTGTCACACAGAGCTGTGCACCTTGTCCAGGGAAATCACACCATCCCCATCAGCAAACCACAGCCAGGCTGGTGACAGGAGCATTCCCTTTGCCAGCCCCACTCATTGTCCAGGCAGCCCCTGGAACAACAGTGTCTGTGAGGATGGCAAAGCCAGATAAAAGGGCTTTTCCTAGTTGATCCTTTCTTCTATTAGGGCCTTTTCCTCTGGGTAAGTGTGAAGTCTGCCTCTTTCCTGGCTGTTATTAAAAGTCAGGGCTAAAATCCCTTTGGGAATGGAGAAGGCAGATAATCCTCACTCCTTCTGACCTTCTTTCCCTTCTCACTTTGCAGGCTTATTGCAGCTCCCCAGGAGTACCTGCTCTATTTGTTATATTCCTTCTCCTCCAAAAAAAAAAAAAAAATAAAGACCCTCAGAAAATGCATTTGCACCAAGAATCAACCAGAAAGGTCCCAGCACCCCCTGGGCTGGATGGGTGATGCCTTCCAAAAACAGCAGCTACAGAGTCAGCTGGCCATATACATCTTAAACCTACTACAGGGGCAAAAAAGAAGGAAAAAAATTAAAAAAAAAAAATAAAAAGGGCCTTAAACCACCGAACTCCTCTGCTGTTCCTCCTCTGCAGAATAAACAGCTCGGAGCAGTTTTCCTTTGCCTTGCACAGACATCTGTCCCCGAGGCTGCGTGATGAACTGCGGTGGGAGGGAGGTGTGCCTGCCCCTGCTTTTCCAAAAGCCCCCAAACTCCGGGATTTTCCACCGGGAAAAGCGCTGACGCGGCTCGGGAGGCGCAGGGCATGGCAGAGGGCAGGGGGAGCTGCAGGGCGAGCCCCTCCTGCGCTGGATGTGCGCCTTCAGTGGCAGATTAATCCTGATTCGGGGCTGGGAAGGTGCAAATGTGCGTGGCTCCAGCTACCTCTAGTGGAAAGCAGGCAGAAGTGGCTCTGCATCCCCCTCACCACAACATCTATCTGCCAAAAAAAAATTACTTCACCCCGTTATTCTCAGCCCAAACAGAGTTAATGGGGCTGGATGTTGTGGGTTTGGGTGGCTTTCCTCTTCCAGGAACACCCAGGACCTGCACCACAAGGCTGCAGAAGTTGTTTAAGAGCTCAGTGAGCTGCTCCCAGCAGGGATTCTGCAGGACCACAAGCCTGGTTTTCCCAGGGGGATTGGCTTGGCAGGGCTCTGTGACCTCCCTGTGAGGACACCCAGGATGGGCATCCTTCTCCTGGTGTCACCAGCCACCCAGACACATCCTCAATTAGCACTGAGATCTGGATATAAATTAGGAAAAGCAGTGTTCAGTGCAGGAATTTTTCTCTGCAAAAAGCAGAAGCTCACTGCAGAGGTGGATGGTAGCACAGAGCTGCCACAAACACTAGGGATGAGCAGGACAAGCTTTCCTCTGCTTTTCCATGGCATATCTGTGCCCAGGGAAAAAGCCCTTTCACTGGATTTTCTAGCTGTAACCCCATGGAGACCAAACCCCTTTCTTGTTTCTTTCTAGCCTCAAAACCTATTGCATTTTCCACAAGCACTAAGGTGATTTTATTTCAAAAATACACACAAATCCAGGAGCTGACACTTTCCAAAAGGTGCCACTTTGATTGCCCTTGACCAGCAGCAGAGCAGCAAGAGGAGGCAGCAGCTACAGGGCCTCAGTTCCACAGCCCTACAGGGCTCTGCACCCAGGAACAGCTGCTGTACACATGGCCTTCAAAATTATATACACAAAATTATAAAGAAGCAAGAATATTTTACCTCCAGTAAACTCTGGCTTTGCCTGGAAGACACTTTAAAATAAAGTTGGGCCAGGCAGCTGGAAAGAGTGGCAGCCAAACCAAAAACCACTTTTCCATGCTGTTCCTGGCACTGTCACCTGAAGGCAAGGAGAGGAGGCTGTGCCATTCCCCCCTGCCCCCAGGTCCCTGAAAAAAGCATTGCAGAAAATGGTGAACAAGCTCCAAGTGTCAGGGACAAGTGGGGCTGATGGGGAGGATTAGACATTAATGAGAGCCATCTTCCAAAGCATCCATCACTCTGCTTTCACTGGTTTCTTAATGTGGTGGGAACTCTGCCATTGCTGGATTCTTTTTATTTAAAGCAGAGATAAAAAGCTGGAGAGGTATTAATATTAATTAAGAGACAGACATTCACAGAAACTTTCTCTACCCAGCATCACACCCAGCTCTCAGTCCCACTTTAGGGAACAACCAGATTTTTTTTCCAGAAAGAGCTAAATTGTTCTGTAGAATTTATGAGTCTTTGTCACTTCTGCTGGGACTTTTATCCCACAGGGCAGGAAGCAAAGGCTGCACCAGATGAAAGCTTCTCCCTGCCCAGTTCTCTGTCCTGGGGTGTCTTGCAAATAATTTAATAGTAATCCTGCCTAATTTTACCCTTACCTAATTTATCCTTGGCTGCCTCGAGCCTGGCTTCAGAAATAAAAATAGTGAGAAAAAAAAATCATAAATAAAGCCTTGTAACCTTCTGGAAAACTTTTGACTGCTGAAATAATGCACGCAAAGAGGAAAACGAGTGATAAGTAAAAAAATCCACTCAGTTCGAGGAGGCTCCACGAATTGGTAGTGGGGGAAAGGTAACTCTGTGCTCAGCGATGAACAACAGGGCTGTGGGTTTGGGGGATGCTTCTCCTGTGCCCCACAGGTGAGGACACAGCCCCGGGTCCCATTCCTCCTTGTCCCCAATCTGTCGTTCGGGACTCGGCCACGAGATGGAGGCTTCTGCCTGCAGAGAGGAGCAGGGCAGCCTCAGAATCCCCGGAGAGGTTTCCAGCCAGCTGTGGGTCCCCAGCCCTTGGGGACACGCCAGGCGCTGTGGTGCTTTGGGGATGGATGGCGATCTGGCCCAAGGACATTCCCAAAGGTGATGGCTGCTCCCTGATCCTCCCTTCCCAAAGCCAGGTCGCCAGCGGGGTTTGCTGCAAAACCTCGGTGGAAAGCTGGGATGAGCAGGAGGGGATTCTTCATCCCCTTCCCAACAGCACTGCACCCTCGGGAGCCCGGGAACAGGCTGGGAAGGCGAAACGGGACTGGAGTGACCCCACGAGATACTCCTGGATGCGGGAAAATTGTCAGGAATTTCGGTCGGACATTCCCAGAAAAAAAAAACCCATCATGTTTCAGCAGAATTGTGGCACTCTTCACTTGGGATTTTTTTCATCTGGCTAGCAGAGAAATTGGGGAAAAGCAGTCTGGGTGGGTGCTTGAGGTTCTGGTCGGCAAACTGAATCGGAGCAGCAGCACAGCAGGACTAGAGCCCCAAATAAAAATTTGTGTGCAATTTAGAAGGTGTAGATCTTTCCAGGGAGGAGGGAGCTGCCCTTTTCTGCCTGTCTGAACCCCGCACAGCTGCAAGCACAGACGCGGTGTGTCCCTGTCCCCCGGAGTGTCCCCTGGGTGCCCAAGCCACGGTGATGCCAAGCGACAATCCTACTGATTTATAGGGCGGCTGCGGCTGTGTGCGGGGTGAGAAGGGTGCTTTCCCAATCCCTTTCCCGCAGCAGCCCAAACCTGAGAGCACTAAATGTGCTGGAGGAGTGACCCAGGTGGCGCTGGGTGTTTGTGGCCGGTGTGGCTCGCAGGGACACCCGGGCGGTGCCACCCCGGCGGGGCAGGGCGCTGCGGCGGAGGTGATTCATTAGCGGCGGCGAACATGTGTCGGCCTCCACATCTGCCCCTCGCCAGCAGGGCACCGTCAGCGAGGTGTCACCGCGGTGTCACCGCTTTGCCGCTCACCTCCTTCCCCGACGTGATCGGCTGCGACATCCGCGCCAGCTGCTCCGAGCGGGCGAGCGCCGGCCGCTCCCTGCTCGCCAGCCCGGCCACGGGCAGCTCCTGCCGCCCACCTGCCACCTCCGTGGGTGCCCGGGACTGTGTCCCCACGGTCACTACGGGGTCAGGGACACCGAGAGCTGGCACCTGCGTGTCCCTCCCTGATGCTGACAGCAGCCGCGCTATACCCTGCCTCAAAAATCTCTGGATGTCTGGGCTGCTCGTGCTGCATTAGTAATTAATAGGATCATTAATAGCGTGCTGGGGGTGATTGGCTCAGCAAAGCCGCTTGCAGCTGCTCGTAGTTGAGGTGGGACGATGACAAGCGCTCGGAGCCTCTGAACCTGTGCTCTGCAGGCAGAGAGAGAGACACAACTGGCACACACCAGGCTGGCACCAACACAGACGGGCTTTTTATCCTTCAGGAATTTTTAAAGAGCTCGTGTGCCTTCGTTGTCCACGAGTTCCTTTTTGGGAGGCGCTGGGATCTCGCTCTTCCCGGGCATACTGTCTAAAGTGCCACGGCTTCCCCCGGCAGACCCCGCTCTGGAAAACCCCTGTTCAGCATCACTCCTGATTTCCCAATCCAGGTCCCACAAACAATGCAGCCGCCGTTTCCCGGCTCAGCCTGCAGAATAAGCCTGCATCACATCCCTTTCCCTCGCCTGACTGTTTCCACAGAACTTGTAGGAACTTAATTATCTCTGAGACTTCTCCCCCTGTCAAACCAGGCTGCAGCGGGCCAGCAGCCTTCAAGAGATAATAACAGGGACGGACAGGCAGCGAGCATCCTCCGCGAGCAAGGTCAAACCATCCCTCCTCCCCTCCCGCTGGATCCCGGGCCAAACCCGAGCGCCTGGGCAGGACCATCCATCCCTTCCCGCAGCCACAAGTGGGAATTGGGAGGACGAGGAGGCGAGAGATGCTGGCGGCGGCCGTCAAGCAGCGAGCCCGTAATAACCTCATGATGAGGCTGGAGCTGCCGGGCAGGGGCGGCAGGTGCCGTCCTTCTGCTGCCCACCGGCAGCTTGTGGAGCCAGAGCCTTGTCAGGCTGTCTCCTGCCTCTCACCTTGCTCCTCATTAGCTCCCCGCCGAGCTGCCGTGCGGGCAGATGGGGCAGAGCCCCACCGCCGTGCCCGGCGTGCTGCACAGATCCCGAACACTGCCCCTCCGCCTCCCCGCGGGGAAGGGATGCTCGGATCCCAAACACATCCCCGCGGGGAAGGGATGCTCGGATCCCAAACACATCCCCGCAGGGAAGGGATGCTCGGATCCCAAACACATCCCCGCAGGGAAGGGATGCTCGGATCCCGAACACCCTTGCAGGGAAGGGATGCTCGGATCCCAAACACATCCCCGCAGGGAAGGGATGCTGGGATCCCAAACATCCCCGCAGGGAAGGGATGCTCGGATCCCAAACACATCCCCGCAGGGAAGGGATGCTCGGATCCCAAACACATCCCCTCCAGCTGCCCGCAGGGAAGGGATGCTCGCTCTAGCGTGTTGCCCTGGGCAAGGATGGGTGGTTGTACTCTCCAGCTGCCTGGGTATCCCGAGTGCCTGTCAGGAGGATGAGCTGGAAGGAGGAAAGCTCTCATGGCTCTGTTCACACCTCGGTGATGCTGGCCGAGGACAAGAGGACAGCCTGGTGCTGTGCTTGGGTCACCCCGGGGACCCAGGGGGGTTTGGGCAGCCCCAGCATGCATTCCCTGCCAAAGCAAGGCACACATCTTACAGCAAGAGCAGCCAGAGCTCTGGATGCTGCCTCCAAAGCAGGAGAGGGACCAGGGGAAATGTAAGTCACCAGAAAGGACAAGCACAAGCAGAGGGAAAGGGATGGGAGTGGTTGGTCAATTCCTTCTAGACCCCATCTCCAGGAAAGGGGCTCCTACATGCTTCTCCCATATCCTACACCTCTGCTGTGCTTCCAGGGCAAAAGACAGAGCTGAAACACAGCCCTGTGCTTTTCACAAGAACAAAGCAATGCACAAGCCCCTGCATTTGTCCAGAATAAGCAACACTTCCAGGATGGACAGGTATTCCCAGCCAGAGGCTAAGTTATCCAACAGTAAGGCAAGAGTTGAGCCTGTATTTCAGAGCAAGGGCTCCCTGCCATTTATTGCCTAAGGATTATATTGTTTAAGCATCTCCAGCAAGCCAGATCCAGCAGGAGCATCACCAGGTGTGGGGGAGACACTGCTGGAGGCCACAGGCTCCCAGCCCCACAGGGGGACACACTGCAGCTGTTCTGCCAGGGGGGCTGTGTGAGACCCCCAGAAATGCCATGGGAATGAGAATCTGGAGAATGCAGGGATGCCCTCCCAAGAAAAACATCTCATGGGGCTTTTTCACCCCCTCTGAGGATGTGTCACTGTGCAGCCCTGGGTGGGCAGGAGGGAGCTGCAGGAGGGCAGTGGTGGAGCCATGTCAGCGTGGGAGGAGATGGCCCAGGGCATTCCTCTTCCCCAAGAGCCCCAAACATCCTGACACCATCTTTGGTCTTGGCTAGCAACAACACCTGGATCAGAAGCACCAAAACACTGAATTAAGGGAGGGAGGGGCCTCTCCACCCCCCTGCACTCTGCCAGCCTTTGTGCCTTCTGCTGTGCCCAGCTTTTTCCATCAATCCTCACCAGAAATGCCGAGCTGTCTTTCTAACCACAACGATTTCCCTCTCTCCCTGGGCCAATTTGTGTGCTGCTCCCACTGCAGTGACCCACAGAGCCCAGAGCAGCTTCTCTGGGCTCCTGGCCATGCTGGGGGGGTGGCCTTGCTCTTGCTGCAACCATGGTGATGGCCACACCACCGAGAGTCACGGCCCCAAACAGGCCTCCTCAAGCTAATATTTGCCTAAAGCAGCATTCAAGATCACCATGGATGAGCCCTCTCAGTTGTCCTAAAACAAACCAGGACACCTCTGCACAGAAACCCACAGAGGCACCAACAGCAGCCATCTGCCAAGCTGTGGCTGTTCACATCAGGGGAGAGCCTGGCCGTGGAAATAGGATTTCGGTTTTTTTTTTTTCTGGATGTCAAGCTGCACTTGAATAAAGCCTATTTTGGAGGAGCAGCACCAATGCCCCCTCAGTGCCCTCCAATTCCCCCACACCCAGCCAAGAAGCTGGCTCACCTCCCACAGGGATGCAGCAGTGCTGAGAAAACACCTCAGCCCCAGAGCTCAGCTTTACTGAGCTCCTCCACCCCACAGAGCAGACAGGGAATGAGGGGCTCCTGATGCAATCCACGGGTCACATCCTCCACCAAGCAGCTCTGAGTGGGGCAGAAGGAGGTGTTTTTCCTCCTTTTGTCCTGGCAGGCTGCAGGGCAGGGCAGGAGCTTTGAAGGCACGCAGTACCTGAGCAGAGCAGAGGGGTGGGGGGGGTGTGAGCGTACAGAGCTATTAATTAAAACTGCTCAGTCAGATGCTATAGAGAGATTAGTTGTCACATTGTGTTAATGGCAAGCTTGGCAACACTGTGAGAAGGGGCAGGACTGCCCGCCGTCCCCTCAGCTGTTCAAGTGCCACGTTTATACCCAGCCAGAATGACTAATTGGCAGGTTCTGTCGAACAGAAGCCCCCTTGTTATTGGGAAGAGATCAGTGCCTTAATGAAGGAGAGGGAGGAAGGGGATGTGGGGGTACAGAGGAGCTGCTGCACCTCTGTGGCAGAGGTCCATGGGGAGGCAGAGCTACTGTCCTGTCCTTGTGACACAGGGAGGCTGGAAAAGCCCAGAGCCATGGAATGGCACAGCACTGGGTCCTTCAGCAGTGCGCAGTCAGCCCCAGAGCTGGGGCCCTGTGGAGAGATGGAAATACCTTCCTGGATAGGGGGTGATCACAGGGCAGTACTCCCCAGCTCTGCTCTTCACCCTCCTTCTCAGGTGTCAGATTTTCTCTTCTTCTTTGTACTCCTCCCCTTCTTTTTCTTGCTACAGGGAGAAAGGGAGCACAGGAAAAGGGTGGGGAAGCTCCCAAATGGCAGCTCCAGGAGAGCATCACAGCCTTGGCCACTGGAGGATACTCAGTGCAAATACAGAGCTCACCCAACCTTGCCTCAGAGCATGGGGCAGGAGGACCCTGCTGCCTATTTTAGCTGTAATTGCTCCCCTTCTTTCCCACTGAGGTGCCCTTCCAAATTTCCTCACCCAAATGAACTCCTTTTTGATATGGAAAGCACCCCTGATTTGGGCCTTCTGCCCCCACCAGCTGGGGCAGGGATGTGCTGAGCTCCACACCTGGGCACAGTCCTTGGAAAAGCTCTTGGTGGACACAGATGTCAGTGACAAGAGAAGCACAGAGCAGCTTGGTATTAGCCCTGCAACCTTCAAAAGGGTTGGTGGCAATGGGCAATGTTTCTGCCCTCTGATGGAAAACCACACCCTGAAGAAGGAGGAATCAGGGGAAAATGCTCTTCTCCCCATTTTACAGAAGGAAATTCAGATATGGGGTCACAAAGCTCTTTCTGCACCTTGAATCTTGTTCTGCTTGGTTTGACAAGGTGCCCCTTGGAAGAGTGATGGGTGTAAAACTGAGGTACAACATGGCTGTGCCACCCACCCCAGGGACTTACCTAGATATCCCCATCCAGGTGTTTTCCTGAGGTTTTCCAGCTGTTTAGCCTAACCAACACAATCCCCACAGGCCTGATTCTGCCTGGAATAACTGGCTTCCCCCACCCCAAATTCAGCTTTATTTTGGGGATTCTGGCCATGCTGGAGGGCAATGGGAGGGATGCTGGTGTAGAGCAGAGAGGCTTTTCTTCTCCCACACACACTAGTTTGAGAAACTAGTTAAAACTCCTTGAAAATGAGCCTTGTATCAGGGGTCAGCAAGTTTCCAAGGTGCCCTGCTGCCCCAAGACTGCCATGGAGAAAAGAGGTGAACCCCCAGTGCTGCTGAACAGCCCCCAGCCCATTCAGTGGGTGTGCAGTGGGAAGGTGACCTCCATCCCAAGGAGGGGTGGAGGGGCTGTCACCCCTCTGCCACCTCCAGGTAGCCCCAGGCCAGCAGCAACTTGCCCCAAGGGACTTGGGGGTGCCAAGAGTTCACAGGAACCTTGGGTGGGAAGCAGCTTTTTTGACTTGGATTAAACTGCACAGCTCTGGGGAGGGATGGAAAGCTGTTCAGGCATGTTGTGTGCACAGCAAAGCTGGAATTTCCTCACTGTAGCTATTCTAAAGCTGAGCTGGGCATGGTTTGAACTCGAAGCCACGGCCAGTGGAGTGATTCCAGCCCAAATCCAAGCTCTGTGCTTCCATACCTGTTTATGGTACCCAGCTGGGCTCTCTTGCAGTCAGCTCAGTCACATCCCCCCTCCAGCCATCAGGTAGCTCAGCTGGTTCACAGCCAGGGCTGCAGCCTGACTCTGTTTTATTTTTTTTCCAACTTTTCCATTTCACAAGTACTTACTAAGCAAATTTCTGCAAGCTCCTCATTGCCCACCAGGAGGGACAAGACAGGGTTGTATCCTGGAGACTTTGCTTCCTTTGCAACCCAGATTTCTGCAAACTTTTTTTTAGTACTTAATCCTTTGTTCCTACTGGCCTAAGCAGACCCAAGCAAGGAAAGCACTGCATTGCACTGAAAAAAAAATCCCCAAAACCAACACAACCAGTGCTGAACTCGAACTTTTCCTTTGTTCTTTGCTCTTGGCCACTGTGAGCTACTCACTGCCATCCTCCATCCAGCAGCTACCTGTCACAGAAGACACTTTGTTCATGTGTTTGAGGCCAAGTTCTAATCACTGAATGTAATAGGGCAAGATGAGTGATAGATTGACACAATTAATTTCCATGTTCCCACCAGTAACATTGATTTTAGGCCACTCAGTCTTTACAAGTCCCTGAATGCAAGGGAAAACTTGGCTCTGATCTGCTCAGTAAAGGTCAAAAGGGTGCTCAGATCTTCCTATGGGAGCTCAGCTGCTCAAATGCCCTTCAGGGTTTTGATGCCTGCCCCAGTCCTGAGGCCAGGAATTGCCTCTGGCTGCATTTGCTGAGGAAGGGCTCCCTGAGAATATTGTGTAGACACATCTTGGACACTCAAGCCTTCCCTGAGCTTATCCTATTTACTACAACAGTAAAGCCAAGAGACAGCTATTTTCTTATAGAGAAGTCTCCATAACATAACAAAAAAAAAACTCCTCTCCCAAAATAAACTCTTAAATAAACTATTTTAAAGATAGTAAACTGACTAGATTGTCTCTATACTCAATAAGAAAATAAAAAGGTATAAGAAGGAAGAAAAGTGGTCTAAAATTTTAGGTTAGTTCTTATTATTCTTCTTTTAGTGGTATTAATAAGGTTTTCTTTATACCCTTTGAAGTTTGAGTCTACTTTGCCTTCCTCCTAATCCTACCTCACAACAAAGAAATAAGCACATAATTCTAGTAAGTGCACCAACGATTTAGCCAACACCAAACCCACTAAATCAGCCAAAAAAATATCTCAAATTAGCCAACCCAAAGGACTACACCTTCCCATCCCAAGCCATCTGGAAGGACACAGGTCCCATGGGAGCAGCCATGAACAACCAGTGCGAGTTGTTGAGAGAAGAGGGGCAGAGAGGACCTTGCTGGAGACACTCAGGAATGAGGCAGTCAGGAGCCTGTTCTAGCCCTGCCTGTGGCCACTCTGGCTGTGTCCTGGTCTGTGCTCTGGGGATTCCAGGGTGGGATCTGGCCTTGTGGAATTAATAAGCAGAAATTTGCACCTAGTGTTGACTGTGGGACAGTGCGTGATGTACATAATAGAAGATGTTTTCTCCTATTGTCCAATAAACTACTGTCCTGATTGAAGTTTGCAAACCATCCTATAAATATGGATCAGATTTTCCATAAAGTGCTTCTTCTGACTTGGGAAAAATCTGTTGCCACTCTCTGCAAACAGCAACATGGCCTGATTCTTTTCCTTGCAGAGAGCACCACAGTACCGTGAGTGCTGCTGGAAAAGTGAGTATGGAGTGAGTGTGGGGGTGCTAAAGCAGCCTATGAAAGCTGGTTTCATAGCCTATTTTGGGGGAAAACAGAGTTCTTTAGCAGATTGTAATGAAGAGAGGAGGAGATTATTTTCAAATCCAGCCTGGATCCTTTCACGGAGCATCCAACGCGAGATCCTGGCCAAAGATTCTCCAGGACTCCACACTCCCCCAGACCATTCCCCATCCCCAGGCTGCCCCTTGCTGTGCTCTGCCCCCCTCCTGGGTGCCCTGCCGTGGAACAAAGCCCGTGCTAAGGCAGCCAGCCCAGGGCAGGTGAGCCTGGCTCAAAGCAGCCGTGCTATGCGCGGCATCCCCGCGGCCGAGCCAGCCCGGGAGATTCACCTGCCCGCCCAGACAGTGAAGAATTGTTTGGAGCAAAACACTGTGCAATCAAGTGGAGATAGCAGAGGCAATGGGGTCAGGCAGGCTGCCTGGGGCATCTTTCATCTGCAGCTCGGGGAGGTGGGGTGTAAAGCGCGTGCTGGCCGGGCCCAGGGCGCGCTCAAAGGCTGCCTTGTTCTGCCAGCTATCTGCCATCTCTCTGATGTCACACGTTTCATTTGGGCAGCTCACTTCAAAGGCCTCCTTCTCCTGCTGCCTCCCTCCCTTTCTCCCTTCTGCTTTGGGTTTTGCTGGTGGAGGGATAATAGCACAGCTTTCCAAAAATGCATATTGCTCTGCAATTAAAAGAAAAAAAAAAATCAAAGATTCTTCAAGAGCGGCTGCTCAAGTTAACCCAGTTCAAGCAGGGCATGGTGGGACAGTCACCAGGAAACCAAAGTCTCTCATTCTCTTTTACAGCAGCAAATCTAAACTTCTCCTGGCTCTCCAGCACCCCAAATCCTCTTCCACACTCTTCTTTATATCTGGTGCAGGTCCTGGCTCCTGCCAGCCACACCTGCAGCCCCTATCCGAGGTCCAGTTTTGGTCAGAGCTTCTAACACAAGCCACATCAGGCAGCAGCTCAGCAGAGCTGTGGCATCAGGGCACATCCAGCTCCTCAGCCCTTGCTGGGTGCCTTGAGGCACGTCCTGCAGGCTGGAGGCCAAAATACCAGCCAGAATAGCAGCCACAGTGTGCTGGCCATGCCAAGACAAGACATCTTGCTCAGCTGCAGCCTCTTGTTCAACAACTGTCTCTCTGCCAAGCTGCACTAACTTGTCCAACGCTGCACAAGAGAAAGATGGCATTTCAAAGGGCTAATAAGGCTCTGGATGCAAACTGCCTGCTGGGAAAATGTGCATCCCAGTAAGTGAAGCCTAAAGAGCAGAATGCATCCAGACACATCCTGGCCAAAATAAGTATTAGGTGACTTCTGGTTCTTGAGTTTAGAGACTTTGGCAAGGGCAATTTCGAGCTATTTTTACCCCCACAGCCAGAAGCTCTCCAGCATAGCCAATATCTTCCTGCACACACCACACTTCCAGAAGCTGGGGATTTAGTAGGTGGGGGGAAAAAAGCTGTGGGAGGAAAGGAGTGGAGGGTGTGCTGGTCCAAAGATCTTGGACAGAAGCTGTTTGAGCTGCACCACAGCAGCACACCCACTGCTACCTTCACATGGCAGCCACATGGGCATCTGGCAGCTGTGCCTTGGCTCTTCTCTAAGCTGAGTTTTGGTGAGCAACAGTGGGAAAAGGTGCATCAATATTCAAAGAAAAAGATGGGAAATTTAGTAGAGGGAAGGAAAAAAAATCACGTTGACTGCAGACCTATCAGCCTGCTGACCTGCACAAGGGTGCCTGGGCCACAGCCATAACTTTTCTAGATGAAGCCAAGCCTGCCTGAAGGGCAGCTGGCAGCTTCTCTCAGGGATGCTCTGATTTTTAGCTGCCAGAAGCAGCCCCTGAGGGTCCCCCAAATCTCCCTGGCTTTTGCTCACACCCCAGCACCAGAGCTGAGATGTGCTGCTGCCCCTCCTCTGCCTGCAGCCTGCTGCAGCACCTCCAGCCCCACCCTGAGCATCACCTCACCCCACAAGGACAGGGAATAGATGCAGTTTGCATCCAGGAAGCCATTCCCAGACCCTGGGGAAGCAGAAATCCCTGGAGGCCATTCCTTGATGCTGACAGCTGGGAGAGGGGCGAGGTACCCTGAATGGCAGCAGTGTAAGCAGCAGCCTTTGCTCCACAACCCAAGCATCCACAGGAGGATTTAAAGGACTCACAGAACTTACTGGCAGGTATTAAAAGTTCACTGGGGCTGTAATAGCAATCTGTCAGCCTGCTGCTAATCCGTCTTGACAGAAACTTTAAGAAGCTGAAGCGTGTTAAATAGTCCTGGAGTTTGGGCAGAGCAAACACAAGGAGGGTGGTTTAAAGTAAAAGGTGTTTTCTGTGGACCTCTGACTGTGGACCAGTCAGGGTTTGGCTCCTTAAATGTCTTCTCTGGAGGAGGAGAAGGAGAAGAGGAGGTGTTTTTTTAGCAAACACCCAGAGAGCAGCACCCTGAGCAGCTGAGGCTCTGTCCCACGGGCAGCTGGGGCAGGGGCACAATAGGGGCTCTGTGCAGGGACAGCACACTCAGGGATGCTCAGGGCCACCATCTGATGCACCTGCACTCACCTCCGAGTCAAGAATGCAAATAATTCACATCTGCAAATCCTGGGAAAGCCATTAGCACTGAAACCGGATCCGCTCAGCCCACGAGGGAAGATTGCCACGGTTTTGGGAGCGTTGTGTCAGCTGGGTCTGGGCTGTGCCAGCCAGGTGGAGAGCTGTGTTTGTGCCCTCCAACCCAGACAGGACAAAAGCAGCTCGGGGGGTGTCTCCCAGGAGTGTCACACCAGCCACTCACCAGTGCAAAACACGGCTCAGAGTAAGAGCTGCACTGAAGGACAGATCCCATCCCTCTCCAGCAGGAAGGTGAAGCTTCCAGGTGCACTGTGGATTTCATTAGGGACCAGCAGCTGAGATGCCACCCCCAGTAGGTTCCTGCACCAGCAGGACTGCAAACATTCCTGGGGCAAGTTTGTGTGTGCTGGCACTGCTCTCAATGCTCCCTGCAGTAGGTTTGCTCTGGAGCAGATGGCAAAGTTTCATCACCATCTCTGTCTTTCACTGCTCTGTTTCCCAGGGACCTCCTCAGACTTTTGCCTTGTAGCTGGGAGTCGTGCCCCCACCAGGAACTGTTATTATTAGGGTAACTCAAGACCTGCTCACAGGAAGGGTTTTGCACACTGTTAAACTCTCAGTGAGAGCCTCCAGAGGATTTTTCAGCCTCACAATCACTACAGCTTGCTGCTGAAAGAGGGATGGAGAGCAAGACTTTTAGCTAAAATGGGAACTAAAGGACTTTTAGCATGCCGCCAAGACATAGACACCTGGATCAGAGGGAAATAGATCCAATAAATAATGGCATACCCAGCATGGAGATAACAGAGTGAGCAGTAGCAGTAACAAATCTCCACTCTCCAGCACACCACATGTACTTGTGGGTCTCAAATCAGTGAGCAGAACTCCTGGGGTTCCTCCAGCAGAGAAACCTGTTGGCCAGAAGGGCTCAGTAGCAGCCCAGCTCCTGGGAAGCCTGGTCTGCCATGGCTTTGTGAATCCCTCTGGTGGGCAGCCACAGCCCTTTTCTCACACCTCACCTGCAGGTGTGACAACACAATTCCAGCAGTCCAGCCAGGGATGTGCTCCCACTGAAAACTCCCCATGGAGCAGGAGGGAACTAGAGGACAGGTTTATAAATCTCTTTGTCATCCCTTTATGCAAGACCCAGAGAAACTTAACCCCCAAATTATTTTGGCAAGGAGCTGACAGTTGCATAAGCCTTGCCTGAGCAGAAAAGCAAGCTAAAAACATTTCCTGGGAAAGAAAACACCACTTGCCTTGCCTTGCTGGGAATGCAACGTGTGACCTGTAAACAGCAGCTAAAAAGGGAATATGTGTGCTTGGGTGAAAGTTTGAGTAAACTCAAACATCATGACAGATGTCAGCAGGAGCAGGGGAAATAAAGCCCTAAACACTCACTGCCCTCTTAGTAAGGAAGCACCTTGAAACAATCCCAGAGGAATCCACAACTCTGTGATTTTTTTTAAATTTTTTCCCCCCCTCAGCACATTGTCATCATCTTCCCCAGGAGCAGAGCTGCTCCCAAGAAACCAGATCCCCCCGGGCACAAAGCCCCTTCTGTGCTGGCCCTGATGCTATCGGGAGGGGCTGGCCGGGCGCACACGGGCAGGCAGCACCTTAGCTCGGGTGGCCCAGGGCTTGGGGATGAAACAAGACCCCTCCTCCTCCTCCCCCAGCACACCACAGCTTTGAGGCCGTGGTGGGGAGGGCTGAAAACTCAGCATCTCCTTTGCTTATTCATATTTCACAGGGAAGCTCCTGGCTGACACAACTCTCCACTCTCCAGGCGCTTCTGTCAATCCCTTCACAAAAGCCAGCACTGCCACAAACATTTGTGAGCTCCTCACCAGCTCCTGGCTGGAGGTGAGCTGGGCACATCAACAGCAGATTTTTATTTCGAGGCAAGGAAAAAGTAAGCAAGTCAAGGAAACAGCTGTTGAGCTGCAGGAATAATCAATTAGGAGGCAATTTCATCATTTCGAATAAGCTTGCTCGTAATTAAAAGCCTTCTGAAGGAAGTGATTATGCTCTAATTGATGGGAGCTGTAAAGCCCAGGAAAGAGGCAGAGCAATGGTTTGTACAACCATTCCTGGGGCATGGAATAGGCTGCAGGTCCCACCCCTGCTGCCCAGCACACTGCAATGTTTTTGGGGATGGCCCCTGCCTTTGGGCTTCTCCATGGCTCTAGCTCCTTGCCAGAGACTCTCTGATGTTTTTCTCTGGATTCATTGCACTTTCCCCATCCCACATTCCCAGGTAGCCCAGCCTGACACAGGAAAGCCACTGGTCAAACACCAGCCACGCTGGTCTTCTTCCCTGCTGCTGCTTGCAGGGAAGGGCAGGCTCAGCCAGCTGGTGCTGAGAATTGGCCCCATTTCTCCCAGCTTAAATCTGAGCATCCAAGCAGGCTTTCAGGTGGTTCACAGTGCCTCTTCTTAGGCCTCCTAGTCATCCATGATGGGATTTTTCCTTTTTCCTTACAGAGAAGTGACCACCTCATCTTCCCCAGCCACCCTGCTCCCAACCAACATCCCATTTTTTATCTCTGCCCTGTAACCACCATGTCCTGCCTGAGCTTCCCACCCCAGCCTTTGTTGTAAAAGCAGTTTTGGCCCCGTGGGATTAGGCTCCATGTGCCCCAGCCCCCAGGTCTTCTGCAGGGATGTCACCGCTCCTTCCTCACCCCTCCGCCCACTCCAGGAGGAGACAGAGCAGCCAGCAGTCAGTTATAGCTTCTGGCAGGCTCCAGCTAATCCTTTTGGAAGAGTTTCACCAGCCTCCTCTCCCCAAACTCCTCAGGGGCTCTCTAGTTACTTCCCAAATACCTCCACGCACTGGGCTGCGGAGCCAAACCCTGCAAGGCTGGGACACCAGTGTGAGGTTGTCAGGACAACACCAGCAGCCACCCAAGGCACAGGTGTCACACTGCATCTCCAGTTCCATGATCTCATGCTGCATTTTCCAGGCAGTCCCTGCCTCTTTGAGCAGAGCTGCTCACTGTTTCCCCTCTGCTCCTGCTCTCTCATGCACAGCCCCAGGGCTCTTCGTGCTCGCCTATTATTCCGAGCTAGTGTTGAGCACAGACTTGTTTCTTTGCAGATGCTCTTGGGAATAGGAAAAAAAAAAAAAAAAAAAAAAGCAGAAAAAGCCTAAGGCTTGGTGGATACCTCCCTGCACAGCCCCTCCTCTCCCAAGCAGATACTATTGCATCTGGACTGCGAGGAGCAGAGGCGAGAGAGCCAGAGCTGCTGGGGACCAGCCAAGGCTCAGCTCTCCAGAACACCAGTCCTGTCTGGACCCTCAAAATAACATTGGGTAGGAGCAATTGGTTGGGTGGAGGCCACCCAGATGAATAGAGCTGTAGGGCATTGCCTTCTGGGGTCCACCACCAGCTCCCCATCCCTTTGCCACAGATCCTGCCACGGATTCACCCTGCCCCCGGTGATCCAAGCCACCAGGCATCCACCCCTCTGAATGAGCCCCCTGTTCTCGGGGTCATCACAGCAGAAACCTGATCTCCCCTGCCAAGCAGCAGCTCCCAGGGCCCGGGGCAGTGGGAATCTGCCTCTGCTCACCCCAAGTGCTGTGGGTATTTGATCACTCCCAGTGTTTTGACATGGTTTGCATCGGGTACGCTCAGCCTGTGAACTCAGACCTGTCAGTCAGGCAAGCACACTCAGCCTCCACACTGCTGTCTAGGAGGTCTACAGCTGACAAGATAACCTTTTCATGACCAACACAGTTGCCACTTAGAGGAATGGAGAGGAGAATTTGGTCTGATCTCCAACAAGATAAGAGGCTGTTATTCACCTTTTTACACCTGAGGAGCTTCCAACCCTTTTCTTGCCTTTCCACCGTTTTATAAAGAGGTTTTTTATGCCTTTTAAAAATAACTTTTCCATGCAGTTGACCAGCAGTGAAAGAAAAGACTTAGCAAATCCAAGTAACAGCTTTGGACAGCTGGTGTTACCTGGATCTTGCTCACAGACCTACCAGAAAGCCAAGGCACTGGTCCTCAGTGGTTTGAGCCCTATCATGTGTCACAAGATGAGTGTTTTCTAATGATGGGTGACATTTAGTGCCCAGAAGAGTGTCAATGTAGGTGTCAAACATCTGGCAAGTTATTTCACTCTGGAAAGGCAACAGAAACAACCAAAGCTTTGGGATTTTCACACACACAAAAAGAGAAACGAAGCCAGAATTTGTCACATTTCATGTCCAGTTCCAGGAAAGGACCCTGCCTGTGGGTTCCTTGGGATTTCAGAGAGATGACCCATGGGTGTGGGCACATGAGAAACTCTCCTGAAGGTTCTTCTCCCCTAGGAGATGCCCACATCACATCAGAAAGCAGCTCCCAGGGCAGCAAGAGGCTTCTGAGGTGACCGTGACCTGTGCTGCCCACATGGCTGTGTCCCCTGTGCACCAGGATCTTTGCTGGGTTTGGGGGTTCCTCCTGCCCACACCCAGCTGGCAGGAGCCAGCACACTGCTGACTGCAGTTCCATGCTGATTCAGCCCACTCAGAGCAAGGCAAGGCTCCAGCCCTTCACCTGCAGGTGATTTTCCTAGACAGCAAGGTCACATCCTTCCAGGAAGGTTGCTTTCTTCAGCTCCTGTGTCTGTGGACTGCAAGTCTCCAACAAATACCTAAAAACACCACCAAGACTCAAACCCAGCCAGCGTTGCCCAATGCCATTTTGATTTTCACTCCAAGCTCCTGAGCCGTCCATTCATGAAGAGCAAGTTAATTAACATAAAATCACTCAGAGCTGGCTGCCTATCAGTATCATCTAATCAGTGTCCTCAACTGACAAGTAATCTCTGGCTTGATCTTTCCTTGGCCACTGAGCAGAGCCTGAACAGAGGCAGCTTTGTTTGGAGTCACTGGAGACACAAAGGTCAGCTCCCAGCCCGTTCCTGGCATTGCCCTTGCCTTGGGGAGCAAGGTAGAACCTGTTTTCATGTCAAACTTGGCTCTTTTCTTCCTGCCTCTGACAGGAAGGTATCATCTGTCCCAGGGACAGCTGAGAGTGGGCTCAGGCGTGGAGCAGCCCCCCAGAAGGACATCCCAGGGGGACAAACCAAGGGACACCTGACAATCCACATCACCTGCCATGCAGTGACTCCACCACCTGCAGAAGATAAGGCCCAGCCAGTTCTGCTCTGGCAGCATCCATCCTCACCCTGAAATAAGGAACAGGAGGATATGAGATCCAGATGACAGGAGGACCCACATCTGCTACTCCATGGCAAGATTGCAAACTGGGCTCATGTTCGGCCTGTGTCGAGCACAGGGCCAACTGGCAGAAGAACAGCTTTAAAACCATGAATTCTCCTGATTTTGCTGGGCACAAATCCACCCTCATCCATAATTCTGATCATTTCCCAATATTATATACTCTACATAATAATTTTATACACATACCCACATCTGCATCAAGAGACTGTTATTATAGGGTGTCATTACAGTTCTGCAAGATTTCTCAAAGTAGGCAACCAGTCTGTATGACATGAGGGTTTTTATTTGGGGGAAGCAATTTAGCAAGTGTAAATTGGCAGTTGGGCTGATGAAAAACCAGACTGATGCACCTCAAACAGGAAATAGCTGTGGGTGGGGAGGACAAAACTTTTATCTTTGAAACATTATAATAAACCCCCACAAATTTAAAGATGATGTTTTAAGGAGTACCCAAGTGAGAGGAATTTTTGAGGCAGTTTAAATAACCATTAAGGGTTATTGCAAGCCTGGGTGGTGTTCACCCAGCCATTGCCTAGAGCTGATCCTATAAATTGTGCTGGTTTCATGGGCCACAGCAGCTCCTGCCACCAGCCAAGTATTTCTCCAATTCCACCAAGCCTGGTGTTAAGAGAAACCTCAAGCCATAATTTCCCCAACTTGTCCACCACAAAGCAAGTCCAACCCGTTTCCCTGCTGCTGTCTTGAAACAGAGCAAAACCCCAAACCAACCCAGGCAATCCAGGCTGCTCTTGGGCTGCTCTTTATTTTACAACTTGCAAAATAAAAATGACAAGTTTTCTTCTCACAGTCACACCATTTTAGAATTTTTCTTTTTTGCAGGTTGGACTTAGAAAACATTTTCTAACACAGAAGCTGCAGAGCAGGCACTGATGATGGGCAGAAAGGAGCACACCTTGTTTTGAACAACTCAGAAATGAGCTGTGGATCCCCATTTGCTGGCATATTTATTGAACCTCTGTGTGTCTGGGAGCTGTGATAAGAGTAATTCCTTTTGGGAAACACCCACCCATACCTTTAGGGCAGTCCTACCATGGAGTTGCTCATGATCCTAACATGAAGGGCTGGGCTTCATGGAGTGCTAGTCCAGGTGAGAGCTTGGTGAAGACCCCCAGCCAGCCACTCTCACCTTCCAGACCCCCCAGCCTCTGCCTGTTGGCCACACAGGACTCTGCAAGGGCCAGTTTAGTCCCAGACCACAGAACATTATGAGGTCCCACCTCTGGAAGGGTGCCCAGAGAGGCTGTGGATACCCCAGCCCTGGAAGTGTTCAAGGCCAGGCTGCAAGGCCAGGGCTTGGAGAAACCTGGGATAGTGGAAGATGTCCCTGCACATGGCAGGGGGCTGGAGTTGGATGGTCTTTAAAGCCCCTCCAAACCACACTGTGATGGGGTCTATGATTCTGTGAATATTTGATATTGAAAACCCAATAATTTAACATTAACCAATTAAGCAAAAACTTCTCACTACACCCTACCCAAGTCCTTGCTGCCTTGGGAGATGACTCCAACCTTCCAACCTTCCCCTCTCCCAGCCAAGAGGACACAGCCACGCAAGAAAGAAAACACCACGCTTCTCTTTTTTTTCCTTTAACAGAGATTTTTTTTTTTTGTCTTTCAGATTTCACCTTGGTGCGTGATTTCTGACAGTGCTGTCAGCACTTCCCACCAGGACAGGCACCTCCAGACCCTGCTGCACTCAGTGTCAGAGGGACAGCAGCCAGCAGCCAGTGTTTCCAGCCTCACAGCTTTAGGGGCTGTCTCTTCCATCATTTGTGAACAGCAGCACAAAAGGACACAACTCATGAAAACGAGAGTGGGGATGAGGTGAGGGCCAGCTGAAGGCTCGACCCCAAGGAGAACTTTCCCCAGGTTTTCCCACAGGGCTGGTAGGGATGGAGCCAAAGCAGGCAGGGCTGTTCCTGCTTCCCCTGAGGGTGGGGACTTGGGCTGCAGCGTTTCCCAGTGCCAGGACACCAGCTCACACAGGCCTAGCACCCAAATTTGAGGATATAATGGGATGGGGTTGTTGGTGGAGGCAGGCTGGGCCCTGCTGGGGAAGAACAAGTGATGTGGAGAAGCATGGCTGAGCCCTGATGAGGTGGGATGTCCACCAGCTCCAGCACATCCACCCCACACCAACCTCCTGGGACAGGACCTGGCCACCACGCTGTCCCCATCAACCTGCTGGCATAAAGCAGCTTTCTGGACCCAGCCCTGCTTTGTGTTTCAATTGCACCTTGAAACCAGTGGGGCAACCTGAGAACACCAAAAGTAACCAACCCCAAAACCCAAACCTATCGCCTGAAATGAACTGATGCTCCTTCCCTGCCACTGGGCTTTTGCAACCTAAACATAACGCTTATAAAAAGTAAAATTATTTCCTCTTATAACTTAAGTGCATTGAGTATTTCCTTAAATATGGTTCACACTGAAAATAAAGTTACTTTTGCTGTACAGTAAATTTCTGATAGACTTAGAAATAAACTTTTTTTTGTTGATACAATCTGGCAGGCGTGGCCATGCAGCGCAGCACTCCCAGCCGCACGGCTCTGCACGCACACACACACACACACATCCACACACACAGCCCCATCCTCGGGGACAGGGACAATGTCAGGGGTTTTCTAGCTTTCTACACTCGCATGGGAACATCTATCTTTAAAGTCCCTACGTTTAAGCAGCGGGCACTCAAACCTGTTGAGGGAACAGAGGGGGAAAAAAACCAAACCCTGCAGCAACCTTTTCCCCTCGTGTTTCCTTTCCCCAGAACGTTGTCAGCTTTTCAAATTCAAAGCCTGGCTGATGCTGCAGGCTTTCCCCATGAAGATCAGCAGTTTGCTCTTTCTAGAGGTGGGATGCAGCGCTGGGATGCTCCCACAGGAGAACCACCCCCTCCCCCTGCCGAACGGAGAAATTCGTGTCCCCGTTTGAAATTTGAAAACCCACCAGCCAGCTGCAAAAACCACTCCTGTCCCTAATCCTAGGCTCCTAAGAGAAACATGAAACTATGCAACCCATAACTTAACTCGCTCCTTGGGAATCCCAAGCTACAACATTATTTGACGGCATCCCGGCAGCGCCGCTCCCCTCCCTCCCTCCCGACCCTCCTGTGGGGACCAGGCTGCGCTCAGGAGGTGAAGTAGGAGTTCTGCATGGAGTACAGGTGGTCGATGGGGTTTCCCACTCGTGCCTGAAGCGGCCCTGCATCTGCTGTGCCCAGGAAGCAGTCCCCCAGGGTGCTCAGTGAGGTATCGTCGCTGTCCAGGTCGTGGAAGAGGGGCTCGGCACCTTGGGAAGCAAGGAAGGGACACGAGGGGTTCAGAGCCTGCTTCCTCCTCTGGCACCTTGACTGTGCCTGGTACCCCCAGCCTGTAGTGATGCCTCAGGATTTTAGCTTTCATACTTTTCAAATTCTGTACATTATTAGTGTATGACTCTAAACTCCATGTACAGTGTTAGTTAAGTCTTTTCACATTTTGGTCAGACAAAATGATCCCTCTAGCCCTGAAACTCGAGGACACCTTACTGCCTCAGGCCCTGAAAAGTATCAACAAAAGTGAATTATAGGGGAGCAAACTGGGGGAACATAACTTCATGACCTGAGGCTCTAATTGGAAGATTAACCCTTGATATGTAAATGGACCAAATTTATAATTGTCTGAAAAACTCGTGACCATTATCCATTTTGAGTACAGCCCCTTGGGGAGGTTTCATCTGCCTTTAATCTACCTGAGGGCCCTTCATTAAATATATCCCCTTTTAACTTTTCATGAATCCTTTTACCTTTGCCTGTCCTCTGTTTCTATCTAACCCCAAAACAGCATCAGTAACATAAGGTACTTCGGGGTGAGGGAAACCCATCACAACGCAGCATCCCTTGGAGGGAGAGAAGGCAGAGGGAGCATCCCCAGAGCCCTACCGTAGGGGTGCATGTGGTCTCCGGGCATCTGGGGCGGGGTGAGCCCTTGCCGGAAGGGGTCGGAGCTGTAGACACTCTGCTCCATGCCCAGCAGCTGCTGGGGCGGGGCCAGGGCTGTGTAAGGGTTCAGCATCCCCTCCAGCCCCGCGCTGCCCCCGCCGCTCGGCTGGGCTGCAAGAGAAGATACAAGGGAACATAAGGCATTGCTGATGGGTTTTTGGGGTGGATGAGCTCTGCTGGGAAGCCTGGAGAGGGTTGGGAAATGGGGAAACCCAAATGGTGAGGAGGGTACCTGTGCTCAGGCGCTGTGTGTTCTGCTGGTCCTGCTGCTGCTGCTGCTGCCTCCTGGCGAGCTTCTTCATCTGGGAGAGAACAAAGGGAAAAAAACAGGAAAAAACAGAATGAAATGACCCCCTGGACAAAGCCAGGAGGGAGGGAGCCCCAGCAATGAGTGCTGGAAGCACTGGACCCACCTTTGCTCGCTGGTTCTGGAACCAGACCTGCACCACACGCACACTCAGCCCCGTCTCTGCCGCCAGCGTCTCTCGCACCTGGGACACAAGAGGGACAGCGGCGTCTCTCAGCACACCCAGCGTGCCAGGAAGGGTCACATCAGCCAGGCTACGCATGGCTCAGCACCCAGGACATCCCCAGAGCTGGGGGCAGCTGGGATGGGCCCTGCTCCCTGTACCTTCCTGCAGGGCTTGGAGGAGACCTCGAAGGACGCCTTGAACGCCCTCCGCTGCTGCGTGGTCAGGATGGTGCGTGGCCTCTTGGGCCGTTTGTGATCCTTCCCGTCCTCAGCGCCCTTCCCCGAGGCCTGGCCCAGCTTGCAGATGCTGTCCTCATCATCACTTTTGCCTGAGGATGAAAAACAAGCAGGTTCTTTACAGAAAACAGGTGGCGCACACCATGTCCAGCGTGGTCAAAATAATGGGAGAAATTTGAAACAAGCTGGTGTTGGTGGGGAATCTTGTTCTGAGTATGTATGAGAAGATGAGGTTTGGGATCTGCTGCCCCATGACAGCTCAGAGAGTGGGGGAGAGCTACTGCCACTTGAAGTCTGTGACTGCTCAGCCAGCAGATGTGCTTTTGGGTTCTGCTATTCCCCAACAGTCTGAGCAGCTGCAATGTGAAACGCTGGGACAGCTGATCTTCCCTCCACCAGAGCCAGATCTCTGCCTGCTTCACAGCAATTTCCAGCCAGACCACAGCTGGGGACACATCTGGACAGAGACAGAGATTGTGTCTCTGTGCCCAGGCAGACCAAGCTGGGGGAGGTCAGGCTGATGGGTGAGCAGGGATGCTCAGAGAGGGCAGCATGCTAGCCAAGAATCCCTCACAAACACCTCCTCATCTGCTATACCATGGAGGGCAACTCCCTTCAGAGGACAGATTTTTATTCGTACATATAAGGGGTAACTTTCTGCCTGTTATTTCCTTCTTTCTGTGGAGTTTTAAATCTCCCTGAAGGGTCCTTCAGCCTTCACCCCTTAGGTACTCACCGTGATGTGCTGCTCCACTGCATTCCCAGGAATGAGGAAATATGGGAGCAGCTCTCCAGGGCAAGGGGAGGCAAAGATCCCACTGGAGCAGCAAGAATTACTGCAAGAACTACCAGTTTCCTCTCCACAGTACTGGGCTCTCCTGAGTACCAGCCAGCAGGCTGAGAGGGATGGGACAGGGAGATCTCTTCATGCTGGCAGCCCCCAAAAACAGCTGGGAGCTGAGTCTGTCCCCCAGGAATCAGAGCTTGAGCTCCTTTCTTACTCATGGCACATCCATGGCATTCCCACAGCAGCAGGAAAGACAAACTGCTGTTTCCTTGCATGTCCCAGCCCCAGGGATGCAACACTGGAGGAGGTGTGAGAACCCCAGAGAGGGGAAGCCCAAGCTGTGGAGTCTCTGATGGCTGATGGGGCTGAACACTGGCTGCTGCCTCCTCCTCCTCCTGCTCTGCCAAGCTGCTGGCTTTCTGAATACTGGAGGAGTTTAATTTTGATGGAAAGGTAGAGATTTTGACAAATTGTGTGAGAAAGAATGTCAACTGGTGGCTGAACCCGAGCACGAGGTCAGCGCCCCACTCCCCTCCAGTCCAGGAGGGCAGAGACACAGGCTCTTGGGCTCCATCAAGCCCACGATGCTCAAAGCCCACTCCAAGGGGAAAACCCTCTCCTAGCAGCCTCTCCAAGCCCTCCCCCCGCCAACACCTGCTCCCCAAATCCCTCCCAGTGTCAAAGGGAAAGAAGGAAAAGTGAAGCCGGATTTGGCGGGGTATTACTTTTAATTAACTCTCCCTTTCATGCCTTTCCCCACCGAGGAGGGGGGAGAAATTAATGAGTGTCTGGGGCTGCCCCTGACGTCACCTGGGAAGGATGGATATTGTGCGGCGTGCCCTCGCTCCGACCTGCCGGGCCCACATCCCGCCGCCGGGGCCGGGACATTCCTGGCTCAGGAGGATTTAGGGAGAGCAGGAACGTTAGGACGCTTTTAATTGGAAAGCAGGGTCCTCTTTCAGAGGGGCTTGTTTACTTAGGCTGGGCGGGGGAGGCTGGGGGGAGGCAGTAATTGAAGCGAGGGTTTGGGAGATTACAGACAACATATGGCTCGCTTTTTATCTGCGCTTTCTCATAAAGTGGCCCTTGGTGTGCGGTGGATGGGGGAGGGAGGGAGGGTGGGGGGCTTCAAAGCAGCCGGGGGGGACAGGGGAGAGGCTGGAGGAGCTCATCACACCCTGCTGGTGAAGGGCATCCGGGCGTGGTGGGGAGAAGGGACATCACCCTGCACCTCAGTGGGGTCTGGGAGAATCATCCACAGGGGATGTGCATCTGGGCTGCTCCCTGCTGTATCATTGTCCCCAGAGCCATCCAGCATCCCCAGAGGCACCAAAAGCAGACAGGGATGGTGGTGGGGCTGAGCTATGGGGTCTGTGGGGAGATGCCATGGGCCAGGACCCCCGGTCAGAGGCTGCCAGGCCATGTCAGGGGCTTTGGGTTAGGTTTCTGATCAGCCAAGGGGTTGCCTTGCCCTTTTGACTCCCACGCTGGCCCTTCACATCCCTCAGGTCTCAGCTGGAGTTTCCACCAAAATAAGTCTTTCCCCTGGAGGTTTTTGCTAAGCTGAAGCTCTTGGTTTGGCTGGGGCTGCTGGCAGTGGGGCTGGACCACAGGCTGATGAGCCACTGGGGAGGAAAAGCTCCCCAGCCTTTCCCCAACTGCCCTTTTCCCCCACTAGGAACAAGCCCAAACCATTGTGGCTGATTTGCTTTCTCTTCTACATGGTATCTTCTCACTGGTTCTTATTTTAACTGAAAAGGGTTTGTATATCCCAGAGGAAAAAATAGTAATTCTTGAATCAGTTAAGGACTTTCCCAGGGCTAAGGGAAGAGCCAGTGCACTCCTACCTCTCCAGTTCCTCCAGCACTGCATCATCACCCACCAGCTACCCCCAGCCACCCCTCTCATGGATTTGCTCTGATTTTAAACATCACCATCACTAATCGCAAAAAGGACTTTTTTTGTCCTGAGCAAGCAAGGTTACAGAGCTCACACAGAACCCACAAAGACAGTGCTGCAAGACTAGATGGGATTTTGCTGCAGAGGAGGACAATATTAAGGAGAAATACAGGTTTTGGGCAATTTTTGCTCCATATCTATGAAAACCATCCCCATTCCTTCACAGATCTTCTCCCAGCTACAGCACTCCAGTGACAGAGAGCACCAGGCTCTGTCCTGTTCATGCTTCACACCTTAACAACACACTCCTAATCTTGATTTCTACTTTGTTTGAAATCCAGTGCTTTGCTCCAGAAGGGAAAAGACAGCTCCACTTGGCCTCTCCACTGTTGCTGGCAGAGCAGAGAATTTCAAAGGTAAATCCTCTTCCTCCACAAAGCAGACTTTTCCCCAGCGAGGGATTTTAAGGGGAACTGAGAGGCTGGTGAGGAGCAGGGATCTGTGGGGATGGTGTTATCAAGAGGATTTCAGCTAGATCATCAGATCGTTTCCACCCTCCCAGTCCCCAGTGCTGGTATTTCTTACTAAATTTGTCTTCCTGGGAAACATTCGGGTTCAGTTTGCACTGACTGTATTTGAATGCTGGTCAACCTAATCTCTGCCACTTCTCCTGCAGCCCCCATGGGCTCTGCAGTGTCCCAGCAGTGTCCCCATCTGCTGAGGACACAAAGTTTGCAGACTCCCTGCTGCCAGCTCGTGCCTCAGTTTCCCCTTGTTATTAAAAGGGGTGACTGCAGCAGAAGCAGCTCTCTTGTTCTCAGCCTATGAACAGTGAGGCACAGGGGAGGGACAAACCCCACCCCAGCCCCTCCAGGTGCTCAGGGCGGGTCCGGCCAGGGAATTCCCTTACCGGAATCCGAGAGAGCCGGGCTCACCAAGCTCAGCAGCTCGCGCTCCTTCTCGTAGTCGCCCTTACAGAGCAGCTGGCCTTCCTTGAGCACGAACTCGTCGCCCTTCTGCAGGCGCCGCTCGCAGACGCAGCAGCAGAAGCAGCGCAGGTGGTAGACGCTCTTCTGGGCGCGCATCACCAGCTCGCTGGGCGCCACGGCCTCCAGGCAGCCCGCACACTTCACTGCAAACAGCCTGCGGGGAGAGACAGCACGCCTGGGACACCCACAGCTGCTGTGACAGCCCCTGGCTGTGCGGGGGAGTTGTTGGGATGCGCCCCGTGATGCTCTCATTCACCAATGGGGGATGCGGCTTTTGGGGGAAATTTAGCAGTTTTGGGGTTTACCGTGTGAAACCCAACACGGCACAGGTACCATCACCACCACAAGACAGCATCACTTCCACATTGTCACCCCCCTCCAGCTCATGCCTACACCCAAGGAGATGCTGAGACAGCAGAGCTCATCTGTGCCTCTCCACAACCACCTGCAGAAAGCATCCCACCACCCCTCACCCACAAACCACCCTATCCCCACTTGCAAACACATCAGGAATGTCTAATGCATCACAAAATTCTCCAAGGCAGCAAATCTGGGGTTAAGGCCGGTGCCAGACTGAAGACTTGATGTGTCAAAAGGAAAAGGAAAAGCTCAGCTTGTTCCTTGACATTGATGTGACAGTGTTTGAGGCATACCTAATTAAATTGTTCCCAGGTTTCAAGACTCTGGCTTTACACTTAAAAGCCAATAATAATAACAACAGCAATAACACTTTGGGCTGGAACAGAGCTTTTCCCTCTCCCACTTTAAATGTCTTTACTGAGAATGATCAATGATTTACAGATGGGGGAAACAGAGGTGAGAAGAGCAGAGGTGGCAGCATCAGAGGACTTGGAAGCACCTGGAATTAAACTTAGGGCCATATATTTTCAGTCAATGGGATGACCAACAGAGATGTTTGAAGGTAGCAAGCCAGAACCTCCTTGCCACACCCAGATATTAGAGTTCTTGGCTTGGACATCATATAGAAAAAAACCCCACTGTTTACCCAGTCTTGTCTGAAATATCTGTGGGAACTGGACATTATTATTCCCCTGTCTTGGTGACTTTGGCCCAGAAAGAGAAGTCAAAAGTCAGCACACATCCTGCAGAGGGTTACCTCCGAGCTTTCAATCCCTTTTTTTTTTTTTTTCTGTTACAAAATCCCACATAGGAAATGTGCTGAATCAGCCCCGTTCTGACAAGCAGAGGACCAGATATATGCCAAACCCTCAGGGGAAAACCATCAGAAAACGGGGAACTGTTAGAAAAGTGCCTGCTCCCTCCGAGGTTTTCCCCAAACACTGCTGGCAAGCACAAGGGTCTGGACTCTCCCCATGCCAGCCAAATCCTGGGCACACTCACCAAAAGAAGCAGGAAAGGGGTGTTACAAAGTTATATTGTCACCACAGAAAGTGGGAAATCATAAAAAAAAAAAAATGTAGAGGTTAGGGAGTTTATAATTCTCCCTATTGCCATTAGTAGCTTTTTTTTTTTTTTTTTTCCATATTCAGCTTTAATTCCCCAAGTTTACCTACAACTGCCTGTCCCCTAAGATGCATTTCCAACATCCCTGTGACTGCCCTGGGAAGTGAGGGATGTGTATTCCTTGAAAGGGTCATTTTATTCCATGTTCCAGCTCACACGTAACACTGGCTGGCATTAATATTTCTGCAGTCGCTTCATCTTTAATTATGTCTCTTTTATGTCAAAGTGGGGGCTATTTGTATTCATCTGGCAACACATTCTCATCCTCTTTAAATGATGTTTAAACCCTACCTGTTGGGATTACCAACTGCTCTCAGTAATAAAATATTGATAAAATATTCCACTGCTGCCATCTAATCTCCAGGAATAAATGTGCCCAAAATTTGTTTCCAAGGCACTTTTTAGAGAGCCACAAACCTTTGCCAACCAGGCACAGCAGCACCAGCCCAGCAGTGGATGTTTCCAAGCCCAAAGGGTGTTGTACAGCAGGTAGGTGTGAGATTTAGGTAACTGGCTGCCTGATATCAGACACTTAAAGCCCTTTTTAGGCTGCTGAATAAATGACTTTATTCCCAAAGCAGCTCCCACTGAGGGATGCTGTTCAGTCCAGTGAAGGACTCCCCCATCCCTGGGCAATGTGAGCTGCAGAGAAATCTCCATAAAACCTCTTCCATAGTATGAAACCATAAATAAATCCTTATAAACACACAATAAACTGAGACCTCAGGCACTGAAAGGTCACAGGCAGAAAAAACACAGATCTGCCACAGGTAGTAATGGAGAGAGAGCAAAGGGTCTTGTCGGGGTCCCAGCTCCCTTGAGACAGACTGTGCCAGCTACTCTACTGGGACTGGGAAGCAACAGATTGCATGGATAACCCATCATACAGGTAACCCACTCATGGATAAACCCCACTCATGGATGCTGCCCTTTGGGGATAACCCCACAAAGAATACAACCTGCCATAGATAACCCAGCTGGAACCCCCCTGCTCAGCCTGAGATGGGGTTGAAGGAAAATTCTCCTGCAGCACCAGCTCTAACAATTAATTTAACATTTTAGCCTGAGTGAGACACAGCAGCCTGGATCCAGAGAGATTTTCCTCCATCTCTGGGACCTTCAGCTCCATGCCCAGCTTTTTCCTGTTTCACTTATAGCACCTTAGGGATGCTTTAGTTCTCAGAAGGGGTTTTTTTCCCCTCCAAAACCTAAGGTTCTAAAGCTAAGTCAGGCCTGGGTTTGTTTAGGCAGGTGAGAAACTGGCCAGGGCACCAGACAGGGAGACATGGGGATGCCTGAAGGAGGACCAGGCTGACACCAGCAGCTCAGTAAACACCTCACTGAAGCACTGACAGCAAGTGCTGTAAATAAACCCAACACAGCTTAGGAGGAGCTGGAACAAGAAGGTAGTGATGTGGGCAAATTTTATCTCCACACATAGCCCTTCGTGTCTGATCTTAAGAAATATTCTTGTTTCTGGTTTTTTTTTTTTTTTTTTTTTTTTTTTTTTTAAAGTTTAGGTCTCTTTTGAAATGACAACCTGCAGTTTTGGAGCAGAAAGGAGCTGGCAGTGACTTTCAGGAAAATCATGAAGCAAAACATTTGGGCACTTCTGGGGGCATTAGGCCCATCCCTGAGGATGCAGCCCTTCTCCTCACCATTCCTCCTTCCCCACAAAGCATCCCAGACCCCTCTTTTTGGCGTTTCCCATCACGGAAACCTAAAAATACCGCCAGAGGGGCAAAGGCAGCTGTGGGATGCTGCATGCCGTGTCGCTGCCGATGGCTGGGTGCTGTTTGCCTGTCTCGGGGGGGACAGGCTGAAGGAGCCCTGATTGACGGGCGCTTCCCGGCTGCTGTCTGTCTGTCTGCGTGCCCCGCATACAAACGCGGCCCCGCCGAGCCCCGGGGCAGCACGCCGATATTAAATCGTGACGGACGAACCAAGAGCGCTGCTTTGGGAAGGTGAGGCGGCTCTGCTGCCCTCCCTGCCTGCAGTGGGGATGTGGTGAGAGGGGAAGGGGCAGCTCCTGAGTGATCCCGCACTGGGATGATGCATTTTCCAACACCCCAAATTCTTCCTCATCGTGGCTCAGCAGCCTGAGCAGAGCCTGACCAACCCATCAGGAGGTGCTGGGAGCTCCAGCCTGGCCAGAGCCATCCCCAGGTGATGAATCCCACCAAAGTCATGACCCTGGCAAAGGCCACAAACAGCCCAAGGGGCTGGCAGTGAGTACCAGCAGGAGCCAGAGGGAGTGAGGACACAGGATTGAGTTGTCTTGGCACTTGGGTCATCTTCTCACTCACTGCAAGGGGGGACATCAGCACTAGGTCCTTGAGAGGATGGCAGTGGAAAAATGCCACTTGCTGTCAACCCTGCACCCATGGCTTGGGAATGAGCCACTGCCCTGCTGCTGCTGGGCTCACACCCCTGTCCCTGCTCCAGCACTCAGGGAGCTGTAGGAGGAGGCAGAGGTCATGGAGCATGGCCAGGCAAGGAGAGGGATGGTGACACTGAGGGTATCCCCCAGCTGCAGCCATGGGGCACCACGTGGATCCTTGGAGAGAGGCGCTGACACCACATGAGCAGCTTGGAAAGGGCTGAGTCCATCTCAGAGCCATGGAGAGCAGGCTGGGGATGGGAAGCACAACCCAGAGGGCAACTCCACATCAAGGATCCCAGGCACCTCCAAACCCACCCTGCGTCTCCAGGCTCCCAAACTGATGGAGGAAAGCGCCAGCAGCCGCCCTCACTTCCCTCCCTGTGCACCCCAAGCCCTCAGGGAGCTCTCCAGTGGGACAGAGGAGGGATGTTTTCCCCGGGGCTCTTCTCCTGACCCTTCCCGGTCTCCCAGCTCCCTCCCCCCCGAGGCGGGCAAGTGTTCGCTTTACTGCCTGGCAACGGGGCCGGGGCTAAGCTTGCTAAAATATGAGTGTTTTTTGGCTGGAGTACCAGAAGGCTGCAGTCCTACAGAGAGAAAAAAATTGAGCACTCCATGCCATGGCTCCAGAAAGGGGGAGAATTAGGTTTCACACCGAGCAGGCTGGACCATGGCATTCTTTAGTTAATGCTTAACAAACGCCCAAACAAAAGCAGCCAACTTCGCTGCATGTTTGTAAAATGTATTCTCAGCAGATTCAGGTTTATTGGAGAATTCGCTCGCTCTGCAGCAAGTGGCGTTTTCCTTTTTTTTTTTTTTCTCCTTTAATTTCCCTTCTCCTCCCTTCCCCCCCAGCTCAAGCCCTTCTCATTCCTGCTGCCTGAATGCATCTTCCAACACTTTGAGGGGACATGGCAACCGGGCTGAAATGGGCTTATTTCACCCCAGGGGCTGACGTGAGCTTGCCTCCACGGCCCTGGGGTGCAAGTTCTCCCCAGGGTTCAGCTGAGCTGCTGCTGCCAAAAAGCCAAGATTTGGCCTCTGTCAGATTCACCCCTGAGCACTTGACTGGTGGCTGTATGCTCTGAGAGGCCAGGAGAGTGAGGAAGGGAGGTGAAGGCTGAGACTCCTATTTTTGGCCTCTCTTCACCTCACACAGCTCTCTCAGGGTCCTAACCCAGTGGTTCTACCCCACCCAGTGTCCCACTGTGCCATGAATTCCCTGAGAGTTCATCATGGCAGTGGATGCCACTAAGCACAGCTTGCTCTCCAAGGCAATGGCTGAGGTGTGGAGGAGGGGGCAGCCCCATACAGGGACCCAGAGGCTTTGAAGAGGTTAAACTATGGGGTCCATGCATGGGTGTTCTGAAGGAGCATCCCTGAAGTATCTTCTGCTCTGATGCAAGTACTTAGGCAGGTCCCATGTGCCCCCTCACAGGACTTGGTCCCACAGAAGAGGACACTGGTGATGAGGGACACGCTGGGGAGCTGGTGGCAGAGAGAAAAGGGGGGGCAGCAGAGGACAGCGAGTTGATGCTGGGCTGTTCAACCCTCCTTCTGCTACATGGGAACCATCTGAGCTTTCCCAGGAAAGGGCACCTTCGCGCCTGACTCCTGGATAGGGTCCAAAAGTGGTCACTTAACACCTCCTGGACCCTCCAGAGACCACGGCGTGACACGCAGGGGCACTGCTACAATGATGGGGTTAAGTAAACAGACAAACGAAGCCTTCCCAGCCAGCAGCCGCTGCCAAAACACACCAGCAGCCCTCAAGCCTTCCCTGCATCCAAGTAAAAGGTCGAGCAAGTGAGTATCTTCCAAGGCTGTTTTGTGTTTCTCCATTTCTGATCACGGACACATTATTAAGACTTTCACCAACAACGTTCTACAGCAGCTGGCGGCTCTGTCTCCCCTCCAGGAGCCTGATAAAAATCCTCTGCTTGATTGCAGGAGTGGCAAGAAAGTGATCTCCTGGGCAAGGCCAGAAGGCCAAGACCAAAATGCTGATTTCCCCCCCCATTTCCCTAAAGGCCAGTTCTTTTTGTGTCCCCTCCACCCTCAATAACAGTGTATAGCATCAGACGGGGAGTTAGTCCCATCCCAGCACTGATGAAGCAGCAGGTTTTACAGGAAGGGATGCAGGTAGGAGGGGGAAGAGGCACACACACCACCACATCCAAACCCAAATGCCATCCCAGTGAAGCCAACCCAAGGATCAATCCCACCCAGCAGTCCTGCATCCAAGCGATGCATCTCCCACCAAGCTGAATTCTGAGCAGCGACCCCCCCCATCCCCCCCATGCCCCCAAGAAAACAAGGATAATTGAAAAACCACAATATCACTAGTCAAATTTAATATTGAGAGTGAGTGAGCGGGAGCCAGAGGTCAGAATTAATTACACCCCACCATATTTCAGCACGCTGCTGCAGCTCCGTGTCCTTTCCTTGGGGAGCAGTGCTTCCACAGAGAGGTCGACAGACATTATTAGAAAGGACTGATTTAAACGTACCCCCAGGAGCTTTTCAGCTTGTCTCTTCAGAGCCTTTGTTTGTACTGAGATTAATGGAGAGGCAAATGATGGAAAAGCAAAGTCACCAGGAGCAAGAGGATGTGCCATTGCTGCCGCCACCACCCCGATTTGGCTGGCTTTGTGAGCGGGGCAGGAATGACCAGGAGAGAAGGAAATGCTGTTCATGTCATTCATTTTGTGGATAAAAATGTGAAGATCTTGAAAACTATTCCTTTTTTTGTTTGTTTTCCAAGAAAAAGATACCCTCGCTGAAGCCTCCTGCAGGCTGGCTTTCCTACCCTCTTGGGGATTTTACACACACGCTGTTTTTTGACGTGCTGTACCACTGTGGGGGAAGGAGCTATTTTCATTCTGCTCCAGATTAATGTACTCCTCTTGCAAGTCATTATATTTGTTTCTGATTCTTTAAAAAATCTCCTGTGATGGGAATTAATACAGGCACAAACCAAAAGTAAACCTTTCTATTTTCCATTAAAAAACCCATCAAACTAACAAACAAAAAACAAAACCAAAGTAAAGGAAAGGTAAAGCATTCAGATCAAACAGAGAAATCCCATTCCTTGGGCACCGTCAATACTTTACTGGTTTGAGCCCTGAACAACCTGATCCATACCCAAGTGAGCCCTGCTCCAAGCAGAAGGATGGAGAAGATTTCCAGTCCTTTCCAGCTCCTTTCTGACACCATAAATTCACCTCCACCTCTTACCAACAGGTTCAAAAAGGGATCAGGCAAACCCAGGGGACTGAGTTCAACACCTGCCTGGACCCACAAATCCAACCTCATCTTCAGGACCCCCCAAATCCCTGCCTGCCCAGGACAGCACGGGCTCCCTTGGCCTTCTGAGGCTTTCCTGGAGCATCACCCACTGAGGCCAGAGCGGGTGATGCTCCAGCTAGGAGCTGCTCTCCAGTCTCCTAGGCTACAATCAAGGCTTGCCTTTTCCTTTATTAAACAGCAAACCCACGTTCCCCCCAAGGACTCTGCGAGCATCCAGGGATGGGGCTGCAGGAGCCGCCGTTTCCCAGGCGTTTAAAATTCACGGGGTGTTTGCGCCAACGTGCCGACGCGGCAAATTCTCATTAGGAGGCGGCCAATATCCTGTGGAGCTTCCCGGCGCTCCTGTGGCCATAAAAATCGCTGGGCTGTATAAAAGCCAAACAGAGCAAAGCCAGTCGGACACAGGCAGCAGCTGCTCCGGAGCAGCTCGGCAAACAGAGAGTGGCGGGAGCGCGCCGGGAGATAGCGCTCCGCCGCCCGCCTTATTTCTTGCCTTATCTCTCATTTCCCTCAGCCTTTTGCATAAATATCACCTGCGAGTGTTGTCAGGTTGTTGGGATGGAGTTGAGGGTTTGTTTCTGGGGTTTTTTTTTGTCCCCTCAGTGGCGTTTCCACAATGGGAAGCAGCTGTTGTGGCTGCTCCGGAGCAGAAGCTGCGCTCGCATGGAGGTATCTCAGAAGAGGCATCCTTCATACATAGCTCCGTGCACTAGAGAGCACTATAACATGTGTTTCCATGAAAGTTTGCTAGCTACTCAGCTAAACAGGCCTGCTGGAAATGCCAGAGGAATATGCTCTGGAATGAATGGAAATATTCATCTGAAATGACATTAAATTTAAGCCATCTTTTCTTTCTCCCCCCTCCTAGCTCTGCTGAGTTCCTGTTGCTGCTCTCTCCTGTTGTGTGCTCTCAGGATGGGGTTTTGGGAGAAACAAATGTTTGGGGTGTGTTTTCCAGCCTCGTGGCACTTGAGACAGGGATGAGATAACAGATGATGGTACATGGGGGGGATTTCATGCCGTCAGTGGTGTGAGGAGGCAGAGGCAGAGCCAGTCCAGCCATGGGTAGCAGCTCATCCTCTGTGATCCCTGCTCTCAAATGATACCTCAGACATGGAAAACCTTTCGCGGGCCTGAGCATCAGCTTCTGGGAGGTACAAAGCACCCTAGAGTGGCTCAGTCTTACAATAAGAGGGATAAAACCTCAGGAAAATTTTACTATTAAGAGTTCAAAATCTGCCTGAGCTTCTCTTGAGCTTTCTCCTCTTCAGACTGAGGAAGTTCACATTTTTAGCCAATGTTCTCTTGAAAGGTCGGTATTATACCATTGCAAATCCAAACATCTTTTTTATTTCTGTGTAGTGAATGCATTCCAAGGTGATTCCAGAAGCCCCCAGAAAAGGCTCCAACTGATTTCAGTAAATGACAAGAGGTTCCAGACCCTGACACCAATCAGAGGGGTCAATATCCATCATAGGGAGAAGATAATCAAAATGCTCCAAAGTGGCCTAAAGATGCTTAGCACTGGAGCTGGTTAAGAGCTTCCCCATAAAATAATTTTCCTTTGTTCTACTTGCACTATTTTATATATATGTGTGTGTATATATACATGCACACATACATGCATGCATGAGGTATTTCTTCCTGAAAAATCTTAGCTTTACACAGAGATTTTTAAATCCAGCCACGAGCCTAAGTTCAAGTCACACTGCAGGGCTGTGCCCAGGGATGCTGAGCCATCTGCCAAAGAGGGACTCGGGCACTTTGCTCCATCCAGCCAAAGCCCTGGCTGGATGCCATCTCACCACTCCCTATCCAAAACCTTTTTCTGGAGCTTTTTGATCTAAAAACATATATTTTCTTTTATCTTTGTTTTTATTTTCCCCTTAACCATTTGGATTTTCACACCAAGGAGCGCTGAGGCACCGAAATGTCCTTCCAGGCAGAAACTATTGATGCTCTTTCCCACACACCCCTCAAACCCACAGCACCCACAACTCTCCCCAATGCATCCTCATCACTGAGACACCAGAAAAGGCTGAGCAAGGACATGGCAGCAAAGAGCAGAGACCCCTACAAGAGGAGAGAAGGGTGCAGGGACACCCCTGTCCCCTGTGCCAGCACTGGGTTTATACCACAGTCACGGCTGCAAGGGTACAGGGACAGTGCCCAGCTTGCCAGGCTACCTGAGACAGGTCCCAGCGCTGTCAAGGCAGCAGGATGAGCTTTTGATGAATTAGATGGCAAAAGCAAACATGCTTTCTCTAGGAAACAGGCTCCTGCCACTCGTCTGCTCAGGGTTATCTCAGCATCGGGGGCAGCAGCTCTTCCCGGCAGCCTCGGGCGGCCATGGAGGCAGGATATTACTTTGTTGCTTATTCATTTTATTGCTTCTCCTTTCTAAATATTTGCTTGGCAGGGGAAGGATTCCCTTTACACCGTATCTGTTTTTACAGGTCAATTGAATTTCTGGTGCTCTCAATCCCTCTTTCCCTCCAATTGCATTTGCAAAACAAATATTGATTGTACCAATTAGCTGCGAACCCCTCGCAGAAGATATCCCAACGCCTTCGTTTGGGAGAAGGCTCTCCCAGCAAGTGACAGTGGGATCTGAGTTCCAAATTCCACCCACAGCAACCAGAAATGTGCCCAGGTAGGAGGTCAGATCTGACCAACTTGTGATTGTCAAATCATATCCTTTAAATTAAAAAAATTAAATATTTTCCCTCAAAACGTCTCTAGGGTTTGCCTGTGCAGTGTTGGGCTTTTCTGAGTTGCCCCACATCCAACCCAAGCACCTCATCACACTGCTCTCACTGCTCCAGGTTTCATCTGTGACTTCCTTCAAAGGTTTTGTAAAAATCCACAATTGCCACAGGGAGAAAGGAAAGACACCTTGGTGGATAAAACAGTGTTAAAAACTCGTTGGGTTTCGCTCTGGTGAAGTCTAAACAAATGTAAAGAGAACAAGTGAGGTGACTGCTGCCAGGCACAGTGGGGATTCTCACCCTTTGGTGACTGTCACTTCTGCCAGCTGCCACTGGGACAGGGCACTGGCTGGGATGGTGATGCCAGCCCCGGTGTCACTCCAGCTGTGACACAGCCCCACAGGCTCCCAACCCACCGGTGGCCACTTGCAAAGCGTTCAGAGCACACTGTTAAATGTGTCCTGCCTGTGTCAAAAGTCACAGCTCAAGGCAAAGGTGCAGGGGGTGCAGGAAGAGTGGCAAGGGGGAGCTGATGGAGGAGCCAAGGAGGTGGGACATGATCAGCCAGCCTGTCTGCAGGAGAGGGGATTGGAGCAGGAGAGATGCTGGGATGGAGGAATCCATCCCAGTGAGGATTCCCAGGCTGCTGGGGATGCCCAGCCTCCAAAAGGTCTCTTTTCCCAGGTTTCACCCTCAAAACAATGCTGCAAATTCCAGAAATCAGGGAAAGTTCCATCCCCCTCCACATCCCCTGCAGCCCAGGGAAGGCAGATTGCCCAGCCAGCCCCAGAGCACAGGACTGGCCCAGCACCAGGGGGAAGTGCTTTTTCCCCCCCAAAAACAGGGATACTTTTTTCTCCACATTTCTCTGAGTTACAGCTGGATGAGTTCAGGTTCCCATTGCAGTGCTGGGATAAAATGAGACAAGAACATAGAGCAGTGGCCTCCCAAGAGCCAGACCAGGGTGCAGATCCTGGCACCCACGGGGGGTCAGGTCACCCCAGCAAACTGGACCAAGGCCAGGACAGAGCTGTGGATGTGTAAGATGCTGACACACAAATATGAGCCAATCCATCTGATGACAGCATGCACACATCCAGCGTCCCGGGGTGGAGGGCGGGAAGCAGATGCCTGGTTAGAGAAAGGAGGGACCAGCCACAAACCACTCATGCTCCTCTGCAGCTTGAACTGCTTGTTTGGCTCTGTGTTTTGGGGCAAGGCCCATCTCTCAAGTTTAAAGCAGCTGAATTGAGCCCAAAATCTCATTGAGTCATCCTGGAGCTGGTTCTGCCACCAGGCTGTTCCATCCCAACACGAAGCCAATGATCCCCTTTGGGGCTACGAGGAACTCAGGGTGAGAGAGAGAAGAAGTAGCCCCCAGTGCTGTCAGCTCCCAGCATCTCACCTGAAATGGGTGACAGTGGGTACTGGAGGCTCTGTGCTCACAGCTTGGAATTGGGTGAGAATCCACCTTTTCACTCTTCCCCAGATACCACCTCCCATTTTAAATGGGAAAGGGAGCTCTCAGGCTGGCAAGTCCCACAAGCTTGGAAACAACAGAAAGCTTGGTATTCACCCTCAATCCACGTCAAAGGACACAATGGGAAAACCAAGGTCAGGAGCAGTAATTTGTTTTGCCAGCCTGTCTCCTGGACACACAGAGCAGAGGCAGCTTGAATCCCCCTCCCTCGTGTGTCCCATTCCCTCTGGGTGGCATCCCTAAGAAGATGCCACCATGCCACCTCCCAGCCTTGCTGAACCCTCTAAAGGTCAGCACCGACGGCATGTCCACCACATATGGTTATCAGTTCTCCGTGGGTCCATCCATCCCTCCACCACAGCTGGGTGAACAATTCACAGCGCATAAATTTATCTAGCAGATCTCAGCCCACGTGCTGTTTGCTAACAGTCTGTGGAGAGGCTATATTTTATCCCTTTGGGTTTCTTGGCCAGCATTCAAGCTCCTGACCCTGATTTATTCGCAATCGGTCAAGAGGCGCATTTCATCTCCATAGGCCACGTCTGCACAGAGCTATTCGGAGCACGTGGCTCCATGTCCCCCAGCAGAGGCAGGACACCTCTCCACAAGCAGCCCCAGCTCTCTGCAGCACCTCCAAGAGGCGAGCAGGGGGTTTTGTGTTCCAAACCCTGCCTGCAGAGAGCAGCGTGGTGGGAGCAGACTGCACCTCTCGCCATCAGAGCTCCAGATGCCAGCCCAGGCTGGCCCCCTGCCTGCCCTCAGCCCCTCTCCCATCTCCTTGCCCACCTCTCTGCCTATTTATAGCCATGGAAGACCTTTCACAGTGCCCAAGTAGCCAGAGAGTTCAGTGTATAGGCGGGATGGTAAATGCCACCCTTCGACTTTCCAAAATCCTTCCCCTTCTGCCTCCCAAGGGAGCACCCACCGAGAGTCGTAACCCTGCCTTTGGGACAAAACCTTGGGACCAGCTAGAAAGTGTCTCTCAGAGCTGCACCCATCACCAGCCTGGCTCTGGGGGGGTTATAAAGCACCCTATGCTGGGTCTCAGCAAGTCCTTCCTAGGTAAACAATCTCACACACGTGAGCATTCCTCTGTGAAACAAAACCAAGGTGATGGGAGAGGTACAGAGGAATCCACAGGATTCAGGGAAAAACAGTGAAGCACCAGTGTTAGTAGTGTGAAGGATCAGGGTTAGCATCAGCCCTATCTGACATCTTCATTGGCAATTGCAATTAGGGACTAATTAGCATGTTAATAACACTCGTAGAAGATAATAAACTGGAGAGGATGGAAGGGAGCAAGGCAATCTGAAGGGGACCCCGGAGAGATGAAAAAAAAAAAAACAACAAAGGAAATTCAGCTTGGAAAAATCCAGCTTCTGCAGTTCAGGGAAAAAACATCCGGAGCAGATGCTGCGGGAGGAGGAGGGAGGCGGGAGGAGGGAAGCAGAAAGAGGCTCGGTGTGGGAGCACAAGGGGAGGCAGCCCCCTGCTTCCCTGTGAGCCAGGGCAGCCTGCACGGCTTCACCAGGCAGTGGGAGAAGGAGCAGCACCTGATGGTGGCAGAGCAGCCTGCTGGGGTGGGCTTTTCCTGCAGGAAAAATTATATTCCCAGTACAACCATTAAATGAAACCTGACTTTGCCTGGAGCTGTTTCCCCCCACACACCTGGACTGGCCACACATGGGAAAGTGAGAGGTGGCAGAGCTGTCACCTTCCCCTGTGTGGGCAAGGCAGGGGGACAGCAGTGCAGAGCTAATGGCTGTGCCCATGCTATGAAAGGAGACCCCCACACCCCAGCTGGACATGGCAGCAATTCCTCTCCTCCTCTGCAGAGCCTCACAGTGCCTCCAGCTCTCAGCCTCTCTTGACCAGCATGATGTGCCAGATGCCCCTGTTTTTTGTCAGGCTGAGGCCTCTCTTGTTTCCTCCACCACAAAACCCCCAGATCCACCAGTGAAAACTGCCCCATAACTGATGGGACATGGGATGCAGGGTGGACCCTGAGAGTGGGACACCTTGGTGATTCCAGTCCTGGCATCACAGCTAGCCTACACTTAATAGTGAAATGGATAGAACTGTTTTCTTGTTGAGAAAATCCTATAATTACTCAAATGACCAAAGTGAGGTAACCGGAGTGCCTTTCCTACAGGGATCCTCAGGGACCTGCAGCTGCTGGCACAAACCCTGTGGATGCAAAACCAGGCAGGATGCAAGCGCTCACAGTGGGGAGGATGGTGGGGCAGCAGCCTCTCTCACACTGCTCTGCCTCAGGAGATACAAAGCAAACTGCATGAAGCACCCCTCCAGCAGCAATCTGGACTTTGCCCATCCCCAGATGCAGAGAGTGAAGAGGAGAGCTCAGACAGTCTTGCCTATCTTTGCACCAACAGCTCCTTGTGCCAAACAAAAAGCAGCAGCCAGGACTGCAGGAAAGGGCTGGGCCCATTACAACCCCCTTCATCCTGAGACACTCTTCTGCCTCTCAGCTGGAGCCCTACAGCACCAAACCCCCCAGGTGGGCATCCTTGGGAGTCCCTGTCTCCTCTCCCAGTGCCTGATAATCCAGGCACACCGACCAGGACCTGAGTCACTGTCACTTGTCCCCACCACCTGGTGACAAGGAAGGTCACACCAGCCGTGTGTCACGGTGTCTCCTCCAAACAGCTGCTGTCACCCCGGATGTCTGAGCACTCCAGCCCTTCCCTGCAGCATTTGGAGGGTTTAAAAGCACAACCAGTTCAAAGCAAAGCTCGAATTCTAACCCACCAGGACCAGTGCTTCAGCATGCAAGAGCTCTGGGCAGCTGCCCCACATTGGGAAGGGGCAAGAGTTTTATTGCCCAAAGGGGAACTGAAGTGGTTCCTGATGCTTGAGTGCTTGGAGGCAGGCAGGGAGGAGGGGAGAAGCTTTTCCATGATTTGTGGGCTGCTCTCAGGCTGTCCCTGCTGCCAGGTCTTGGGCAATTTGATGACTTTTGTTGCAAACTGGAAGAACAGGAGACATATGTGAAGGAGGAAACTTGCATTCCTCTCGCCTAAGAAATCCCTTCTCACTTTCCCCCAAATCACACATACACCCAATTCCAGCCTCTCTGGGCTGGCTTGGACACCAGCTCCCCTCCCACACCCAGATGACCTACTCATCCAGAAATGGCCAGGGCCTGCGGCTGGGGCGTTATCCTCCTCTCCTTCCCTCCCCATGTCCTGCCTGCACAGTCCTGCTGACAGCCAGGGCAGGCAGGGGAACCCTTCACCTTCCCCTGCTGAGCCAAGCAATGGAAAACACCAGATAAAGAACAGCCTCTCCCAGCAGCACCAGTGCAAAGGGGACCTCAAGCCCCCAAACTCACCCCAGCCCCTCTACAAGCTGCATGCCAAGCACCTCCACACCTCCTCCTCCTCCTCCAGAGATGTCTCCAGTGGCTTGCAAACATGGATGTTGTGTTTCTCTGTCCCTATTCCCAGAAAAAAACCCCACACCTGGCACTGTCTGCCTCTAGGAATGGTGATCCCCAAAGTCAGGCAGGGATGTGACTCACAGGGTGGTTGGACACAGTGATGGACGTGGCACACCGTGCCTGGATTTCTATAGTATCTCCCCTCCCCAGGTGACTCCTGTGTCCCTGGAAGTCCTCTGTGGGATGCAGAGGTGGGAAAGGACTCACACAGGGCTGAAACACAGCAGTGACATCACCACCTCAGGCCACCAGGCCCTGCACGGGCAGGCAGAAAGCCAAAGCCAGCCTCGGTCCCTGTGACAGCCTGCAGGGAAGGAAGGCACCAGGAGGAAAATCATCTGAGCACGGACACAGCCCAAATCAAAGCCATACAGAGCCCTTGGGTAGGGAACCAACCACTGACACATCCTCCCTGCTCATCTCCAGAGTGCTTCCACTGCAGCCTAATGCTGTCACCTGCTGAACACCTGCTGGGCTGATGCCTCCTGGGGTGGCCAATGTCAAGAGTGACCTGTGTGCTGCCAGAATGGAAAGGTCCCTCCAAACTACCTCCTGAGAGGCAGAAAGGAAGGGACTGCTTTCAAAACAGCCTTGTGACCATCACCAGGTAATTCCCACCTCTAACTACGAATCACAGAATATGATTTTAATCACTGATTAAAAACCTGCCTCCAATGGAAAACCCAGTCCCTCAGGGCCAGCCCTGGGGAGCTTCTCACTGGTGAAAAGGTGAAGCTGGGACCTCCCAGGAAAAGTGTGGGGAGAAGCCCAGCAGAGCTGGGTTAAGCAAGACCCTGCAATCTGGCCACGGGACGTTCGCCTCTGCAATCTTGGCTTTGCAATGGGTTCACAGGTCCATTTAACAAAGTGAGACAGAAAATTGGACACCAGTGCCTGCTCAGTGCAGGGAGAGCCACCCTGCTCCCAGCCCATCTCACAGGGGCCTCCTGGATTTCTTTTAAATGGAGAATAAAGACAAACCCCAAGCTCAGACCCAAATTAAACACAACCTCACACGTGCCCAAGAAGAAAGACCAGCAGTAGAAGTGGAGTACAATCCTCACAGAGACTTCTCCATCCCCATTTCCACACCCTGATGAACACACGGCTTCCCGCTTGGGGTGGGACTCTTCTGGGTAAGAGGAGAAAAAGCTCCGGGGTGGATCCTGCCATTTCCTATTCCAGGAAGGCCAGAACCCCTTTGAACTCTGTCCTTCTGCTGGAGAGAGTGAAATGCAAAAAACACACACCCCAATGCTAATTTAGACTCACACCTTCCCCAGTGTAAATCCTGAAAACATCACTGAGCCCTGCGTGTGCCAGGCAATTCCACAACACAGGGACAAGTGGGGTGGGATCTGCTGCAGCAACAGCAGGCAGACAAATATCAGCCACTAGATTTGCTCTTTCAAGCCCCAGTGCCTTGCCCCAGGCAGCCAGCAAGACTATTATTAGGACTCCAGGCAGCCTGGCCTCTGACTGCTCTCCCTGCAAGCGCTGCCCCATGGAAGGATGTGCAATTCCCACCACGGTAACCTCATTGCATAGATATTGGATTTGGGAAATACTTTTTTTTTTTTTTTTTTTTTTTTTTTTTTTTTTTTTTTTTTTTTTTTTGCTGCAGGCGAAACAGCTCCTTTCCCACACCTGCCCTTTCAAATGAGAGCAGTTTAACACTGTTTGCAGAGCTAAAAAAAAGGAAAACCAACCAAAAAAACCAACTAACCATCAACATCCCTAAAGCTTGCCCAGCCCCATCCCTCTGGAGCAGGGAGAGCTGAGAAGAGCACAGCAGAGGAGATAGTGAGCAAATGAAAGGCATTTCTGGAAGGGGGAGGCAGCAAACACGCCAGCATCTCCCTGTGAAATAGCTCAGCAGCCCCATCCCTGAGCTGGGGAGCTGGCAAGGAAGGGCTGGGCTCCCCCCAAAAACCTGCAAACAGCTTCAGGACTGATGATGGCAGGAGAGGAGAGATGGATTGCACACCAGGGCAGCTTGTGAAAGTGAGATAGGCAGCGCCTCCCTTGCTCTAACAGTTAAATATCTTTGTGAAGCATCTCCCTGAGCTGGGGTGAGCCCAGCAGAGGCACAGAACCACCCAAGACACTCCCACAAAAGGCTGCAAGGCATGCCAGTGCTGCTCCAGTGGGTGCTGGCAGCCTTAGGCATCCTCGAGCCAGTACCACCAGCCCCATCCCAGGCTGCTCCTCCAGGAGCCCCTGCAGCTTTACAACTCACCTTTGGACCTAACAGGACCCCATTTTTCTCCCCAGTGTTACATGTGGAACAAACCCTCCCATAATCTCATTTTCCAGGTTGTAAACTCACTCATCAGTGGATAAGGACACGTGGGGGCCTCCTCTCACCACACTGCTCTGATGATCTCAAGGCCCTCGATGGGGAATCTTGCCCAGTTTCTGCAAACTATGATCTAACCTAATTCCCTCCATCCCATTACTTCAGGATTTACAACACACAACCTCCCTTGAAATGGTTTCTGGTAAATTCTTTGAAAGCTCTTCTGGTCCTCACATCATCATCAGGGTCAGCCAGGCATTAATGGCAAAGCATTTACGCGCCAGGTAACTCGTTCCCCAGCAAGAGACTTTGCTTATGCTTTTTAAATTCAGGAAGCAATTAATAGTTGCCACAAAAGCAACCAGTGCTTGTCTTGGGTGAGGGCCATAAAGGCCTGACTTGTCCTGGGGAATTCTGATGCCTCCATCTCAGCAGGCACCTTCCCCCAGCGTGGTGGTTGCAAAGGGAAATCCTTAACCATCAGGTGGATACCTGATGCTGGGAAATCTTCATGCTCCCTCTCACCTGAAAAGCTGTGACTCCTGAGCCAGCTGGAGGTGACCATTTCAGGGAACAGCACTGCCAGCATCCAAGTCAAATAAACACAAGACCTTAGCATCTTCTGGCTTTTTTCCTCTCTAGGCAAGGTCTTCAATGAACTCCCTGACTTTGGGACGTGCAGCTTCAAAAGCCAAAAGGTCACAGATAATGCTATGGATGAAGCCAGAATCCCAGCAGAATTCACAGACCTGATAGAAAGGTGGAAAACTTTGGTCCCTGGAGTTCAGCATCCTCTGCTCATACTCTGCTCATCCAGTCCCTGGAGTCAGAAAAAGTCTATTCACACCAAAAAAGGCTGCTCCCCAGAGCCCAGCATTCTCTGATCACACTGAAAACACAGTCCCTAAAGCTCAGCACCTTCCACCTACACCAAAAACTCTGCTCCCCAGATACCTGCAGGCTCCACTCACACACAAAAAACCCCCAAACTCTGCTCCCCAGATTCCAGCATGTTCCACTGACACCAAAAAAAAAAACCACCTCTCGAGCTCAGCATCCTCCACTCATGCTGAACAACTGCAACACCCGGAAAGCAGAGCAGAGGAATCCACACCACAGTGCTTCCTCCCTCCTGGCCAGCACAGATGTCTCTCAGGAGAGAGGATCCACTCGCTGCCTCCCACTAAAAACATCAGCGGCTGTGGAGATCCCCAGGTTTTAGGAGACATCCCTTTCCATGCTGGCCCCCTCACAGCCATCAGAAAACAATGATTTCCAGGCTCACCCCTCTGCACTAGACTTCAACCAGCTGCAGACAGGCCCGTGCATATCCTCTTCCTAATCCTTCATGCACAATCCCTAGACAGTCCCTGGCTTTTATTATTTTCTGGCAGGAGAGAGCACCACGTTAACCCCCGTGTGCAGGCTGCAGCCTGAGCATCTCTCAGCACATCCCAGCTTGGGTCCAAATTATAAATGAAACGTTTGTGTAACAAGAGAACTGGTGAGGGCCAATTGCCCATTAATATTTGAAACCTTTAATTCTTATTTAACGGCCTTCTAATTCCTTGATACAATGATGGGCCTAAAACATTTATTTATTGATAAAGACCATGGGAGGCTCTTCCCATTGGGATGGATGTGCTTTCCTGTGGGGGGTTGGAAGCCATGGCACAGAGCAGGCAGCAGCATCACTGGTTATTCATCATGGCACAGACACTGCACTCCTCACCTCTGCCAGACCCTTCTCTACTCAGCAGCTCCCTCTGCTTCAGGGATACAAGATAAATTCCTTACTGGGACATGTTTTAAGCAAAGAGAATGAGGGAATATTGCCTGTAAGCATCCTGTCCTTGGTAGGATGCTGGAAAACCCTGAGGGAAGGGAGCTGCACTGCCCAAGCTCTGGTTGAGGGCAGTGGTTTGCAGGTGTGGAGACAGAGTGTTGGGAGCAGGGTTTGCATCCCAGGAGCACATCCTGCAGGGACACATCCTGAGATCTGGGCTGCAGCCTCTCTAAATGGGAGAAAACAGCCTGAGCTCCCAAGGTGCTGGAGGCTTTGCCTCCAGAGAGCAGAGCCTGGTGAGAGGCACATAAGCCAGGAAGGGCTGCAGCCTCACCAGATGGGGTAAACAGCCTCCAGCTCCAAGCCTGAGCTCCTGAGGGGACAGAGGCTGTGCCCCAGCAGGGAGCAGAGCCCGGGAGAGGCACAGAAGGCAGAAGGGCTGCAGGCAGGAGCTGCCCCTGTGGCCCCAAGCTCAGCTCTGACCTTGAAGCGCAGGGCAGGCGGCATCGTATGACCCGTTACAAAACACGGCGGGCTCTGCTCAGAGGTTACACACTGCAGGACAAATTTAACACCCCAGAGCATTCCCAATCCCACTGCAAGAATTCCTGGCAGGGGCTCAGTAATCGCCCACTACTGTAAGTGGCCAAGTGCCACCACATTGGTTTGGCTCCAGGCACACAAGGAGGAACTTGTTCCTTTCTTCTGGAGGATGCTTCAGCTGATGGAGGACACCAGGCAAGATGATGAAACCCCCAGGGGCCATGAACCAGAGAGCAAAGGGAATGGGGAAAAGATGCTGCTCCCAAATGCTTTCATTTGTTCGACAAAGGGCTGCAATTAAAAACTTGCACTGAAGCCAGCCTGACTGTGCAGCTCTCTCCATGAAGTGACCCTTGGAGTGAATGATGAGAGCATCACCACTCAGAAGAACAAGCAGATGGAATGAAGGCACCCCCAAAGGATGCCCAGTCCACAGAGTCCAGGGGGCTTGGTGGCCCAGCCATGAGGAAGAAAGGTTCTCCCAGAGGTGGGAGAAGAGTGGATTTTTGGAGATAGGAGCGGGTGAATGCTGCCCCAAAGCAGCAGAGCTGGGGAAGGTGCAGGCCGGGCAGGCTGAGAGAGCCTCTCCCAGCAGCAGATCTGGTCCCTCCTCCTCCTCTCCTTCCCTTTCCTCTCCCCTGGCCCCGCATTTCTGGAGCAGGCAGAGTCAGCTCTGCCGATGCTGCTGAAGGGCCCCGAGCCAGCCCCGGCTGTAACCTCAGGATAAAAACATCAGCTCGAAACACAGCAACGGCAAAAACAGACAGGCAGCCACGTGTGAGCACACGAGGGCTCCTTCACCAGCACAGCTCCCCCTCCAGCACTGAGGCTTGCACTAATGAGCAATCTGGACTCTTGATTCCAGGGGAAGAGGGGTTGGTGTTTCCTTCCAGCCCCTGGGAACACAAAACCAGGACCTGCTGCTCCTCTCCAGCCCACCTCTGTCCTGGCCAGGTGCTGCTGGTGAGGAAGGTGAGGATGCTCAGGCTGGGTGCCCCCAGCACCTGATGTTGAGAAAAGCCCAAGTTGGGAGCACCAGCGTGGAGGCGATGGAGAAGTGACAAGACAAGAGAAAATGTCGTCGGGCCAGAGGCTATTTTTATCTGCAAGGACCAACACTTAATACTCTCCTATCTCCCACAAAATGTCACTTGAGCTCCAGCAGAAAGTTTACACCACTTGCAGACAAGGGTTGAAACCTGAGCATGTAATCCCTGCTCCAGTCAAAAGTTTCAGTGGGATTCACAGCGTCTGGACAGGGGAAGCTGAGGAAAAAAACCAAAACTCTTCCCCCCCGAGAAACGATGGCTGAGGCAGCAGAGAGACAGGACAGGCACCAGGTATTCCCCTGCAGAGTGTCCTGCCATATCTGCAGGGCACAAGGCACTCTGTGAGCCCTGAAGTGACCTTGTGGCCTCCTCACTAGCTCAGCCAGGATTTAAATACCCTAAAAGGGTCTTCAGCAGAAGGGGCAACAGGGAAAGCAAGTCATTCACCACTCCACTCTCCAAACACCACAGCCCCAAGGGAGATGAAGGGCTGGGAGGAGTGGGGTGAGTCAGGCAGAGCCCACAGGGGGGGGGTTTTGCAAAGGGTCCTCATCAAGGTATCACCCATCTTGGCAATTCCCCACTCTGCACCAAGCATCTCTAATTGTTTCAAACACTCCCCCCTCTCCACTCCCACCTCCTTCCCTCTCACCCTCGAGGCCAGACCCTGATGTGCCTGGGATGCAAGGAAAGGAGGCTTCCCTCACTTAATAAAGCCAAGGTAGAGCAATGCTGTTATTAACAGCAGCCTGCCCACGGCTGGAATATTGCAGCAGCAATCCCAGGGGAGCACCCCAGCACTGCCCTGACAGCAGATGCAATAAGGCAGCCCCAGCACTGCCCTGGGATATTGCAGGGAGTGTGAACACCAGTGGATTCTTCCAGATCCCCCCATGCATCACAAGCAGAGTATTAGGGATGAATGGATTCCTGGTCAGGCATGGAATAGCTGAGATTTGGGACAGCACCCTCCAGAGGGCTCTTCTGAGAGGGGCAAAAGAGCAGGCCTAAAAAGAGCTCCAGGCATGGTAAAACATGGTGCAGCACAGAGGTGCTCAGAAAATGAGGGTACCATGCTTAGGGCTTCTGTGGAAACTCACAGGAGGTGAATTTTTCCAGGGATAAAAGGCACAAGCCCATGTGAGTCTTGGAACTGCCCCCAGCTGCCCCCAGGAGGTTTGTTTTTTTTTCACACCAGGCTGTTTTTTAAATTAAAAAGACTGGGCAAAGTATTCAGGATGGAGGTACAGGCAAGGAGAGGAGCCAGCAGAGGATAGGGCTGGGTGAACCCTGCTGGGCTCTGCAGGCCCTGGAAATGCTGCAGGATGCTGAGGAAAGAGGGATGGCCATGACTTCCCAGAGGGACACATAGCACCTTGGAGGGCTCAAATAATAGACATTGACAAGGAAAACCCACTCCACTAGCCCCAAAAATCTTCTCCAACAGCAAGGAGCGGGGTAAAAAACCCTGAGGAGTAGACTGGAGAGGCAAAACTCGCATTCCTGAGATGGCCAAGAAGTGATCACATCTATCTCCCTCCATCTCCAATTCCTAAGATCCATTTCTGAAGCATCACCAGCCAAGAAACTCGGGTTGATTGGACGTGGTTAAAGCGAAAAAAAGCACGCAGAAAACCTTAAAGCTGAAACTTAAATGGTCTCCACAAACATCTTGCATATTTTCAAGGACACTAAGGAAATTCACATTTTTCCCCCCCATATTTTAGACTTAAAAAAACGCCTCAAGGGTAAAAGTTATTTAGAACTACTTAGGAAATACAAAGGATAAAAAAGCCTGTAATTATTTCTCTGCCAAGGGCTTGTCAGTTTGAAAATCCCCGCTCTTGAACCACTAATCCTCATGGAAAAAAAAATGCAGCTTCGGCAATATGCATCGTTGGTCGACTTTTGCTGCACTTTTCTGGTGTGAGGGAACTAAAGGGAAAGGTGTCGATTTGGGCATCATTTCATCAGCACCTTTCACCCACAATGTGCCTGACACATGTCCTTGGCTGATGGAGGAGACCTGCAAAGCATCACCCCAAAATGAAGCTGCTCTGCCTGAGAATTGGGCTCTGCAGGCAGCAGGCCGGGGAGGGGAGGATCACGGCTGATGCTTGGAGACAGAAGTGCCAAAACAGGCAAAAATAAATCAGTTCAAGGTGGGGGTATACTGACTTGAAAAGCCAAGGATTCAGGGAGTTCCTGGGATGTTTTGTTATGCGGTTGGAAATAGCATAAAGACATTATTGGCAGGGAAACTGCACTTCCTCTGGAGGGTGGGGATGGGCCATCCCAGCAGAGCTGGGATTTGGGCCTCTGGTTTAGCAGCCAAATTCATCACTCCACGTCCTCCTGCCAGGATAAGGATGGATGGCATCACCTCTGAACCTGGCTGGCCACAGAGACACACAACAGCGCCGTGGAACTTGTTGTGTCCCACACCCTGGTATCCCAAAGACCCTCCCCAGCCTGGAGCATCTCCCACAGGAGCTGGGTGAGCCACCCAGGTCCTGCTGCATGCCAGCACCACCTGGGTTTGGGGCTGCACAGGGCACTTGGTACAGCAGGAGGCAGAAAAATTTTGTCCCTAGAAGAACAGGAGTCAGATTCTGAAAGGAGACAACACCCAAAATCCTCCATCTTGTCCCATACCTATTACTATATACTAAAAATCTCAAATTTAAAACCCTTCACCATGTGAAATCACACATTTCTATTTTAACTCCACACCCATGACTTTAACTCCATCACTCAAATTTGGAAGCTTTCTCTGAGGCCTTAGGTCAAAAGCAGTGTTCTCCTGGGGGTCAGTGCCAGAAAGCACAGAAAGCTCAAACATTCCAGGTTTCTGGGATCCAACAGTCATGGGCAGCTTTCCCACTGCCAAAGATAAACATCTCACCCAGAGCTACATCCACCACACAGTGCCCTTCGCCCATCTTCACCCATCTCTGATCTCTTCTTTCATTACTCTCTCCTAATCCATCTCCGTAACAGCTCCTCCCATCAACGTGGGGTTTAAAGTCCTTGAGGTAATGCATGCAGGAAGCCTCTCCTCCTTTCTGGTTATCCCTCCTTCCCAGACCCAGAGGTGAAACAAGCTCACACTCAAGAGCCCCACCTCCAAGACTTTAAGTTTCATTAATATTTTATGCCAGTCCACTGAGGTTGCTCTCTCAGCCTCTCATAATTACGGGTGCAGAGGGAAGGAGCAGCATCCACCTGAGCAGGCAGCAAGGAGTTTCAGGCACTTAATGATTTCCTAACCAAGCTCCCACATCCAAAGCACCCTTTAAAAGGATCTGCTCAATACCACTCCTGCTAGCTGCTGGCCAGAGGAGATGCCAAGGCATCAATAATTCAGGATTTCAGCCCCCCATCACCAACCCAGCACAGGTGAGACTCCAGACACAAAAGCCTGAGCCATTCCACCACTCCAGAGTCCACAAACACCCAAGCCAAGAGGATGGCTGGGTTCAAGGATGCTGTTCAGGTGAGCAACATCTTGCTCTCCCTGCAGCCAAAACATGGAGTACAGCATTTCCATGGGGCAATTCAGACCTTGGCTTGGCTGAACCCTGTGTGAGCCTCTTCCTCCCCTTCAGCCCTTGCAGGAACCTACAGAAAGTGACTGGTAAGGGGAAAGGAGGCTGTCATCCCCTCCTCAGCACCCAGCACAGGGCTGGGGTCCTACACACCTGACAACACAGTACAGCTGACATTCCCTCCTCTCCTGCTGACTCTCCAAGATCAGAAATGGAAAAGATGCCCAGAAAAGGTGCCCCAGAAGCATGTCAGAGGGCTCAACACAGAAATCATCAGGCGAAAGTTTTGAGGTTGTTCCTGAAAATCCCACCTCAACTAGCAGCACCCATTAATTTATTAATCTCAAAAATCCCTGTGAAGGTCACTGCAAACATGTGACATTGCCTTCCTCCCACCTAGGTAAATCACTGCAGGGGTTAATAACCCTTTTCATAGCCAAGATGCAGTTTTTCAGAATTAAAGGCTTAGCAGGGCCAGCGAATTCCAAGCAGAAATTCTGCCAATAAAAGCATCCCTATGATTTTACTATGGCAGTGTTTAGAGGCAAGAAATAACAACACTGACTCTTTCAAACAAAAACAGCTGCTGCAGCTGAAAACTTCCTTCAGGTCCCTTAACCTGTTTTTCTCTCCTTTCCAAATTTTTCGAGCCAGAAGCTTCCCAGTAGCAAAGAGAAAATTCCCACCTTCCTCTTCCTGCTCAGCCACCTTGGGCGATGCTATGCGGCTAAAAATCAACTTACAGCATGGCCCCACTGGCCCCAGGCAGGAAGGAAGGAATCCTTGGATACACAGGCTCCAGGTCCAGGCAAGGATCTCCGAAGCACAGCATCAGAGGAGAGGATGCACCTCCCAAAGAGATGAATTGCATCCAAACAATGGATTCTCCAGGAATCGCCCTCGCCTCTTATGCTTTTAAGACCCCACTTTGCTCCCTTACAGGGCAGGGAACCTTGCCCAGAGGGATTTCAGGGGCTCCCCACCCCACTGAGATGGTGGTTGTCATTCCAGAGGAACAGGGGAGGGGGATTTTGCACTGTGGCAGCGGGGGCGGGGGACAATGGGGCGAGGAGCGATGGTCCCGTGAAAAGGGATTTGTTCCGCTGTCAAGGATGCCCTTAGGAAATGAAGCCACGAGGGAAGGAGAGGGGAAGGGAGCAGAGAGAGACAATGTAGGGACAGCAGTGACAGGGAGACAGCTGGGGAGGATCAGTGCTGAGCCCTGACTGCTGAGCCATGGGCTCGCAAAGCACAAGGACTGGCCGAGGGAGAGTCCTCCAGCATCCTCTGCCCTTCCAGGCTTCACCCTGAGGAAGAGCAGAACCTAAGATAAATCTTCAGGAAACTTAAGGAAATTTAGTTCATTACTAGAGTGCTTCTCCTGACTGTAAATTAAAATAGGTCCTGTGCAGTGACCCCAAGATTAGCCCAGCTGGTCAGAACACGGTGCCAATAACACCAAGGTTGTGGGTTTGACCTGTACATGGACTGTTCACCTGAATTGGACTTGATGATACTTCTGGGTCCCTCCCAGACAATCCTGTGAAATATTAGCATCCTGTCTCCATGCAGGGAGAACCACTTATCTGCAGCCATGGAGCCAGAGGGACCCTCGGACATCGCTGCCTGCTGGGATGTGCTGGGATACAGAGGAGAGAGGCTCTTAGCCTGATCCTTCTACCAATCTGTACCTTAATCGTGCCAATTTGTGCCTGGGAGGAGCTGCAACACAAACTCTAGCTCGCCTTTGGTCAAAAGTAACCCAAGGTGGAAAACACAAAGGCAAGTGTGACATAAAAATCAGGCAGCACTGGAGAGACACAGAAGATTGATATCCAGCATTCAAACTCACCCAGCAAGATGCTGTAAGCACTTATGATGATGAAAGAAGAATGTTTAAGCTAGATTTGTATTTCCAGCTCCATTTCATAAGTGACAGAGCCAACTCTCAGCTCTTTCTTTTTCATGCAACCACAGTCCAGGCACTAGTGCAGAAAACCTGACCCCAAAAAACAGAATCACTGAAAATAGGTAGATGCATGCAAGTACAGTACAACACGAGAAAATAAATTATTTGCACTGGACATGACATGAATTCACCCCTGTACTCAGAAACTCACACGTCAGACTCCTGAAAGCTCCAATTTTAGTGGGAGAAACTCCCATTTTCAGCTGGCCAGACAACATAATGTGCAACACCTGAAGGATCCCTGCCGAGCTGAAGAAAGTGGTCTTTGTTAGTAAGGCCTCATAAAAATCCCAGATAAGCAAGAAGACAGAGCCACCAGACAGAAAACTCCCCAAATAAAGGGAACTGGGTGCCACCAGCCCAACAGTGTACCCTGCACAGCACAGCTCAGCTCACCCCACGCCTTTTGCAAAAGCTCTGGCATCTGGCAGTCCGTAAATATTTGAGGTGGGAAGCCAGGAATTACAGAACTCCTCTCCTGGGCAACCAAGGTTTGACCATCTTTAAAAAAAAAAAAAAACCCACAACCCTACAAAAACAAACAGCAAACCTCAAACAGAGCTGCAATGAGATGCCTGCTGGTTTCACAGAGACATGTAAGAAAACACGGGTGCATCCTTTGCCCCTGAGGGCCAACAGCCCCAGGAGAAGATAACCACAGACCAGCTGGATTCTTTCTGCCAGGAAGCAGGATTCCATCCAGGATGAAAGTATTCAGGAGCAAAACTATGGGTTGTCACAGGGTTTGCCATGACAGAGAGCGTCGCTAGCCCCCCTCACCTCTCCTCTTGTAAAATTTCAGACAAATATACAGAAATTCAAATTTCTCATGAAAACACAATTATACTAAAAAAAAAAAAAAAAAAAAAAAAAAAAAAAAAAAAAAAAAAATTCAGCTGGGTTGACCCCAGTTTTTTCCCTAGTAAAATCCAAGTATTTTCTCCCTGCTTTAAATATCTTCCTCATTCCTGCTATGGAGGAGGTCCTTGATTGAATTGAAGGTAAAGGCACAGTCCTCCAGCCCACGCCCCATCCCTGCTTCGTGTTTGCATCTGCAGAGGGCACGAGGCAGAGACAAGAGAGCACAAAGAGACAAAGAACATCTTGAGAAGAAAAATACCCGGGACAATTCTCATTCCCACCTCCCTCCACCTTGGCTGCAGCCTCCTCTTCCTCAGACATGCTACAACACCGAGGCTGAGTACTCCCTTGGCTGCACATCATGAGGTTCACCAGAAGTGGGGAACTGTGAATCCAAATCCAAACTGCTGGGTTTTCCTCCTTCTCAGCCAGAAGCAGGACCTGCACCCCTGTGAGCAGGAGATCAGCCCCAGACCCCAAATTCCCTTTTCTCCTGTTCTAAGGCAGTGGAGGCTTTGGGGTCCATCTGTGCCACATCCTGGGGTGAGCACGCAGCATCAGAATCAGAAACTGCTGTGGGTTTGGGCATGTTGCTACCAATGGGGATGGGGACAGCCAGCACAGATCAGTCTCCCAGTAGCACAGGCAGCCACCAGCAAATCCTGGGCAGCCGCCAGCACAGCTCACACCCAGCACCACCATCCGCTCCCAAATCAGCTGGATGTGGCCAGCCATCAGCTTCAGAGCCTGCTGGAAGGCTCCCTGAGGAAGCACTGAGCAAGAAACCCAACTGGGGGCTCCCTGAAATCCCCAGCTCAGCAAATCCCTCCCTGCGCCGGCGGCCGCGAGCAGGTGAAGAACCGGCCAGGCGAGGGCTGGCGAGCTGGGGCAGGAGAGGACCCCAGCTGTCTCTCCAGCTGGTGGAGACAAAATTCTCATCAAAATGAAACAAACCCCTCTTTCTTCCCTGGTCGGTTTCCTTTTGGTGACTTTGTCACCGCTGCAAAAACCCGAAGCAATTCCCACGGCTTTAAGAGCCCCATCGGGGGCTGATCAGGGAGCACCAGCTCAAAGAGTGGGGGAAAAATGGTTAAAAAAAATCATAGTACATCCAAAATAAGGAGGAGTCCCAAGGATGCTGATGGTACCTGCAGTCTCCAGGATCCCACTGCCAATGGGGTGACCCCAAAGCCACCCCTGTTCCCACCACGAAGGGAGAGGTGACAAGTCTGTTCGACCACCTCGCTCCCAATCTGCCAAACCTCACTCACTCCCAGGCCCTTCTATGCAACGTTAATTGTAAGACAAAACTAATTAAGGGCTGAAAAAAGAGGCAAGATGCCAAATCTCTCCTTTGCTCCCTTTGGAAAGGGGGAGGCCCACGAGTGAGAGCACAGGGCTTGGTGGAGATGGAGGCAAGGCCCATTTTGCTTGCCTGGCATTTCCAGCACGGATCCCACAGTGGCCTCTGCAACGTCCCTCTTGCTGCATCCCGCTGCTTCCCTGCCTTCCCAGCCCCTGTCAGCACAGAAAGTTGACTTAATAACAAGGAAACCAAAAGAGGCGTGCCTTGTCCCAGCCCAGCAGTACCAACCATGGCATCCCTGGTGAGGATGAGGCCAAATTTGGCTGCCCCATAGCCACACTCCTCCCAGTCCACAGGGAGACAGCACTATTCCTCCAGGAGCTGTGGGTGAGGACAGAGAGATGAGGTGCTAGGTGGGGATGGAGAGCAGATGGGAAGCACTAGAGGGAAATACTGACACATGGGAAAAGAGAGACACCCAAGAGGAATGTTGTGCCACGGAGCTGGTGTATGCTCTGCTACCCCATCCAGACCAGCCTGACTGCTCCCAGCTGGAGAAACCCAAGTCAGCACCATCCTCTCCACAGGATGTCCTAGAAGAAGGGAAACAGGCCTCCAGAGAACATGCTGCACTGCACCTGGGCTGACCTGTGGCTCTCTGTGGCTCACAGTTCTTTCTCACCAGCCACAAAAAGCACAGAAAATCTCACTTCTCCAAGCGAGAGAAGGCAAACCACCAAGACAAACCCCGCAGAACTGCAGCTGGTGGGACCAGGCCGTGCTGAAGTGTCCAGCACCACCTCCATTCCATCCAGCTGGGATTACTCCCCTCACAGCCCTTTTGGGCCGGGGAAGCAGTGCCAGACCTCGCAGCTAATTGCGCAATTACATCCATTACCCACGTTAGGCAGGATAAACATCCACCATGCTCCAAAACCTCTTCCCCCTCTCTCCTCTACAGCAGCAGCTGCCAGAGGAGCCTCCAGCGGGCGAGAGGAGCCTATGCTGAGCCCATAGATCCATCATGGCCTGCAGGACCTTGCTGCTGAGGACTCAGGCTCGTCCCCCGTGCGAAGACGCCGGGAGTGATTTTAAAACCCAACACGAGTCCTTCTGCACGTGCTCTCTCCTGAGTGCACGCCAGCAGGGTGGAAGGGTTTTTATTTCCTCCCTTTGCAACCGGACACAGTATCCCATTTTAACCCACAAAGGAGGTGGAAGCACCCGCACAAGCCCGTGACTCGGGCACACGGGATTCTGGAGGCAGAGCCCCGAGGAAGCTGGCACGAGCACAGAGCCATCAAGCCGTGCGAAGACAGGGCGAGCGCCACACAACTGCCTGCCTCGGCCGGGGAGCCCGGCGCAGCGCTGGCGGCTCGGGGGCTGCAGCCGCCCCTGCGCTGCCGGCGCCCACATGCCAGGCCTGCTCCGAGATGTGCTGGCCATCTGCTCCTGCCAGCCGGGGCTGGGGCCGGGGCTCTGCGCCGTGGCTGGGGACGTGCCAAGCCGTCCCGCCGTCGCCACGCTCCCCAGCTGCGCCCCCCGTCATGACCACACCGCTGTCAGCGCTGCCGGCCCCCAGAACCTGCAGTGGGGAGCTTCCCGTGCCTCCCCACATCCCTGGCTCTGCCTGGCCCGTGCAAAAACATCACTAGGCAAGATTCCTGTCCTCGTGCAGATTTTAAGGCTCCAGAGCAGCTCTACTCTTCCCATTGCTTCCAGCACTCCTCCCTATTTACGGCCAGCTTTGATGCTGCCCCCCCAAATTCACCATCACAAAAACCCATCCCCCTGACCCCCACCACAGGGGCCCCAGAGCCAGGGCATGTCCCCAGGGCCACTTTGTAGTCGGGGAGCCAGCCAGGGCGAAGACTGAACCTTGTCATAGTTGAGACTTATCAGGTTTGGACAAGTGCCGGGGGCTGCCGCGGGATTCGGGATGTTCTGTAACAAACGTCCTCTGCTCCAAATAGATGCCGTCCCAGGGGCACAGGCCTGAGATGTCCCTCCCCAGGAGCCCTCCCTGTCAGTGCTGGGGAAACTGCTCCAAGAGTGACCCCCAGCTCCCCAAGTTCCCAGACAGCATTGCCATCTGAACCGCCCGTGGACCCTGAGCCGTGGCACCCCAAAGAGATGCCGAGACCTGACCTGGCACCCTCAGCCTTTAATCCAGCCCTTTCCAAGTCCTCTCTCAAGTCCTTCCTCTTTGTGAAAGACAAAGAAATGCAAAACATGTGTTTTAACAAATTATTCCTCGATTTCTAGAGTCCAGCGAGTCAGACGCTCGCTCAAATCCATCCGTAACACTTTCCATGGGTGTATTTATAACCGAGGGCATAGCTGCCGTCTCGCGCTCCCTCATTAACCCTCTGCGGCCTTGTCACAAACAGAGCTCAAACACAGAGCGCAGAGATGTGTCGGAAAATTCTGCACCTACTCATCCTTGGGAAAACACCCCAACGCGCACCATCTGGAAGAGAAATCCCTTCTCTGTTTCAAAAATAAAAGCAACACAAACAAACCAAAACTGAACACAACCACAGAACACCGGTGCCATGGCGGGTTGGATCCTGACTGCTTCCCTGACACCCCCAGCATTCCAGAGGCAGACACCCAGCCCTCCCACCCAGAGAGGCCTCCGGAGCCGCTGCCACCGGGAGGATCGGCCGCTTTCCACTGCAAGGAGTGTCAGTCACTTGTGATAATTAACCAGCTCGAGATAATGAGCTCAGCCTGAGAGCGGCGGCGCTTCCTCCGCGCGTTTTGCTCTCAAATCCCTGCTACCGGCACCGCGGCCAAGGCAGGCACGGTGCTCCTGCACCCAGGAAAATGCTCAGTCCAAAGGCAGGATGGGCATTTGGGAACAGAAAGAAGGATTTTTGGTAAATAAAGAGTATCATATAAAGCTCGGCAGAACTCAAAGGAACAGCTCTTCAGGACTCTGCTCTGCATCCTTGCCATCACCAGGTAAGGAGTCACACCATCGGCACAGCCGAGTCCTGCAGGGTGGATGAAAGGAGGAGGAACACAAACCTGCACCCCCGTGCTAGAATAATTACTATCAAATGCAAGGGGACAATGGCAGGATGGCAAGAGGCAGGTAGGGGCAGGAGGGGAAGAGGCCAGCAGTGAGTTAGGGTTAAAACCATCACACCTCGGGATTCCGCCCGTCGCAGAGCCTGAGCTTCCCGGCTCGGGAAAAAGCCACCAACCCAAACACGACCAGGAAATAATCAGGAAAAATGGTGCTACCACTGGACTCGAGGAAAAAATTGTGACATTTTTTTCCTGCAATCATCCTTGTCCATCCCAACAGTGAGATAGATGGGCACAGCAAGAAGCCAACTGCGGCACCGATCTCTTTTGCGGCCAACAGATATCAGAGGAGGGTTTCAGGTTGGAGCCACTTCAGGAGCTCACAAGCTGCAGTCAAGAGTAAAATCCACATGTGCTGCAAGCTGGAAAGGCATTTCTTGGGTGACCATCACCCCAGTTTCCCCTTGATGGTCCAAATAAAAATACCAATAAAGCAGAAAACGAGAATTCAATCATTTTGGAAATATATGGGAACCAGTAGCCAAATTTCTATAGACAAACAAGCAGGGCATCCAATCTCCACAAATTTTTTTTTTTGCCTACAAAAACCCACCCTGTGGTGTAGCACTCTCCTTTCCACTCTCACGGCAGCTAATTCTTCCGCTCTTTCGTAAACATTTGAAAACAAGGTCACGCGCACAAATTCTGCTTTCAATTTGCCTTGTATCCATAGTGATTAAACTCAGACCCACAATATGGGATTTAAAAGAGGAAAAAAAAAAAAGCCAAAAAAACCCGAAAATACCCAAAACCCCAACTTTAAGAAGGCCTGGAGCCGGGCTAGACCTCGGCACGCTCGCGAACTTGCCAGGGATGAGAGCATCAACGATCACTGTTTTCTGCTATAAAAAAGGGAATTAAATTGCAGGGCTTCGACAGCCATGCTATCGCCATAGCAAGGGATCCAGCCCCCCACCTACACCCTCCTCAAGAAACATCCAGCCCAGAGGCAACAAAAATTTAACAGCTCCAAAACTCGGCCAGGCAGCGGGGTCCGGAAAGGACAGCAAGAGCTGGATGAGCCAGGAAAAAACGAAAGCAGCTGCAGGGAAGGAAAGACTCAGCAACCTTCTCCCCATTCCCATTGGAATGGCTTTTCTTTTAAAAAAGAAATATAATTTTCTCATCATCTTTCCCCACAACCCCACACTTCCAAAAGGGAAAGGGTCAGGGCTGGGAGATTTAACACCCAAATTTCTTCACCATCACAGACCCGGATGCAGAAAAAGCCTCTGCATGACAGAAGCTGAATTCACTCTGAATTCAGCAGGGCCTTCCCTGGTTCCTTCTGAGTGCCTCAGTTTCCCCACCAACCAGGGGGGACAGCAATACCATTTCCATGCCTGTGAGGATATTAGGATAATAGCCTCGTCCAGCACCAGGTCAGGGAAGATATAACTTTCCTCCTGCAGATGCTCCATAGGAAAATAAAGCCGGGGGGAAATTGCTTGGCCCCATCCTTATGCAGACCTGGGGTTACCGTGGGTCTCCCAGGCTCCCAACAAAACATCCTCAATTCCCAGGGCACAACCTGAGCACAACGAAACAGCTCTAAAAAGGGAAGAGACAGCCGGGGTGCAACGAGACCGCGGGGCAGAAGCACAACTCGCCGTGCAGCACAGCAAGGGCTGACACCTCCTGGGACACACAGGGCAGCGGGAACGGGGACACCAGCCCCCCACACAAGATTTTGCAGGGCACCGGGGCTTTGTGGGAGGTGAGAGCAGGGCGAGGAGGGCTCTCCGAGGGGCAAGAGACACTTACTTCTCATAGTCCAGTTTGCAGTAGAGCTTCTTGTCGCGGTAGAAGCAGGTGGTCTGCAGGGGCTCCTTGCAGGACGCGCACTGGACGCACTGCTCATGCCAAAGGCTGTCGTTCAGGCGCAGCAAGAACCGGTCCAAAATCACTCGCTGACACCCTTCGCACACCGACTTGGGGGTCGCGGCTCTGCCTGAGGGGAAGGAGCCGGGGGCTGGGGTGGGCGGAGGGAAAAGCGGCCGGGGACACGGGCCGGGAGAGGGACGGACAGACGGACGGACGGACGGAGGGTCCCGCGGTTCTCGCTTCCCCCGGTACAGGCTCGTGGGTCGCGGGGGGACGGGGCTATGCGGGGGGCTGCTGCGGAATCCAGGAGGGCCCTGTGCCTTAGGGCAGCTCCGGGGGTGGCACATTGCCCCCAATTTCGTTCCTCTTGGAAAGGCGGCAGCGGAGCCGCGGCTCAGAGACAGGGCGAGAGTTTGAATCCGATATTAAAACGAAGATAAAAAGAAGAAGTGGATTATTTATTGCTCGATACGAAGGAGAGCCCTTCGTTACAAGGTGGGGTTAGGGGGACACCCAATTTAATGCAATCACGGAACGAAGCGGCAGCAGCGAAGGCGGGCGCCGGGGGCACACCCCGGGCGGAGGCAGCGGCGCGGCGCCGGGCAGGAACGAGCCGGGAAAAGCTGTCCCCGGGCCTCCCGAACCCCCCGTGCCCATCCACCCCGGCCCTGCCCCGCCCTATGGGGTCCCCAGCAGGGCAAGCGAGGTGCCCGGACTTACCCAGCAAGGAGGAGAAGGGGGTCGCGGGGTCCAGGGCGCTCTGCAAACTCTCCTCCATCTTCAGCCCGTCCAGCATGGTGGGGAGCCGGGCCGGGCGAGGGGCCGCGCCGCCCGCCTGCCAACACAGCCTGGACACAGCGCGCTCAGCCCGGCCGCCCCCGGCCGGGGCTTCCCCGCCCGGCTCCCCGCCCGCTCCCGGCGCCGCGCTCCCTCCTCCCTCCCAACGGGAGAACCCCTCGGGCCCCCCGTTCCGGCTGCGCAGCCGCTGCCCCGGCCGGTCTCGCAGCAGCCCCCCAGCCCCCCAGCCCCGACGTGGGAAGGGCACCGGAGCGGGGCTCCCCGTGGCCGCGGACAGGAGGATGCGGGACGGGAAGATGCGGGACGGGAGGATGCGGGGCTGCCGTCGGCGGGGCTCGGCCGCTTACCTGGGGCGGCCCGGGCGGTGCCTCCCTGCGAGGAGCCGGCGGGAGAGACGTCCGCAGCCACCGCTCCTGGGGGGTTTTGCGGCGGCTCCTGCCTCCCCGGCTGTGTCGCACCCCGCGCTCCCCCGCCGCCGGCGCTGCCCGGGCTGCGGAACGAGCCGCGGCTCCCTGGACGGCTCCCGAGAGGAGCGCACCAACCTGCGAGGAAGCGCCCGTCCGACTACTGCCAAGGCACATTTCCTGGAGCTGATACCTCCCTGCCCGACCCCCACCCCCTGCCCTCCCCTCTCCACCCCACTCGAAATAAGTTTCCTCCCCGCTCTCCTGCCTGGCTGCAGGCACCGGCCCCGCCACGCCTCGAGGGGCCGGCGGCCCTTCCCGGCTCCGGGGTGCACGGCTCGGCCTGGCCGCCCCAGCTCCGCTCCGCTCCCTGGCTTTTTCCCCTTCTTTTCTTAGAAAGCTAAAAAGAAGGGAAAAAAAAATGGTAGAGGGTGGTGCCCCACCACAGCGTCTCTCCCAGTAATGAAACCGGCTGGAAAGCAAGTCCCCCTTCCCGGAGAAGCCGCCCAGGCCGGCAGTTTTTGGGGAAAGCCGGTCCCCTGCCCGGGTCCCCGGCGGGGATGCGCTCCCCCGCGCTGCGCATCGCCCCGGGCGCCTCGCTCCCGCTGCTCCGGAGCGTTTAAGGAAAATGAGTGCTGGGAGGAGGAAAACAAAAAAGAAATAACAACAGCAACAACAAAAAAAATCCCAACACCAAAGCCGGAGAGCTGCCCCGGAGGGCTCGTCGCCAGTGATCCCTGGCTCCGAGCGGGCTCGGTCCGCTCCAGGCGCCGGTTCCGCGGGGCCGCAGGGAGGAGACGGCCCCGGGCAAGCGGAGCTCCGTCTCCGCCAAACCGCATCGCTTTCGGGGAGGGGAAACCCGCGGAGGAGCGATCCCGCCCGGCCGGGAAAGATGAAACTTGGAGCCTTCCCGCAGCCGGCGCTTTCCCGTCCTGCCCGGTTCTCCCTTCCCTCCTGCCTGGGAGGTTTCGCTGGTTTTCGGGGAGTTTCCCGGCCCCGCAGGTCGGAGCGGTCGGCAGCGGCGCTGGGGCCGCGTACCTGCCGCTGCCGGAGCAGCCCGGACGGGGATCCGCGGCTTCCCCGGCACGGAGCAGGGCTGGGACCGCGGCTCCGAGCTGCGAGGGACCCGCTATAGGATCGCGGAGGATGGGAGGCTTTTAGGGGCCTCACCTCCTGTGCTCACCGCTGACCTTGGCACCAGGGGCAGATGCGCTCCCAGCCTCTGTGTGGGGCATTCTCGTCACCAAGCGCTCCCCACACCCAGATGACGTGGGTGATGCAGGGACCGAGGTCGTGTCCTCTGGGAATTCGTAGGAAGGAGAGAGACCACAGGTTAGCCCGGGCAGCTCACCGCCCTGCCAAAATCCCACGGGAGAGGGAAACACGACCCTGGGGCAGCCCTAGTGTATCCCAGTACAACTCCACCGGGATTTCGGACATGAAAGCCTTGGCGCTATCAAACGGGGCAGCGTGAAACAGCTCTGACCACTCACATCCAGGTAGGCTGGGCTGCAGCAGGGAGGCACCGGGCTCGGACACCTTTGTCTTTGGCTCTGCCCAAGGTTTCCGAGCAGCTACAGCCAAGTGTCTGAGCAGCCAGAGCCTCTGGGGCCACCTTGCCAAGCCACCAGCCCAGCAAGGACTGCGGTGTGGGGCTCCAAGCACTGCATGCTGCTCTTCCTGCCTCTGCAAACCATCCCAGCTTCCCCACCCTGTCCATCCCACCCACAGAGCTGTGCGGGGCAGGTTTTCCTCACACAGCCAGGGAGTGGCAGCCCCGTGGGGTGGGAATACCATCCACTAGCACTGCTAAAAACCGTGTCCCTGTGCAGGGCACTTGGCTGGCAGACTCAGACCGCCCACCTGATTTGCCTTGCCCTGATGCAGGAGCAGCTGGGAGGGAAGTCATTCCTTCCTGGATGTTGCCACCCCATGGTTTTCCTCCTCCTCTTCTCCATAGGAGGAGGGTCTGGAGACTGTCTCACCTTGTGGCTCTTGTGTACAATTCCCAGCTTGGTTTATGAAGATCAGGTTTGGGGGCTGAGGCAAGTGTGTAACACCAGGTAGGCTGCAGCAGGGTGTTGCTGATCATGGTTTACACATCCACCAGCTCCCACACAGGTCAAAGCTACTGGAGCACACCTGACCTCGTGCAAAAGGTGATTTTACCAGATGAAGCAGTAAAATAAGCAAGAAATACACTCCAAAACCCCTCTCTCCCAAAGCACACCTTCAACACGAGGGGAGGATTTCAGGCAGCTCACTACAGCCTCTGAGGGCCTTTATAAGCTCACTCAGCTGAACTAGGGTCAGAGGCCCACATCATCAGCAGCCAAAGAGAATTAAACCAAAGGAAAAGCAGGTCTTGCCTTTCTCCTTCTAGCTGTAGGGTCTGCAGGCAGCCAGGTGTTGCAGAAAGTGGGCGGTGCTGGAGAACTGCATTAAACAGAAGCTGCCAAGCGAATTAACGAAGCCACAACATTGGCAGAGGGGCTGCACATCTTCCCCAGCCCTCTCCCCGCTGGGGCTGCCCAGCTGTCATGGTTTGTGCAGGTCCCCACTGCTGGAAGGGGATCAGCAGCACTCAGCTCCCAGGTAGCCACAGCCACAGCAACTGCCCTGGCTCCAGACATCCTCCAGCATCACCTTAACTCTGCCCAGCCAAGCAGAGGCAGAAACACTCTGGAGCAGGCAGGGCTGGCTCCAGAGAGACCAAGGAGGAAGATGGCCACGAGCCACCTCCCTTGGGATAGGAGTCACTGGGCCAGCATCATCCAGGTGCCTCAAATGCCCAAAGCCAGCCTGGCACAGAAGAAAAAGCCATGCCCAGCACCAGAGACATCTGTGGACAGCACTCAGCCCTGCAAGGACCACACCTCCCTCTCCTTCTGCCACCCTCAGAGCCCTTCAAAGGCATCAGCAGCCTGGCACAGAGTCAATCCAGAGACCAGCCCACAGGCACCATGCTGTCAGATAGCCCTGTGGTGAAAAAAATCCTCTTTTGCCACTGAAATGCCCCAGACCAAGCCTGTCTCAGGTAGAGTTGGTTGCACAGAGAGTGCAGGAGGAGAGGAGACAGAAATGGAGTGGCAGCCACTGGCCTTGCTTGGGTAGAGGTTGGTCTTTGTCCACTTTGTCTACTCACCTGGGGATTTTTCAGGGCTTCTGATCAGGGCTTCTCTATCATGCTTTCCACCACAATGTATCTTGCCATCACCCCCTGACAGAGGATACACGCACTGCTCCCCATCAGCAGCAGTTCTGGGGAGCCTCCTCTTCTCCCTCCTCCCTGTGCCCTCTGGTGCTCCAGAGGTACCAAGCAAGCACAGCCTCCCCAGCCTCCCAGCTGGCCCTTGATGGGACAGCAGAGAGCTGGGAGGGACACAGAGAGGAGGAGCAGAGGAGTCAGGCAGCAAGGAAAATATCTCAGGGTAGCTCAGGTGAGATGGTGAAGGCAGTCCAGAGCCCAGTCCAGACAAGAGGTCCTTGAGAAAAGGTCAGTGTTGGTGGCACTCAGTTGGATTCCCTCTGTTGGTGTCTGAGGGTCATGTCAGGTCTCCAAGATGTGTCACTGAATCACTCAATCCATCAGGGAACCCACACTCAAACTGAACATAAACCAGCTCAAACTTCCATATTTTTTTTTTTTATTCTCAATCTAGAAGTGCTGTTATTTGATCCAGTAGAAACTGAAGCAGCTGCTACAGAACCCAAAACTCCACTGTTTTTGGAAGCCCCCTCCACAGAGCACTGCAGAGGGAGCAGCTCAGAATTAAGAAATGCTTTGACACGTTTGGCCTGTACACCAGAACAAAGCTTGTCCGTGGTGAGGGGTAAGTGCTGCTAACTTGAGAAGCTCATGAGATGTGATGCATGGTGGCAAAGAGAAAATGGCCTTGAACCAGTCATTCTAGAGCTTGGCTTTTTTTTTTTTTTTTTAATCCTAGAGCAAAGGAAAAATTGTCTGAGCTTAATCTGAGGCTATGAAGGACTTCATGGGGTAACCAGTGACTGCATGATTTCTTTGGCTTATCAATGATTGTGATTTCTACTGTTTTATGAAAATGAGGGTTTTTCCAGGGTTGAAGATGGGGGAAGCTCCAGCCATGCTGAGCTGCTGTTGTTCTGCAGCAACTCCCAGAAGGACAACCACACCAGTGAGTTATTACCAGCTGCTGTGGGGTTTGTTCCTCAGTGTGTCCAAAGGCTTTGCAAGGGTTGGGGGAAGCACAGCTCTTGGACAACACCCCTGTAGAGAGGTCTACAACATGAATAAGGAATCCAAAGGTTGGGACCAAATCCAGGAGATTGCATCAACCCCCAGTGACTGCACATAGAGCTGTGTTCTCCATGACTTGTTTCCTCTGCTGAGGACACTGGTTTGCCAGTGGCACTTTCAGATGAGCAAATGGTGTTTTATTCACAGAGGCCACATGGAGAGTCATGGTCTCTCTGCCCTGCCAGACACAGGGTGGGGGAGTTTTTGGTGGGCTGAGTGTTAAGTTTTTCCAAAAACCCAGTAGTCATCTGAAAAAACAGGACAAAGCTCTGCTCAAACTGCAGCCTGGAGACCTTGTGGCATAGAAACCAGAGATTACCCTTCCAGGCAAAGAATGAAAGTGTCCAGCAGTCACCTTGAGATTTCCTGGCCCATTTTGGTTACCACATCCTATCACTTCCAACATTAAAATATCACAGGCAGTGGTCTGGATTTGTTTGAGGTCAGCATTAATCAGAAAAGAAACCCAACCCAGCCAGCTGGGGAGCAGTTCTTAGAAGTTTACATCTCTTAGAGGGAGAGGAGAAGCCTGAGCAGCCCAGGCTGGAGGTGACTTCTTGCTGTATGTAACCATCAGTGTGGTGCAGTACCACCCCGTGCAACATCCCAAACTCCAGCAACAATTTTACAACAAACAGGTTGTGTATTTTCTGTATTTAAACACTTTTAATGGAAAATTACCTTGACAATTAAGAATAGCTTCTTAGTCAGTGTTTTCCACATTTTTTAAAATTCTCCCAAGGATTTCTCAGGAGGAGAAGAAAAAATTAAAGCGTTCTCGTTACGTTGGGGTTTTCCCTCTTTTTTTTTTCTCCACTCTTTTAAATTCTCCTTTTCCTTCTCTCAGCGAAACACTGGAAAATGAATCATGTCCCCGTGTGGGAGCTTCAACAAAATGTTTCATTTTTATCCTCCTTCCTTTTCTGTTGTCAGCCCTCCTCTCCCTCGACCTTCCCCGAGCCGGCAGCGTCGCAATCTGTCAGGCGGACAGACAAAGCTGCATCTCACCCCACTGTCTGCTGAGAGGGTCAGCAGGGGCAGATCACTTAACACTACACCTGTTTTATGAATAATAATACAGACAGTTTCCCTGGGTTCCTGGGAGGACTTTTTCCCACCAGGATAAGCGCTGCATATTGAACAAATTAATGTCTTTAACTCGTTTGACTCTGGTTAGCTCGGTTGCAATGGGGAGCTCCAGCCGTGCTGTTGGAGCAGGGGAAAGACCAGGCAGGCCTTTGAGGATACATTTTTAGAGTGTTTTGTTCTTTCCTTCCCTGCAAGTTTCACTTGTGGAAGTGTGAGGTTATAAATTTGGGCTTTGTGAACCTGCTTCCAGAGCAAAAATATGGAGGGGAACAAAAATAAAAAGAACAGGATGCACGAAGCATCAGGAAAATGGAAAGTTATCCATGAGCACACAAGGTCTGTGTCACTGCAAAATATTCCACCTGGACCACAATAAAACACTTTGGTTCTTTTGTCAGTGGCTAGACTAGCTCAGAAAAGGAAAACAAAAAAACCAAACCAAACAACCAAAACAAAACAACTAGCCCCTCACACATTAAAAACTTACTTTTAATATTACTTTAAGACTTCAAAGAATTCAAAGAGTCCAAGAGCTTCTTTTTAAGATGGTGGATTGAAAGGTTTTGATTCACAGTAGCAAGTTCCTCTAGGTCCTTCCTTAGAAGAAGCAATACCTGTCTTCTCTCAGCCAGAGGACTGCATCCATCAGCAGTAGCAGCAATATCCCAAGTGACATTCCTGCCCTGATTTGGGCTGCCCAAGAGTGTCAGGAAGGACCCTCAGCCCCATTCCAAGCTGGACCCGTGACCACAGCAAAAGAGGACACTGCTCTGCCAGCTCCAATCAGTGCCTCACTCGTATCATTTTATTTTTGTTGACTTTTATTGAGAATGAAAAAATAATTTAAAGCAATTATCTGTACAGGAGGAGGGCAGGGGGATGGTTAGCTGGGTAGAGGATCTGTGACCCCTCCTCAGACAGGCCAGGGAGGGTTCCAGGGGGTGATTTACAGCTGTACAAAAACCACGACAATCCCACCGAGGAGGAGCGGAGGGCCAAGGACATCTCTGGAGCTTTCACAGGCTCAGAGCAGAGGGGCAGGAGCTGTGCAGGGACACGGGGGGACAAGGGTCTGGCCAGGCAGACCCTCAGGTGACCTGCAGGGGTGTCTCCAGCATCTCCATGAGGAAGGTGTCGATGGGGGTGTCTCCAATCAGCTTGAAGAAGAAGAGGTGCTCCAGGCACTTCAGCCCGATGGAACGCAGCGCCGGCAGGCGCAGCAGGAGTTTGGCAAACCTGGGAAAAGCCAGAGTCAGAGGCACCAGGGAGGCACTGGCTGCCCTCTCCCACCTATTTCCAAGCCTGCATGAGCCCAAATTCTCCCTCCCCCCACCCAAAAAAAAAAACCCAAAAAAAAACCCCAAAAAACTTTGGTCTCAGGCTTAGATTCTCTTAAGCTTTTAAGATAAACACTCGTTGCCTCGTGTGGAGGGAAAATGGACCTTTCCAAAACAGAATTTGGCATTTGTAAAGCAGAAAAGGGAAGGGAAGGGGAACGGGAAGGGGAAAGGGAAGGGAAAGGGAAGGAAAATTGTACATCCAGGTTCTCCCTCCACCTTAACACCTTACAAGACTTACATCTCCATGATACCATTTAAATCTGTCTTCCAAAAAATCCTCAGGCTCCAAGAGGGCGCACAGCCCCTCGGCTCCCCTTTGGAGACACAGCTGGAAGGGGGTGCAGGGGATCCCTGTTGTTCCTGCCCTCTGTCTGTGGTGACAGCCAGAGCCAAAGCCAGCAGAAGAAACTGTGGGCAGTGGTGGGGACCGACCCAGCTGCCGGCGCTTCGAGAGCTCGGCCAGCAGAGGGTAGGATTGGATTGGAAAGCAACAAAAATTCCAACTCCAGGACATCCCAAGGGCTCGGGATTTGGGCACTGTGGCTCAGGCAGAGGCAGCACTGACTCAGCCTGTGCCCAGTCTCCTCTCCCCAGGGTGGGCATGGCGCTGCTGGTGGCACTCACCTCCCTGGCTGCTCGGGGTATTTCTGCTTGGTGTAGGCTTCCAGCGTGGCATAGACCTTCTCCCGCAGAGACTCCACTTCCGAGGGGCTGGACAGACCCTTGGCATCTGGTCAAGGGAGAACATGCAGGTGGGGAAAGAATCTCTGCAGAGGGGGTAGGAGAGGACTCACACGCTCTTTAATCCTTTATTCAGAGACTGGGATAAATCTTGGGCTACTGGGAGGTGTCCCTGCCCATTGCAGGGGGTTGGAATGATGTGATCCTCGAGGTACCTTCCAACCCAAAGCACAAAATCTGTCTGCAGCCCTGATGCTCACTGTCCCAGTGATCTGCTGTGGCCCACACAGACCATTTGCCACCTGGGACTTACCTGGGTTAAACAGGACAATGGCTCGCAGGCACCCCAGCTCCGACTTGTCCATCTGCATGTCTTTCATTTTGGACACCAGCTCTGTCAAAACCCTGGCGTGGGGAACATGGGTGAGCAGACAACCAGATACCAGTGTCTCTACTCACCCTCAATTCCTCTCTGCAGAAAGAGTGGCATCTTTGAGGCACAGCCATGCCCCACACTGCTGTTCTACTAGTGCATCAGCAACATCCAGGGACCTGAGCATCAAGTTTGCTTCTGTTCTCAATTTGTTCAGCATGCAGCACTCACAGTTTGCACTCACTCAAGGAAAACCACATGGGTTTTCTCCACTTTTTACTGTGCAGTGCAAAACATAGGCACTGTCCTTACACGTGCCACAGAGTGGTGAGGCAGTGTCCTGCCAGGCAGGGAGCAGGCATGCCAGGGACAATATGTGTGCAGTTGTCACACAAGCAAGTTGGGATTTAAGGCTTTGCCATCTAAAGCTCTTGATGAGCAATATTAGGCCTAGATACAGCAAATTTTCAATAGTGGAACACTCCTCCCCCTGCATACCCAACCCAACATCTACTTCTGCAGCTGCAAATCCCTTCCCACTGCCCTTTTACCCCATTCTCAATTTTTAAGGCAATCAAGCATCCCATGCCAATTCCAAGCTACTTCTGCCCCAAACCACAAAGGGTTGGCTCTAGTTCCCCTTAAGTTATGTTTCCCATTCAGAGGGGAAGGCAGAGCCAGCCTGGCCACCCCTTTAGGGGGGATGACAGGAGCAGGGTGAGGTACCTGTCGAAGATGGAGCCCACACCAGCGCTGTGGGCACTGCTGCGGTGCACGTGCAAGCCCGTGGCCAGCAGGATCCCATCCTGGACTGACACAGAGCGATGGGAGAAAGAGGCAATGAGCAGCTCATTCCAGCCTGCAAGCACAGGAGAGCATGGCACATGAGGCATCCTGGCCAAAAATCAGTCCCACGTGGAGCAGCAGAGATGGTTTCTCCCTGCTGGCTTTAGAGGAGAGTTGGTACCCCCAGGTACCAGCTGCAGCCCTTGACAGCACTGCAAGGGGTGGGCTATCCCTTGGAAATATTTGGAAAATGCTCTCAGGTACATGGTGTGATTCTTGGGTTGTTCTAGGCAGGGCCAGGAGTTGGAATTTGATGATTCTTGAAGGTTTCTTCCAACTCAATTCTATGACCCTAACAAGCAGCAAGCACGAAGCAGAAATTGGCTCAAAGGGGAAAAAAATTTTAAAATTACAAAAAAAAGAAAGGGGAAAAATATTCTGGGTTTTCTTCCTAAAAGCCATATTCCTAACAACTGCAATCCCTTTGCAAACAACAGATTCTATTGCCTCACCCACAGCCTCTGCCAGCCTCTCCTCGTGTCTCAGAACAGGAGATGCAGGGATGGACTGGCTCAGGATTGCACATGCAGCATCCAGCCTGGCTGGCTGTCCCAGGGAAGGGACAGGAGCAGCAGGGACAGCCAGGTGCCAGGTGGGGGACACTACCTGCCCGGAGGAGGATGACTTGGTCTTCCAGAGTCAGGTCAGAGAAGTGGGGGATGCGCTTGGCCCACTCCACCAGTGTGAAGAGCTGCTTGTCAGCAGCGTGGCAGATGTTGGTGACAGGGTCGTTTGTCTGACAAAGAGGGGTAGAAAAAGGGAAAGAGCAGAGGAAAAGAGGAGAATTCATCAGTGAAAAACCTCTGATTATCACAATCATAATCAATAATGCATGTGGTATTGAGTTAATGATGCTCAAGGCCACAAGTACAGCACACAAACTGCCCAAAATCTCAGCTGGGTGCTGCTGGGAAAAGCAGGTATTTCTAACCATTGTCCCCTCTGCTGCCAGCCAAGCCAGTTTGGTGCCTTGCAGTGGGTACCTACAACAGAGACTAGATAAGATTAAGAAAATAAAAAGGAATATTTATTAAAGGTGTTCATTAGCCACATCTTGGGCAGTCAAAAGCCTCTAAGAGGGGCTGAACCCAAGAAGGATGATGGTCAGGAGTTTTTAATTATAATTATTATATATATATATAGATATATATATATATGTTTGGTCCATTTACATATCAAGGATTAATCTTCCAATTACAGCTTCAGGTAATGAAGTCATATACCCCCAGTTTGCTCTCCCCTAATTCACTTTATTTTATACTTTTTGGGGCCTGAAGTTGTAGGGTGTCCTTGAGTTTCTTCATTATTTTGTCTGAATAAAATGTGAAGACAGTAGCTAACACTCTATATGGAGTTTTAGAGTTATACCCTAAAACAGTACAGGATTTGGAAAATATAAAAGCTAAAATCCTAAGGCATCAAGCTGGTTGCTACTTTTCTGTTTGCTTGTTGTCCTTTGCAAAGCAAGTCCCTCGTGGCTGGCTGCAGTCCTGCTCCCCAGGGCACATCTAAAAGGCAGGGAGCAGCCCCTGAACAGGCATGAGCAGCAGCTTAATCCAAACCAGAAAAACCACAGCAGTGTTCTTGGTCACAGGGGCAGACAGAAATGTTCATGGCCATGCACGTGTGGAAGCCAGCACAGGGCTCAGACTCTCCAGCATCTATTTCCCTATCATTGAAACTAGAGGAGACTTGGGAAAAAAACTGCTTGGAAAATAACATATAGGCTGTTTTCTAGTTGTCATGCAGAGTAGCTCCAAAAGCAAAACTGTTGGTGATTTTTAGGTGGTGTGGAGCAAAGTCTTCTGGTTATTCTGCTGCAATGCCAGCTCAGAGCCCCTCATCTCTGGCTGCAGGTGATGTCAGTGGCCCTTACCGAGCTCTCTGTGCCCACGTCACTGTATGCCTCTGTTTTGGGCTCCACTGCCAGCTCAGCTTCCAGGATCCTCTCCACGGGCATGTCCTCACTGCCGCTGCTTGTGGACTCAGCCTCATTGTCACTGCGCTCCCTGCTCCTCTGCCTCTCCTCCTGCACAGCTGAGGGACACAAGCACAGCTCTCTGCACCCACAGCAACACTCACCTGCCCGCAGGTGGGAGGAGAAACCCCCCCGCAGGAGGGGGAGAATGGGAAATCACTTTCAACATTTTTTAAAATAAAAAAAAAAAATCAGATGCACAGCCGTTCAATCACAGCAGCCTCCAAATTCGACAACACGTTTCCAAAGTATGAAGCTCCAGAAGAGAGGGAGGAGGAGCTGGTACCTGCAGGTGGCAGCCTGGACCTGGCTGTCACTAGGGGCTGGAGGGACCCAGCACTCACACACAGGTTTGTTGTGCTCTCAGCTGCTTCCAGCAGTCCCAGTGCACTTTCAACAATCCCACAGTCAACAGTCCCAAACCCCCAGCTGGATTCACACATGCTGCTTGTCTCATTCCTGAGCAAAATCCCACCCAGTCTGGCGTCACCTCTCCCTCTACCACCTCTCCTCCTCATCCTTCCCACTACAAAGTTCCTTCTAAATCAGTACCCAAATCCCTTCCCTCCCTTCTCCCCTCTCTGTTTTCCAAAATAGCTGCTGACTGAATGCACAGAATCATGACATTCTCTCCAAAACTCAGTTATTAACTCCCAGGGCTGCTGTGTGTAAGATTGGTCAGTGTAGGGCCTGTGTATCTTGTGTACAACAGAAGTCCTGGGCACCTTTATATATATATATATATATATTTTTTTTTTTTTTTTGAGAAATCCCAAAGGGAAATATGACAATTCTGCATTAAAAAAATGAAGTGACCAGCAGGCGTAATATCTTTGTACAATTTTAAATAAATCTAATATTGTTATATTAAATACAACATAATAGATTACAATATACTAATTTATTATTAATAATATTAATATAAATGGTAATATTATTATTATATTATGAGCTATTATATTGTTTGGTTCACTGCTGGGGAGAAATGGCAGCACCCAAGGAGATGGATCAGTGGGGCAACCAGCCTAGTGCTAGTGAGGGAGGGCAACACAGAACACAGGTATATGCCAGTCAGGTGGGAGGAACATCTGTCCTCTTTAGAGTAAGGGACAGGAAAAGCTATAAAAATGTTTCTGAAGTCACCAAAATCTTACTGGAAAAAAGAACATGGCAAGGAAATACCAATGCCATCACTCAGCCCCTGAACTCAAGCTGCACTGTCCCCAGTTTCTGCAGCTCCCAAAAAAACCCTGTGATTGTTGCAGCCAAACCAGGATCCTGGGGTTTAAATTTTCACTCTCTGCAAAAGGAAGTTGCTTTAACACCCTGGTCCTCTGAACCACTTTGCACCTGGCTGGAAGAGGGAGCTGTGCCTGGGATTAAGTCTCTGATTCCAGCCTGATTGGATTTTGCAGCCCCCTGCTGCCCTGGGAGCTCGAGGCAGCACAGCTTTGGTGATGCTGCAGGACAAGGATCAGCTCATGCCCAGTGTTAGAGCTGCTGGAAATGATAGAGAACTATAAAATAAGAGAGAAATAAGTTATTCGCCCTTATCCTGCAGTACAAGAATTAGGTGGTGACAAATGAAGTCAGCAAACCAAAATTAAAAAAGGAAGCTGCTCTTGACAAAGGAGACAAGAAGGCTGCAGGACCCCTGGGTGCTGTTCCCAGCAGAGCTTTACAGGTTTCCAAGGGGTCCAAGCTATTAAGAGTCACTAACTAGAAGCAAGATTGGGTCAAAATCAGTTAAAATCTTCAATGCTCACCAGTGTGTGTAAGTGAGAAGAAAAATATAGTGTAGGAGCTTCCCCATCAGTCTCTTCACTTATCAGCCCTTCTCCTTATTAGGAAAACATTCTCCACAGAAGGGGTTGTCAAACATGGGGACAGGCTGCTCAGGGATGTGGCTGAGTCACCATCCCAGAGGTGTTTAAAGTTCAGGTAGATGTGGCTCTTAGGGACAGGGTTTAGGGGTGGAATCTGCATTGCTGGGCCAATGGTTCCACTTGATCCAAAAAACCTTTTCCAACCTAAACTATGATCCTCATTTTCTTTACATAATGAGCTCCACAATGCCCTGACACTCCTGGTGTGGGGTTTTGTCACCAAGAGTCTGACTCATCCTAAAGAATGAAGGAAAATTTCTCCATCCCATTGCCTCCAGCAGCCCCAGTCCTACCTTCCCTCTTCATGCCCATGGCCAGGCACTTCTGATAGCGGCAGTACTGGCAGCGGTTGCGTTGGCGCTTGTCGATGAGGCAGTCCTTGTTATCCCGGCAGGTGTAGATCAGATCCTTCCTGATTGTCCTCTTGAAGAAGCCTTTGCATCCCTCACAGCTGTACACCCCATAGTGCTTCCCTGAGGGGGAAAGGGAGTGGGTGGGCAGGCAAGTATTTGCCCTTCCTTCCAGCGTGGAGGAGCTCCAACCAAAGCCAAAAGTGAAAAGCTGCAAGGTGTCACCTTAGCAGAACAGTGACCAGCAGCAGCCAAACCACAGGAGCACTGTTTTCCTGGGATAAGGGAGGGCTGCATCCCTGTGGGGTGATGTGGAGCATCTTGGCTGCAGAACAGCCACAAGCAGTAAATGGGGTGCACTGATATGAGGAGGGTTTGTAAGGCCCATGGGGTGCTAGAGAAAACACAGGCACAGCCAGAACACAGCTAGCACAAAGCACAGGTAAATGGGAACACAGAGATTTTGACAGATTTACCTTTGGTGAACAGGGGAAGAAGGTAAAATGAAATTATACACCCATGGGAGAAGAGGACATTTAGGTTTGCTCACTTTTGGGCACTAATCTGCAATACAGACAGCCAGGCTCAGCCCTGATCTTGCAATGCCAGTACGGCCCCAGTGAGCCCCCAAGCCTTGCTTCAGAGCACCAGGAGAGTTCTCACTGCACAAAACCCTCCCCAAGAAAAAAACCCTCCTACCTGAGGACCTGTCCCCACAGATGGCACAGATGTGTTTGGCTAGGGATCCTGGACTTGTGGATGGATAATTCATGTTCCCCATCCCTGGGAGACCCGGCAAAGGCTTGACATCCTCCGAGCTGCTGACGTTGTTCAGGACATTGAGCTGCAGAAGCCACAAGACAGGTTAGAGGGGAGAGACTCACATCTCAAAGAAACCACCCCCAAATGGAGCTGATCCTTCCCTTGCTGCTCCTGCTGCGCTTGTCCCACAAGTTTATCCCCAGCAAGTCCATGGGGCTGCCGTGGGCAGGCAGGCATCCTCTGCTGAATGCAGCAGGAGGGGTTTGAGCAGGCACTAAAGCAGATACTGCCTGATGTTCTAACCAAAGCCAGGACTAAGCAGAACTGGAAAAGGGCAGGCTGAAAGCTCAACTGCTCAGTTACAGCCTCCAAGCCATGAGGCTGGTAGGATCCTGCCTGCTTCATTAGAGGATGCTGATCGCTGCCTGCTGGCAGCCACCAGCACTAACAGCTTAGCAAAAAAGAGTTTTACAGCCAGGTGATTTGTTACAATCCAACCTGCACTGCTGCATGGCTAGGGAAGCTGTAATAGTGTCAAAAAAAAAAAAAAAAAATTAGTGGGTTAACTTCCCTGCCCCATTATATCTGCATGTACACATAAAAACGTGGCCATCTGGGGACTCTCTGGGACTTTGGTTCCCAAACACTACCACAGGTGGCAGATTTGGGGTTACCAGAATATTAATAAATAAATAAATAAATAAATAAAAGTTGAGCATCTAAAAATCAGTGGCTGTGAGATGCAGGCAAACAATGCAGAGCCCCCAGCTGAGATCCCCAGGAGCTGCTTGTGGCTGCTGAAGTTAAAGGTTACAAACCCACATCGATTACAGACCAAAGCCTGATGTTACCCAGGGCTTCATTTTATTGCTGTTTGCTTTGGAGCCACAGGCAGGGCAGGGAGGATTAAGCACATCTTGTCAAAAGCTGGCTGGGCAGACCAATGTCTCTCCCAGCTTTCCATCAAATCACCTTCCCCACTGTCGTGGGTTGAGGGCTGGGGATGGTTGTTCCATCCCTGGGTTTGTTTGGAACAGTCATGCCAGTTTATCAGCTCAAATTCTTCTTCCCAGCAAGAGGAAGGGATAGAAAACAAAGGTTTGGATGAAGACCCAGCTCCAGCCTTCATTCCAATCTCTGTAACATTTAAAACGGTAGATTTCATGCATGTTGCTGAAAGTTCTCCATTTGCTCCAAGAAGCTGCACATTTTCCACAAAAATGTGGTAATTTCCACAGCAAATTTCAGTAAAGAACAAGGGTCCATCCCACTGGAAATTTTGGACCCGTCATCAGAAAAATAAAAAGGCAAAGCCTGTTCTTAGCTTCCCTCACTGCTGTCCCTTCATTTTCAAAGCTTCAAAGGTTTTAATAACATGGAAAATAAAATTTATCTAGCAAAAATCAGGAGCCAAATTGTTTTGCTCCACCAGAAAATGTAAGTGTATTGGGAAAAATTGCCCAGAGGAACAGAAGTTTGATCTCCCCAGCAGAGACTCAAACCAGCACTGGCAACTCTAAAGCCTTATGCTTCAAATTCCAGGCCAAGGAAATGGGAAATAAACCTCTTCCTCCCCACAAATCCCCATCATCTTGGCAAAATGCTGAGCCAGGAGGAACTTTCTGTGGTTTAAAATATCACTCAGAACTCAGGTACCACCTTTTCTTCCTCCCTGTCTGCACTTTGGCACAATAAAAGGGAGAGAAGGTGCACAGGAGGGGGACACACAGGGCAGTTTTAGCCATCAGTGTCCTTAGAGCTTGACTCCTGCAGGTTAAGTGCAATCATGTATGATATCTGGGACAACTGCTTGAACCCAAATCCATTAGCTGGCTCCCTGCTGAATCCCCAGGGCCCAGCTGTCTCCTTGCATTAGAGGCAACACAAATGGAACCCTCTCCTCAGATCTGGGAACCTGGCACAGCGCCCAGGCTGGGGAAACCACTTCCCAGAGCATCCCCAATCCCAAAGGAAAGGCTTCCAACCAGCCAATAGTGCCACAACTTCCTGTCCAGCCATCCTGCCCTTGATGCCATGGGCACAAATTCCATCAGATCCATGGGGAAGAGCTGGGTGGTGCAAGGGGAGGATGGATGCTCCAGCATTCCCACTGCTGAGAGCAGGAGCCCACACAGGAATTGAGGATGCTGGGGAAAGGTAAGCCAAACCTCATTCTCTTCAGAGGCCTCCTCACACCATCCTCTCCCAGTCTGCCAGGTGCTAAGAAGAGCTTCAGGCATTCCAAGGAGTAGCAGCAGGGAATGGGGTAGAGTGGGATCATCTCCTTGCTTTTCCCTCAGCAGGAGCCACGAGGCCTCTGAGTATTTCCTACCTTTGGGTTCCACTAACAAAACACAAAATCTTCCTTATGAGAGGTAGATTTTTCATTTATATCTGGATGTCCAGAACATTCCAGCTGTCTGCCAAAATGCCACAGTGCCACCAGAAATCCAGGAGGCGGTGCCAGGCTTTTGGAGCAGAGCCACCCTGGGAGGCTCCCAGCCCCATCCCTGGCTCAGGGAGGTGCCAGCTCTAACACCTGGGTCCTGAAGGGAAACCTCAGCACCCAGGTGAGCACAGGCAGTAAGGATGGGAGTGCTTCATCTTGCTTCAGGCCAAGTTTATACACAACACAGTAGGTGGCTGGCATTTAAGCATTAACATTTGTCTCTCCCTAGAAAGTCTGTCTGCTTCCCAGATAATGAAATGAAGCAGACATGCTTTTGCAGAGGAAGGGCAATGCTGCAGCCCCTGGCTATCCTGTCTGTTTCCATGTACAGCAGAGCTGCACCCGCAGTGAGAACAAAGCTGGAAATTAGCTCTGTTCCCTTATCCTGTAGGGTATTTTAAAACTGCTGTGATCTCTGTGATTTATGCAGATTCAGTGGGTAGAAAATGTTATTTGCAACTTGTATTGGGTTGCGGTATGGGATGTGGCCAGCAATGTGTATTCTGTCCTCATCTGTTGAGCCAGTTGGGGCAGTGACCCTGATCTCCTGGCACATATTATCTGCTAATGGGCCAGCTTTAAACCAGCTGGGGCAATCATCTTTATCTTTCCACAGCCCATCCTCCCTCCAGGCAGATATCATCTGCTGCTGGCCCATTCAGTCCCACTGCATGACTGATAAAATTCCATCATCCCACTGGGAGATGCTCCAGCCAGGGGGAGCAGCCAAGCCTTTCCTATCCAGAGAAAAACTGAGATTTTGGACACCAAGGGACCTTCTTCCCACTGGATTCCAGAGGAAAGCCAGACCTTTCCACATTGTCCCTGCACCTTCAGAGGAAACTGCACCTTCTCCAGGAGCACTGCTCCAGCTGAACCACATCTGCCCCTGCAGGAGGATGCAGCCACCATTGAATGGGACTGCTGCCACCACCCTGACTGACTGACTGGTGTCAGCTTGGATTCTGACTCTGACAGGGTTTGGGATTGTTCTTTGTAATGCTGTATTTCTATTTTAATTTTCCTAGTAAAGAACCGTTATTCAAAATTCAAAATTCAAAAAATCTTTGCCTGAGAGCCTCTTAATTTCAAAATTTTAATAATTAGGGAGGGGTTTCAAAGAGAAGCTCCTGCCTCTATTGGCAGACACCTGCCCTTCAAACCAGGACACACCTGAGCTCCCTGAGTGGCCAAACTCCCCACCACCCACCCCCTCTCTCAATTTTCAGGACTTTTCCCATCCCCAGCAAAGGAAGCGCGCACATCCCCACCTGTGGGCTGGCGTGGGTGACGAAGTTGACGCCGGGAGCGGAGGAGAGCGCGACGGGGTGTGAGCCCAGGGAGGAGGCGATGACCCTGTAGGGCGAGCCCAGGGCGCTCATGGGCGACGGCAGCGCCCGCGCGGCGCCCGCGGGGGGCTCCAGGTACCCGTGGGGTCCCTCCACGGGACTCCCCGAGGACAGGCTCACCGACGTGGGGCTGGCGTGCACCGGGGAGTCTGCAGGGAGAAGCAGAGGGGAAGCTCACTCAGCGTCACAGCCTCAAAACCAACCTCAAAACCAACCAGAGAATTGTGCTGTAAAGCGGGTTGGAGATAGTGAGTTGGGTATTTTTTAATTTTTTAGAGAGAAATTATAGGGATTGAGTAAAAGCTTTTGGATGGATTGAAGTACATTAAGTTACTTACACATAAGGTAGAGCTGTAAGTCTAAGTTTTATGATAAGTAAGTTAGAAAGTTTTAGTGTGAGCTTTTATTCTTTTAGTAAGTAAAAGGTTTGGATATTAAAGTAGAAGTACGAGTTTTAGTGAAGGTTGAAAAACGTACTAATGTTTTTAGTAGAGGTTTTAAGACTGTAGTTGAAGGCAATGCTTAGACATAATGAGTTATAGTAAGAGTATTACTTACATTTTAAATAGAACAAAATAAGTTGTGTGTGTAGTTTATACATAACGCAACATGTTAAGAAAGTAAAATTTTATTAAGTTAAGGAGTGGTGGTTTGAGTTTACATCTTAGCTTGTTAAAAAATCTTATATAAGAGCATGTACTGGGGACAGTTAGTGCTTTTCTGCTTTTCCTGCCTTTGCTTTTCTTTTTGCTTTTGCTCACCATCATCAGTCAACACCCAAAAAGAAGACAGGAGCTGCTGCAGTAACATCAGCTTCTCTGGACCTTTGACGGGAGCAGCTCCTACTTCTGTTTGAAACTTTACACCAAAACTTAGCATAAACTTTAATGACTGTAACTGTGCCTTTTGAAACTAAAGTGCTTCTACAATAAATAACCTTTTAGCAACTGTTAGCTGCTTCGCTCATTTTAAAAAATAACATGACAAAGTCAGTGCCAAGAGCACTGGAGGTCGTAACCTCACAAAGGGAAAAGAACAAAATGTTGTTTATAGTACAGGAAAATTAGTTACATCCAGCAACAAAACTTATTAGGAAGGTAATGCTTGATAACAAAATATTCCTTCTCTGCTCCAGTGCCTCAGCAGACTTGGGAGAAGGCATTGCTGCCTGCCTGCCTCAGGCTGGTTTGCTCTGAACTCTTCCCTGAGGTTTCTTTTCTTTTTTTCCAAGACAGCTCTAGAGACAGCACACTTCTGAAACCCTGAAATCCTCACCACCAGCCTGGCAACTCTGACTGTTCCACATTGTTATGGGCTGATGCCTAAACTTAGACACACATGTTTCATGAAGCACCTCTGCTCCTTGAGATGGCTCTGGCCTTGTGCTCCCATGGTTTAATTTCCTCCCTTCCCACCCAAGTGTGTCTCCACTCTTCCATTCCACATGTTCACTCCCAAAGCTGGGTGCCAGCATCTTCCACAGGAGCTGGAGCAACACAGCAATGGCTTGTGAAGTTTCAGGACAAGGCAGACACAAAATGATTTGTCCTTTTTATTTTTCCTCATTTGTACAAATCAGAGCAGAGATTTTGGCCACACAGATGTGCCAGGGCACAGCTACAGGGACAGAGGGTTTCCTCCACATCACCAAGCTGAGCCCCATGAGATCAGTCTGCCCCTGAACCCTGCTGGGGAAGAAGTGTAGAAAACCATTGCCACTTCAGGGCAGACTCTAAACCTGAGCAACTCAACCAAACAACTCCACTGTCTTCTGCAAGACCAGTCACAAATAGTCAGAGGGTATCTAGGCATCAAATGCCCACTAATCCCAATGGGTTGTGTATCTAGGTGCATTTTAAGGATTTACATGACCTTTTCTCCCTCCCTTAGAATTTTCCAGCCCTAGTTAGCATTGGCTGTCATTAACATTTCTGTGAAGCATTATTTCTCTGTTGGTTTCTCAACACAGGAGACCATTCCCTGGAGTAGCAAGGCAAAGATGTTGTGTGGGAAGGTCACACAGTTGGTTTTTCATGGCTGGCACGGAGGATACATTCTCCCCTTGCATTTGCAAGTAAGGTAGAGCTTTGGTGTTTTGTTTGTTTGTGGCTTTCCCCCCCCCCCCCTCCTTTTAACATTATTGCAAAGTTATTTACGTGACAGTGTTTGTTATTCTACCTGAAGTAACAATCAAATCTGATTCAAAGGGAAGATGCACAATAAAGACGGGAAAAGGTCAGCTTGCTGAATAACATTAAAGACATTTGTCAGAGTCAAGGAGGACTCGATCCGCCGTTATCAACCCACTTCAGACTTAATTCTGCAGAGGGAGAGGGAGAAAAGGTCTTTGTCAATTCTTGCTCTGGCTTTTTGGATCAATTCTCCCAGTGGGAGAGCGATGTGCAGCAAGAGGAAGCTCAATGACAAGAGCAGAAGCCTGGGAGGCAGCGAGGCGGTCTGGAGGCAGGGCCAGGGCTGCTGCCTGCTGCCACAGAGTCCCCACGTCCCCCTGCCACCATCAGGGACACACAGCCTGCTTTCTGCCAGCAGACTGCAAAATCCCGACCTGGGAATGCATTCCAAGCACTCAAGTCCTTCATCCCAGGGACAGAGTGCCTTTAGCAGATGTGCTGTTTGCCTGGACCCTCCTTACCTAAGCAAGCAATCAGCTCACAGAGGCACCTCAGATGTTTCTTGGGGCTTAAAAGAACCATCCTGACCATTATCAGCTTCAGAGAAAAGCAAATGCATTTTTCATCACCTGTGGTACCATAACACACACCAGTCCTCCTCAGCATCTGTAGCACAGACCTAGAAAGAATTTGCTTTTATGCCTCTTTAAATAACTAGGTAAACAACATTGCCTTTGAGGATTCCTCAGCTTGGAAAATAAGTCATTGCAGGAGATATTGGGCCAAGATCTATCACACCAGGACAGCTGAGCAGAAGAATGTTTCTTCATCCTTTTCCATTAACACAGAAAAGGGCATATTTTGAAAGTATCATGCAGAAGATTTAAACCAATAAGAAAAGACACCCAGGAGAGTTAACTGTTTGCTTTTATGCCAGACCTTACAGAAATGCTGTCACTGCTAAGTTTCTCCATTAGAGAGGCTCCAGGCTTCACATTTTCATGTGAAAACTTCCAGACTGTCACCCAAGGAGGCTGCTGGCCCCACTGTGGGCTTGTGTCCCTGCCAAGGGGCAAACATTTCAGGGCTGTGCCCAGGGGAATCCCCTAGAGCCCAGGATGGGATCAAAGCTCAAATCCAGGAGACCTAGAAGGTTTGAACCTCTGCTATCCCAGCAATGAGATATTTTGGAGAAAGAGAAGAGGAAGTGTGAATGCACTGAATGTTTGCTGGTGGAGATGAATAAATGAAAACACCCACTGGAGAGCACAGAGGTGTAAAGCCAGGCTTTACCAGGGCCTGATGACACAAACCAGAGTTAACAGGTTTGTTCCTACAGTGCCTGGCCACACTGTCCTGCCAAGGCTCTGACAAACCCCTTGGTCAAATCCTGCAGTCTTGACTTTCCACTTACCAAATAACAACTTTATCCATCTGTTACAAATTGGAGTAAAGCCCCTATTTAGAAAAGCACAACAACCACCACAAAAAGCCCACAAACAACAAAAAAAACCAACTTTGACTTCCAGCCCCTTTCTGGGATAAGTCTGCTAATCCATTCCCCAGGGGAGTAGAAATGCATTCTCCAGCACCTGGGGAAAATCCTCCTCTCAGCTTCTCATTTTCAGGCAGAGTGCACTGAGAGGGATATAAGAAATCACTGTTAGCAGACTATCAGCTTGTGAGAGGAACAATTTTCATGGCTGAAAGGTGTGCAGGGAGAGCCATGCCAAAGCATCCTTGACCCTGGGGTTAATTATTCACTCAGATGAATACACTCAAACCTGTTTCAGTTCTAAGAAGCCAGGGAGGCTTTGGACTGTGCAAACAGCCATGTCATGAAAGAAAATAGTTAATTAATTAGTTGATAATTGAATTAAATAATTGACTAAATTAAATCATTTGTAAGAAGGTACTGATGGTCTATGTCCCACATCACCCAGCAGAACCCAGACAGGGTTCACCAGCATGGAACAGCTTTCCTGCAGGTATTTTCTCCCATCATCTGGGGCACAGACAGATGGCAGTGGAGCAGGGCTAGAGAGGAGCTGCTCTGTGGCAGGGGTGGAGCAGGGTGGGCTGGGGGGACAGGGCTCAGTCCTGCACGCCAAGCACAGCCGGCCGCCCCCGCAGCGGCGCTGGGCACAGGTGACATTTACACAGGGCTGCAGCGTGTCCATCAGGTAATGTGAGGTGACAGCAGGGCTGGGGACGCCCTGAGGGGCACAGGGCACCAGCCACACTGGCCATGTCCCCACGCCAGCTGGGGAAGAACAGCTGGGACCTGCATCCAGCACCAGCACTCGCTGCTGCTTTTCACCACCCGCATTCATCGCTGGCTGATTTCTCAGCCACAAGTGGGGCTGTTTGTCTTTCTGTTGGTCTTTCTTCCTTGTTTCCCTTCCCCACATTAATGCATGGACAGTTAGTTTCCTGTCCAGGATCAGGGAAGCTGGATTTTGTGTTTATTTCTCTCCTGGAGGAGTGGGGGAACAGAGGACAGGAGGATCATGTGGATTTTCTCCCCGCTGCAAACATGCACTGCCCAGAGAACCCTCCACAAACTGTCTTGAACACAAACACACACTCCAGCCTTCTCTTTGAAGGATGCAAAGCTTAAGAAGAAAGAACTTGGTCCTGGGTGCTTCACTGTTTCAAAGCAGCTCAGCAAACCAGGGCAGCTTGTGGCAGGGAGCAGCTGGAGGTGCAAACACACACATACGGTGTTGCTTCAGCATTCAGAATAACAGTCAATGTTAGGCATCTCTGCTGACATTAGGAAAATAATTAAGAAAGACCCCAAGAAACACACATTTTGAAAATACTGCTCTTGAGAGGACAAGCAACAGCATCACCTTCACCCACCAGCTACTGAAGCTGAGCAAAGCTTTGATACTCAACTTCCAACTGTGTGTCACCATCACTTTAGCAAAATCCTAATCCAGGGATAGGAAACTTGCATGAATAACCTCATAAATCAGGAGCAGAAGAGAACCACCCACCCCACAGCAGATGTGCAGGTGTCCAACAGATGCACCTGCAGAACACAGAAAGTCCAGGTCCATTGCTCAACAGCCAGGTCTGGCTAACACAGAGGAACTGAACCAGTGTGAGCTTGGTAAAGGCACTTTGGATGCACCTCTGTGCTCCAAGCACTTCACAGGTACAGCTGAGGAAGGCATGGAAACAAAGATTTCTCTTTGGCAAGAGTTCATAAGAAACCTCAAACACCTTGGTGGAGGCAGTAGGAAGAGAAGGAACCAGGCTGCAACCAGCAAAACTATCTTGATTTTCACAAGCATCAGCTTCAGCAGTTACACCTGAGTAGAAAGAAGAATCAAAATGCAGAGACCAGAAACATCCAAGCACTACACAGACTGTCTGTTTAACCACCACAGGCTGCAAGTTTGACTTTTTGGCTAATGTCCCCTCAGCTCCAACACCCAGCAAAGCCTTGAAATACTCATGTTCAACACCAGGGTCTGACCTCAACAAAGGCCTAAAACAATCCTTGAAGATCCTGGCAAGTCTAGAGATGATGATGCTCTCAACATTCACAGTTTCCTTTTTAATATCAGAGAGAATCAAAAGCTGGGAGTCATCAAATAATGAAAAACACTCTTGCTCCCGAGGCTTCAGAGAAAAGGTTCATTTCATTGGCACAAACACTGAAAGGTGTGAGCTGCCTTGCCTGACACATGACTTTGCAGATCCTTCATCCTCTGCAGATCAGAGAAGAGGGAAGAGAGGCAGAGAAGGGCTGGTTTCAGCAGAGGAGCATGAGTGTGCGTGGGAGGTGCAGCCTGGCAAACAGCTCGTCCTTGGGGACGACCTTGAAAAGGAAATACCTGGGAGAAACACTCTGCACCTGGCTGCAGCTATAGCAGAATACCCACAGTAACTGGAATCAAGCAAAGTCTTGCTGCTATGGCTGCAGAAGTTGTTTTTGTTCAGTACACAGAAGATGAACCAAAAATGTCTTCCCTTTCTGGGGATATTTTTAACTGTCCAAGCAGATTCCCACAGACAGTACACACAGAAAGGTTAGTGGGTTTGCCTTGCTTTTAAGGTCCAGTAACCTCTGTGTTTCCATCTTCCTGCTCAGCTCCAAGTCAATAAATAATTTCTGACTGCTAAAAACAAGGAGCAAAACTTTCAGGAGATGTAGTGGCACATATGGGAGCAGGAGTTTCTCCAACAGGGCAGCAAAAAGTTTCTCTCAGCTCTCCAGGTGGTGGGAAGAGCTGTTTCCTCTCTTCTCTGGTAATGCTCCTGTGCCTGCCTTGCAAACAGGGGCCATCCAAACCTGGCCACAGGATGCTGTGTGTCATGTCCAAATGTCCTTGGGCACCCTAAGCTATTGACCCATGTCCAATTTCAGCCAAATCAGGCCAAGACCTCAAAACAGCATCTGCTGCTGAGCCTGCACCAGAGAATGACTCCTTTAGCAACTGCACATCAAGTAATTAAAAAAACCCCAAAAACTGCAAGCCAAATTTACTCAACAAGATATCACATCTCCCTGGTGACCACAGTAACACAGAAAAGTTTGATAAAATTCCCCATGTCCAAACAAAAGGGGGAAAAATTGTTGAATTTGAGGCCTGAAGGGCTTTTCCATGATCGTTTGATCAGACTTCCCACTTGGCCAGCAGACACCAGGAAAAAACAAGCACAGATTCCTACAGCTGTCTTTGAACTTGTGGAGAGGCTACAGGTCCCCAGGAGAATGGATCCCACTGGGAGCACCTGTGATTGCCCCAGGCAACTGAAGGCAATGCCTCCAGCTTTAAAAGTAAAACTTCTACAAAATTTAAAATTTGGTTTCCCGCTCACCAGGTTTTCTCCCACCTTTGCTGGGTCAAAGGGCTCTTTTCCATCCTCACATCCACACTTACAGGAATGGACACATCAAGCCAAGGGGAAAAAAACAAAAAAAACATCCTGCAGGTCACAAAACTTCAGCACACCTGAAGAAGGTGCCAGGCAGGCAGGCAGAGCCAGTCCAGGCACAATCTGGGTTTTCCTCTGTCTATCCCCCAAACGACCTGGCCTAACCCTGCTTTGCTGGGAGAGCTGACAAGATTGCAGCCCGAGGTGGCGTGGCCACAGGCCAAGTTACATGAGTACTAATAAAAGAGACTTTGTGGAGGAGCCAAGTTAGTTCTTGTCCCCAACCAACTGTGCCAGAGAGTGCTCAGAGAGAGAGGACAGCCAGCACAGCATCTTTCCTCGCCCTGGGAGCTGGGCTTTGGGTGAAATGCATCCTTCTGGAGAAATAAAAACACAGTTTTAAGCCCTTTCTTTGCTCCTTAGTGCACATCTCCTGCTTTATATATCTAAGGGTGCCTCATCTGAATGTTTTCCCTGCTATTCTACAAATTCATCTGTGACACCTTGGAGTCTGATTGTCCTTTTCTCATCATAAATCATGTGCTTATCATTGTGGATGTTCTCTCAGACAAATTTGGTGGTGCTATTCAGGTGCTTAAGGTCAAAGCAAGTGTTACACACACCATCTAAAACATTTATTATTTCTAACCTGAATGAAGATAAAATAAAGGTAAAGCAGATGTAACAGCTACCTGAAAGCAAAGAAAAACACAGCAAGTATATTTATATTTGTTGGGTTTTTTTGCCTTTATGTTGAAATTGAAGCCCAGAATTTCAGAGCTAAAGGAAATCTGAATGCAAGAAGATCTAGACAGGCTGAACAGCAGGAACCTGCACCACCTTAACTTTGCCCTCCAGCAACAGAGTGCAATGAATGCTGCAAGCTGACAGCTTAGTGTGGAAATGCCCTGGCACCCTGGTGTTCCCCAGGAAGAGTTTCATGGCTTTTTCAAAGCATGGGGGAGCAGCAAACACCATAAATACATCATGGGGCAGAAGGAGATGCATGGGCTTTGTGCTGAGGAGCCAAGGCAGTGGAAGATCCCTTCCATCTGTGGTCACCACCAGCTCTCCTCCTCCAAAGCCTGGCTGCCCTCTCACACAGTCCTGAACTGTGTGACCAAAGCTGCCCAGAAATCCCCCAGCCAGCCAAGGAGAGGGAGCTGCCACATCCCCACACTTCCCCAGGGACATGGAAGCTCTCTGCCTTTGAGGGGAACGTGGGTGGCAGTGGTAAACTCCATCCAGGACAGAGGGGCTGTTCCAAAGCATCCCAAACAAAACTTGGCTGATGCTTTTGCATCTCTGTCAGGCAATCCTATACAGAAAACAACTTTAATACCAAGCTGGAAGCAGGTTAAAACACCAGTTGAATACTTTAAATTGAAGTTAAACTGAGCTGCTGGAGAACAGTCCCTTCAGCTTTATTGGTGGAACAGAAATCCCTCTGCTCCTATTACCAATTTCCTCTCCTAGAAATCTCCCAAAGGCTCTGCTGAGCACTGTGACCCTTGTCCCTACAGGGATCTCTGCCTGGCTCCTATGAAGATCAGCTTGAATGTCACTTTTCTTTTGGTTCATTGCAAATTCGTAATAGAAATAAATTAAATTAAACACAAATAGCACTTCCATTGTTTCATTCTTATTGCAGCAATAGGAGAGAGTTCAGTCTGTGTTTGCTGAGTCCTTAAAAACACCAGTGAGCAATAGATTCTCCCAACAAGTAATCTCCTTCCTGCAGAAACAGCCTAAAAAGGTATTTTGGAAAGCTGAGCGCTTGTGAAACTTGAGGATAACTTGATGCAATACCAGTGACTTTTCTGGAGTTGGAGAATTACCAGAGGTGAGTATCTGGTGAAAAAAAAAAAAATTATATATATATATACACATAGTGGGAACATCCCATGTCTGCACGAACTGCTTCTCCAGCAGAGAAATAACAGGCTGATGTGCACAGCCTGGGGGCCTCCAGAGTGAATCCTGGAGGCATTTTAGCCATCTTGAAGGGCTGGGAACAGCTCAAACAGTTTCCCAGAGGTATTAAGACTTTGCACATGCATGCACTTTCAGTTCCATCAGTACTTTTGTCAGCAGCCCATGAGCGGGTGCCCCCAGCCCCTGGCAGCCAAACACTCCAACCTACAGCTCCTCAACCCATTCCCCTTACACATCCCCCGTGGCAGGGCAAGGGGAATGACTTTAGAACATAAAAATATGATGGTAAAGCTCATTTCCCAAGAGTGGATCCTGGGCACAGGGGTGTCACAGCCCCAGCCCTCTGCAATCTCCCTGGCCAGCCTCTCTTGGCTAATCTGACACAGATTATGGTGGGATCTGAGTCACAAGGCAGCAGCTACCCCCAGAAGGCAAGGAAATAGTTTTCTCGGGAAGTGTTTTACCTTTGAAAACTAATTTTTCCCCTCCAACACCTTAGTAAAAATTAAATTGGAATGATGATACTTGGTTTGATGCTGTTGTTACAACGAAGAGATTCAAGCCACCACACACAGACACAAACATGCATCTCCCAAATGATCCCCTAAACTTCAAAACAGAGGGGTTTCAGGCAGCCTGGTTTGGCCGTGCAGAAACTCACAGCACATAAAACCACAACCACACGAGCCAGGTTAAAAAATTCCCCCCACCACTCCCTCCACCCAACCCAGAAGGCACAGCCCTGCAAACGCAAGTAAAACACTTACTGCCAAAGCCCGCAGGAAACTTAATGAAGTGAGGATAATTCCCATACATGTTTAATCTTCAGTTCATCGCTCGCCTTTCCCAACACAACTGCCCGCTCCCAACTTCAAAGGCGCCCGGAGCGCGGCGCATCCCTCCGGGCTCGGGGCATGGCTCTGCAGCACCGGGGGCTCTCGGGGGGTGCCGGGGCAGCCTCCTCCTGCCAGGGGCTCATCCTCGCCTCAGGCTGGTAGCCATGCCGGGGTTCCGTGCCTCAGAGCCCGCTGGCCCCGCTCCCTGCCGATCCCCGGCGCTCCCGAGCATAATCGCCCGGCTGAGACAGCGCTCAGCCCGCGGTATGGATCGGGAATTGGGAGGAGGGGGAGAGCTTCGGTTGTTTAGGGGAGGAGCATCCTGGGCAAGGAGGGGGGGCTCGGCTTTTCCACCAGTGAAGACTCGGCTGGGTGTCTAACACAGCGGGCCATGTGCAGGGATTCTCTGGAGCAGCGCTCGCCCGGAGGAGTTCGCATCCACACCCGCATCCCGCACCGCATTCCGCCTCAGCTGCCACCCCTAGTGAGACAGCCTAAAATGAGGGATGCGGAGCTCCAGGCGGGCTCTTTGAAATGCTGTTTATTGTATCCAAATGAAGCAACAATTCACGGGTCGTGGGTGACAAAAGTCGACAGCCTGACAGCCCCAGCTGTGGGTTGGTCTGAAAGTTTCTTCCAGTTCTGGTTACAATGCATGATATACTTTTCATTACAGAGCATCTTAAAACTTGACAACCAATCAACACCTTTACTATCACCTACAGCCCATCATTACTAAAATTAGGATATTCATGTAACGATTGTCCAATCACAAAAAAGTTAGTATGTTACAGTGTAAGCTTGGTTTTCGTTTTGTTTTTTTTTTTTTTGTAGTGGAAAATTCTGAGATTTTTTTCTCTACTTGCAGCACGGCATATTTGTTTGTCTGTGAAACTCTTTTTGCTTGGTAAATACATCTTTTGTTGGAGGTGGATTTATCCTTTGCTCTAAGTCATCAAAGCCCCTTCCAACTTCTTAGTTACTCAGTAAAACTCGCTCAGCAACTCTTTTCTTTTACATCAAAACTTGCTATTATTTCTGTTCCTTCTTCAGATTCCACATTCAAAAATCTTTCTGTTATACATACATATCTGTGAGCCCCTCCTGTCAAATCCTTATCCTTCCCAACACCCCTGGAAGATGCAAGGCTGAGGAGGATCAGGACCTTCCTACAGCTCAGCTCTCATCCCCAGCCCCACTCAAAGGAGCGGGGCTTATTTTCAAAATACAAACAAACCACACCAAGAGCATCGTGAAGCAGTTGCTGAAGCTGAGGTGGGACACAGGACAAACACAATCCATGCTGTACACAGTGTGTGACGGTGAAGTTCTGCATGAAATGTGCAGGAATCCGCAGAAACAAGTTGCCAGGCTGGGGCAGAGCCACATGCAGCCCCCTCCAGTGACTGTGCTCTGGATCAGGAGCAGCCCCAGCTTCCTGACTGGCAAGCCCTCAGCCAGGCTCTTGCAGTTCTGGGATGGATACAGCACAGCCCCTTGTTTCTGCTGTCTGATCTGGGAAGCCTCAAACAAAGCCACCTCAAAGGAATGGAGGAGTTTTGCTGGAGGTCTGCACTTACATGTGTGCTGGAGCAGAGGGTGGCTGGAAGGAAGGTCACTGGCACCAGCAGAGAAAGAAGGCTCAAGGCTGGCAAGGGGCTTTGCCTTCCCAGGGGACCATGGGGAGCATGGCAGGCAAGCAGCAAGACAAAAAGAGGGAAGAGCACATCAGGATGTTTGGCATCCTACCACAGTCTTCTGGCCCTTGGCTCCCTCCAGGTCACCCCAGGACCCATCCTGGCCTTTGGCACAAAGTGTGCTGGAAGGGGAGGGAGTGGAATCTGCCAGCCCAGAGCTGTCCAGAGCACCCAGCAGCAGCTCAGGCAGAAGCTGACTGAGGTGCAGTCAGCCCTGAGGTATTGCATCTGCAGGAGAAGGAAAGGTTACTCTTGTTAGCTCTGTTTCTTCCTTTGCTCTCAGACATTGCCATCTCCATTTATCTCTAGATAGAGTTTATGCTAGAAAGGGCTTTTCCTCTCCCTTTTATTAATAACCCTTAAATTCTTTTTGAAAAGTGATTTTATTTCCTCCAATTTCTGCTCTGCATCTCTGTGTGAGGACTTGGTAATGTGCAGTATTGGGAGGGCACCATGACATGGATGCACTTTTTGGGCAGCAGGTACATCAGATCAGCTCCAAGACTTTGAGTTTACCTGGGAATGGGAACCTAACACTTGGGAGTGCAGAACAAATGGATAAGCTGCCTGCTGTCAGGAGCAAGGAGGTTTGCAGGCAGCAGTATCAGCATTCTGTACAGCCCATTAACTGTGGCTTAGGTTTACACACACCTTCTTTTTTCCTCACAGTTAAAAAAAAATAAAAAAGGAAAGAAAACAAGAGATCAGTATTCACAGTAGGTTCTACTGAGGCAAAAAATTCTCTCCAAGCGACTGCAGTATATCACAGGGGGAATACAAACAGCAGAAATCACTCTTGTATTTTCTATCTGGCCACCATTCACATCTCATTTGTTTTATTGCACAAACATTAATGGCACTGAGAACTGTTTTTAGAGGAGGAGCTGAGCACCAATACTTACACATCCCTCTCACTGGCCACAAGTTTTGAGCTCTGGGCAAAGGAGACCAAAGCATGATGAGCAGCAAGAGAGCACACTTCAGCAACATCTGACTGTGTGGTGCTGTGTCCTGCCCTGTCACGTCCCCAGCATCCATCCCCAGTGAATGTCCTGGGCTCAGGACAGTCCTTCAAGTGTTCCCAGCTACATCCAGGTGCAGGAGGTGTAGGCACAGCTCCTGTTTCAGTGGAGACTGCCCCACACTCCACCCTGTCTAACCATGTGGTGACAATCCCAGCAGCCACAAGGATTTCTAACCTGTCTGCAAAGTTTGCTGTTTCAGGAGGACACTGGCTGTGCCTCCAGTGCTGTCCTTTAACAGCCACACTGGGCGTCCCTGTTAGGAGCAGGAAGAAAAGCCAGGCACAAGGCAGGGATACCTCAATGCCCTGCAGGCAGAAACCCAGAGCACTGCTGAGCAAGAGGCTGCAAGGAGATTGTTTCCATCTCCTGATAGAAAATTGGATTTCTCAGCAGGGCAAGGTTTTTTTTTTTTTCCTGTGTCACAAGACTGAAAGAAACATTTTTCAATCAAAAAAGCCCAGCAAACAATCTGCTTTCAAGAGAAGTGATTTTTCACACACACAAATACAAGACTCAATATGATCCAAAACTTCCACACAAGAGAGGGACTTTGTGGAGCCCCCCACACACACCCAGAGGGATGTTTCTCTGCTCTGGTGCCACGGGAAAGCTCTGCCATGCAGAGATGCAGTGTGGCCTTGCACCCCTGGTGCCCCCCAGCACTCAGAGCTGAGGTTTGGACACAAACCCACTCCTGCACAGCGACTTTGCTCCCACCTGCCTGAGTCACACACATCCCTGACACGCCAGCCTGGCTTGTCCCTTGATCTCAGGCTGAACAGGAGGGTCTGTGCCCTTGCCAAGCTGCCTGCTCAGTGCAGCTCTGGGAACAGGGAGGTGTGAGCACTGAAGCAGCTTTGTGTCCTAAGCACCAGCCGTGCCGAGGTTTAGCAGCACCAGTAATTCTGACCCACCACGAGGCTCTAATTCCACCCTAATGAAGTTTTAGTAGGGAATTATTTTTATTGATCTGCCCAGAGCAAAGAGCCTGATTTTAGACCGGCTCTGTCAGCACCCCCTTTCCTCACAGCTCTTTTCTTTCTTTGGGAGAGGAAAGAAGACAAAACAGCTCTGAGCTCCTTAAAAAGGTTGGCAGTCCCAAGCAGTAAGTGGATTACTTTATTGATTTTTAGCAGATCTGGGTTAGTGAGTGCTTAGCACTGCAGAACACATGCACACACACAGCAACTTCAAGGAAACCCCTCCAGGCCCTTTCCTCAGGCAAATCAAGAGGCAGGCAATTAATTTAGAAGTCCACCATGGATTTTGGAGCATGGAGAAGTTTCAGTCCCTGCTCCCAAGCCAGTCTGTGACAGACTGACTCTAGGAGCCAGCCCAGCCTCTCTTAAGCAGCACTGCAGGACCTTACAGAGGCAGCCCCTCAGCACAATTCCCAGCTTCAAATCATCAAATGCTTTTTATTCCCCTGCCCATCCTTATTGTTGTGTGAAAGAAAACACTATGACTGCCACTGTTAATTTAGGAAGGAAATCTATTGCCAGCTGCACCCAGATGGGATTCAGGGCTGCCAGGGGGGATCCAGCAGCCACACCATCAGTCAGAGCAGGACTCCTGACAAAGCAGAACTGTTCAAGATGTTAATGCTGTGTTGGGATCCCAGCTCACTCACTCACTTCCCAGTTAACTTTCCAAGGCCACTGTACTGCAGAGAGAATTTCTGCAGTGTGCTGGAATGGCATCAAAGATTTCCTCCACCAGTGCTACTCCACCAAGCCTTTTAGGATGTTGGTTTCTGGAGCCTGACTGCATAAAGGCATAAAGGGGAATAATTTTATCCCACTCTGTGCCAGAACCAGGAAAGCTGGAAAGTAAATATGGTCCCTTTTCCTTGAACTAGGAGAACCCCAAATATGTCCAAGAATTCCATCAAACCCCCCCTCATCCTTGTTTGAAGGCAAAGCAGTCTATGTGCATCCTGATAGACATGACCAAATAAAAATGTTGCAGCTCTTATAATCCCACAGCTGCTCATTCATCTTCCTCCTGCCACACTGCTCCAGAGTGACAGAATTCCAAAGAAAACCACTTCCCATGGGGTGCTGGTGTTGAAGCTGGGTGTCCCTTCACATGGCTAATGAGGTGCAATAAGGGCTACCAGGCTGAGTGCCCCAGAAGCCAAAATGCCCATTCTCTTCCTGCTGGCCTCTGAGGCTGGCACAGACACCAGGTGACCTGCACAGGCCAAACAGGAAGCCAGAACAGGGACTTGAAACTGGATTTCTCCAGGCCAATCCAGGTGGATTGAACCAACTCATCCATCTGTTGCACCGGTCTATGGCACTGGCCTGGGACAGGCAAAAGTCACCAAAAGCAAGGTGCCTCCCTGGAGATGGAGAGGGAGATTCTGCATCAGCCCTTCCCCTTCCAGGCTGCCTTGGTGCTAGTCCCTGACTCTGAGCTGCATGGGACCAGCTCCTGATGCTCCAGGAGAAGACACAGACCTCTTCTCTCTCTTCTCTCTTCTCTCTTCTCTCTTCTCTCTTCTCTCCTCTAGTACATCCATAGAGACCATCTTTTCCTCTACCCCTATGTCAATAGTGGAACTTTGGGAAATGCCAGAAATTTTGTTCTTCCTCCTTCTGGGTGCACCTCAGTGCTTTTCCCAAAGGAAGAGGAGCACACTAAATACAGGAAGCATTCAGAGCAGCTACTAAAATAGAGGAGATCCCCTGGAAGCTGCAGGGACAGTGGGGATGTGCCAGCCCTGCCCTGCTGACCACAGACCTGGGACAGGCAAAAATCACCAGAAGAAAGTTGCCTGCCTGGAGATGGAGAGGAAAGGAGCTGCTGCATCAGCCCTTCCCCATCCATCCTTGCCCTTCCTCATGTCCAGCAATAACCACAGACACCAAGCTAATGAAATTAGCCCCAGAGCCCCACCGGGTTAATGCAATTACAGACGGCAGCGCATTCAAACAGCAGCACCACAGACACACCTGCAGCAACACAGTCTGCCCTCTCCTTCTCCCTGGGGTTTCCCCCTGTCTCCCTGAGTCCCCAGCTCCCCCAGGTGAGTCCCATCCCCAGTGCCAGGCTGCTCCAGGGAGGGCACTGCCTACCTTGCAGAATGCACTATCCCATGCAGCCAGGCGCAGCCTCTGGGGGCAGATTTAAACAAGCCTGTTTAAACCTCGGGAGACCTGCAATTACCAGCACCCTAATGAGGCCCTCAACACTAATCAGCGGTGTCACTGAATCCTCTTAGGCCTGCCTAAGCATCTCCAGCAGCTTTGCTGGTTGCAGAGCCCAGCTGCCCAATCCTGCAGGGAATTACCTCCTCAGACAGGCACCGGTGGTGGCACTTAGGTATTTTGACACAGATGAAGGTAAAGCACTCTCAGGCATTTGTGCAAGGTGACAGAGATACCTGTCAAGGCTCCTGGGCCAAGCCCACACTGGAGATGCTCTGGAGTTGATGCCTTAGGATTTTAGCCTTTATATTTTTCAGATTCTGTACTGCTTTAGTGTACAACTCCAAAACTCCATAGCCTGCCAGCTGCTGTTCTCCTATTGTATTCAGACAAAAAAATTCTTCTCTAGGCCTGAAACTTAAGGACACCTTATTGTCTCAGGCCCTGAGAGATGTAAACAACAGTGAAATGGGGGGGAAATCTTGGAGTAAATTACTTCATTACCTGAAGGTGTAATTCGAGGATTAACCCCTGATGTATAAATGGACAAAACTTACAGTTGTATGAAAAGCTCCTGACCATTGGGTATAGCCCCTCTTGGAGGCTTTTGACTGCCCAAGATGTGCCCATTGAAGGCCTTCAACGAATCCCTGCTTTTATTCTCATAATTTTGTCCAGCCCCTGTTCTAGGTGGCCACCCCAAGCCATCAGAGCGAACAAACTGCCAAACCAGCAGAGACATTTTCACACTAACACTCCCTGAGACCCAAAGGGCAGATTTACACCTGCCAGCTGTACCCATGGAGCCAAGCTCAGGCTCTGGGATGCTCCAGGAGAGTCTGGAGCCCCCGAGAGAGGCTGGCAGGTAACCCAGCTGTGCTCCTGCAGCAGCCGCTCTGAGCCAGCGCTTCTCTGCCCCAACAATGCACTTTTGAGCATGGTGCAGGCAGCAAAAACAACAGGTCCACTATAAGGCCGAGATATCCTGAGGCAGAAAATCCATTCGGAGCCCAGCTAGAGAGAGACGAGTCAATTAGACACTTTCTGGGGCGTCAAGCTGCCAACAATCCCGGCCTTTGTGCCAGTGAAGAATCACTGCCTATGTGCTTCCCAGAGACTCCCCCTTGCCGGAGCAGAAAGGTCAGCAGCAGCAGCGTCATGGAAAAGCATGCAGCAAAGTGTTCCTGGGGAGGTGGATCCAAAAAAAGTGGCCATTTGGATCCTCTGGCAAATAAAAGCATCAATTGCGTTGGGTTGGGCTTGTGAGGGAATTTGCATCTCGGTGACGCAGGAGGTTTGTGCCAACAAAGAGGTTTGGCCATGCATCGTGTCCTTGGGTCAAGAGAGTGGCCACTCAGAGTTTGGGAGTTGTCCTGGTTTGAAGGGCAAGTGTCTGCCAATAAAGGCAGGAGCTTCTCTTTGAAATGGAGAATGTAAAACCCCCTCCCTCCAAATTATTATCACTTTGAAATTAAGGGGCTCTCAGGCAAAGATATGGGAATTAGGAATAACAGTTCTTTACTAGGAAAATTAAAATAGAAATGCAGTATTACAAAGAACAATCCCAAAACACTGCCAGAGTCAGAATCCAAGCTGATACCCATCAGTCAGTCAGGGTGGTGGCAGCAGTCCCATTCAATGGTGGCTGCATCCTCCTGCAGGGGCAGATGTGGTTCAGCTGGAGCAGTGCTCCTGGAGAAGGTGCAGTTTCCTCTGAAGGTGCAGGGATGATGTGGAAAGGTCTGGCTTTCCTCTGGAATCCAGTGTTAAGAAGGTCCCTTGGTGTCCAAAATCTCAGTTTTTCTCTGGGTAGGAAAGGCTTGGCTGCTCCCCCTGGCTGGAGCATCTCCCAGTGGGATGATGGAATTTTATCAGTCATGCAATGGGACTGAATGGGCCAGCAGCAGATGATATCTGCCTGGAGGGAGGATGGGCTGTGGAAAGATAAAGATGATTGCCCCAGCTGGTTTAAAGCTGGCCCATTAGCAGATAATATGTGCCAGGAGATCAGGGTCACTGCCCCAACCCAGCTCAGCAGATGGGGACAGAACACACATTGCTGGCCACATCCTGTACTGCAACCCAAGACAGAATGGAAACTCAGAGTTTGGGAGTTCAGAGCTCCCTGCCTGCTTTCAGACAGGTCACTCCACCTTTTTACCTCCCCTGGAATAAAGATCAGAAAGACAAAAAAGGAATCACGGAATCCCAGCTGGGAGAGTCCCCTATCCCTCACATTTCAAGGTAAGCACCTTATTTCTCTTGTTCATGGTACAAAACAGCAAACTGTTCTGTAAAAGCAGGATTCCAGGTTGGATGAGCACTGAATGAAGTGAGGATTTCCATGTGCGTGTGCTGAAATCTCTCAGATCCAAAAGCAAAAATGGCCTTTTGTGCAAAAGAGATTTTTTTGGGAAAAGAACATTCAGCTCTTAAGTTTGCCTTGACAAGACATTTGGTTTTCAGCAAGGGATATTCAAAGGACAGGTGAAGAAAGGTTCACTTGATACCTCCTTGATACCACCCTGCAAGCAAATTTTCCAGTCAGAACACCTGGGAACACACAGGTTGTCATTTAAACACAAGCCCATCCCAACCCTGCTGTTCACATGATGCAAAACTGAGATTTCTGCAAAATGCCTGGAAACAGGTTATCTTTCTTCAAACTACACTCTGGCCAGGATTTCCTTATGGCCTGAAAAATAAAATTAAAGGAAAAAAAAAAAAAAAAAAAAAAGAGTGCTCAGAGAAATCTTGAAAGACACAGCCCATGTGATTTCCCAGTTTTCCCACAACAACCCTCTGTCACAAATAAATATTGATTTAGAGGCTTCTTTGACTACCTAGAAATAAAGTGAAATGATCCCCACACCTATCTCTACATTACTTCTGGAAAACTTTCAGCTCTTTTTTTCCCCCTGTTGGCAAGAGGCTGAGCTGGGTGAGGCACCTGCTGGACCTGGCATGGCTCAGCACAGGCTGGGGCAGGTCTTGTCACAGCAGTGCCCTGCTCAGGGCCACCAGGTCCCCCACCTGCATCCTCCCTGGCAGGTGGCACAGCCTGCTGGGCAGCTGGGGGGCTTTGCTTGCTGCTCTCATGCTGTGCATGCCCACGTTGATGCTTTTACATTTCCTCCTGCCTCAGCAAGTGCAAAACTCCGGAGACAAGCTGTCAATCTCCATCACGTCCAAATGGTCTATTTATACAAGCCAGGCAAACGTGGAGTTCAAGGTAACAGGGCTTATTTCTGCTTGGAGTAGCTCCTTTCTCAGGGGAGGAAGGCTGGAGGCATCCAAGAGGAACAGCTTTACATCAAGGGCTGGCACAAGTACCTTCATGGCTGAGGGCACAGCTGTGGGTCCCCAGGGTCCCAGCCACAGCAGCCAGACCCCAAAAGCCCAGAAGGCTGATATCTATCATAAAACATCTAATCCCAGGTCCCTCTGTGTCCTGCCATGGCAGAGGGGAGCTCAGCAGGTACTTTTGGATTTCTGATTCGTGTTCTCTCCAAGAAAGGCACAGCTTCAAGTTCACACTGGGTTTTTTGCACTGAGCTCTGTCTGGATCAGGTGTGAGCATCTGAGTGCACACTGTCACATGAATGCCACAGTGAGGGCTCCAGCTTTCTCTGAATCACTCCTGTCTCTCCTTACATGTCTCCAGCAGAGCCTGCTCTCTGGCAGCCAGCAGATCTGATAAAGCCTGTCTTATCAAATTGACCCCATTACAATAATTTGGAAAGATCTGAGGAAGGAGAGGGCACTTATGCCAGACTAGCACTGTGGGTCAGATGGCCACAGAGCTTTAGATCTGGACCAAGGGCCCAAAAGTCACATCTACCAAATCAGCAAGGCACAGCTCTTGTCAGCCAGCTGTCCTTGGAGTTTAGTCCTTGCTCCAGTCAATGAGGCATTTTGTGTCAGCCACAGTGGGAAGCTGCCCCTCTCACAGGATGCCAGGAGCTCCTCAGGAACCAGACCTGGATCCCACCTGCACTTCACTTCTGCAGGTGCCATTGGCACATTAACCCCTTTTACAGTAGATTTATTCCTGTCAATTGGGCCCCTGAGAGCAGGGAAGGAAATCAAACACCACTAAAACCCAAGTGTGTCCTCAAGAAGCAGGGAGAGGCAGGTTTCTCAAGGCTTTGCAGTCTCCTCTCATACTCAGAGATCTCCTGTTTCTGTAATGGTACACGATTCCTGGGGATGGGTTCTCCTGAACTCCACTCAGGAGTTTCAAGCAAACCTTGGAACAAGTTTCCATTGCTCCAAATACCCCAATCCAGCAACCCTGCCCATGCAAGCCCCCAGCTCACACCAGGGAATAACCCTGATAACCCAGACCCCCCCCAGCCAGTAAACCAGATCCCATCCCTGCCCAGAGATACAGCCATGAACATGTGCAGATATCCCAATGCAGCCTCTCCACAAACACCAGGTCTGGACACACAGCAGCTGGAAGAAATGAAGCACAACCCCAGCAATGAGGCATAAAATGATGTATTTAAGATGAGCAAACCCAAAGAATCCCTTCATAAACTGGCAGTAAAAAAAAAAGAGAAGGGATATAAAGACCTCAACCTTCACTGTCTCTGCCTCCACTGGTGCTCAAACCACTCCACTCTCAGTAGTTTGTGTCTGTCCTCTAAGCCATGCAGACATTTCCAATTCACAGAAAAGCAACAGGTTCATGTTGAGGTCATCTCTTTACAGGTACAACTAATTTCAGCAGGCTCTGCCAGCCCAGTGTGTTTGAGATGCAGAGGACCAAGCCTCTTCTTTGCCTTGCCCACTCAGACACACAACTCTCCTTCCCCCAGGACTCACCTTCCAGTGGCAGCCAAAGGGAGACAAACACAACATGAAACTCAGCCAAGATGTTCTCCCATGGGAAAGGCTCCTCTCAGTGTTTTTCTTCACCTCCCTGTGCAGCTGAGGGGTGGGGAAGGATCCAGCTACAGTGAGCAGCCCTTTCTTCATCTATGCCCTCCACTGCCTCTCATGTTCTCCTCTCAAAAGCCACATGTTCCCCTGCTCCAGATGGAAAATCCACTGGTATTTAAAGCCATGGGAGCATGACAAAATTCCCCATGCCCCAAAGAAAGGAACAGCCTTAGACAGACCACACCACACACGACAGCCCAGCAGCAAGGAGCAAGCACGTGAAGAATTTGCAGGGATGTGGAATGACATTTGCTGTCAAATATCTGCTCTTTGCCCCTCAACCCCTTCTCAGTAGAAAGAGAGGGAGAGAAAAGAGCACCAGCCACACATTTTGGCCCTGTCCTTTTGAGTCTCTGAGCAGAAGGAGCAGCCTCTACACAGCAGAAGCAGAGAAATGACCTGGGATGATGTGGGCATACTCAAGTACTGGCACTGCACTGATGTGCACTGACTTAAGTCAGCTTATTAAAGCAAGCCCTGAAGATCAGCTTCTCCACAGAGCTGGCTCCTCTGCCAGCCTGCCAGATCCCAGCTGAAAAAATCTGGAGCCCTTTTTAGGCCTTATGTTCTCCAGACCAGCAGCACGCCCTGGCAGGTTGATAAATTAATCAGTGCTAGGGTCTGTCTGTCCTGATGGTTGCAAAGACTGGCACTTCCCATCAGAGTGAACTCTGGACATTCAAAAGACAAGCCATATCCACACAAATTAGTCTCCACGGCTCATTTAAGTAATGAGGCTTTAAAATCACACCTAAATCTTTAAAAGGCTTTAAAATCTACTAAATCTTGCTGTCCTGGCACCTAAAATCCAGGGCAGCAAGGACCCAACACTTCAAGCATGCCTTAAACTGTGCAAGGTACACCCCCCAGTGCCCCAAATATTTCCCTGATTCACCCCAGGAATCTGTGCTTTCCAGAAAGCAAAAATCCCACAAGCAGAGCAGGAAACACTCAACCTCCAGCCCAGGATGACCCAGCAGCAGGGGAAGAGAAGTATTGATGAACCCATGGTTAGGTGAAATGGAAGAGCTGGAAGAATCCAGGGCCTCAGCTGACTCCAAGAGACACAGCTCTCTGACAAACAAAACAATCCCATTTGGGATGGCCAAGAGCAGCCCTGGTGCCTTTTCCTGGGTGGAAACCAAGCAATCTGTGTGGCCTGGCTCCCAGAACCCCAAGCAGTTTTGGGACCCAAAAGCAGAATCTCAGTCAGTGCTCTCCACCTCTCCCACTCCTCTTAGGAATTTGCACCTTTCTGTGCATTCCCATCACCTTAAGGAAAGAATCTCCCAGAACCTTCCCCATCACCTGCAGCCCTCCTTGGAGAAGAGCCTTGCTTGTGTCTCTGATGAGCACCTTGCACAGGCCCTGCCTGGGAGCAGCCACATTCCTGGCCTTTGCAACAAGTCAGCAGCAAGAAAAAGGTCATTTACATCTTCACCATGTGTGTGGCAGTGAATGGGCTGCCAGAGAGCAGCCAGGCAAAGGCCAGACGTGCTCTGCAGGGATGTCTGTGCAGATATCATTACAGGTTTGGGGGCAGCCTGTCCTGGCCCCACAAGGGTATCAGCGATGGGAGATGCTGAGCAGCTCAGGGTGGAGGCTGCTGGAGGAAGGACACACTCTGCTCCTATCTTCCCTGCATGCATCCATCATTTTTCAGGATGGATGGACCTTTGGCCTGGCTCTGAGTGCTTTTTTCACCCGGGACACACATCTCTGACCCACCCTAAATCCAAATTCAACAAACAAATCCACAGAGCTGGGTTCAAACCCCCTTTCCAGCTGGAGAGGAAGGCAGGGAGGATGCTTGGTGTGAGATGTGATGTGAGCACTCCCTGCCAGGCACTGAAGCCACCTGGCCCGTGCCCTGCTGAGCAGGCACAGCCAGCCCCAGGGCTGGGGTGGCCCTGTGCGTGCAGCTGCTGAGAGAGGCTCCCCAGCCAGCACAGCCCTCCCCAGGGCTGAGGCTGTCACCACATCCCTGTCAGGGGCAGCGAGCATCACCCAGCACTGCAACCAGGCTGAGCTTTCCCAGCTCCCCCTCCCAGCAGCACTCTGACTTGTGTGGGGTGTAATGTGGGGTTATGTTTAACCAGAGTGGGGCTCAAGTGCAGATGGAGGCATCTGTGCTGCCCAGGGGGTGATTTGCCACAAATTGCCTCTCCTCCATCAGCACCACGTAATGCCCTGTTTCACCCCCCAGAGCATTATCCAGGGGGAATATTCACATGTTTCAGGGTGACTCCTGCCTTCTCTGGTCACACATCCTTAAGAAAACCCACCCCAGAGCACGTGTCAGGCCCTGCTTGCCTGTGATCTGCCACCCCCCCAGACACAACCCCAATATGAAAACCAGCCCTGAGTCCCCTCCTCGCCCCGTGTATGCCTTTAACAGTTTGCTGGATTACCCATTGCAACTAAAATAACAAAGCTACAAAAGAGGAGGGCGAACAGACGCCACATTCTGCAGCAATTAGGGCTGAACAGGGGAGCAGGGAATGAATGGACAATGGGGAGGGCAGGGACCTGGCAGCCTGGGTTGTGACAGGCTGGGCACGGACTGTCCTCAAGAGGCCGGGTCCGAGCCAGGGAGCAGCGAGCTGGACGTGAGGAAGGCAGGGAGATGAAAAGGGTCATTTAAACAAGCAGGGGGCAGCCCCCACAGGGCCTCCCTGTCCGCTTGGCTTCATCACTGAGTGTCCAGGGAAGAGCAGCTCCCCTCCTTCCCCCCCTCTCTGAAGCCTTTCAGGTGGCGGGGGGACGCTGGCAAGCTGCGGTGGGCTCTGCTTAGAAAGGAAGGAATCCATTAATCTCTCTGGTAATTACTGCCACATATGGATTTGCACAATTACACTTCGTTAATTGGTTATTACAGGCAAGCCAGACTGATTGGGCAGAACGGCTGAGCTTTAACCCCTTCGCTGCCCCCCACCCAGGGACAGCCAAATTTGAGGCAGCCTTCCTCCCAAAACAGGGGAGTTCTCCTGTAACCCCTCTGGCTCCTAGGCAAAGGATCACCAAGCACAGCTCTCAGCACCCAAACAACACATGTCTGCTCCCATGGCCTTCCTTTCCACTGAGAATCCCAAAGAAACCTGCACTTCCAAACAGCCCAACTCCCCAGGCAGCTTCATCTGCTCTGGGTTTGCAGCAGACACACCAAGGGCTCCCCAGGGTGCTGAGGGATGGCAGACTCAGATTTGTTTGTTTTCAGAGGGAGGCTGAGGCTCCTTATGCACTTCAGCTCTGTGCCCTCAAGCCCAGCAGGGCTGGTGCCAGCGACTGAAGAATCCACCCCTGGGTCTGTCTCAGCCTCTGAACTCAGCTTCTCCTGCAGGATTTGCAGGGTAATGCTTTTCTTCCTCCAAACACTGAAAACAGAGGCTTTATTCTAGCAACAAATGCACACATAACCAGAGTCATATAAGCTATAACAAAAAAGTACAGGTAGAGCCCTTTTAAAACTCCTGACAGCACAGGAGTGGAGGCAGCCTGGCCTCCCCACAATGCAGCCATCACCTCTGCCACTCCTCACAGTAGGGAATGGACCATCCAAAACCTGGCCCCAAAATGTGTTCTTCAGGATCCAACAATATTTCTGGCCAAGAAGCAGGCCAAGGTGAGAGCAATTTCTGCCAGAGCTGTATCAAAGGCTTCCCATTTTAAAACCTGTAGTAGGAAAGGCACTAAGAGCTTTGCAGAATCCCCACAGGGCAGAAGAACTCATCTGATGAGAGAGCTGTGCTCAGCAGCCACTGACATCAAGGACAGCAGGCATTGGCATCCTGGTCCTTCAGAGCTGCTGCACTGCCCCTTGGACACAAAAAACCCCTGCTCCAGACAGCTCCTGTCTCTCCCAAGGGCACAGGATATTGCTCAGCCCAGGCAAGGGCTCACAGAGCCAGGCATCACACCAGGCACATGCTGAAGGCTTTCAGCTCAGCTTCTGAACCACCCCAGCAAGCTGCTGCAGCAGGAGCAAGGAAAGAAAGCAAGATCACAGCCAGATGAGGGAAATCTAATTCCAAACCAGCCTCATCCTGTGGGTAAAAAAGTGCTTGGGACTTCAGCTGAAACAGAAAATATCTACAACAAACACATTCCCACCCTTTCCTCCCCTGTCACTGCAGTGATGCCTGCTACAGGTCCTGGCCTAGGTGTAACCTTCTCATTAGCTAATTAAAGTGTTTTTAATGTTCCATCTGCACTTCCAGGAGTAGCCGAGCAAGAAAAGTCTCCCTGGAGGTCACTGGAGTTACATGCAAATTGCAGCAGGAGTTGTTCCTGTTGTTCCAGTCACCTGTGAGTTCCCAGCTCCCTGTTTCCACACAGCCACTCCTTTCTGATGCCAAAGCCAGCTCCAAGCTGGCTGTCTGGAGGGGACCATGGCAAAGGCAGCATCTCCCAGCTCCCTGCCAGTGGTTTTGGGTGTGCGTGAGCTTGTCTCTGAGGCAGGGAAAGGCAGGGCAGCCCAGGAAAGGTTGCAGACCTCTCCCCTAAACCAACTGCCTCTGCAGCATTCAGAATGAATCTTCAGAGCTGTCAGTGGGAAGATGGGGCAGAACCTGCAACTGAGCTTAAAAAGGTCAGCTGGGAAAAGCCAGGATGGGAAGGATGCTCCCTTAACTGACAGATGCAGGGTGGAAGGGGCCAGCCTGTGAGGACCTAAAACTGGTTTGGGCAGCACACTATTCCATCCCTGGGCTCTGGTGACAAATCCTCTGTGGATCACTTCCAGACAAGAGTCTGGGGTCTAAACCTGGAACTGAGACTGGGGCTGAGCACCAAGCAGGGACCTTGTGCAGCCTTCCTTCATCCAGAGCAGAACAGCAGTTTTTTAGAGCTCAGAGACAAGAAGATAATTTTCTCTCTGTCCTTTACTTACACACCTGCCCAAGCACAGGTTGGTTTTGATTCCCAGAGTTCACAACTGCTGCAAAGGTTACTTTGCATCTGACTGGATCAATTCGAGTGTTGTGCCACTGATATATAGGAGTCAGGCAAGTAGTGTGCCTGCTGATGCTAATTAAACTTTATATTGATACAACAATATCATATCAATATATTATGTGACATAATAAAGTAGTAAGAAAGGTATCTGATTTATATTTCATGTGACTTGGAAATATATAAAGGCAAGCAAATATATTCCTTTTGGTCAGAATATTGATACACACATGTTGCAAAAAAGTTTTCCAGTGGAATTCTCTCTCTCTCTCTCTGTACATACACACACATATTTAATATATTTTACAAAATCAATGTTTATCTAGGGAGAGGTTCAGTTTTTAGAGAACCATCACTTTGTTAAAGGTATTATTCTCATGGAAAACTCTTGGCTAGCTCTATAAGTAACTGCCACCTGATCTTTTTTAACCTTTATGAGCTGATGGCCAGAACTCCTTTAGTACAAGCCATCAATAAACACAGACTGAAAACTCTTCCACTACTGCAGAAGGAAAACACAGAATCACAGGTCTGGAAGAAACACAGAGGAACAAAAGCTCAGCTTGCCCATCCTCCTGCCCCAAATCAGAGAGACCTTCAAGGACAGAGCTGCCACCTCCTTGCTGAGCCCATCTGTCCCATCACACCTCCACCATTCCTGTTAAACAGCTTTTCCCAGCACCTGAACTCTCCTGCAGTGGTAGGAGAGTTTCTTTCCAAAATCTGCTCCCCAATTCAAGGATGCCAAGGATGTTCAGCTGGCACTGGTGGCCAAAGGAGCAGCATGCCCAGAAAGCTGGGCACACCCCAGTGTTCCTGTGGTGTCCCAGCCTCCCAGTCCCCAGCTGAGCCCAGCTCAGGGCAGCACTTACAGAAAGGAGGGAAGGATCCCATCTCCAGGGAATAAGGAGCCTGCGTGCCCGGCTGCATTTCCAACCTGTGTCCTGGCTCTTCAGCAGACTCAACCATGAAGGGAGGCTTGGGATCAGCTCTGGGCTGATGGAGAAAGAAAGGAGTATTTACATATTACAGAGCAGCATCTTCACAATCTGTCCTGAGTTACAAATTTACCTCCCAGACCTTGACCGGGGCTGGGGTTTCCTGTGTTTGCTCTTTGGGCTCTGTCTCTTTGGAAAGTGGGAGATGTTGCAATGCCAGGGGGAGGGCTGGGGAGGGCTGGGCTGCCTGGGAAGGGCCCTGCCACGCCAAGCAGTCTGTGCACAGCAGCTCTGCTGACCAAGTGTCTCCTGGAAGAGACTTCTCATCCCAGCTCCTAAAGGAACAAAACCGAGCCAACAGCTGCCATCCACACAGTCTGAGCATCTGTCTGAGTCCTGCTTTCCTCCTCCCTGCCAGTTGACTGGTTTTTCTCACCTGCACCAGCTCTGTCTGGTAACAAGCACCAAGAGGGAGGCAGTGTCAGCCACATCACCACTGGATTCCTGTGCTGGACACCACAGCTGGTCCAAAACCATAGCTGGAGTGCCCTCACCAAAGCTGTGTAAGGACAGTGGGGGCAGGTGTGAAAGGTGTGAAGGCAGCAGTGTTCTGTGCACATTCCTGGGCAGTGTCCCAGCTCCTGCAGTGACCTGGCCAGACCCTTGTCTCCAGGAGGTTTTCAGAACACAATCAGCCTGCGCTGTGACCGGTTTTTCTGGTGCTGGAGTTGGAGCCCCTGGCTTTGTTCTTATCTCTGTTACATTCCCTAGCCATGCATAGACATCTTCGTGTTTGGATTTTGCCAGTGCTGATGGAGAAGAGCTGCAGGCAAACAACATTCCTCTGCCCTGTCTGAACTGATAATCTTGGTATCTCATCTCCTCCGGGCTGTGTCAACACCGCCGGGGTTCTGAAGGGCAGGATTGCTCTGCCTCCACTGCCCCATCCTGTACACTGTGTGCTGCCCAGCCCAGCCCAGCTCCACCAAGAATTCCTCTGGGGTGCCAGTCACACCTCTGAGGGCCTTTAACCACTTGCCCCTGCTGGATTTCTCCGTGTTTACAGCATCACAACACACGGGTCCCAAAGCGCAGAGTGGATTCAGGACGTTGCCTCCAGAGACTTTGAGGAGTTTCACAGCTGGGATCAGCAGCCAGAGCACTGCCAAAGCCAAGCTGGGCCACCAAGCTGGGCCACACAGCCCCTGCCACATCAGTGCCAAGTGCCAGGACATCTCCTGCAGGAGAAGCAGCCACAGGGAGTCCAGACATGCAGAGGTGCCAAATCGCTGCTTTGCTTTTGCTTGCATTTTCAGGAAGTTCTTAACCTGAAACTGCAACAAATTCCTCAAATTCAAGTTCTCATGGAGCTGAAACCCTGCAGGGTAGTCTGGATTGAAGCCAGGGGGTGAGAAAAAGACTCCTCTTTAGAAGCTGTAGAAATCCAGTGTGCTCCATCAGCCACAAGCATTGCCCCTCTTGCGCCCTTGCACTGCTGTGGGTAAGATGGATCCAAACTCCTTCTTTTCTTTCTTTCTTAATTTTTGTTTTTACCCAGGAAGGGCTGCCAGCAGTCAGATCACAACTCAGGGACTCCAGTTCTCCTCAAACCTGCCAGTGGCCCTGCAGATCCACTCAGGCTTGCCCACAAACATGGAGATTTTCTGAGCCCTGAGCTGTGGTGCTCAGATGCCTCTTGCCATCCCTTTCCCTTTCTCAGACCCAGCACATCACAGCAGCTGCCAGAGCGTGGAGCTGCCCCAGAAATGAATCTCCAGTGTGACATGGCACAGCTTAAATTACATGACAGGAGCCATAAGAAAAGCTGCAAAACTCTCAAAATCTTAAATCTCCACTTGAGGCACTTTGGCTGCAAGCAGAAGTAGCAGGACATGAACTCTCTAAGCACACAGAAAAGCTGATTCAGTGTCCTGTTGATACAGTGCAGCCAAACAAACTAATGATGGACAGGACTGGGGGTTTTCATAGCAAGGGGAGGATTTATAATGATACCAAAGGAATTATTTCAGCCCCACGGTGACAATACCCACCAGCTTCCTTATTATATTTTATTGATCTTGCCCTAAATACATGTGGCTGGAGGAAATGATGCATAAATTACTAACAAGTTAATTTCTTGCTCTGACACAGACTCACAACAGCCCCTTGAAGGGGAACCAGGAAAGACAATGTGTGAAAGGATAAAGGCAATGAGACAAGCTTGGATGTAATAATCCCATGTGAATGATTATTGCTGCAACTAATGTAATCTAATAATGAAGAATTTACACCAGATGTCCTCCAGAATATGCCAGGCAGACTCAGGATTCAGCAGTGGATCCATTTCTAAGGAAACCTTGTTAGGAGGGGGGGGAAAAATGCTGTTGTCTGTGCATCAGATGAGAGGTTGTAGATCTTTATAGTCAGAGTTGTAACAAAAGTCTGCCTTGCAAAGCTTCTGTTCAGCAGATCTCATTGCCCATTTGTTTTCAGGTGAAATTTAAGAGGCTGGGTTTGGCCTAGAGGGCTTCTGATTCAGGGCTGGCACCAGGATCTCCCCTGTCTCTCCCTGGAACTCAGAGGGAGCTTCTGGGCCATCAGAATCCAGGACAGGTAAATAAAAAATGGAGAATCACTTCTTTTTATTTATTTTGAACTTGAATCCCTTCACCCCTCTCAAGTACATCCTTAAAAGAGTGCTCCATTTGTGTCCTGGGCATTCCTGCCAGCTACCAACTGGGCACTGATTTCCATGGCATGCCTGGCAATCAGCCAAACCAGAGACCCAACATCCCTATGACCTCTTCATTCAAAAACCACTCTGAGCTAAGTGGAAAAGCAGGCAGAAACCACACTTTTTACTCTCCCTCCTTGCCTCTGTTGTTTATTTATCACTTCTTTGAAGGTATTTTATACAGGCATTCCAAACACCTCTTCCAGCTGCACTTTGGGCTTTGAGTTTCATAATTCCTTTTCAGTGACCACTGTTATTTAAGTAGCTCTGTGGGATGAGGGGGAAATGAAGCTTTAGCAAGACCCAGACCCACTAAAACACAAACCAGCACATTCAACTTAAAAGATTTGTTTAAGCCCCATTAACTTAATTGAAGACTTAACATCTTGTCCATTGGTTGTTCTAGCAGAATACCCAGAGATGTCTGCAGTGAACATGTGTGAGTGTGAGCACGCTGTGACTGTGTCCAAATTGCATCCCCTGTGCTCTCCTGTCACCCTCCTGTGCTGGTAGTGGAGGTTGCTTGTCTGCTGAGATCTATTTCTGTGATCAGAGCCTCTGTCCTAGCAGGCACACAGCTGCTCCAGAGGACTCTGCAAACAATGACAGAAACATAGCTGCACTTAGGACTTGCAAACCCTGATTTTTGCCAGTTTGTGTATCAGGCATCACCATGCCTAGGAAGGACTTGCAAACAGGAGCAAAGATCAGGCCTAATTTTAGTAAGCCCTTAGGCTAGGTGTCCCCTGGCTGGGCTTGCTTTGATGAAACACAATCATGGGATGAAAGAAAGCAAAAACCCAGCTGGCACCTGCTGGGAGGGCGGGGAGAGAGAATCTGGCAGCCAGGAGGTTCCTACAGAGGTTGCCAGCACTACTACACATCTGATTTGCTTTTTTTGGGGCAGTGTGGTGAATCCAAAGGTGATAAACATTTGGCTTGGCTGGCCAGATGAGATGTGCCCTCACTCTCCTCTCTCACTGGCATCTCTGCCCCTCTCAAGGCAGCTCCTTCTGCTGTGCTTCATTCACATCTCCAGCCCTCGAGTTCCAGCAAGGACTGAGGCTCTGCTGGAGTGGAACACATCACTGGGAATAGCTGCTCCCTTGGGCTGCTGGAAGAATTTCACATTTCAGTTTGCAGCACAGCACAAGGATTGTTCTTAGAGGGTGTCTTTGAACCTCAGGAAATTTGGTTATCTCTAGTATTTTTAGCTTTATTACAGCTCAGTGCCACGGAAAGACAAATGTTTAACCAAACTGGCCATGACTTTGTTCTCCAAATACTTTCAGTGAGGAAGAGTGACTGTGAAGTGAGAAAAACTTTGTTGCTGTCTGAGCAACAAAAGAGGTTAGTAAAGATTCTTGACTACCCTTTCTCTAGCTCTGAAGTCATGAAGAAAGCACTACAGCCCAGCTGTGCTCTTTAACTAAAGAGCATTTTGTGCTCTTTTTGCACTATTTTTTTTCTGTAAACACCCAGTGGTTTCACCATGCTGTGATAACCCTTGTGAGCTTCCCAAACCCATTCCTTGCCCCCACTCCGTCTTTCCAGACAGGTGAATAAAGAATGGAGAATCACTTCTTTTTATTTATTTTGAACTTGAATCCCTTCCCCTCTCTCAAGTACATCCTTAAAATAGTGCTCCATCCCTGTCCTGGACATCCCTTGTTGAACCCAGCCCACCAGCTGGGTTTTATGGAGGTGGTGTGCCCTGCAGGGCTCTTTGTGGGATGGAAGGACATTTCTGTGCCTGCTCTCTGTCACAGGGAATGGGGCTTTGCCTGCACTGGAAACCACTCCAGGAAAACATGCAGACCTTCATGAAAGCTACAGCAATTAGGTTAATTAAGGGCTGGGGCAGGCCCATATGTTTTCTGATCTGTTGTTTTTTAGGTCCCCTGTTGCACCTGTTCCCACAGCATCCAAGCACCCTGCAGGCTTAGGTTTTCCCACTGGAGACATGGGAACAGAAGGATGGCTGTCCCAGATCACAGCAAAGGCCTGTTTGGCCTCCCGTCAAGCAGCAGAAGGAGAAGGCAGGGGGGTGGCAATAGGACATGTCCTTCCTCTGCTCTCCTGGGAAGGTCCCAGAGCTCTCCTCTAAGGATTTCTGCATCATTCTGTCACCTTTCTGGAGCTTCATGAAGTGGAGTGCCTGCTGTTTGCAACCATCTCCATTTCCCCTGCTCAGGCAGGAACATGAATAGAGTGCTTTTAAAATCTATGGGGTCTCCATCACCCATTTCTGCCACAAAAAGGCTGACCTGCAAGATTTTCTCCCACTTAGGAGGTAGGAAAGGGTGTCATGAGGATTCACTCACCATTTAATGGGCTGAGAAAATGTGCCCTGTGTGCCTGCAAGGAAACAGGAAGCAAAAGTGACAAAACAAAAGCTTTGACTGATCATGGTGAGTGTGTGTGTGTGTGTGTGTTTGTGTGCTATTAGCTTTGTCTGGCAGCATTTGAAACACTTTTGTCAGCAACTAAAGGAACCACTTCTGAATTTAATGCAGCTAAACTGGACAAATAGCAGACTGGAGAAAATGGGGATCTGTGATTTCTTTTCAGTGGTTATGTGACTTCCATGAGCCTCACACTTGGAAGCAGTTGCAGCTACTTTACAAGATGCTTTTAGGTCTGGTAAGTTTTAAAGATGCAGATTTTAAACTCAGTTGTAGCAAAGGAATGGGTTAGAAGACAGAATAGAAGAACCTCTCCTGCATCTGTTTTTTGTTGCACTGATCAAAGTGATCTGCTGTGAAGTAACAGAGATCTTCTTCACCCAGCAGCTCCTGGCTTACCTGCAGAGCTTTCCTCTGCTGCCTTCAGCAGAAATACAGCAAGGACTGGAGAGGGTCCTCTCTCTGTGTCCTAGGACAGGACTGTCCAGGACAACCCCCACTGTCTTTCTGCTCAAACTGCATCATTTCCCCACGGGATACCGTGCTGTTCGTGCAATGACAGCATTCCACCATGTCTGATTTTCATGTTATCTGTGTTGTTTGCACTGACAAGAGGTGAGGTAAAGTGGGGACATTGCCTCTTCATGCTCTGTGGGTTGTGCTGCATTTTCCCCTTGGTTTGGACCAGGCTGAGATTGATTTCCCAAGATCCTGAAGTGAATACATCCTGCCTCATTGCAGCCCCTCCTTTCCAGAAATCATCCTTTGGGATAAGCCCTGAACAAAGTGTTTCCTATCCCCCCTTTAACCCTTTTCCTTCCACCCAAGTGCTCCATGGCCCTGCTTCAGAAGGCTCAAATTCACTGTGATTCCCTCATCCTGCCCACTGTCAGAAGCCAAAAATGACAGCACTGGAGTGCCAGAAGCAAGCAAGTCACCTGCAATTTCACACCTGCCATCTCTGCTTTGTGGCAGCTGGCGAGGCGAGAAGTTGATGAAGGTCCCACTTGGCCCAGGCTGAAAGTCAAAGCAAATGTTGGGCTTTTCAGGGAATGTCCTTCCCTGAAGTAGGAAGGCAGGTAGAAAAACCTGCTGGCAGCTGCCTGGGGGCATCTGCTGCTGCCTTGCTTAGGAGGTATTTGTGCTTTCTGCACGCTGTCCTGTTCTTGGCAGCAGCTTTCCTGAGCTGCAAAAAACACTGGCCATCATCAGCTGTGGAAACACTTTCTGGGCTGCAGATTTCTTTCTGTGAAGTCACAGTTGAGCTGTGCTGGCCAAGTCTGCATCCCTTCTAAGTGAGGATTAACAATGCCAGGTGAGTAGCAGAAACCATCCAGCAGGTTTTGAGCCCGCTGGTCCAACCTAACCTGCAATTTTGATAGTTTATTCCTACAGGTGTGCAGGAGAGAGGCCATTAACCAGGCAAGGGAGCTCCATGGGACAAATGTGCAAATGCTGGGACAGGCTGGGCTCTGCTTTCCTGGCCAGTACCAACAGGAGCCTGTCCTGCCTGTAGCTGGGCAAGCCCAGGCTGTATTTCTCATTTGATGTGAGTTTTGGCTCCCAAGGAGCAGCAAACCTGTGGATTTCTCTGTCCCTGGCATGCCCATCACAACAATCTGTTCCTCTAGGTCTGTGGGCTGCAGACTTGTTTTGGTTTAGGGTAAATTTGGGAGAAAATTTTTGAATAGGGTTTTTCTAGGAAATAGATTTAAGCAGTTCCTTCCCCAGCTGGTTGGGGGAAATGCTTCCTCGGAGAGAAGTAGAAAAACATTGTTTACTTAATAGACAAAGCACTTCCAGCACAAAAATGAGCAATACAAAATAGCCAAACTTCTTGGTGTTTTGAAGAGATGATAAATTCTAATTTTTTTCATTGGTTGCAGCTTGCTTTACTGAGTTTGTTTTCAGTCCCTCTGGTGCTGGGAAATGCCACAGCCCAGCCCAGACCCCAGTGGGTCATGGGTGTGAGCTTTTGATGCTTTTCTGGGTTTTTAGTTTAGAATAGCTTTGAATAATTTTAAGAAAAAAATAAAAAGAGAGAAAACCACAGTCCTGGGAGCTTTTCTGTGTTACTTAGAAATTAACTAAGAGCAAAGGAGAGCTTTTTCCTGTAGTCTACTGTAGACAACACAGTTTGTGTGTAGGATGTGGGGGAGCAAGTGTAGTTTTCGACAACAAATTTAACAAATTTTGTACTTCTTTTCTTCTTCTTTATTTCTGGAATCAGTTTTAAAATTGCAGAACTTAAATATTTAATATTAACAGAACAGATGATTGGGGATACAAGCATTATAAAGTCAAGAGCCCTCACCCAACACCAGAGCAGAACAGGAAAGCGAAGCCAAGGGAAAGGAGCCCTGCAAGAACCAGAGGAATCCACACAGCAGCAGGACTCAGGACAGAAACCAGACCCACAGAGGCCTAAGAATGCTGCAGTGCACAGACACTGTGCTTTGCAGTCTGGCCTCCTGGCCCTAATATCCTGTGACAGCTCCCAGAGCAGGTTGGATCACGACACCGAGTCCTGCGGGAGCTGCTGCTCCAGAGTGGCTCTGCCAGGGCTCAGCACAGCACGCAAGGAGCTGCAGGGATGTGCAGCCTCCAGAGTCTGGAGCAGTGGCTTATCCTCACCAGAGAAATGCTGGGTCCAGCCCAGCTCTTAAAAACTGGAGTTTTGGAAGGAAACTTCCTGGTAAATGGCTGATTGTTTGGTGGCTTATTGCTTATGAAAACAGAAGGTACAAAACCAATCTGTGTCACCCAGCCCAAATCAAACACTAGCCAGCCTGAGACTGTGCAGAAGTGAAAAAGCTGAAGGCAACCCTGGTAGCTGGGCTCATCAGGAATGTGTTAAGTTACAGCACAAACTCCATCCCCTTGCCAAGCATCAGACACACCGAATTGTGAAAGGACGTGTGTGCCTTCCAGTTAATGTCACCTTCACAGCTCCCACAGGTCACAGCACACCCACACCAAAACAAGATGCCAGGCAGGGCACAGAGCATGCTGAACAATGCCACGGGCCCGGGGAGAGATGAGGAATTTAAGAGGAGAGGAACAACAGGAAATAGGGAAAGTCCCTCCAGCAAAGATCCTGTGGCCCATCACAGCTCTGCACGGGGAGGAATGACACAATGGAGTGACTAAAGGGCTGCCTGGCAGCCAGCATTCCCATGGCCATTGTTGCCAGCACAGGAACTACACAGATAGCAAACAAGAGCTGTGTTCCCAGGCACTGGCAGAGACACAACCACTACAAATAAAATGACTTCCTGAAGCTCCTCAAGGCCTGGATGCACCATGCCATCATAACTGATAAATCATATCCTGAGGCAGGAAAAACTGTGCCAGGAGGGGATAAAGAATCAAGTAACCTGGATGGGTTCTTGCCTGTGTCCTGGATTAATATTAATTATGAGGATAGATGTAACTTGAGAGTCACTGCAAGGAAGGAGAGTTTTTGTCTGACCTAGGGGATATATGGGAGAAGTAGAGGATGAATCCCACCCAAACGTGATCTCACTAGAAGAATGTTGCTTCTAGGAATCACAAGGCTTGGAGAAAGAGGATGCTACACACAGGCCATGCATGTAGAGGACATCAACAAGGGCAGGCCAGGGGATCCATGTGGTGCTTTAGCTCTCAAAACAGCTCCTGCAGGGATTCAGAGCAGGGGCGTTCCGGGCTAATCTCTGCGTCCCCTCAGGGAACCTGGGGATTACTGCTCTGCATCTGCTCACAGGGCTGGGCCCCACCTTGCCAAGGCAGAGGAAGTGCTGACAGCCACTCTCAGCTCCTTAATCGGTTTGGGACAAACATTGGCTCTGTCCCCTGTGGTGCAGCACATCTCAAGTGACTCCCTCACTCACACATCTGATGGATTCTCTTGAGCCTTGGCTGGGGCAGGAATGCAGAGTTTGACAGCAAGGGCAGCAGCTTCAGAGCTACAGTGCAGCTCCTGGTTATCTCAGGATATCTCAGGATATCAGGACTGGCAAAAAGTCCGAGTATAGCCACAGCTGGTCCCTCCCCAGCTGCAGCCTAGGCCAGGGTGGGATGGAGGTGCCTAGGCTCCAGTCAGAGCTGTGCTTTCAACTCTAGACCTGTGCTAACTTCAGTTTCCCAGCAGAAGGGGCTGCAAAAACCTGGATGGGCTCAGGGATTTGTGCTGTTTCTTATGCCCCAAAATCAGTTGTTTGCTTCTCTTCCTGCTCTTCTCTCCCTCCTGCACATGCCTGCCAGAGCCCAGGCAGCTGGGACACACCACTGATCCTCCCTCCTCCCTTTCAGGCCTGGGGATGCTGGTTTGGGATCTGCCCGTGCCAGTCCCAGGCAGTCAGCCCCATCTGCTGGCTGCTCTGGCCTTGGCTGCTACAGAAATATGGGAAGCTCCAAGGGAAATTTAGGTTAGATGTTAGGAAAATGTTTTTTATTGAAAGAGTAATAATGTAGTGGAGTTGTCTGCCCTAGGGGGTGGTAGAGTCACCATCCCAGGATGTGTTTAAAAAAGGATTGGCTCTGGCACTCAGTGCCATGGTTTAATTGAGGTGGTGTTAGGTCTCTTCTTGAGGTGGTAAAGGTCTCTTCTAACCTTGAATCTGTGATTCTGTGATTCTCCAGCAATGGACAGCCTTGCTTTTAGTCAGTCTTCTTCCAGCCCTCACATTCTTCTATTGAAGCCACAAGTCACAGGGCTGACACAAATAATTTAAATGATTCACATCTACAAATAGGGAGCATTACACCAAAAATATTTTATTAAAAAATGTTACAAATAGGACAATACATATTGGGTTAAATGAGAGATTTTTAATTTATAATTATAACTTAAACATAAATTAAGAGAGACTCTCATTTGAAGACTTTTAACAGTTCAAAAAAGATCATATTTTCAATACATAAAGATACAAATCTCAGTCTTCCATTTCATTCGTAAACATTATGCAGGCATGCAATCCTTACAAACACCTCCAATTTATTTTAAAATAAATTCTGATCAATTGATCAACAGCCACAGACCCACTCAAAAGCAAGTATTTTACAATACATGTACAGTTAAGAGCACACAAATATCCACAGTAAAGGCAGCACAAATAAATATATATATATATATATGTATATGTATATACACATATTACAGTACACAATCCCACAGGGATGAGAGAATTTCAGATCTACCTGCTGTGTTCAGAAACCACAGTTCCTTGTGTAAGCACTATGGTTCCTAGTGCTGTTATAATTTAATAAAAGGCATCTAAGTTTTCTGGGATATGCAGCAGAAACCCAAATAATTGCCCATAGCACTGTAGTCATATCTATTGCCTGGGACATCTTAAAATAAACTGACTTCCCCAAACGAGATCAATAATTTCCAAGCTGTCCAGTGAATATTTTTTCATCCTAATTCTTCTGTTTCTGCAAGCATAACCCCTGTGACTCCAGAGGAGACACGTCCAGCAGTCTAGTAAGTGATGTGAAATAATGCATGTTTTCACCTCACCTCAGTACCTTTGAGTGGAGCAGAGGAGGAACCAGCCTCCTCTTTAGGCAGCAGAGCACTATTTGCTCACCATCTGGACAGGAGATGGCAAGCTCCCAGTTTAGAGAAACTACATGGCTGAATGTAGGCAGGATTTGGCCAGAAGGCCAGAGTTTTCTGCTTGTCTTCAATGGAAATACCAGACAGCTTGAGTTCAAGATTTCTGAATCATACACAAGGTCAATCATCTTGTCAGCAAGAGGTAAAAACATCTGGACAGCTGCTGATTTGCAGGCAGCTTCATTCTCCAGAAATCTGAGATGTAAGTGAAGGTGGCTGCAATTCCTGTGGAGAGAACAAAATTCCTCCATAAATCAGAAAGCTGGCAGAGATTTGTATTTGCACTCATCCCAGAGGAATTTTGTATGCAGCAGGTAGCAGAACTGCACAAAAGTGTTCCTAATACCATATGCAGCTGAACAGAATGCTAAGCACAATCATCCTTAAGGAGCTGAGCAACCATTTCTATAGCAAGAAATCCATCAGTCTTGTTAGGAACTTCCATGCAATGCCAAGATGCATATTAAATATCCCAAAGCACATATTGCTGTGTCACCAATTGTACTGCAATTAGCAGCTCTGATTGATTGCTTGTGTGATTAAAAGGAGGAGAGTTTGTGAGTGAAGCCATCACATGTGCTTACCTGAAACACCTGAGTTAGACATTCTCGCCAGCACTTTGGAAACTCCCCTCACTGGCTGTTTCCTGCCAGTTCCTAGAAAATAAAAAATGAAAAGTACTTTAATGACAAGAGGTTTTTATCAAATGGATTTTAGCAAAGTGATGGCAATGCATTTTTTTATGTTGCTTTGTGAGACACAACTTACCTGAAAGGAATAAACTTCTTTGCTGCAAGAACAATAAGAAAAGGTATTAGCATTTCAAGACAAAAGCCCTAATTCTTGTTGTCTAAATATTTGGGGTTTACTAATTTTTTCCTTTTTCAGATGTTCATCCAAAAGCCAAAACTGGCATACATGGAGAGTTCTCGAAAATAATTTTGGAATTTATCTAAGTATGGGTATTACCACTTTTTCAACAAGTAAAGTGTAGGGCTTTGGAGGTTTTAGGGGCTTCTTTCCTCCTGAATATTTTTCAGGAAGATAAATCAAGCAGTGGAGCCAGAGCAAGTGCTCACCTTTTCTCCGGAAGCGCCTTGCCAGCCAAAGGAGGAACGATGCTGTGGACAGCAGAGAGGCAGAAGTGGCTGCTATGCCCACAGAGATGTAGCTGGCTTGGTCAGAAGCTGAAAGGATGAAAAAGTTCCAGTGAGATCAAAGGGGTGGGTTTGACACCCTCTCTCCTTCCTCCCTCTCTTCGTGCTCTTCAAGAGGAACCAGAACTGCAGCTTGCAACACTAAAGTTTTCTCTTGGTGAAACAGAACAGTTCCTGTACACATGGTGGAAAGCTGAATATCAAAAATGACCCCATCCATTGCCAAAGTAATGACTTGGCAAGAAGCTCCCTACACCAGGGTCTGTCTCTAACATCCTGCCTTGCATAGCAATTGGTGCTCCTCTTATTTTTCATGTTGCAGTCCATAGTTTAACTCCCTGTGTGCTATCTTTGAGCAATCCTACTGAGATCAATGAAATTATTCCAGGACCTAAATCCAGTTCAAGTTCAATCCAGCTCAATTCCACTTTCACTGAGCTTTTAGGACCTCAAGTAAAAGCATTCCAGGCAGGCCAGGGGTATTCCAGCTGAGGGCAGTGACAGAGCTCTTACTGCCTTGAATGAGAAAGCAAGGCTAAGCTTTCTGTCCTTTGAAATTACAGCCTCTGAGAGAAAAGCTCTGTGAGGTCTTTTGGCTGAAGAGTTCTTCCAAGAAGCTATCACACCAAATTAAAAAACCTATAAATTTTTCCACTGAGAAACAGACTTATGAGTGCAGATTTCCCCATAAGGTTCTGTTTCTCTAGAAAAGCTTTGGTCTTTATCCACACGATAAAAAAGCTCATATTGAGAAATATTTTATTTAAAAAGCAAACAGAAAGAACTGAAATCCAGTTACAGGGTTGTTTGTTTTTTTTTTAGATAAGAAATCAACATTTTCCCACAAGATCTTTTAGGATTTTCCCCCTCCTCTATTTTCAAGCATAATGAGTAATTTTGAATTCATGGATTTCACTACATGTTCCAGCTCATTGGTTGCTAATACCACCACTACCACCCTTCCAAACCTCATCTAACTCAAAATCCAATGCCACAGGCAAAATACCTTCACAAGTGGGCAGGCTGGCACTCCAGTTTCCTGAGAGGCTGCACTCAAGAACTCGAGAGCCATTGAGACTCCATCCTTCAGGGCAGCTGAAGTGGCAGGAGGTGTTGTAGGTGAAGATCCCATCCCCATGGGAGCAATCCATGGAGCCTTTCTCAGGAGAGCTCAGTGGTTCACACTGTATGACTGAAACACAAAAATAGATTGTTAAGAGTCACTAAGGACTGCTGTCTTTGGCACAGTTCTTTGCACTAGCAGATGTACAATTCATTTTCAAATTAATTTGACTTTGGGATGGGAGCTGCTCAGAGCCATGAACAGGCATTCCAAAGTACAGTTAAAAAAAACAGGGGAGCACAGAGTTTAGTTTGGAAACAGGGCATTATAGGATGTGTTTGTGTTCCCCAGTAACCAGAAAACTGCAATTTCCAACAGTCTTACCTTTGCACTTGGGCACTGGCTGTGACCACTGTCCCTGTGGCAGGCACTCAGTGCTGGATGAGCCCTCCAGGACATATCCCTCATTGCACTGGAAATCACACCTTGAGCCAGAGGTGAGGTCTGCAGGAGCGTGGTCACAGCTCACAGAGCCTTCTGCTGGCTCCAGGACAGCTTCACACCTCACAGCTGCAGCACAGGGAGCACACAGTAATCAGCACAGCTGCTTCAGGAGAACAGCACCAGTGCTGACAGCCCTGAGGGCTCAGGTGAGCAGGGATGAAGGAGTTACCTGCACAGCTGGGCTGCTGCCTGTCCCAGGCCCCAGAGGAGCCACACTGCAGTGTAGCTGGTCCTGTCAGGGTGAATCCTTCCTCACAGCTGAACTCACAGGTGGCTCCCCAGGTGAGCTGCACAGAGGGATGGGAGCAGTTCACAGCCCCATGGACAGGCACTTCCAAGGCAGGACAGGTCACAGCTGAAAGGCACAAGAGACAGCACAGAGCTTAGCTTGGAGCAGATCAGGATAAACACTCTCCTAGGAGCTGGTAAGTAGACCTGCCCTGCCTGGAGCTGTGCCCTACAGAGCCATCATACCTCCCTTCACACCCAGCAGCTTCTCAGAAACAGAGATCTCAGCAGGCACTCCACTCTAAAAGTGTGTCTTATGTGTGTTGGGGACACAGCCCCAGAGTGGTGTTTGTCACCCTGCACTGCTGTTTCCTCACTGATACACAGCCCTGAGGGCTCAGGTGAGCAGGGATGAAGGAGTTACCTGCACAGCTGGGCTGCTGCCTGTCCCAGGCCCCAGAGGAGCCACACTGCAGTGTAGCTGGTCCTGTCAGGGTGAATCCTTCCTCACAGCTGAACTCACAGGTGGCTCCCCAGGTGAGCTGCACAGAGGGATGGGAGCAGTTCACAGCCCCATGGACAGGCACTTCCAAGGCAGGACAGGTCACAGCTGAAAGGCACAAGAAAGAGACAGCACAGAGCTTAGCTTGCAACAAACCACAATTTATTTTTTTTTTCAGAAAATTAGCAACACACCCACTAAGCGGGAGCAGGTTTAGAAAGGGGTCTACTATGCCACCATCTCAGAAAGCAGGCAGAAGGGGAAATATTTTAAAATGGGAAACTGTTTCTTAAGGCAAGACTTTTAATTCATCTGCAGCTCATGACAGCAACTATTTACAATCCAAAATTTCCCTATTTTGACTGCTGCTGGGTGATCTTTGATGCTTTTATTTGCTTAGAAAAGTATATCATTCTAAGCCAAACCCCTCAGAAAATGATTCCTACAGTCAGGAGTAACTGGCATGTTGAGAGCAGTCTCACAGCTAGGTCATCTCAATTCCCTGTTCCCACCTAAGAGTTGGAAAAGTCTTTCCCTGCAAGGAACAAGGCCAAAACATTCATCCAACTCATTTCATCTCCCCAGGAACAGAGACCTGTGTGCTGAAATAAAATAGCACCCACACCACGGGATGTGTAACAAAGGAATTGGCCAAACTTCCATTTGTACCTCCTGCCAGAGCAGCACTGATGTTTACAGGGCTGTGTACAATGCAGAAAGCTCACCTTTGCATGCTGCAAGGGGGGCAGACCAGACCCCAGAAGAGGTACAGTGAACAGATTCCAGTGCAGTCAGCTCATAGCCCTCCTCACACTGAACTGTGCAGGATGAGTTGTAGCTGAAGTCTCCCAATGGATGATGGCACTCAAGGCTCCCATGATCAGGTTTCTTTAGTGGATCACAACTCTGAACTTCAAAGAAGCACAAGAAGGTGCTCAGTCAGTCTCTTTGGCTGAGCAGGTAAACCAAGAAGCCAAACTGAACACTAGTTAGCATGAATTGGTCAAAGAGCAGGATGAAATAATCTTACCAAACTCGCATTCAGGCCCATAGAACCCAGGGTTGCAATGGCAGGTGTGGTTGTTGATAGTCTCTATGCATTCTCCATGGCCACTGCAGAGAGATGGGTTGCAAGAAGCTGGGGAAAAAAAAAAATAAAGCAAATTATGAAAAAATCAACAACACCCACTAACAAAACCTGGCTAGCACTTTGTTTATCTTTCTGACACTAAACAAGCCCTTTGTACAGCAAAAGAAAATCAGAGGGGTTGGTATTTAAGATTATCCTGTAATTTCACAGAAGAATTTCTAAAGTGCACACCTTTCACAGACCAGCTCGCAGTAAAAGGATTCTGCTGGCTGGAAACTCCAAAGCCATATTAGATGAAGTTAAATAAAATATTAGATGAAGTTAAACAACTCATCCCAGCCACCACCTCATGTCCCCAGGGTGACACTGGAATGACCTTTATCACACCATACCTGTGTAGCACAAGGCGACCTTCTTTTTCTCACACTGCTCATCGTTCCATTTGCCATCATCCTTCCCTCTTTTGATGTAGATCTCAACACAGTCCTCGTTGTTCCCTTTGCCATTTGGCTCCCCTGAAGCCCAGTTTCTTGCTTCTTCTGTCAGTTGTTTGTTAGTTCCAGTCCAGGTCCACACATCATTAATTTTTCTGATTCCAATCCAGTAGTAACCCGGATTGAAGGGTAGGAAGGCATTGAGATGATTGATTTCCTCCTTGTTCTGGATGGCAACCAGGTTAGTGTACTTCTCTCTGCACCACAGCTCTGCTTCCCTGTAGGTCATGTTTGTGTCTGAATAATGGTATGTCCACCCTCTCACCCCCTGCAGCACTGTAAGTCCTAGAATGAGAAGATATCCAAAAGTTGGTGCCTGATTTCTCCTCTCCTCTCTCTCTAGAAGAGGAAATTTCAGCTCTATAAACACTGCAAACTTGTCAGTATCTGAAAATGAATAAAAACTAGCGAGAATTGTTTTATAAACTATCAGCTGGCAAGTTTCAAACCAGGCAAGTCAGCTTCAAGTACAGGAACTTCAGCCTGTGAAACTATGATCACACAAAGCTTTGATAGGAGCCAATTATTATAGGACTACAGGAACCTATTCTGGCTTTGACAGGCAGCAGGGAAAATGTGCCATTGCATCCAGAGGTTTTTCTGTGTGAACACAGCCTCAGGTTCATTAGAGCAGGTTCAAAAATTCTGTTTGATGCTGAGCTCAAAGAGAACAGTCACATTATTATTGCCATACTAATAGTTTTCTACACAGAGAAATATACACTTACCATAGGTAAGGAGAGATAGGAACTGCAAGCAAATCATATTTCTGAGAGTTTTCTCTGTCTTCTAAGCTGGTGGCTATGAGAAATCAAAGAAACACATTTGTAAAAGGTAAATACTGAACTGTCAAAATTCCATATAAACTACTGACCATGCAATTTTTGATATGCACTTTAAGCAGGATTTCCACTTCTACAAAATTATTTATTTTAAAACAGTTTTAAACATCATACTTTTAAATGTAAAGCTTCTAAGGAAGATGAAGCCAGATTTCCAGCTGTCCAGTTCTCCTTTAGCTGGACAGTGAAACAGAATAGCAGGGTCCATTTCTACTCACAGTTTGTAGCTGCAGTGTCCAGGTGACAGAATTCCTCTGCGCTGCTTTCCGTGGCTCAGTGGATGAACTCAGCCTTGAAAGTCAAGTTCAGCTCCAAGTGTCTGGACCCTGTAATGCTCTGCCTTTTATCCCCTCAACCAGCCTGGCCTCCACGAGACGGGAAATTCCGTGTGGAAAAAAAAAACCTCTTGGAAAATCCCAGGATCAGGCCCCCCGCACACGTCAGGACGGATGTTTCCCCTCGCCAGATCAGCCCTCCCAGAAAGACACACTGTGCTGACAAAGTGCCAAGTGCCACATTACAAACTTTTACTGACAGAAAAACACAATTCCAGGATATCAAGGAGGAGCATGACAATTAGCTTGAACTAATTGCATGAACAAGCAGATCCCAGCTTTTCGCCTGGCAGCAAGGAGGTGTCAGCTCTTCCGGTCTCTAGGTAGGAGAGGCACCAACACTCAAAGCTGGTTAACCAAGTTTGGGTAAAAATGGAAACTGCAGCATTGGATGAGCCCTTCCTTGTGGATCTCAGCTCTCATTTGTGGTCAGGTTTGCCAGCATTGCTGGAGCTCTTCACAATACAGGCTCATCAGTCACTTGCAGCAGTCAAGCTTGAAATGTGGACCTTGCTTTGAAGAGTCCCTTGGACCACATTCTCCAATGCCCTGATCTCAGCAGAGTTACAGCTCCTCAGCAGGTGCATGTAATATTTCAGGTGGATGAGACACTAGGAATTCATGCACATTTATTGTGTATACCCTGATTAATCATACTGCTGCATAAAGCTTCACTGCTATGGATAGGATTTAATGAGGCTGAACATGCCAAGGACTCAACAAGTGCTGGCAGCAATGGGAGGCCACAGGGCAGCACCCACTTCATATCTGTAAAGCAGAGTTTATACAGTGCATGCTGGAGCTCTGATTTTGGAGCCTCAGCCTGTTCTTACAGAATAAAATCAGTGGCTTCTGGATTCCAAGCTAACATCAACTGGAATTGCCCAATTTTTTCACCAAAAAAAAAAAAAAAAAAAAGCAGCTAAAAATCTCAAAGAAATCATCTCAGAAAAGAGCATAGAATAAAGAGGGTATTCTAAAACATCCTCAGTTACTAACAAATCAGGAGAGTTGACTAGAAATTGCAACAAATTCAGTTACTGAAGAGAGGGAGAATTGAAAACAACCCACTAGCAAAGCTAGAAAAACAAATGGAAAATCAAGAAACTCTGGAAAGCTGAGGTTAGCTTTTGGCTGGCCTGGGCAAGCCTTGCTTAGAAGAACCAATTTCCTGAGGCTTCCAGGCAGCATCAGATAAATAAATAAACTGCTTTATTTAGCCTCAAACTGGGAATGAAATTTCTTACTGTTAGCCACCCCTTCTCTGTTGGGAGGCTTTACCACCTGGAGGACACAGACAGAAGCTGGTATTTTAATGCACCTGTACATCACATTATGCAGCAGGGCCTAATTTCACAAGGGTAATTAGTCTACTCCACACTAATGTTAATCAGTCTTGATAGGGCAGGGTTGGTTTTTTGTTTTGTTGGTTTTGTTGGTTTTGTTTTTCCCTAAAACATTAATCAGCTGTTGCAACTTTATGCACAGAAAATTTATAGACAACTTCAGGACAGTTTTGATGTCCCTAGGCACCAAGAGGCAGAAAATGCTACACCTTTTCCTGGAGATTCCCTTTTCTAAGCTGTTTAATGAGCTTCCTACTGGTAAGTACTCATCTTTGTCATGGCAGAAACTCTGAAAAAAGCTCTGAGGAAACTTTATCAGAATTCCTTTGCCAATAGAATCTCCGGAGGAAGGAAGAGCTTATTTCATAGTTTATGGTAGTCTTCCTTTGCAGGGGCTGTCTGAGACCTCTTGTCTGCAGCAGATAAAGAAAGCTCCACAAAAAATAATAAAACACCAAAGCCTACAAGCAATAAGCTTGTAAAAACTCCAGCCTAAAAAAAGACTGCTTCTTTTTGTTGGCTGTATTCCCTTGTGCATCACTGACATGGGGCTCTTTCTGGTTTTTCCCAGGGAATTCTGCTATCCACTGGTCATATTCTTATTATATATTCTTATTCCCTTGTAATGTACTGGAAGATGAAGGCAACATTTTCAGGGAAAAAAGAAAGCCTGAAAATCATCCTCAAAACCCCACAATAGAGGTTAAAACCTCATTATTAAAAGTTAAAGGCATGTAAAAACTTCAGGAGGATTGAGATTCCTATGAGCTAAAGCTCATGTTGGAGGCTAAACTTCACATATATTTCAGGAAAAATACCTGTGATACAGTTACTTAGGTTGAAGTGGAGATAATCATGCTAAAAATGCCATGTTACCTTAGTTGCTTTTTGTGTTACTTATTTATTCTCTTCTCAAAGTTATTTCACATCCCTGCTTTTTCACTCTTCTGCCAATCGATTTGGGAATGTAAGGTCCCAATTTCTTGTGCTGTACAGAGCTGGATGATGTTATTGCTCTCTTCTTATGCTACATAATCACAGACATAGTTCTTTAAAATTAATACAATTCCTCCCTGCCAGAAAAAATAGGAGACTCTAAAGACAAATTTTTAGAAATGTGGGAATTTACAGGGAACATTCCAGATCACCTCTTTTCCCTTACAAACAGAGGTGCATTGACAATAATGTGGCCACAACTAATTTTCCAGCTGGAAGGTTCACTTAAGAGGCCACTATGAGACATAAAGGTTAAGAAAGGGCTATATAAACATATTAGGAATAAAAACAACAAATTCCAGCCAGGTCTGCTATTTAAAGGACAGCAATTGACAGAGGATATGTCAAATGTCATTTCTTTCTGTATAAAGGAAAGTTAATACTCACTGCAATGGTGTTATTCATTGGGAAAAGAGAACAGGTCTGATTATGGAGTGAAGACTCTTTAGGTTGGTTACAACCAATCAAGCTACAGTTCAAAGATCCAAACCCTCAGTTATGAACTTTGAGAATATGAGAAAACAGGTGCAAAAAGGTGGGCAAAAAGCAAATATTGCCTCTCTGTATCTTAGAGAAGATCAAGGTAATTAGAAGCTGGGGCTTCCATGTGGGCAGCTAGAAAAGATGCTGGAACATAGAAAAATGTTAAAGAAAACCATTGAAAAATCTGCAGAAGGCTGCTAAGATGTCAAGAACAGCTGACATTGATAGGATTGATCTGTTCCTGGCAGATCAACCTGGCTTGTGCCTCAAGGCTGTGTCAGTAATAAAGAAACAATAGTGGCCTATGGTTTGTTATAATTAGGATTTTTAATATCATCCCATGAGACATTCTTATGAGGAAACAAGTAAAACAATGCTTAGCTAAAATCACCATTAAATGAGGCACTCCAAGGGCAGTTTTTCAAAGAACTGTTCAAGAGAACTGTTTTATTCCCATCCCACTGTAAAAAAGGGCATTGGAGGAAAGAAATCTTCACAATCTTCTAAACACAAAAGGTGTTTTAGAGTACTTAGGAGGCACATGATCAAAAATGTTTCACATCCACTTGCTGCACAGCAAGTAGTGGTGAATTGATTTTTAGCAACCAAGTTTTAAATGAAGATTTTCCAAAGAGGCCAAGAATTGCTAAAACAAAGGTTTTGTAGAGTCTACCTTTCTGTTGGAAATTTGTAAGTTTTGGTTTGAGAAACATTTTTTCAGTATCTCAAGAAAATTTAATGTAGTGGAAAATTATTTTATAATTTTCAACTCTGTTGAACTTGAAGAAATCACAAATGTAGGACAAATACAGAATGTGATTGGATCACAGGAAAACAGAGTATATAGATGTAGATTTGTACATATAGAAAAAGAGATTAATTTCTCATGTCTTTTTTAAAGACTGCTTCTTTATCTTGAAGGTTGCATCTGCATTTACATATCAACAGACAAAACAGAGCTTTACATGTCTCTGAGTAATCCAGTTCCATCTCTCTCCTGGAAGATATTTTTGTCATTCCTAAATTAAAACACTTGATAAGCATTTCTTTCAAAGTGCTTTGTATAACAGACATTTATCCCATGGCAAAGAATCATAAAACCACTCGAAATTTTGAAATAGTGGAAAAACCTCCAGCTTTACCCACAGTAATACTCACTAGGAGAGGAAAAGTAAGAGCTTTAGCCAGCCTTGAGGGGGGAAAGGAGTTCTAGTGCCAGTAGTGAAGGTGTTTCCTGTTTGGAGAGGAGCTTGCAACACTTAATTCTTTAAAAATTAAGAGACAAAGGGTTTAAGGCACAAATTTTCCCTGAGGTCCAGATGGGAAGAAAAGATAATTTCTGAAAACATACTCATCCCTCAGCCTCTGTGCCTGATTAAGTGTGAATAAGGTAGGCAGTGCAACTGCTACAAAGAGCTGGAATTTCTCAAGTCTGCCTAAGGCAGTCTCCACTCTGTCTGGAGTGGAACCCCAGGAGTCAGAAAATCTTATCTCCACTTCTCATTTCGGGAATTCTGATGTGACTCATAGCGCTCAATTTCCTCCAAACAGGCAACAATATACATTGGAGGATCTAACCAGAGCCTGGGGGTCACTTGCACTGGCCAGGTATGATTCAGAGCATTGAAACATGAAACAGAGCCAAGGAGCAGAGGAAACAACAACTCACACCTTGAGCTAAGATAAAAGCAGGACTGGCCTTGACACCACACACTGACTGCCTGCAGCTGCAGGTGGAACTGATCCCATGTAGAATTTGATTTTTTTCTAGTTCCTCTGTTGGAAATCGTGGCAGAAAAGCTCTTGGAGCCTTGCCACCCTTCATGTACACATAAAAAGAATAAGTATATAATGCATGCATTGACTGTTCATTTACTGCCCAGCTCTGTTCCACAGCCACATGGTCTCAGCAGGGGAGATGTCCCAGAGGTGACACTGACAGGGGATGGTTCTGAGGAACAGAACACTTACAGCTTCTGGCAAGTGAGAGGAGTGAGAACAAGTTTCAGGATCAGGAGATCAAGGAGGTGGTTGAGACTGTAAAAGTGATCATTGTGAGGTATGGTTTCTGTTTTGCAGATTCTTATTTTGCCAAGTTCTCTTCCAATAAAATATTGCTTTGACTTATCAGAGAGCATGGGAGCTTAGCAGCAGCACTGGAGTGGTGACATGACCCACCATTCTTCATTTGCTGTATCAGGATGAAGAGGCTACAAAAAGGAAGAAGATGGAGCAGCTTCACTTCCTTACTAATGAATTCCACCATGAGTACAGGAATTCCAAGCTTCAGCTCTGTTCTCTTCAGTGCTCAAGTCCAGCTTCAGTTACATAATTTTTATACATCAATGGACACAGTATTTAACATGTTTGAATCCTTAATTACAGCAGTATTCAAGAGCAATCATTAAACACAACATCCATTATAACAAATACAACAACCATGAAAGGTCCATCACCAAAACTACTGGAATTCTGTGGAATGAGAACTTGCCACTGGGTATCTGAAATCTTCAAGGAAGAAGACCAAAGAACAAGGAACAACTGCAGAGCACTGAGAAGTAAAACCAGACCTAAGAACAGCCATCACAGTGTATCATTCATAACACTCATGCTTTTTTCCAGTCAACAGACCATGAGAGAACAGAAGTTCTTTTAAGGATTCTTTCAGAAGTTTTTTTTTTGCCACAAGTGTACAATCTATGAATTATTCAGAGAAAGAAATCTATTTCCATCAGCTGGATAAGTAATTACTTTTAGGACAGGCCTTTTAAACACAAGATCATTAGTGAAATCTATTTTAATTGCTGCATGTAATTGTTGTTTCAAGAACAAAGAGCTCATCACTAACATTGAAAGCAATTACTTAATTGTATCACTTCCCAGGCAAGAAAACCCCAACAAATCGGCACCACAAAGCTTTTTTAACTTCCAATTATTTGGTACCAAGAAAATTAAGACTTCCCTTCTTTCCAGGGCTTGAAAACAATACTTTAACTTTTGCAGCAGAGATTTTGCACTTCCAACACTTTTCAATTTCTTGACTCATCAGGAAGGATCATCTGTCACTTACGCAGAAATTGTTGCACTTCTTTGTTTGAGCCTAAAAAGCAATTCACAAAGAATGGATTCTCAAGTGCTGAGCATGTACCCCACCCCACACACCCTGTTAATAACCCTTCATGTAAAGGGAACAGCAAGCCCGGGGTACTGGTGGAGATATTTAGGTGTTTGGTGGTGAATTTGGCAGTTAGATTTCTGTTTGGATTCTGATCTTACAAGGCTTTTCCAGACAAATGTTTGATTCTGTGATCCTGTATTTACCCTTCCTGTTGCATACTAGTTGTACTTTTTTTCCTCTCATTTATCAATAGGCATTTACCCATTATTTGTAGTCTCAGTAGCAGAATTTGGTTATTTGGCCCACAGAATCAAACATAGTTTATCAGCAGGAAGAGAAGAAATTGCCATTTACCAGCTGTAAAATAATACTGGACCTCCATACAACATTTTTACTTCAGGCAGTTAAGAGTTCAGTTAATCTAAATCCCCACAGTGGGGATACATAAACACAGTGGGGAAGCTACCCTAGTCTCAAAATAAAAGATCCAGATTTATGCCCACCTGAAGATAAGTAAATTAGGAGTCCAGTTGCTCTATACCCTCTAGAGTCAAAGACAGACAAAGGTTTATCCAAAGGTTAAGTCAAAGGACATAACTTCAATTTGTATCCAGAATGATGCTAGTAAGACTTCAGACCATTACACTCCCCATCCATCATCTTCATTCTGATTTTTCCTTAGAAGCTGCAATCCCAACACCATGATAAAGGAAGGGCATGGTTTCCCAGCCCTAAATCTACCAATCAAAACCAAACCCCTCATATCCCTACTCCATGAATGCAAATGTGTGAGCTTATCTCGAAGAAAAGCAGCTGAAAGGCCCATCCTGATATTCAGCATGTCACATATCCCACCTAAATGAACTCTGATCAATTAAACAACTCATTCACACTGTTTGTCTCTGCAGACCACAAAGGAACAGCTGGGCCTCAAGAATCATCACCTGCACACTGCTTCCATCATGGCCCCAACATATGGTGCAAGGCACAGACACCAAGAGCAGGGAAGGACAACCAAAGGACAGCAGAGCCCTGGAAACAAACCTGGAGAGCTTTTTCACTGAATGAGGGGATTCTGGGAATGTCCTGTGTTCTCTTACTTCAAACATTAACAATCCTGTGACAGGCAGGTGATATTCATGGTCATTCAGGAGAGACAGAAGAATGACAGCTCCTGGGAGGAAAGTCAAGGCTTTTCAAGGAATAGATACATGCCATGAGGTGCCTGCTAAAAAAAAAAATCTCTCCAGGAGCCTATTAGAAATTTGTGTTTAAGCCTGGGGAAGAAGAAGCAGCTAGGAAGGCTCAGAAAAGTGAAGGAGGTGCTCAGAATTTTTAACAGCTGTATATAAACAGGTACAGCTGGTAGAAAAAACCCAAAAGGATAAAAAAAAAAAACCCTTTCGTGTGTAAATGTAGACCAGAAATTAGATGGGGTTTTTAGCCAGCAGAGCAATGGTGTTATAAAACTGCCTTCTCTGAGGAGCAGAACAAAATTTGGTTTTCCTCAGATCTTGTTCAGTTTCTGGAAGGGATCATTATTTATGAAAGCAAGATATGATTGGTCCAAAAGAGTCCCTTCACACTCCAGCATGCTGGAGGTTGGCCTGGATTCCTAAATTTCAGCACACAAACCAAGCCTCTGCCTCCTGATAAATGCACAGATGCCAAAGATGCTAATTCCAAGAGAGATAATGTTATTATCCTGCATTTGTTCTGACCTCTTTGCTAATCTGAGGAGATGCTAATCAACAGCTGTAGAAGAAGAATCTTTATTAAATCCTATTAAATCCTATTAAATTGAATGGGCCGAGCAGCAAAGAAGACCTGTGATTTTTGATGTCCAAGGCAGAATTTACAACGGTGCATTTCCCCTGCACAAGTGTATTTTATGCATTCTTCTGATCAATCCTAGGGGTACTCCCACTCTAGAATAAAAAATAAATTTGCAAGGACAGCTAAACATTAGCCTTCATTTTATTTTCTCTCTTGTGTAAGGGTGACATGCAATGGAAAGCACCTACTTCAAAAGCCCTTCCTTAATATTTTCCTGTAATACAAGCATGGGCTAAATGTATCCTTACATCTTGTGCTCTCTGTCAGAGAGCTCAATAAAAAGAGAAATTTATCTACCTGGAGTTCAGTAATTGCTTCCCTTTTCCTGAATCCAGTAACCTGGATTGAACCAATGGCTTGAGAGAATCTCATATTGAGTTTCACTGCAGCACAATGTATAGTTAACAGCTTTGCAAAATAATAATACTACTTTTTTAGTCACTTGCTATTTAAGAGTTCAAATTGCCAAATAAATGAAGATGTTGTGGCATTAGGATACTCGTGGCTCACAGGATCTGATGATAGGAAGGACATAAACAGAGCAATTTTAGTCATTTGGGCACAGTCCAAATCCTGCAAACCAAAATGCAAAACAAGACCCAAATGATGTTTCTTAGGATTCCACTGCAAAGAGACAAGATGTCACTTGACCAAATAAATAAAAAAACCCTTAATTATTTCAGAGAATAGTGCCAAGCTCCCTGTCCCAGCTAGCCATGAGGAAGCCCATGACAAAAGGAAAGTCCCTCCATGCAGTTTTGTTGGAGACAGGCTGTGTCTGGTTGAAGACCCCTGTCACCTCATGCCATCCTCTCTGTACCCCTGAGACCCACAAAGTGACACACCAACAATTCCCACCAGCAGCAGGGAATTTTTGTCTGCAGCCTAAAAGTCAACAGGAAGCTCCTATACCTGGGCATGGCATAGGAAACTACTCTTGGGTAAGATGGGTGTTTGGGAGGGGAAAAGCATTACAGAAAACAGGACAAAACTCTGCTGGGACTGTTACTAAGTCACAAAGTGCTCAAACACATGTAGGGTGAAGCCTGACGCCTGTCCTTCTTGTTGACAGCAAATTCCTTTCAAATTTAGCTTCTAAGGTATGCCACAAGTATTTCCTTTGCCATCCTTACCACTATTGTTTGTTGCTAGTTCCTGCCGTGCATCGTAACTGGAATGGGGCAATAAAGGTTTTCAGAGTCATGCAACAGACTTCTGTGCTTGAGGAAATGAAGGAAACCATTCCACTGGAAAAGAAAAAGCAGAGTTGGTGCAAACAAACAACTTCCATTATGCTTTGTTAATACAGGATAAATCAGAACACGGGGTATTAGGGTAGTCTGGTAAACAAAGTAACCAAGGAATAAGCTAAACGCACAAAACCCACCACAAGAAAAACCAGATCTTCCTAGATTACTGGAAAAAAAGCACTAATCCTACAACCCCTTACTGCTAAACAAAGCAAGCACCCCAATTCTCCAAGACTCTCTAAGCCTCGTTAACCTAACTAGGCACTTTCATCACAAATGATTTTATCACTTTCTCTGCCTGCCTTAAAAATCCCCAACAGCTGAGGCAGGAGGCTCAGTTTCTACTTAAAGCCCTTCACACCTCTTCACCCCTTAAAATTTAGTTAGTAAAGATTTAGTTTACTTGGGCTCTGGTCTTTTTTTCCTCCCGGGTTTGCTGTTGCTCTGTGCACAGATAAGGTAACTAAAATCAGTCTCTGAAATAGTAAAATGCTTGAATTTTTAAAGTTAATGTTGTCTGCAGTTAATAAAGTAACTCAGGGAGCAGCTTTAGTTGTGAAGTAACAATTCTCAAAATAGTCTAGCTAACCACCGATTTGCATTTATCTTGTAGTATCTCTAAATACTATATTTAGATTATAACTCTTCCTCTGTTTTACTGATGTTTTTTATTATATCTCTATACAGCATTTTGTTTGTGTATTCTGAGGAAGTATACAAGTACTAGTTTTAGATTTTAAATCTATTAATGATGGATAAATTAATTTCACCAATAAATTTTGTATGTATGAAAAAAATTAAAGGGGTCAGTTTGAAGTGATCTACCACATAACTTGGAAATGTAGTTATGTTGAAGTACCAGATATTTTTAAAATATTAAATTATTCATTCTACGCATCTGTGACTGTACAATCAATTTGTGGGCTTGCCTAAATCGTCAGGTGTAGCTATAAAATAAGACAACCACGAGTTAATTTGTATTTCTTATTCAGCTCCAGCAAAATAAAACCTATGGAATATTGGTTATTAGAGCTCCCTCTTCTTCAAATAAACACCTTGCTTTGCCTGGGCCCTACAAAATACTAGCTTGAGGACAAGTGGATAAAATCTCAGAACTGCAAAAGGAGGGATATAGGATAAGAAGTCTCTAAATGGCATTTTAGCGTTACAGGCATTAACTCCTGCTGTTGCATTCTAAGCAAAGATTTAATTTCTCTGCTTTTGGTGCCTTAATGCTCAGAGGAACGGCAAGTTTTTATCGGCGAGCACGTCGCCGGAGCCGCCCGTCCCCTCAGGCCGAGCCGCCGCCTCACGGCCGCCATGGCGCCCGCCCCGCCCCTCCGCACTCCACAGCGCCATGGCGGCCGTGAGGACGGTGGAGATCGACCCCGAGGGCACCTTCAAGTACATCCTGGTGCGCCTGCAGCGCCGGGGCGGCGGCGAGCAGCGGGACATCGTGCGCGGCACCGGGGCGGCCGAGTTCCACAGTGCGTGGGCAGCGCGGGGGGAGCGGGCGGCGGCCGCAGCGGGGACACCCCCTCCTTCCTGCGCTTTCAGTAGCTCAAAAATCCTCTTTTCCCCGTTTTACGCCGTGTGAGGAAAACTGGGGGTTCATATATTTGGATTGGGGTTTAATATATCTGTCAGGTGCTATTTCGGAGCCCGGCTAAAAGGAATGAGGTGTTGTCACAAGCAAGCTGAGGGCCCGATGGTGGGTGAGGCCAAATAATGAAGCGGGAACCATAAATTCCATAGGAATTCTGCTAACTGGCACAGGTTGTTACTCACTCAAGACTGTGCTAAATCCCTGGATTTGCAGCAAAAAAAACAGAGACACGAGTTTAAAAAAAATAAAAAAAGGCGGGGAGTACATACTGGAAAGGGGATCTGTTCAGCAATCGGGGAAGTCTGTGCCTCTCACGTACCTGAGGCAAAGGGAAAAAAAGGGAATTACGGCCGGGAAATTGGGATAAAAAGGAGGCTGTGTCATTTAACAGTGTGAGAGACCCCGTTGAAAATGCCCATTGACCTCTCCTTTCATTTGAATAAAGTTACAGGACTTCTGTCTCCTTTCTGGACATAAAACTCTGGTGTTTGTGGATTATTTTTCCTGACAGAATCAGCCTCAATTTGGAGAACAACACATACTAAGTAAAAAACTAAAGAGTTTTAACTGCAGTTTTTCTGTGCCTCTGAAGAGAAGCCTCCTATTTTTTAGATGAAATAAGAAAGTAATTAAAAACTTTTTCTAGACTGCGTAATGCCTAGCTCCTGTTCTAATGGCTCTCACCATTCTTCTTGTGCAGATCATATATTTGAGAAAGTAAATCCTGAGATGGAAAAGCTGGGATATGAGTGTAAGTGCCTTGGAGGAGGGAAAATAGAACATAATAGCAAAGACAAGAAAATCAGGGTATTTGGGCTCTCAACAGTAAGTGCATCTCTCATTTTCCTTCATATATTTGTGTCTCTGGATGGGAATTTTGGTTAATTGCACGGTGGCTTTTGGTAATTTATATCACATTTTAAACATGAACTGGAAAACTTGCCTGGCTCACTTGTGAGATAATTAGAAAAACAGTCCTTTTAGGGCAGGAGACCAAAAAGATAAAGCTGGTATTACTCAGCATTAGGTTAAGTTAGAATTAAGACTAAAAATGGAAGTTGGTATCTCTTGACTCAGAATCTTTTAGTAATAGCCCATTTGTAGGCACAGGGGCTGGATCCAGCTGTTGTATGATTTTCATGTGCCAATAAAAATGTTGGTTGCTAAATGATGTTCTGTGTATGTGTTGGGTGAGAAGAGCAGATAAAGTTAAGGTGTGGTAAATTTTTAGTAGGTAAAAATGTAATAATGCATTTTGTAGGAATTGAAGTAGTGTTATTGTTACTTTTTATTGCTCTGTTTAAATTCATTTTCTTTGGGAAAGACTCAGTAAATGGTCAGAATTTCTCTTATTTAGGGAATGTGGTATAGTCTTTTTCTGGTGTTGCTCAGTGATGAAGTGTAGCTGCTTCTGTAGTAATAACTGTTATTTTTTAAAAGCTTGCATTTTATAATGCATCAACTTTAACCTTTTCAGTTTAAATGCTTGTTTATTTAAGCTTTTCCTCTTTGGGGCTGTCACTGATGAGTAAGAGTATGTTTTGTTTGATAATACAAACTTGGGCTCTTTTTTTCAGTCTTCTAAATAAACTTTCATGTGAAATATTATGGGAAAAAAATTTACTTGTAAATCAGATTTCTATCAGTATACTGCAGTGTTGTTATGTGTAGTTCTGAAATAAGAAATCAAGATAACTCTGATCATGTAAGACAATAATGGCAAGGCCACTTTGACCATAACAGCCTTAAATTTCAGTGAAAGAGTAACAGTGTGACCAGTAATTTTTATTTTTTTTTTAATGAGTGTTAAAAATTACATGGGTCATCTGATCTTACCCTGGAGTTGCAATGGCTGAAGAGCACAGATACATAAAATTGTGCTATTATCAGCTAAGGCAAGATGGGAAATAAATAAAACATGAAGACTGTGGATTTTATTTTTTTTTAAGTGGCCAAAATAGTGCTCAAACTTGTTTGCTTATTCCCTTTCCCTTCAGCTGAGCCAAATCAGCTGTTTGTATACTCACAGATTAAAGTGGGTCAATGCAATCTCTGTGCTTTAAAGGAACATCCCATAAACACAGTGGCTGATGGGTTTGGAGCATTTTAAACCAAGCTTTCTGCTGGAGAAATTGTGTGGAAAATGCATTCTCTATTTGACCTCATCTCATTTATTTTCTAGAACTTGAATTTGGGGAAATGGGGAATTGGAGAGGATTAATGGGAAGAGAAAACATGATATTGCAAGAGTCACTTTTTTAGAACTTGTATTTGATTTGCATGTGAACAATTTGTGTTGATAAGAACTGAATGGTTCTGAAGACTTCATGTCCATGTCCAATTTGTTCTGTCTTGCAGGGCTATGGAAAAGCAGATCACTCAGTGACTGTAGAGATCCTGAAGAAAGAGTATACAGATTATGAAATTACTTGGTCAGATGACAAGAAATAAACTTGTGCACCCAATGAGCAATTCCAGCCTGGTAACTGTGAGCTGTACTTTGATCAATAAAATTGAATGTGTGTTCTATGTTTATGTAACTATAAATCTGGAATAACTGGACTCTGCCATAGTTTATAATATGGTTGGTAATCCTCAGATATCTAATTTTTTAGATAATACCTTTGTGCAGAATCTGAAGTTCTAACCCTTTTTCCTTTTCTTTTGATGTGCCCTTTAAATACTTCCACACCATCTTACCTCTTATTTGTTTTTATCCAGTTCCATTTCACTGATCTATTGTAGGATACCTAAGGATTTTCCATCAAATTCAAACACCACTGGACCAAACCTGTCCACTGGTCTTTTGACCATTGTGTTTTCAATTCATTTTCCTATTACTTTTTAGGCTTTTCATCTTTCTTACCCACATTTAAAAAAAAAATTGGTGTGGAGGTTGGGGTTGACTGTTACAGTTCATTTACCCAGTAATTTGAAAATCTAGTATTCTGCAGAACTAATGATCAAAACATTAGACTTTACTGTAAGAATCTCCCCTATAACAGACTGAGGGCAATGTAAAATTCTACCAATGATTCTTTCATTCTGATTCCCCTGGACTGCTTTGATTTGAATTTGAATAAGGCTTTTTTTTTTTTTTTTTTCTAGCATTAATTATATTATAGTAATCTACCTCCTCAGTACATCTAGGCAGTGTCTGAATTAGCTAACATCACCCCCCTGTTGTGGCAGAATGTTGCCTTTGTTTGTTGTGAAATTACTTGCTACAATTTTCACTTTTTTTGTTCCATGATAGTTTTAATTTTATTCATTTGTGGATTTATTGACTTTCTGCTTGAAGGCTTGCTGACTTCAAGAGGTATTTGTATATAAATTCCAGCTCTTCCCTTTGCTGTGCTTCCTTCTGCCCTTATTCAGCATTACCTGCTGGTATAGGGAAGCTTTTTCTTTTCAGCATACAAATGACAGTACAAACCAGGAAATCTGAGAGATTTAGGCCAGTTTCTATCCCCAAAAATCCTGCTGTTACTCCCTTCTTAGAGTTGTGATCCATCCTAAGTCACCTTTCTGTGGCTTTGTTTCATTTGGGTGGAGAGGAATTTTCTGTTCTCATCCTCAAACCTTTCAGTCCTCATCAGAAGAGTTCCAGTGGTCTCCATCCCCATAATCTCCTCAGAGCACAGTCTCCTGAACCTGGTGCTATAGTCTCTTGGTTGGCACTTTTTGCAGCCTGGATTTTCCCCTGCAGCACCTTTGCCTGCTTTTGCATCTGCTGTTTTGCTTCTCTTTGAGTTCTTGTGCCATGGTTGTCTGGCTGCACTTGAGATACAGTGGTAATGATTGCAGGATTGATTTTACTGAACAAGATTCTGATTTCAGAGCATGATATAATGCCTGTGTGCCTGATAACCAAAAATAGCTCACATATCAGTAAACTGAAAATTGGGCACTTCCCAGTTCCATTATCATGGGCTTTTTTTCCCCTTTAGTAAAATAACTGTAGCTGCCAGTATACAGACCTGAGTTTTAAATAGCCTCATTTCCCAAAACTGGCAAATAGTCTTCAAATGGAAGTCATCAGTTTGGGATAGCTGTGTTAAAACAAACAGGCCTTTCAATTGAGTTTCCTGAGGTATTTAATGAGTGATTTTAATCTTTGTCTCCACAGTACTTACAGGAAAGACATAATTGAGACCTGGCTTATTATTGTAATGACGTGTTCAAAACGTGAGGGGAGAAAAATGGTGATTTGGAATTGATCTCTGCCTTTTATTTCTTCATAGAAGAAAGATTTTAATGTGTCATCAAAAAAATACTTTGAGGGACCTCCCAACTCAGTTTTTTTTTTTTTTGTGCAGTGTCATTTGGGACAATTTAATTTCCCTGGTCATTAAGTAATACTTAGAAGTGTTACAAAGGAGTGAAAAGTTTATTTTCTCCTATTCCAGTTTGTAAAGAGGAGCAGGACACTGGTCACTAGGGTGGTGAGGATTTCTCAAAGCAAACCTTAATGCAGATGAGGGAAATTAGTATTCTAATAATTAGTATTATCTGAAGTTGAAACAACAAACAGAACTAACTGTTGAATTCTGTTTCCTCTCAGTATGTACCTGCTGAATTCTAAGAGCAGAACTCATATAGAATATAGAAATCTCAATGCTAATTGTGCTGATTTCACCTGAGAAAAAGCATCCTTCATTTTCTGATCAGATTCTTAAATGGGTAGCTAATTATACTGTGTGGGGTTACTTGTTTTGCAGGTGTGCAATCACTATAAGATTATGGCTCTGCAATCTTGAAATCCTAAAAATTGATTCTGTATTTGCACAAAAACCAGCTATGTTTTTGCCAAATACTGAGTGAAGGCACAGTAATTAAACCAAAGATGGTGATAGAGGAATATATCAAGATGAAATATTATAGTAGAATATTTTAAGTACCTTCTTAATTTATTTATCCAAAATTACATTAGATTCTTGTTCCTAACCATATTCCTTGTTATAGTAGTCAACATTTTTTATGACTTCAGATATGGTTCTCTGGAACTTCACTAGACTGGCAGGTATAGAACAACCTATTCACTGCAAGCCATGATTTATTTTAGGATTGAGTCTGACAAATGACAGATGGTAATCCATTTGTTTCCAGCTTCTCTGTTCTGACAGAAAAAAAAAAAGAGCTGTTAACAGTACCTTCTTGATTTGCCAAAGCTAAAACTTTTTTGTTCCTCACTCTGTAGTCAGCAATTATCATCATTGAGTTTCAGAGTCAGTGCAGAAAAATTCCAAAGCACTTGTGGCAGTCCTGGCAAAAATGACTTTTTTCCTCTCTCCTATCCTATGAGAGGCTAAGTTCAGTAGTTACCAAAGCATTTCTTTAAAACAGTCTGAAACAGTAGTGAAGGCTCTTCTGTCAAGTACAGGAAATCCTTTACAACTCTACCTCAATGGCAGCAGGTTCAAAATAGGAACCTTGAGATTGACTTTCAGCATCTTCAGTGATGGAAACTTTTACATCACTGCTGTACTAAGTTTCTTTCCATCCCCTCAAACTATTGTTCCTTCTACTCTCCACTGAATATCCTTGCATCCACTTGGTCACTGTCTCCAAGTTTATATTTTATATTTTATCTAACAGCTTTCTGGGTGGTTTTGGCCAAGGCAAAACATGTAATGGATTTCTTTTGGTTTTTTTTTTTTTGTTTTGTTTGAATTGCCAGCAACGGCAAGCACTCAAGACCAGGTTTTGTAGTTCTTTGGGGGATTAGCTTGCATTTTTGGTAAGGCAATTTCTTCAGCAACATCACTAGCTTCAGCCTAGGAAAATGCCTTGTATTGCAGGCTTTTCTGAGTGCTTCCTGTCAGTAGCACCCCCAGCAAGTTTTGAAAATGGGCAATTCATTTCTGGAAAAATCTTGTTAAAATAATACAGCAATCTGTTAAACTCCTGTAATAGCACAGTTTATATCCTTTTCCAATAGTCTCCTGAAGCTCAGTTCTGTCATTCTCCAGTATTTCATTTGTAGCCTTATTGGTTGGTAGAAGGAGCTTATCTCTTGTAGAATATTCTTTAAACCAGCATGGCTTTTTCTAATTCCTTGCTGAAATTTTTCTTAGCCTGTGAAAGAATCTGAATGTGGAAATGTACAGACCACTGTGGTTAATATTGTTACACTTTAAAAGGCTTGAATAAGTCATGTGTGCATTACACATGGAAATATTACATGGATTTCTGAGATCCCCAGCAGGGTAGAACATGAGTGATAAATACAATCACATCCCCCTCTGCTGGCAAAGCAGCAGAGCTCAGAGGTGTGTGATCCCTTCCTAAATCTGCTGCAGTTAGGCTGCCCAACCCTTGAGGAAGCCTCTTGCACTAATTTTGGAAGCTAAACTTATCTTATTCAGCCACAATAAGTCATGTATGTCATTCCTGTGATGTACACAGTTCTGGTGCTGAATGTGAAAGCCTGGTTGGAGACAATTGCTTAAAGAATATAAAGATTGCTTCATCTTTATATATGTTAATTATCATGAACAGATGCTGCTTTAAGCAGAATTCTATGCTAAGTCAACATCAGAAAAGTCCCTCACTTCTAGTTAGACACCAGAATTTGTCAAATATTTCAACATACACCATCCTTAATTTGTCAAACCAGAATTACAGAGAACAAGCAAAGAGACATGAGGATTAAAACATTTTTGTGTTATTTTTGGAGGATTAGTAGTTTAATTTTAACAGGAATTTTTAAAGGCAATTTCCATAATGCATCGCTGCAGACCCTGATCAATTGTTTTAACAATCTTGGTTGTAAACACATTTTTCTCTTCAATGAATTTCTCAAAGAGATAGACACCACCACCAACTCCAAAATAATGCACTTTGCTTGCCAAATACACACGGCCATTTCTATCCAAGAGCTGAGCCAGTGTATCATGCAGAGCACTGTAGTAGTCAGGATTATAGATGGTCTCAGAGGTGAGAATTAGATCATACTTTGAACAGGGTTTGTTGCTGTTTAACAGGAGCTGGCTGACTTGAGACCACTCTCCAGAAAAAAACCTGCATCTGTTGAGCACATCAGGTGAGCCCTCTGCTTTCCTGGGCCTCTTGGAAGGAGGTTTGCTGGCTTTTCTGTCCTTCTTCCTGCCTGCACTGGTACAGTTGGCCACCACATTAGGTAAAGTTATTTCATCAATCACTGTGCTGTTGTAGTCCTGAAAATGCACTCTGGCAGCTTCACCCTGCAAAGCAACAATTCCCAGCAATCCAGCCCCACAGCCAAGATCCAGTACAGTCTTATTGGCAAATTCTATTTCAGCCTCAGAAAAGTAGTCCATGAGATCAAAGGTGCATTCCCAGATTTTCAGCCCTCCTTCATAGACTCCTGGGATGAGATCAGAGTGAGAAGAAACACTTTTGGACACAATGCCTTCGCTGTCAGCATCACCCGAACATGTCATTTCCACTACAGACAGCTTTACATAAGACAGGCCCAATACTGTTTCCATTACTTTATTTTCCAATACTTTGTTGAGATCTTCGGGAATGCTGTGCTCCTTGGCAGCTTTCACACAGAGTTTTTTCTTTGAAGCTGCCTCCTCCTGGTGCTTAGCAGCAGCCAGCTTGGGGCTGGAGTCTGCTGCAGGATCGCCAGCTTCCCTGCTTTTTTCTCTGGATCCCTGCTCGTCTTTTGGAGAGCACAGCAGTAAGAAGTGAGCATCTGCCTCATTTTCACTGTTCTCATTTTCATCAACAGCAAAATTAAACCGAAAATCCATTTTCAGGGATAACAGTTTTTTAAAAGCTTATATTACAGCCAGCTTTATGTAGGTATGGTTGCAGGACAGAGTATTTCGCTGGTGCAGTAGCAGATGTCTTGCCAAGAGCCAGGCGAATTGCTGCTGGAAATAAGAGTAAATAGTTTAATATATCATTAATATCAGCACAAACCGTCTATCCTGATTTTCATTAGCAGGCCCCCCCGGGAAGTCGTGGAGCTCTCTAGAAACATCCCAAATCCACCTGGACGCGTCGCTGTCACCAACTCTGGGTGACGCTGCCTTGGCGGGGCGGGTCGGACCGAATGATCTCCAGAGCTCCCTTCTATTCAGTACTTTAAAGATTAATCAGTTAAGCTTAAGAGCGTTTCCCGTCCCGTTTTTCCTGCGGCCGCCGCTCCGGGCTTCTCCCACGTGCAGCCGCTTCCGCTTCCTCGGGCGCGGGGCATTGTGGGAGCGCGGCGCGCCTTTCCCGCCCCGGCGGCGCTGAGGGCAGCGCGCCGCCGCCATGTCCCAGGCGGACCCCGAGCTGCTCCTGCGGGAGCTGGGCGCCTGGGACGGGGAGCTATGTCGCCGGGAGCTGCCCGCCGTGCTGCCCCGGCTCCTTATATCCTTCCCAGCAGGGCTCTGGGGTGGCTGCGGGAAAGGCACGGAGTAGCGTGAGGGGCGGTGCGTGCATCCCTGGGAGTTCCGCGGTTCAGCCGAATCTGTGTGAGGGGGAGCGATGGCAGCTCTGTGAGGGGCCGGGTGCCGGGACTTTTGCTGGAGACGGGTACAGCCTTTCCCTGGCATAAAAGTTTCATAGAATCTAGAAAACCGCCCGTGGTTCATTTAGCACTGAGATAACTCCGCGGCACATCTCTCATCTACTCCCTCAAAAGAAAAGAAATCCAACCCCCTAAAAAACCCCAAACCACCCACCACCAAAAAACACAAAACAACCAAGCAAACCCCCCCCCCCAAGACTTACTCTCTCATGTATTTTGGAAATACTTTATTAGTACTGTGGGCTAGCAGCCTGTGTTGCTTATGGAGCATCCCCACCAATTTCATACATGAGACACTTATAGAAATCACTGTGGCTTCTGCAGGTGCTTTAAAGACAAACTTTATAACAGAACAAGTTTGGTTTTCTTTAACGTTTTTACTCAATGTATCAGGAGTCTGAAGACTGGACTGAGCATATTCGTAAGTAATGGCTAAGTGCCTTTTCCTGTGGAGCCCTCTATTGCAATTGCGTTAGAATCACTGCTGTGCTTAAAATAATTCTGCTACAACTTTTCAGAGTGTTCAACAATCCTGCTGGACTTTGCACATTCCACTAATTACATGTTGAATAAGCTTTAGAAATGCCCCTATAGAAACTGATGCCTTTTCCTTTCTGCTACTTCTCATTTTTAAATACACAAAAGAATGGTGATTTTTATCTTGCTTTTGGGCTGTTGTCTTTCGGGTGACAAAGCTGATAGTTAAAAGAAAATGAGGCTCTTATGTAACTGTTTATGAATGTTGCTAAACCTCACCGTTACATTGCATATTATATTGCATTATAAAATGTGCAACTATTTGCTGTTTGCAATGTGGCAAATACTGGATCTGTGGGCTGGCACTTGTGCTCAGCCTTGAGCTGAGTTTAGTCAGGAGTGCTGCTGTTTCTGATGGGTTTGTGCATGTTGGAGCTGTTGCAGTTACTTGATTTTTCAGGTAATGTGTGTGTATTTTCATGCATTTTAGATAAAGCAAATGCTCTGTTGCCACTCTCAAAATCAAGTACCTGATCTGTTTTTGCTTCCTGCAGTTCTTTGTTTCCTCTGGTAGGTCGCTGTATATTTCTGAGAGTTGCACGTTGTAAATGTTTTTCTTTGCAGGTGTTTTGAGGATCCTGACTGAAATGTTTTTGCCGCATATCAGCCTTGAAGATTTGGAACAAACTTTTTTCTCAAAAGTATTACCTAAGGTAGGACAGCTTCAGTTAACTGTGGAATTGTCAGTCAGTCCAGTGTTAGAACCTGCTTAGATTGTAGTGATTCTTCTGGGGTTTTATATATATATATATATATCTGGGATACAAAAATTGAAATAGAAATTTTACCCTTTAAGAGTTTTCACACTGCTGTGTTGAATTGTTTCTGTGGTTGTTCTCATTCTTTACAGTAGGGAGAGAATCAAATATACAATGTTCTACTTTCTATATTTAGCAACAGACTTGGGTTTTATTTCTTTCTGAGAAGATTGGGCTTTTTATAAAATGACCAAGTTGGAGAGTTTTTAAGTGGGGGAGCTGCTCAGGACAAGTAAACTGAAGAGTTCAACACTCCCATATCATGAATAAATGTTGTGAAATTTGTGAATTAATGTAGTGAATAAGCTTTTAGACCATACTGACCTCGCACATGTTTTCTTGTGTGGAAAATTTTATGCCATAGTTGCATTAAAATCAGTGCTTGTGTTTTAAGTGCAGTAAAGCAGGGCCAAATTACTGATTTAAGTTTCAGGTCTCAGCCTGTCCATTTTAAAAAGCCAGTAAAAATGTCCACTTGATTTCCCTTTCTCTTATTTTATCTCAACTAACAAATTTTTGGAGATTACAAGAAAATTGTCTCATAATAGGCACATCCTAAAAAAGGATCAATGTACCACTGTTTGTCCTGCATGTGCCCAGCAGCACCTCATTGTCTTTGCAGTCTCAACAGCAACACTCATCAGATATCCAAAAACATTAACTAGAGATAGATGTTGTTTGTACATCACAGACCTATTTTTTAATGTATTCAAAATGTTAATAATAATTCTCAGCAAATAAATATTTTTTCTGAGACAGAATGAAAATATTTTTTTAGTTATTTGGTTTTTTAACTAAGTAAAAAAATCTTTGGTTGGATGAGGTTATATATTTCAAGCAAATTAGCTGTGTAGCTTGTTTTAGCAGCAGATTTTAGAAGAAATAACAGCTAAAATATCTGTCTATAATATATATATATATATATATAAATGGGTTTTGCTTTTTATTGTATCATAATATGAAATGCTGGAAAGTGTGTTCTGCTGTGAGTTCTCTCTGTGTGCCTCCATGCTAAGGAATCTAGCAGGTACAGAATGGTGTTGTTATTTGCATGTGTGCCTTTGTAAGTGAAATATTTCAGTTTTGTTGTGTTCTGCCAGACTCTACAGTTCTTTGATAACTTGATGTGTGAATTATCCAGCAAGGCCAAAGGACTGACCAGCCAGAGTACAGAGTTGTGCAGCACTGTGAGGAATCTACTGCAGGCAAGTCCCATCACATGAGATGTCAAATTAATGTTTACATAACTTTTTGCTTTTATCTAAACTACTTAAAGGTTTTTAGAATGTTTTTGCCAGCTACTGATGGTTAAAATATAATTTAATCTTCCTTTGTAGTCAAAGTTCAGTTGACATTTGGTGACTTCCATGATTACATCTAGCATGTGCTGCTAATAATTATGTAAAAAAGCATCTCAAATTCTGCTTGAGTCCCTCCTGCAGATGTGTGTGACTCCCCATATTTAAAGAGTGAACCTGGCACCTGTTTATCCAGTCCCTTCATTCTAACATTTTTGTAAACTGAGTACAATAGCCAAAGAAATAAGGAGTTTTCACAGAGGACATGGTATCTGAAAAAAGCTCTGGAGCCCCATTCATCCCTAACAAATTCCTTAGTTATGCAAATAGCAGTGAACTTTAAATGCCATAAAAGCCCAGGTGTGTTCCAGCTAAGAGAAGATGCCTTTGGAGCGTTGCAGGGGTGGCTGATGCTGTTCACTCTTGCTGTCAGACCGTGGTGCAGCTGCTGGAGACGCTGACGGGCTGTGTGCGCTCCGTGTGCTCGCTGCAGGAGCTGTCCCTGCACAGCATCCACTCCCTCCCTTCCTCCGTCCTCCTCGTGGTGAAGAGCACCTTCACACACTGCAAGGTAGGCACTGCTGGGAGAACAAAATTCCTTGTGCTCCTTGCCTTTCAGGAACATTTTAGATCTTATTCTGAAATGATGCTGTTGTGCCAGTATTGTTCTTTTAATTTTAGTTGTTAAGTAGTTTTCAGAATGTGCTCATTGCACAAGTACAAAGATGATTTTTCAGCTGTCTGCCCAGCAAATGTGTCCTGCTGGTGAGAGGCTCAGACTGGGCTGTTTCCATACTTTGCATCAGTGTTACCTCAACGTTCTGCTCATGAGCAGAGTGCTCTGAGAGATCTGTGTAGTCCTGATGGCTGCAGTGTTTTCAGAATACAAGTGATAAATTCCAGAGTGATTGAAAGTTGAGATTAGTGGGTTTATGTTGATTACAGTGAACAGTGTATGTCAGTTTCAGATATGGACTGATCTGGATTTTCAGGTGCAACAGTAAATCCCTTTAGCATTGAAAATAAAACAAGATTATCATAAGAACAGACTAACTTTTGGTTGCCTTTGATTTTCACTTTTTGTATTTCTTTCTTATGGAAACATTCACATTAGTTTTCTGTGTCAGGACTCAAACTCAGATGCCATATCTTTATCTAGTAATTCTAATATGGAAGTATTGGGAAATCTTTGGAATGCTACTTCCTTTGCTGCTGGCATTGTTGCTTCAGAAATACAATCTTAGGTTCATACATGGAGGGCTGATCCAGAGCCCCCTGAACTCATAAGAGCCAGCCAGACCTCATTAGTCCCACAAGCTGCAGGTGAACATTTTATATTGAGTGCCCAGGGGCTGTGTATTGAGTTAAAGTAGGTGCATCTGTGCCTTGTTCATTTCTCCAGATAAATCTGTGGTGAAGCTCTTGGTGTTTTCTGCCTGTGAACAACCAGGCTGTGAGTCCTGAGCTCTGTTACAAACATCTTCCTCCCCATTTCAGGACAGTGAATCAGTGTACTGTGGGCACCTGCACTTAATTTCAGACCTCCTACAAGCCATGTTCAAGGAAACTTACTCCCTTCAGAAACAGCTGATGGAACTGTTTGATCTGATTTCAATAAGCTCTGCTTCCTCTGAAGAGGACATCACATATTTGGTGTCAGGTATATGTGGATTTGATACTTTTTTAGTCTTGCTCTGTCTCTTTTTCCTATGGAGAGCATGTGTGAAATTTTAAAACAGGTTTCTGAGTGGGCTCAATTCCTGTTGTCCTGATCAACTTTTCAGAAAGCAGCATTTTGAGCTCAAAATATTTCTGTTTTCCTCCTAAAGCTTCCTCTGTGGGCATATTGTGCAGATTTGTAGTAAAGAGGCAGCAGCTAAACATTGAACCATTTTCCCAATTCATGTCAATGTGCTGGTATTCTCTTGGGCTTGCTGTGAACTCATAAAGCTGACTTAACTCTGTTTCTGCTGCTGTTATTTCCTTAGCAATCCACACTGTGCTGGAGATCTGCTCTGTCATTTCCAATATGGACCACGCTCTTCATGCCAATACGTGGAAGTTCATAATCAAGTATGTAGCTTTAGGTTTTATTGTGGTGTCATTTTAAATAATTAATGTCTCAATTGCTTTGTGCTCGGGGTTTCCAATAAAACTAAAATGAGAGAATTCAATGTAGCTACTTAGTTAGGAAATTTAGAAATTTAGCTAGGAGGGGATGTTAAACCACTGCCAGTGAAATTAGGTAGGAATTGGTATGAAAAGTAATAGAAAAATTGCTTCCAGTATTGCAATGCAGAAGAAAATTTGCAATGCTGTTGTCTGCCTGGTGAATATTAAGAGGTCTGACCAGCAATTCTGTAGATATTTTAATTTTTGGCTTGAATTGGCTATCTCATACTTCCATCCTGCCTCTCCTCTGGATTTCAGTTATGGCCATAGAGAGGGTTGTTCTCTCTGAGTTTCTGCTTTCAGTGTTCACAGATATTGCGCCAATCACTGCTGTATAAAAGGCTAAATATAATAATTAGTTATTTGGATTTGTAAGAACTCATTGCACTGACAATTGAATATCTGATTATATTCCTGTCTTTCAGACAAAGCCTGAAGCATCACTCCCTGCTGCAGTGCCACCTGAAGCACAGTGACATCCTCAGTGGCCTGTGCAAGGACACTCTTCTTTCTTTTGACTCCTGTTTGCAGCTGGCTGAGCAAATGAAGGTGTCACAGATACAGGCCAGTTAAAAAGCTCCCAAAGCTGCCAGTAAACTTGAAGAAGATAAATTCTTTGTGCTCTACTATTACTTGGAGTAATTTGGTTTGGGTTTTTTATGGTTTTTTTATTTCATGTGGTAGACAGAATGCCTTTCAAACCACATGAAAATGAGGCCCACAGCTTTGTGTAGATTGAGGATGTTTTAGGGAGCCACTAAATTTTCACCATACTATGGGGGAATTTTTTTTGTATTTCCTAAACTGACATTATCCCAAGGTCAGTCAGATCCTTAATATTGCTCTGAAAATGTTGAAGCATACATACTGAATATTTTTGAAGCTTTTCCCCCTTAGCATCAGAGTTTGTAGAAAATCAAATGTGAAATAAGTTTTGAGCACTGTTAGCAATCTAATTTTAAATGCTATTTTACTGTATTACTCTATGTTAACTTTTAGAACTGCTTCTTTTGGGCAGGAGGGCACTGACTTCAGGCTGTTCCAGAAGACAGTGAAACTGTGCAGGTTCTTTGCTAACTCCCTTGTACACTACACCAAGGTAGGTTTTAATGCTTCAATTCTATGTTAGTGTTAAATGTAAGCCTCTGGTCTGCAAATGAAATAATTCTGGGCTGTGTAATATCTTAATTTACAGCTATCCCATACGGGCAATATAATTAACATCCATACATAACCTGCTTTAGATCTTCCACCAGTAAATACTCACAATACTGCTGGGATCTCCCAGAAAAATAAACTATAACAGGTTGTTTCATTCAGTGGCACTGAGATGTTGGTGGGAGATGTCCAGTAATCAAAGTAATTAATAATGGATTTTATTTTGCAAGTATCACTCAAAGTTGGTGGCTTTTGCAGGAATTTCTTGACTGCTTCTCTGATTCCTGTTCTCAGTTGCATCAGCTCTTTCTTCAGATATACAGGTATGTGAAGTACAAATAATTGATTGTTGGTAGTATCTTAATAGCATTTCCATATCATGCCCTTAAATTACAAATATTTTGAGATGTAAAAATGCAATTCTTATTCTGGAGTTGTTGCCATCTTTTTTCGTGTACAGAAAGCTAAAATATTTTTAAATTAATTGAGTGGCTTAGTGTTTTATAGTTACCTTAACCCCATTCTTGATCAATACTATGCATGTCCCACAATGATAAACCATTAACTTCATTACAACTGTTTATGGCAAGATTTATTAACAAATTTTGTGTAGGATATGCAGAAAAAAAATCCTGCTACTAAATGCAAGTGTCAGCAGTGTCTTTTGACAGATTGTTTCTGCTTTAAGACAAAGTTTGGGAAAACTTGTCCTGGAGAAAGAGGGGATCAGAAACAGAGTGTCCTGAAATTTTTCATAACTTTACTGTTGTGTTAATAATCTTATGGAATCTCAAAGGACTCTAATTCTCCTGGAAACAGATGCTACACTTATAAATGGGGGTTTATCACTTTCCTTTCAAAAACTTTTGTTGCTGCAGTGGTGGGGAAGCATAAGAAAACCCAGACTTTATACTGATAATTCTTTATACTGTGAAATCAGAGAGCTGATTTCAGCCCTTTGTTGGAATTTATACCAGGCTTTGTGATGAGATGTGCACCTGACTTTCACTGCATGTTCTACTGCAAGATTGGCTGGATGGTTTTTTATGAGTTTCTTCTTCTAAGTTTACTCACCTTGTAGGTTTTTCTCAAGTGGAAGGTTGTAAACTTTTATTCACTCAAGGAAACTGAGCAGGATTTTTGAGTGGGAAGGTAGTATTTTTACAGTTCACTTTATGAGCTGCAAGAGTAGAAGGTTTTCATCTCATGATCTCTTGCTTTATTCTCATATTGGTTCTTTCTTTCTTTTATTGCCCAAGGTTTTTTTTTTCCTTTTCAGAGAAACTGTGATACCCTTTTAGGGTCATGTGTTAAGTTAGTGCTGTGACATTTATGGCTGTCAGATTGTGTATAAAGGCATTTTCTTGTCTTTTCCCTTTCACTTGACTCTTTGTGATTTGATGTTCCTTCTGAGAGATACTATGTATTCTACACACGTTTTCTGTGAGCTTGTAATGTTTTCTTTAAATCTTTAGTAGAATATTAGATTGTGATGCTTATTTTAAAGGCTGAATGCTGAGCTGTAACTATGGGGCTATAACAGATATTTTAAAATAGGGAGTAATTTCTGGTTTTTATTTCACAGGAACAAGGAAATAATGAATTAACCTTTTAGTACTTGTTTTGGAGAAAAGTAATGTTGCTGAAAATGATAATTAAATTTTTTTTTTTTTTTGCTTTTCTTTATTTTGTTTACATTCCCCCTCAGCAAATTTCCTCCCAGTCTTTATGCTCCAGAGATCTTGGAAGTTCATCAAGATGAAATATCCCGGGTTTTTCTTGTGGCTCTGGACCCTCTCATCACCCAGCTCCTTCCCTTTGGTCCTTTCATGGAACAAGTGTTAAGTGAAAATTTAGGTGGGTTGAAAGTACAACTCCCAGTGCTGTCTGAGGGATCAGCATTGGCATTTTGGCTTTCTGGCCCATAATATTCTGTACTCATTTGCTGGTTCTTTTGTAAGTACTGTGAGAGAGCTGATTGCCTGCTAACTTGGATAGATTTTATAACAGATAATTTTGTGTTGTTGCTGAATTAATCTTGTCCAAAGTACTCATAGCAACTGAACTATTAATCTAGTTAATAGAAATCCTGTCAATTCTGCTCTTTTGCATAATTCCAATCCACATTTGCCACCAACTTTCTGAGTAAAGTGGATTTTTTCTGCTGTTCTGTTGGTAGGAGAAGACAGCTTTTTTCCCATAAAGTAAATATTTTCTATGAAAAATAGAATGCCTTTAAATTGGGAAAATGTCAGCTTTTTGTTTCAACAACCTCTTCTTGATTTTTGCCAACCAAAATCTCATAATTCTGAGGTAGCTCATCAATTTTTACACTTGCTTAAAAGCCAGTTTACCCACACAATAAATATAATGAATAATAAATATTTGAAACCTGAACTTGTACAGGTCTCCCTCCTGAGCAGCAGCTGCCCCAGTGTCTCCTCCTGCTTACCATAATGGACAAGCTGTCCTCTCAGCCTGAAGAAGTGCAAACTCTCTGGAACACAGGAAAAAGGTACTAAAAAGGTTTTTTGTTGCAGTTCTTCACCACAGCAGTTGTTCCATACAGGCAAACAAAGGGGCTCAACTGCTGGAGTTTCCTTTGCAACTGAACTTGTAAAATTGTCACTATGGGTTTCTATCCTCATGCCAAGACAAACAGGATCTGATGTTCATTGCCTCAGGAGAGAAGGAGAGAGATGTCTTTGTTTTTTCAGGGAAGGAGTGGTATTTAGAGTACTTGTGGGAATAAAGCTATGGATGTATTCTGTTGATCCTTCACTAAGTTAAAATCTCACACTTCTATGCTCTAATAATCACCTGAATTGGTAAAAGAGGAAGGCAGTAAAGAACATAAATCTGGTGTAAAAGCACTGAAGTTATCGCCACCTTTTCTGGCTGAAGACAAAGGTTTTGTAATACTAATGTTGCTTGCAGGATTTGGGACTTTCAAATCTGTAACCAAACTGTTCTCATTTTTGTTTTTTTGGTTTTTTTTCTTTCCTCCTTGCAGCCTGTCTTTGTTTTCAGCTCTCTTCTTCAGTTTCCAGCAATGCTGTGGGGAGCTTTCTCTCCCTGTCTGTTTGCCACAGGTGGTCAGTACTGGACAGCCAGCAGTTCCCATCACCCTCTATCACTATGTCTGTGTCCACCTGTGCTCCTTCATTGCTTCCACACTCCCATCACACTTCCCTCAGCTGGTAAGATTGGGTTTTGCTTATCAGTTCTTCATAGGTGCTGCTTTAAAAGGATGGATTCTTTCTAATGATGTGGCTCTGAAAAGATGCTCAGAGAGAATCATCTCAGAGATGGTTTTGTAGGAATCAGCTGTGACACTGTTGCCTGGCTGGAGTTCAGTTACACAGCAAATGTCACTTGTGGGAAAGGGGAAAATAAATTTCTTGAGGATCTCGGTGGTCTTGGCAATTTTTATTCTCTTTCAGAGGAGGGAAGGCCAAGTTGTTATAAAAGTTTAGTGCTTTTTTTTCTGCAGTATTCAGGTTGTGTTAATGTTCCCATTTCTCCTCAGGAGCGTGCCCTGCTGGATGCAGTGCTGGGCTCCAGTATGATCACATCTCTGCTGGCAATAGACTCCTGGTGCTTCCTTGCCCGGTGAGATGCTCCTAGCACAAATCAAGCAGGTTTTCCACAGATCCAGTTCATTCTGATATTTGCAATTGGCTTGAGAGAGATTTTTTATAAGACAAAATTGTCCCAGAATTGGATTATATTCAGACACAGAACATATTTTGAAAATTAGGAGTAGAAATGGCTTAGCCATTTTTACATTTTTGCAAGCAAGAGAAACAAAGCTTCTCTGTATAATAATTGATTTTTTAAATGGTTATCTGAAGTAAATTGTGTCTCTGCAAATCTAGTTTAAATATGTTAGAGGAAATAGCAATTTCTCAGACCAGATTTATGATATTTAATCTGTAGAAGAATAGGAAGCACAGATTCACAAGCTGCTGTCTCTCGTGTTTCAGGTATGGAACAGCTGAGCTGTGTGCTCACCACGTTGATGTGATTGCCCACTTGGTAAGAACCCCAGGGGTGTTTGCAGTCTGGCACCAGTTTTGATCTGAGTGCTTCCAGCCAAGATTCAAATGAAGATTGTTTCAATTCTTGAAACTGGCTTAGCAGTTAGCAAAAGCAGTACAGTGAAAACATAAACCAATATGCCCTGCTTATTTTATTTACAGTGTTACTGCTGTGATCCCACATAGCAACTCCCAGAACATCCTGTATAGAATCTGTTTGCTCAGTGGTGATTTTTCCCTCAGTGTGATGAGGTGCATTACTTTTTTATCTTAATGCAGGTGAAGGCTTGGCCCAGTGACTGCTGCCAGGTCTCTGCCCTGGCTGTGCTGCTGAGGCGAATGCTGTTCCTGATGGCTCCAGAGCATCAGGCAAGTACAGCAGAGATTTGAATCAGTGGCCTGTGTTCAAATATTCCATTTGAGTTCTGGAGAAGTGACAGGATGTTGAGTGCTCACTTGCTGCACTTGTTACTGGACTTGTTATTACTTAGTCTAAGTCATTAAATCACTAAGCTGTTATTTATTGTGGATGCTACTCTGTGCAGATGTGCTCTGTAAAACAGGAAAAGCACAAAAAATTGACCTTTCTGAGAGTCCTACTGGGTAGCAATGAAATCTTTTTTTTGACAAAGTATGAGAACAGCAACACTCCCTAAATTTGCTGAAACTGTGTCCTGTCATTGCATCTGTGACTTATCAGAGTGTTCCTGTGACATCAGGTGTCAAGAGGAGTGTCCTGTTCTGTCACTGCCTCTCTGTGTACCCTCAAGGGACTAAAGCCCTCTCTCTACTCACTAGTGCCATTGCTTCAAACAGCTGAAAGAATAAGTTCCTTAATCATTCTGATGTCCTGTATGTGACCAGGGAGGTGGCAGTTTCTAAACGTTTTTCATATAAAAAGATGGATTTTATTGAAATACTTTACACACATTTTTTCACATCATAAATCTGAAGCAAACAAGCAGCGCATTTTCATGTCTCATTTTTCAGGCTATCCAATTTTTTTCTGGTCTGTTTAGTTTCTATTCCCCTTTGTTTCCAGGTAGAATTTGCTCATAAGTTTCCTCCTGAAGAGGTGGAGAACTTGGCTGTGTGGCAGCACGTGTCCCTCAGAGCCCTGAGCCCTGACCTTAGGGCACGAGTGGCATCTCAGCTGTGCTCAGCAGGGCTCGTGCAGTGCCAGCAGTGGCTGAGCAGCAGCCGTGCCCTGGGAGGGCTCCCAGCTGTGGTAAGGACATCTGCTTCTCTTTGGAAAAAATGAATCAACTCTCCCTTTTCAAACTGCAAGGATTCTGTTGCTGTCACTTTAGTTCTGTTATTCAGTCTGTTACCTAGCTGGCATATGCCTAAGCAAGAACTCTCATTTTAATGTTTTCTTGTAGAATGCAGCACCTTAGGCTCTCTACTCTGCTAGTGGAGGTTCTGTGATTCACTAGTTATTCTAGTTGTTGTTTGCTTTCTGGCTGAGCAGATGTATTTTTCTTCAGAATTTCTGATTTATGCTGTGCCTTTTAAAATCCTGTCTGGTTTTATGCAGCATCAAATCTAAAAGATACTCACTGGTCTTAACGAGGGAGTGTGAGAAACCAAAGATTTCTCCTGCCAGTGCTGCAAATGCCCTCCAGTGTGTGTGAAACTCAGAGGAGTAATGGCTGGTTTCCCTGGTCTGGAATTTTTGTTGGCTGCTCTCCTGCTGGATTAGCTGTTCTGTACATTGAGCTTCTTGCCACCTTGTATCATTTTAGATGTTTCATGTGAGCCTGGGGTTTTGGTTTGATTCACATTAAGTGTGTTTTGGTTGGTCTTACACATTTTTTCCTCCTAGAACACTGCCCTTTCTGTTCTGCTGGCTGCCTGCAGTTCTGCTGATGCCACTCTGGAGGCAGAACTTAAGACATCTGTCTTGGGAGTGCTCAGTCAGTTCTGGTCTTTTCTCCAGGCTAAGCAGGTAAGGGAATTTGCTGTTCCAGCAGTGAAAGCACATCTTGGAGAGGCTGCTGCTGTTTCCTCAGGTTGTTGTTCATTTGTTTTACTTGATTTGGACTGTTTCAGTAAAGCACAGTGTACCAATGCTGCCCATCTGCTCTCAGCTGGTTTTTCTGTGGGGCAGGCATGATCTCTGGGAAGTTTGAGTTTGGACTTCCTGAATGTTACATGTAGGGTTCCTTGTTACTCCATCTGTTACTCAGTGTCACATTTAGATTTGCTCAGGGAGAAGCCTGAAATACCTGGTTTTGCTGCATACCAGTTACAAATTCAGTGTATTTAAAATATTCATTAGAATGTGAACAAAACTCAGGGTGATTTGATTAGAGCACAGCCCAGTACAGGCAGACAGGGCAGTCACCCTCCTCCCAAGGGGATCAGGGATCCTTGTGGCCATGTACCTGTTCATGGCATAAAGGAAATTAAAAAAGGATTCTCAGGGTTTTCATGCTTCAGATTAAAGAAGAAAGCTTAAGACTGGGAGTGAAGAGCCAGCAATGTGCCCCCTCAGAGGTTTTTTCCAACCTCTGCAATTCCGTGATGACATTTTGGCAACTGAAAGTGAAAAGAAATAGTTCAGATAACCTTTAAGTGCTTCTTTTAGTGAGTAGTGGAAGGAGAGGAGGGTTAAGAAATGTTCTTTAAAAAAAATAAAAGAAAATTATCTCATAAATTATGACTACCTAGAAATACTGATATGATTGTTTAAATGTTTTCTTTGCTGCTTACAATGCAGTGTTTTACATGGGTGAAGTCAGACTAACAATTTTGGAATGCTACTGTAACTTGACATTCTCTCCTTAGCAGTTATTCCATGAGCTGAAATACAATGTTATTGATATCTTGTGCTCTCTTCAAGGTCTCAGATGAGCCATGTCTGCAGAAGACACTGTGTTTACTACTTCACCTTTTGAAATTTTTCATCCAAGCACTAGATGCTCAACTGATGACCCAGGTTAAAAAAAAAAAAAAAGATCCTAAAACCCCCAACACCACCTTATGAATAATTCACTACATGAAAACCAAGTACTTTGTGATTTGTTGAAATCTCCAATGAGTTATTTCATGATCTGGCCTTCTCTTAACAAGAAAAAAATCTTGATTAATTTCCTGCTCTTTAAACCAAGCACATGGCATTTTACTTTTGAGAATCCCTTTCCTCTGTGAGACAATTGAGATATATGGAAGTGCTATAGAGATAGCACAGTCATTTCTTTGTAAAATGGACCCTGCAGCTTTATCCTGGCCAGTTTTATTAGAGGTGCAGCATACCTCCTTCAGTTATGTAAACTCCATGTGCTTGGATTTAAGGCTGAGCCTGCTCAGTTTTCCCCTGCAGTCTGTGTGATGGGGCTTGGCTGGGGTTTGTCTCCTGCAGGTATTTGCACTGCAGTCATCCCTGCTCCAGCTGCATCCCCCGGATCACGTCCGTCTGGCAATGGTGGATTTTCTCTCTTCCATGGGAAAGGTGTTTATTCCACAAGAAGCACAGGTAAATAGAATTGTGGCCTTAATGAAATTGCCTTGTCTTTTGATAAAAATAAATATGTAAATATACAGTTAAAGGATTGAGTTCATCAACAGGAGCGCCAAGACAGTTGTCTTGGAGTAATGGTCTGCAGCAGGTTGATTTTTCATCAAGACATGCTGAGTGCATGCAAGATGCTTGGAGATTCAGATGCCAGTCCTTTCTCACTGGTGAGAAGCAACAAGAAGTGAGAATAGAATGTCACCTTCTTCACAGTGGTTCTTCAGCCAGACAGGGCAGTAGCATTCTCTCATTTCTCAAACCTGTCTCTCAGTCTTAGAGTGATTCTTTAAAATAAATCATGATGGTGAGATATGCACAAGTAACTCTTGGGAACTGATGGCTGTTTGTTCCTGTTTCAGAGGCAGGTTGTGCCCCAGCTCTCCTGTCTGTTTGCCTCTCTGCTGGCTGACCAGACCTGGCTGATTCACCAGCACGCACTGGAGGCATTCACACATTTTGCAGAGGTGAGCAGAGCACAACTCTGGGTGCAGGCATTTGGTTCTGTTTAACTTCTGTTGTACACAAATTCCCTGTCTCAAATGTTTGCTGCTCCTCACTGCACAATCTGGATCTTAGTTACAGCTATTGCACATTAGAAGTGCTGAGGGCTGGTGCAGTTGGAAGAGATTTCAGGAGCTGGAAGTGAAGAAGGATTAGGCACTGGTTGCTTAGATTGGTTGCAAGAGGGCAGGGACTGTCATAGAAGCATCTACTTTGTTCCCTTGTTAGCATGAATATACTGAACAACCAATAATATTTTTGACAGGAAACAAGACATGAAGATGCTGTTCCTTGGTGCCTTAATTCTGAAGAAGCTAAGAACAAAGTTGTTAATTTTCTGGCTAAGGTATGCATGTTGTTTAACCATTTTACTGCTATCTTAGTTGATGCTGTACATCTGCTATCAGCAGTACACAGCATGGGTCTACACTTGCACTGTCTGCATGACCATTAAATAAATGTACAATAAATTGTCTGGTTGAGCTTTTCTGCTTGCTTTAATCAGGAGAATTAGCAACTGCCATTCCAATGCACACTGGTCCTCCAGTACTTTCAACTTAAAAACAAAGCTTTTATCATCCTTAAACAAAAAATACTAAATTGCACTGCTGTTTTTTAAAGAATTTACCTATTAAAAATACAGGATTTGATAATTTGGTTTGATTTCCTTCCTCATTTTTCTTGGATCAGTTTCTGAAATCTAAATGAACATGTATGAAACATCTCAGTGCCTAGGAGAAATCCTCTTAGGAGCAGATGCCTGTTGCTGCAGAACAGTGCAACTGGGAAAGAGGGGGCAGCTGTAACCTGAGGCAGGTTACTCTGTCTGAGCAGCTTTTGGCAAGTAGATAATTTAAAAAAGAACTGATAGCTGCCAGTGATGCTAACCCAATGTTGTAGATAACCTCAATCTTTGGTCAGAAGTGTGTGTGAGAAATGATATTCATTAAAATCCCTCCCTCTCTCCCTTTTGTCCTGGCTTGTAAATTGAGCCAATGAAGGTTGGTAGTGCTGCCTGGGTTTAGTTACCTCTCCTGGGGCTTTCTCCCTAGAGAAGGCAGGTGGAAGAGACAAGAGAAGCACGAACAGAACGCCTGAAGCAAGAAAGGATCACCTGGAGTGCACAGGTTTTGAAAGTGGATAGAGAATTGGAGTCATCAGGAGAGGTATGTGTGCTTCTCTAAACTGTTAATTTCTGTCACTTCTGGGGAGTCTGAAAAGGCTGAGCTGCCCTCCATGTTCTAAGAAAAAAGGTCACAAGTATGATATCCTAATGGTCTGTAGTGCCTGCCAGGCAGCAAGAACCCTCGCAGAACAAGGGACTCCTGCAGCTCTGTTCCACCTAAGGGGTTTCTTGCATTTGGGTGATCCCTCAAGTACAGCATTAAATTGATGTTTGATGTTCACTTAAATCTGCAGCCTGTGGCCAAGCGAGCCTGTCACCCCCCCTCTGAGGAGCAGTACAAGGAGGCAGTAGGCACCATGGAGGGGGCAGTGGAGGCTGTGAAGCTGCTGCTCCAGAAAGGGTCCCCCCCAGGCTGGCTGGCAGTGAAGCTGGAGGCTCTGCACGCAGCCATAGCCACCCTCAGGGACAACCTGCGGTAGGTGCTCAACAGGGCTCGGGGACAAGGACCCAGCTCAGCTCCCTGGTGGGAGGGAAGAGGTGCCTTTGTGCCAGGAGTGCTGCAGAAGAAAAAGCTGTGACATGGGGCAGTACTGCTGGGTCGTGGTGTGTGTGCCAGAATGGACTGAGGGGTGCAGTGCCAGCCTCTCCTGCATAGCCTGATGGACTGGAGTGGACACTACTGCACATCTGAGCTGGGGTTTGTACAGTGCTTGTTCTTCTACTGTGTGGAGATAAACATTTCATGCTTTGTATTCTGAATGCTGAGAGGGTTGAAGCTGTTGTAAAAGTAGCACTGACCGTGTTCCTGTCACATGCAGGTGCCCAGGCAGTAGATGTTTTTATCTTTATTTTAAAATATACTCAGAAATAACAATTAAAGGCTCTCTGCTGTTCTCTGAACATACCTCTGCTGCTAGGGTCATCCTTTAAAAATAATCTTTATTGGTCACAGTAAAGAGCAGAAAGAACAACGTGCTTAAGCAGTTTGTGGTCGTTCACTTTATGGTTCCTAGCACCTCTTGTGCCATCCATTGACAGAACTATACAAACAGAAATAAATAAGTTGAAAACTCTACATTCATCTTAAAATCATCTCTTAGCTGAAAATTTAAAAGGAGCCATTTCTAAGGGCTTTATTTTTTCTGCTAAAGAAAGAAAAAAAGCCAAACAAGAAAACCAAAGGAAAAAGGCACATTAACCAAGAAACTCAGTGTGACTTTCATTTATTGTCAGCAGTTTTTCAGGGCAGGGGTGAGTTCTGGATCAATCTCCACCACTCTTGGCCTCCAGCAGCACATCAGCACCATCACCTCCATCACGCCGTCCTGTGGCCCGGAGCAGTGGCAGCCCCACAGCTGGGCCTATTGCTCGAGTGCAGGCTCACCCCTGCAGCTTTTGGCACAGACTGGGAAGGAGCATCCCTGGCAAGAGCTCAGGCCCCAGGGGATCTCGTGGCTTTGCAGCAAGTGCCTGCCTTGTGGCAAAAACAGTGCTGAGGTACTTTATCCATTGTACTGGGGAAGCAGCAACTCCTGTCACAGGATCCAACACACTATGAATTGCCTTGGTGTTGTTCAGAACTGTTACCAGTTTGTATCATCTTCCCAGTTCAACTCCTCTTCTTCACCCCAGCCTGTAGCTTCAGCCTAGAATCACATAAAATTATCAAGATTAAGGTATATGTAATGTACTTGTGTGCTTAGCACAGCCCCAGGAGCCAGGCAGGAGCCTGTGTGGTTTGGGATAGTAAAGCATTCATCCACTTGGCCAAGAGCCCAAATATGAAGTGTCAGTACTTCCAGCTTATGGTCCTAAAGAACTTTGAACTACAGGAGAAATTACCTTAAAGACAAAAGTAGATTTAAAAAGGAGTCTTAGGTTTTGGTTTTTTTACTGTTTGTATCAAACCTACTTCCATTAAAAAAGGCTGCCATACATTAGATAATTTCTTTCCCCACGAAAGAGCTTTTTTCTTGTTGTATTCTAAGTTTGATCTTGGCCTCCCCCCAAAATGGGATGGGGGTCAACAGTCACAGGACACTGTGCCACTTCCAAATGTCATAAACAACTTCAGTTTACAGCCCAGGCTCCTCTCCCCATACTCCCAGCTATTCCTGGGGTAGTTCTCTTGAGGCTGAATGAGCAAAACAACTTGAAGTCAACACCTATTTCCTAAAGGAGTTACATGTTCAAGTGGGAATGCTGCCTCCCCTCCTAGCAAACAGCAATGGTCTTTGGAGTCTCCCTGATTGGGCTACAGGGATTTATCTGCTTAAAGAAACCCCAGTTTTGTGGCCCTCCCCTGTGTCTCTGAAATAGAATAGCTGAAACATTTCTCTTTCATGAGAACAACACACCCAAAAAGCTTTACTCTGTAACCCAGAGGTTCATGTTTCCTAGACCTTAATTTACAATGCTATTGTGTTTTGCTAGAAGAGTCAGGAAAAACACTTCAGTCCTGAGCATTCTCTGTGCCTGAAACCCCTCCTGTTTGTGCACAGGACCATGTCTGCTCAGCAGCCAGGATCCAGCCTTGTTTCACCTGTCTGACAAACCAAAACCCTCCTTAACAAATCACAGGATTCCTGTATCCAGGATGCAGCATCACAGAGTAAAAGCTGGAGCTAAAATTCCTTAGTACTTCCAGTTGTGTACAAATGGAGCCCATTCCCTGTTTCCTTACAGATCTCTTTGCTTTACCTGCTGCCAGCTAAGATGCTGAGTGCTGGGGAGCCTCTCAGAACTGCAGTCACCTAAACCTCAAGCCTCTTACCTCAATCACATCAGCTGCTGCAAATTTGGATGAAAACAGCACAGTCTGGGAGGCACCTTCTCTGCTGGACACCCCACCCAAGTGGGTGGGAACAACTGCTTCTGTCCTTGCCTCAGGTAAAATCAAGAGGGAGGAAGAAGGTTTAATATCTGGGATCATGTCAGCAAACCAGTCCAGCTCAGGGTCGTGCACAGGTTTCTTCTTCACTTTGATCGTGAATTCTTCTCCCAGGCCAGACTCTGATGAAGACTTCAACCTTTCCTGAAAGGATTTTGGCAACACAGTTTCTCCCAGTTGTTCCTCATGGTCCCACTTGTCATTGCTCCAGCTGTTCCCATGACAAGACTTTGTGGGGGGACTCAGTCTGAGGCTTTTCAATTCTTTGCTCAGTTGATGGGTACCTGGCACAGGCCTTGGCCTTTCAGCTGCATCAGCCTGTGTCACAGTGGGGCACTTTCCTGAGGACAGTTTAGGACTGGGGCTCCTGGGTTCAAAGTCATCCCAAGGCTTCTCATCTACATCATGATCAGCAAAATAAGGTCCCACGCTGCCCTGCAGTTCCCGGGGCTGAATTTGAATGTTCACAGTTTTCTCAGTGTCCGTCTCCTCTGGCTCACTCCAGTCTGGCCACTCCTCTGCTGGCTTTTCTGAGGTAGTCTTAGAGCTCCTGCTGCTCCCCAGTGTATTAATGCTTCCAGGAATTCCATTCAGGGAGGGCTGAGTACCTTGCTCACCTGTGAAACACAAAGGTGTTACATACCCATTTAAAGAGAGCAAGTCAGGCAGAGATGGAGTTGTGTCTAAAACTTCTTGTCATTACAAGCACTACCTGGCCTGGGAACAAGCCAGTAACTGATTGGAAAGAAAGATCCTCTTGGATTAGAAAGCAGGGACACCTTCCTGCTTGCAAAGGAGGGAATTCACCTCAGAGCCCTAGGGCAATACAAGCTGATTGCTGATAAGCAACAGGTGACTGAGAAAAGGCCATGGAAGGAAACAGAATCAGCTTTGACTGTCAGAATGAGCTGACCTGTAAATCCAGAGTATCTGCTGGGCTGGGAGAGGGGTGAAAGCACAGCACAGAATCTGCCATAAGAAAACAAATTCAAATCCAGGCACCCAGTCTGTGTCTGTCAGCTTCCCAAAGAGCTATTCCTTTGGATATTAAGGACCACATTCCCCTTCCTTCACTGTTGCCTTCCTTGGTGCACTGAACCTTTCAGATCAGCACATGGAGGGAAAAGGCAAATCTTTTCACCATCACTGCATTGGTGAACACTAGATTTCTGAAAGGAAGCATTAGGGTACATTTTACCTGTCTTTGAAGGCAGGGGCCTGTCCTGTTGCACAGGAAGCTTCTTGCCAGGTGCATTTGCAGAGCTGGGGAATGAGCTGGGACTGCTCTTCAGGGGCCGAGAAGTTTGGTTTCTCTGATTGCTCACACCATGACTGGGGGAACCTGCCAGCATAAAGGGAAAGAAAGGACACAAGTCCACAAGGTGTGCTGTCACTCTGAGCTGAACTGCCTGCAGCACTGGAATGTTCTTTTTGAACAACACTGAGGCTTGGCACAGCAATCCAACAGCTGCACCTCCTGATCCATATATAACATAATACTCCTCTGTTCCTGCTGCCTGCAGCTCTTGCCAGTACAAAGTTATGGCAACTGTACATGGTCAGCTTTTGCTGACATGTCCTTTCAAGAAACACACAATGAATAAACTGATTAGGATCAGAGCAAATGCTTTAAAAATGCTGTTTGCCACCTGGCTGGATCCAAAATCCCAACTGCATCACAAATCCCCTGGTACCTCCCTTATACAAAAACACTGCACTCGCTCACAACAATTCCAAGCATAAGCAAATTCATGACACTACAGAAACCCCTTTCCATGCCTGGGCATGGGCACAGCAGCTTCCTCCAATGGGACTCTCTGCTCTAAACTGACTGCCAGCTGCCCTCATATCCCAGCCTGAGGTGAGGTGGGTGGTGGGCAGTCAAGTCTGTACATTGGAGCTGCCCAAGGCATGTGTATTTCCTTGGCCCAGTGATGATAGCTTAGCAAAGCACCTTGTTGCAATTCATTTTTTCATTTTTGGGAGCTGCAGAGTACAATCAGTGGTGGTGCTGGTTTGCCAACACCAGCCTCAGCTATTTGGGACCCTGCTGCCACCACTTCAGAATGGCACAGTTTGGGCCAGTGCTGCACTTCCTTCCACAGGGCTCATGTGTGTTCCCAGCCAGCTGTGCCTGCCTAGGCTAGGGACCACCAGTGCCACAAAGCCCAAGGGAAAGGACTGCAAAGAACACAAAGAACCCACCCCCTCCCCCAGCACCCTTCATAAAGGGCACATCCTTTGAGGGGCTTGACCAAACAGCTTGTTAAGCCTCATGTGCTCAGCTTTTGCAGATTGTCATTCACTGTTGAGGACAAAGGTGGGGTTTGTGTTGTTTACCAATAGTTAAATCAGATCTAATTTTAAGTATATTCTGAAAAATAAACCTGGTTTCAGCCTGCAATCCAAAGTGGTTTATTTACTGCAGTCTACTAAAATAAATAATGTAAAGAAACTAATGCAGTGAGCCATCCACAGATTTTAATGAAGGGTGGTAGCTGCCAGTACACACATAAACAGGAAGCAAGCACTTAAACTGATCTCTGTTGTGTATTTCACTTGGTATCTCTATGTCTAAAGTTGCACAGATGCTGACTTTTCCCTTGTTATAAACATTCTTAGTTTCAATATCCAGAGAAGCTTTCCCTTAGCACACTTGGTTCCAAGTTATCTAGCAGGTGCAGGGGCTACTGTCTTCACTTGCATTAGCTGGCAAGCCTCCAGAGAGCTGACAAAATAGGAAAGCTCGTATTCCTTTTCCAATCTATGAATAGAAATTGGAGGAAGAACATGAGATTTACTGCTTTTAAGAACAGGAAAACCAGAAGGAATATTAAAAAACAGCCTATACAAGTCCTTTAGAAAGGCAATGTAGTTTTTCCACAAAAGACACGCACATACACTATCTCCTTTACTTCCAGGGATTCTTAAATGAAAAAGAGGTTTCACTTTTTTCCCAATATATTTGGTACATTTAAAATACTTTTATATAACTCTTCTTCTGATATCAATTCTGTATCTACAAATAGCACCTAACTTAAAATCCAAGTTTGGCTGTAGATTAAGTTTTTGTTTTTCAATTAACCTGTCGCCAGGAACCAGATTAATAATGCAATGAATTCTGCCTACACTGCTTGGACAGAACAGGCAAGCATCCCAAGAACACTCTGACCGTATCTTTTACCTTCTGGGGAGATATCAGCAGTTTTCATGAAACTTGGTGCAGAGCTTTTGAAGATCTTTGTTCTTTCTCCACCTACAACCACCTCAGGCCCGAGCAGGGAGACGAGGACAGCCAGGCTGTGCAGGGTTATGGCCACGATGGAGTCACTGGTGTCCCGCAGGCCCAGCAGCACCTGCACCCACAACACACTGATGTCAGCACAGCAGAAAACTCTGCTTCTGCACTGCTTTCCTCTTCAACTGTTACTTTGGCAGCACATCTCATTTCTAATCCCCTACAGCTCTAAGTAGAGACTGGATGTTGTTTCAAAGCCTAAAATCAGCCTTCCAATTTGTACTACCAGTTAAATAGGGTGGCTGATCCCAGTGGGTGAATCAGGCTCTGTGCAACCTGACCTGGTGTTGGGTTGATGTGCCCAGCAATGTGTATCCTGTCACCATCTGCTGAGCCAGTTGGGGCAGTGACCCTGATCTCCTGGCACATATTATCTGCTAATGGGCCAGCTTTAAACCAGCTGGGGCAATCATCTTTATCTTTCCACAGCCCGTCCTCCCTCCAGGCAGATATCATCTGCTGCTGGCCCATTCAGTCCCACTGCATGACTGATAAAATTCCATCATCCCACTGGGAGATGCTCCAGCCAGGGGGAGCAGCCAAGCCTTTCCTACCCAGAGAAAAACTGAGATTTTGGACACCAAGGGACCTTCTTAACACTGGATTCCAGAGGAAAGCCAGACCTTTCCACATCATCCCTGCACCTTCAGAGGAAACTGCACCTTCTCCAGGAGCACTGCTCCAGCTGAACCACATCTGCCCCTGCAGGAGGATGCAGCCACCATTGAATGGGACTGCTGCCACCACCCTGACTGACTGACGGGTGTCAGCTTGGATTCTGACTCTGGCAGTGTTTTGGGATTGTTCTTTGTAATACTGCATTTCTATTGTAATTTTCCTAGTAAAGAACTGTTATTCCTAATTCCCCTATCTTTGCCTGAGAGCCCCTTGATTTCAAAATCATAATAATTCGGAGGGGGGGTGGTTACATTCTGAATTTCAAAGAGAAACTTCTGCCTTTATTGGCAGATAACTGTCCTTCAAACCAGGACACCCTTCAAGTCCCTTCTAACCCAAACCATTCAGTGACTCAGTGAAATCCCATGGATATACCCCCCATTGTCCTGCTGTCCTTCACCTGTGGCAGTATGATGTTCTTCAGCTCCTCCTGGGAGAACAGCTCGGCGTAGGCGTGGATGTGAGACAGCAGCACCATCCGCACGTGCTCCTCATGCACCTCAAACAGCTTCAGCAGCACAGGGATCACGTGGGCCTGGAACAGGGCTGGAGACAGCAGGCAGCTGGTCTGGCTCTCCCCACTTTGCTCTAGGGAACAGAGGGGAGGATGGGAAAAGGCTGCTTCCCCCACGAGAGACAGCTCACCCAGAAACTACTGAGTGCTGACACCTGGATCATTCCTAATTCTCCTCCCAGCATCAGCAGAGCAGTGCAAAGGAGGAAGCACAGGTAACTGTCCTTTCCAGTTCTGCCTGTTACAGTATTTGTTCTGCTTAGGGAAACACCACTATTCCCTTGATTCAATGAAACAACGGCTCAGTTCATTCCAAACTTGTCAGGAATAATTGTGATGAGGAAATATTTAAAGGTCACCTTTCTTTGGGCCCAGCAGATGAGGAAGAAAACTCTTGACAGCTACAGGTTCTGCAAACACGAGCTGATTGAGTAGGAGAGGCACCAGCCGTGATGCTATCAGCTCCTCTGACAAGCCAGCCACCCTGTCCAGCAGGAATCTGCATTCCAGGAGACAGCAATTAGTATCAAGGCAGCCTTCCATGCATTTTTGCCAGTTTTCCTTAATATCATTTTCCCTTCTTCCAGAATGTCCCACTGCAGCCTCTCCCTCTGTCTGCAGTCTGACCTACAGAGCCAGAAGCACATCCTGTAAAACCCCACACCCGGATCAGGGCTGGCACAAGCACACCCAGCTGGCACAGGAAGCTGCTGGGACATCAAACTGTGAAGAGCTACAGTCAAAACTGCAGCAGAGAGTTCTCCTCTCACTCCACACCCTGGGCCATCACAAGGATTTTCCTGCTGCTTAGGAAAAGGCTGTTCTACCTTCCACACAAGGGAAGTTTTCCTTACACATTTTGAAACCACCTCCATCTAATGAGGCCATCAGAGTACTGACTGGGTTTATGAGAGTTTAATTTTGTGCAACTGCTCTTGTCAGTCAGATTTAAATTTTTAAAATATTAATTATCAGTTACTGCTTTTTCTGTATGCTTGGAGGAGATCAAGAGAAGGGTGCACATGCTGTGAAAACCCTTCTGCCTGATAAAAGGCACTCCCCATCTTAAAGTGTTCATCCCCTCCCTCAGTAAACACTGCTGACACAGAGATAGTGAGAACCACTCTGAATGTTCCAGCTAAGGATCCCCATTCTCCTCTTACTCCCTCCAGTTATGCCTCAAACTAATGAAAAATAACTGATGTATAAAACAGGCAGGAAAACAGGTCTGTGAGAACACCAAGGCTCTTTCACATGGAAAAAGAAAGATTAAGTTTCTCCCCTTTTCAGGCCTAGTTAATGCCATGATTACTCAGAAGATTCCCTGACAAAAAATTCTTGGGGATCACAACAGTGAAATTGACTGCATAATGTTCCTACTGCAGCCAAGACATCCATTACAGGCAGCAGCTTTACTCTTGGCACCACATGATTAATTCACCCAGCAAGTCTTACTGCAAACTCTCTCACTGGAGCTGCATCACTCTGGAGGCTGGGGAGCATCAGGCTGATGCAGAGCCCAGCAGGGACTGCTCCTCCCAAACACCAAACCAGTCATGAGGAACTGGGAAACAAGAGGTGAAGAGTTTCCTCTTTGATAGGAGTCTTACTGTGGCTGAGGTACTCAAGGTGTTACAGAGTGAACAAGGTTCTGCCAAAGCCACCAAATCTGCCACCTAAGGAGTACCTTTGGCCAGGAGCCTTCCCAGGTCTCCCCACAATCCATTTGCAGAATGCTTTATTATTCTGAAGTAAAAAACTTCCACATTACAGTTCCTTCACTTACTTGAAAAATTCCGTTTTCTCCTCCTCAGACTTTAGTGTTAAGGTCTTCAGAAAATTCACAACTTCCAGAAAATCATTCCTAAGTGCAAAACCAAAAGCTGTCAAGTGCAATTCTTACTGATGCTTAAACCACCTAGAGTGAAGAGACTGTAATGCCCCACCATTCTTTTAGATGAGAGAAAAAAGATAGAGGGGCCCAAGTCAAATGCTGCTGAATCACGAGGGCCAGCAAGGAGGTGATACCTGAAGGCTGCTGCTCAGCACCTCTTTGGGAGGGCTGGTAACTCCTCCTTAATTTAAGGAGCCTCTTTGTCAAAGATCCCTGCAAGAGGCAGAGATTAAGCCTGCACTCCCCTCCCACCTTCACAAAACTGATGCTTTGCAAAACAGAAACAAGCAGTACCAAGACAGGCCTGATATTGCTGTCCTTACCTGAAGAACTCGTGAGACAGTAAGCTGGACAGTGGTGGGCGACACTTTGGGTCTGGGTTCAGCAGTGTACAGTGCAAGGTTTGCTGAAAGCTGGAGAGAATATCTGCTGAAACTGAAATCCAGAGCACCTACAGTTAGATTTCTCTCTCCACACTGAACAAGGTATGTTCAGGAGTCCTCCACCACCCCACCAATTGACTTTTAGCTCTAATTGATAGCAGAAGTGCAAAAGGAAGGGGAAAACAGCATTTCCATTTCTCTTCCTAACCTGCCTGGCTACTGGGCCTCCAAGGAGTGCTACTGATCTCCCAGGAAACTTCCTGCTGCCTCTGTGCTGGAAGTGGCAGTCCCTGCTCAAGACCCACGTGCCACAGCCACAACCCCTGGTAGGTCCAGAGCAGGTTTGGGAGTGCTCCTGTCACAGACTGGTGAGCTCCAGCCACATCTGACACATCCCCACAGGAAAAGGGGAACACAGGAAAAGCCAAGGTCTGCAAACAAACAACACCACTGGCCACTGAGCCCACAACACTCCTGCCAGCTGCAGCAAAAGGTGAAACATTCAACCACACAAGGAATGAACCACAGGGCTGTCACCAGCAAAATAAACCAGTGTCATTCTCACCCTGATCATTGAGAACTGTCAGGAGATTCTCAACTGTTGTCCCAAATGCGTAGGCGTCCCTCGCGTGCCCGTAGCTGCTGGGCAGGATTTTGAAGTCTGCAGACTGAAAACAAAACAGAACAAAACAAAACAAAAGAAAAAACAGCAAATCAGGAGCTTATGAAATATGTGATGTTTTCCATAAGCCTTTATTCCCACTCCCCACCATATACACTCTCCAGTTCTTTTTATAGCACCAAAGCTCCACTGTACGAGTATTATGCTAAAAAAACCTCCACAGGGGAATTTATAACCCAAAGGAGCAACTCCACGATGATGGAACAACTCCCTGATGAATGGAGGCAGTCAACAGCTTTCAGCATTTCTATGGAAACAGGCAGTAATTAGAGAGCAGAAGTGTGCTCCTCCAGCACAAGCAGCTCCAAGGATTCTCAGCAGCTGGGAAGTGACTAACAGGTAAGGAAAAGGCTGTGGCGAGAGTTACACAACCAGGAGCCACAGTGATCTAGGTAATCTCAGCAACTACTCTGTTATTTTTGCAAAACTTTGGTGATTTAGAACCAACACAAAGCGTTTGAAAAGTACTATTACCTGTGCCCAACACCATTCCCAAACCAGGGATGGGACACAGGAGGGCCAAAAGGAACAGAGGTAACCTCAGATGTTATCCAAGAGCCACTTCCATTAGCCATTTAGACATGAGGAAATACAACATGAATGTAAACGTATTTCCTGCCCATGTTTTTCTAGTGTGGCACAGGAAGCTCCCTGAGCTGTCACTCACCATCTCCTCACAGGGGATGCACGACTGGTCTCGCACTGACTTCACATGGCAGAGGAACTGCAAGGACAAGAGGGGCCATGAGCTGCCTGCCTGTCCCCTCAGTGCCAAGCAGCACAGCAGGCTGTGCCCATGGGCCAGGGCTGTGCCCCTGCCCCTTCTGCTGGCACCCAGGGCTGCAGAGATCAAAAGAGGAATTGTTCTTTCTGCTACCAAGCAATGAAAATGCTAAGGAGGCATTTAAACTATTTTCCTTAATGATTCGTTTCAACCTGCATCTTCCTGCTCTTTTTTTTGTTTATTTTTGTAGCAGTCCAGAAGGGCAAAGATTTCTCACTCTCCAGCCAGAAGTGTCCCTTAGAAAAGTAGCTTATTAATTTGTGTAGACATTTTAGTTTATGGTTATGGTGTCCCTAGAGCAAAGATTCAGGACAGAGCTGGAAGTGAGCCAACACATTTAATGGCAAATCCAGCTAAGTGGAAGGACTTGGACCTTCACATCCATAGATGGCCAGATTCCACAGGCCAGGAATCCTCCCCTGGGCAACCAGGGTGCACTTGGCTTGGCTCTTACCTCTGGGGTGGCTTCACTGAATTTACAGACTGTTTCCATTCCTCCCAGCTTCCAGTGCCCATCCTCACTCACAAACACAGATGACAAACAGACGTTGTTATGTGTTAGGTTTCCCTAAAACATAAAAAAAAAAATTAGTAACTTGGGGGACAGATGAAGATGCAAAATCTTAATCAGCACTAATTAGGTGCTGCAGGGGGCTGAGGGAAAGCTGCCAAAAAAGCACACAGTTCCTCTGGGATTTTGTAGGTGACCAGTAGGTGCCAGGCAGGAGGGCCAGGGTTTTGGAGCACACAAAGCCCTAATTGTCACAGCCCCTGCAATGCAACTGTAAATCCAGGAAAGTTCTCCAGCTGTGAACACAAAAGCCCAGAACTACAGTCTGAGCTGGGATTTACCTGCAGTCCTGGGCAAACACACAGGGCCCAGACAGGGCAGCACTGACACCCATCTCTAGCATGGGGCAGCAGCTGTAAACAAACAGCAGTGGGAACAATCCCCTTTCCCTAAAGCAAGAAGGGCTACAAGCAGATCCATGAACTGCAAACTGCTTGCTCCCTCATTTCCACATCTTCAATTGCTGTTCCTCCTCCAAAGCAGCCAGGTTCAACAGTTTCAGCCTACAAGACCTGTAGGGCACCTGTCTGCCTTTTTGGGAGGCACCAGCAATGAGTCACCCAGACAAGCCCAGGTACAACGCTCTCCTGTCACACTCCCTCCATCTCCCACCAGAGCCCCATGCTGCCAGGGGTTCCTACCCTGTCATGGAGGAAGATGAGTGCCAGCAACACATCGTAGATCCCTGCACAGATTTCTGCAGCAGAGAGTGTCTGCAGGACGATCTCCAAGGGCCTCACCCGCTCTGTAACCAGGTGGATCCCGTTTGCTTCCACGGTGCACGAGAGGAAGCGCAGAAGGCAAGGGTGGCGCAAAGTTTTCAGGTGCTTCCAGAAACAAAGGTGTGTGTTAGACCTCCTCTGAGGCATCTCCTCCACAGCAGAGCTTGGTCCTGCCCCCTTAGCCGTGTTTTCTCATGGTTCAGACAGCCCATCCCTGCTCCTCACCAAGCACACTGCAAACTTCCTCACTCAGACTGCACAACTTTTTATATTTTATAGTATACTGAAACAGAATCATACAATGGTCTGGGTTGGAAGGACCTAAAAGACCATCTTGTTCCATCCCCTTCCACTATCCCAGGTTGCTTCAAGCCCTGCCCAGTCTGGCCTTGATAATTCCAGGGACTCAGGAGGAGCCACAGCTTCTCTGAGCAACCTGTGCCAGAGCCTCACCACCATCACAGAGAAGAATTTCTTCCCAATATCCAATCTAAACCTACACTCTCTCAGTTTGAAGCCATTTCCCCTTGTTCTTGTCTCTCCATCTGTCCTGTATGCTCCCTGCTGGCACTGGATGGAGAAAATCTTACACTAAGTAGAAGTCTTACTCATAATAAATATGGGATTCACCAAAGAAAGGCCCTGACGTGTATCTGCAGGAGGAGGCAGCACCCTGCAAAGGCAGGCAGCACTGCAGCATGCAATGAACTCTGCAGCTGCCACCCCGTCTGCCCCACGGCCAGGCTGGCTCCCACCTTTTCTCCTGCCCTCACTCCCAAGGGTTTGGCCCCTGTTAACTGATTCCCATGCTGCACAAGAGGAGGGAGAGGTGTGGGGCGTGTGGCAGGCACAGTGCAGTACCTTGGCAGCTTTATTGACCTTCTCCTCGTTCTCCCGCTTGTACACGAACACGGAGGCGAGTTTGCCATCCTGCAGCACGGCCGGGTAGAGGGTGTGGCCGCTGGGCAATGTGAAGGGCGTCTCCTCCAGGCTGTAGCTCTTCAAAGCACTGTTCTCCGAGCCCATCCCTCGCTGAGCTGCCCTCCCCACCACGAACAGGCTCTGGCTGAAGGAGGAGTTTCTTTGGGCAGCTTCAGTTCCAGCTGTCCAGTTCACATTCAGAGCATTTTCTGCAAAGCACGGAACAGGCATGAAGAATCTCCTCCTGCCAGTATCCTCTCCTTGACTTTAAGGACAAGAATAAAATCCCCAAAGTTTACTTTGTAAAGGGAACCCAGTGTCCACAAAAGGTTTGGGTCAGCAGCTCTCACGGTGGGGCTTGGACTGCACTGGCACCTGTGCCAGGATCAGCACCAGCTCTGAGCCAGTGCAGCTGATCCCTGACCCGGCTGCCAAGCTGAGAGCCACCAACACCCCAGGCACACTGACACCCACCCCCAGGGTCTGACTGACACTAAGCACAGACAGCACTCAGGAAATGTGACTGCCACTCCACAAGGAGCCTCTGGCCTTCTTAAAAACACCACTCCCCAGTTCTGCAAGCCAGAGTAGATTTCAGCAAAGGAGGAATGATTTCAGGAGGTTACCTACAGCCAGGTACCTCCTCCAGCAGCATGTTTTCCCCCTTGATTACCTTCTCTCCATGTGACAAATATTCCTTCTGCCTGCCAACCCTTCCTTCCTCCCACAGCCGTCAGGAAGAGGCTGACACAGATTTCTGTGCCATTTCCTCACATGCAAAACCAGTAAAACAAACACACTGATTGCAGAGGCTCTTTTGGAAAACACTGACCCAGCACATGCTCTGTCATCAGGCTGTGATCACAGTCCACAGGCAAGACCTGAACCTGTCTGCACATAGGAACAGCAAACCTTCAGCAGGAATCAGAGGGAGAGAGCAAATCCTCTGCATTCAGGAAAAGTGGGGGGAAAATTGCCCACCCCCAAGCTTGGTTTGATTTTTTTGTAACTGGAGAATTGCTTTATTGTGGTTGTTTCCAGCCACGACCTGAGGCCTCAGGAAAGCAACAACACAGGAGTCTCCCAGCTCCCCAGCACAGCTGCTGCTCTGGCCCCTCACCTGTGTCTCCAGTTAGGTCTGCACAAGCCCTGAGGTCAGAAGTGCTCAGGGCCTTTGGAAAGGGAGCTGGTCTGTTACAATTTCCAGGCTCCTTTAATGCTCCAGGGGGTACAACAACCCCTGCAGCCAGAAATGGTGGGAAGAGGGGCTTTCAGTTGAGCTTCTGAGTCCTGATCCACCTAAAATCTAAACTGAATTAACTACAGAACTTGCAGCTTCCTCATTCTCTCCCCTCTGGTGTCAGGCATGAATCTGCACCTTTTCAGCACTGATAAGCTAAAGGGAACCTTTAAGACATAAAGGGGAAGTTATGGAAATCTAAATTGCAGCTTCCCAGCACTACACAGAGGGGGCTGACAGGTAAAAAGGAAACACAATGCAGCAACAGCACACAGCTCTAAACTGGATTTTTTTTTTTTTTTTTTTGTGACCTCCCTGGCACACAAGCATTCACACTGCCCCCATAGAGAATATTGTCCAGTCAGAACCTGGCAGCTCTGCCCTGGCTGCCCCAGGATATCCCTCCTCACCTGTGTGCAAGGCACCAGCTGCTGCTCCTGGGCACAGCCAATGCATTTCTCTGCACTCTGCTCTTCCCAGCTGTGCCTCACTTAGTTGTTCTACCTCGATGATTTCTCACTCAGATTTCACTCAGGACACCTGAATATCTGGGCCGACCTGATGTCTCAGGTTCCTCCAAATGGACATGGACATATTTGGCTTCAGAGACACATTTCAGGAACAGAACCCTAGAATGGTCTGGGCTGGAAGGGACTTTAAAAGCTCATCTCATTCCACTCGGGCAGGGACACCTTCCACCATCCCAGCTGCTCCAAGCTCTGTCCAACCTGGCCCTGGACACTTCCAGGGATGGGACAGCCTCTGCCAGGGCCTCCCCACCCTCACAGGGAAGAATTCCTTCCACACACCTCAAATAATTTTCCCCAGGTTCAATTTGCAGCCATTCCCCCCTTGTCCTGTCACATTTGCTGATGCAGAGTCCCTCTCCAGCTTCCCTGGAGCCCCTTCAGACACTGGAAGGCTGCTATGAGGTCTCCATGCAACCTTCTCCAGGCAGAACAACCCCAGCTCTACCAGCCACAGGGGAGATGCCCCTTATCAACCTCATGGCCTCCTCTGGACTTGCTCCAACAGTTCCATGTCCTTCTCATGCCGAATATTGTAGCACCAGAGCCATCCTGGTGCTGTGCTCCAGCTGAGATCTGCTGCACTGTACCACAGCCAGCTGCAGACACAGCCCCCTCTCCAGGGCAGCTCCTCTGGCCATCAAACACGGAGCCTGGCACCCCGAGCTTCCCAGATTCTTTTATGGCTATTGAAACTCCAGCTGGCAAAGAGGTCTATGCCCAGGTGTGGCTCCCCAGAGCCAAAACAAACCATTACTCACGCAACTGTGAGTTAAGAGCATTAACCCTTTTGTATCTTATTTTCAACACATTACAAACATGAACGTCAGACGTTACACAGAACACCCAGGGATAGAGGAGCCCGGCAGGGAAAGCCAGAGGGATTGATAGCTAAGGACATTGTGGATTTGCTAGCAGAGAGAGGTGGAATTTCCACGGCGCTTCCTTGCGGAGTGAGAGCCGGCCGCGCACAGGGTGCTCAGCAGGAACAGGCAATGCGCGGCTCTCGGCGCCCTGCCCGCCGCCTCCCCCGGCACAGCCTCCTGCGGCTGCTCCCAGCGCTGCCGGGGCTCTGCTCCAAAGGCAGAGCTCCCCCAGCGTGACACCTCCAAAGGCACGAGCCTCAGGCAGGTACCAGCCGGATCCGGGCGAAGGCAGCTCGCTCCGGCACCGGGCAGAGCGCGGTCCAACACACCCGGGCTGCCCGGGAGCGGCACAGCCAGAGCCCAGCAGCGCAGCCCGCGCTCGCACCCCAGCGGGGCTGCCAGGGCCCGGCCGGCCCGTCAGACCCCATGGCGGCCCCGACAGCACCCTCGGCCCGCCCGTGCCCGTCCCGCTCACCTGTCCCCGCCGGGCCGGGGATGCCGGTGCCGCTGGGCCCCGCCGGCCGCTCCGCCCGTCCGTCTGTCTGTCTGTCCGTCTGTCCTTCCGCCCGGCCGGCCCGGCCCGCCTCGCGCGCCCCCTGCCGCCCGGCGGCCGCACCGCGCTCAGCGCCACCGCCCGCCGCCATTTTGGGTGAGGGCGGCTCCGGCCCAGACACCTCGGGGGCCGCGGGGCTGGAAGGAGCGTGCGGGATCAGCCAGGCCGGCCGAGCGCCCAGCACTGCCGCTGGAACCGCTAAACCCGCTGCACCCGCACCCTGGGGGTCAGCCAGGATCGGCGGGGCTGGAAGAAGCGTGCGGGATCATTCCCGCCAGCCGAGCGCCCAGCACTGCCGCTGGAACCGCCTCCTAAACACCTCCGGGGATGGTGACTCCAGCACCTGTTCCACTGCCTGACCACCCTGTGATTTTCTTTTCTCTGATATCTAATCTGCATCTCCCCTGTCTCAGCTGGGCCATTTCCCCTTGTTCCGTCACTGCAGGCCCGGCAGAGGAGACCGGCCCCGCCTGGCCGCAGCCTCCTGCCCTGAGCCCGCTCCCAGCTCATCTCCCCAGGGATCTTTTGCAGCCCCTTGATGAGCCTTGTTGCCCTTCTTTGCACACGCTGCTGCCCCCCAATGTCCTTTTGAAAAGATGTTTTTGAGCATCCTCGCCCTCGCCGTGCCCTGCTCAGCCCGGGCCGGAGCGAGGCAGGTGGTCTGACACTCCCGCGTGAGGGGATCCATTTAACGCCATTAAAACTAATTGCTCTCCGTGCTGCGGCCTGAAGCGGCTCCGGGGAGAGATCGCACCGGAGTGTTTTGGCCGGCGGAGCGAAGGTTGAAAGGAACGGCTCCAGAGCGGTGGGAGGTCTGCGCTGTTCACACGCCGCTCTCCCCTCGCCCGTGTTATTCCAGCTTCCTGCAGCGCCAGCCCGGCAGGATGTGGTTTGCTCAGAACGGCAGCGCAGCCCAGCCCTGGCCTCGTCTAGACGCAGCTTTAATGGCCAGGGCAGTGTTTAACACAGGTGGTCTGAGCTGTGCGAGCGCCTTGGCTTCCTGCCGTAACTCAGCTCCGCGAGTTGAACCTGCGCTGGGTTTTGTGCTGTCAAATCCAGCACGAACCGTCTATGGTGTTGTAAGGAAAATTAATCCACAAACACCAGAGGTTTGTGTCCAAGAAGGAGACAGAGGAGTCCTTTTTGCTTTATTGGAATAAAGGGAGAGGCCATGGGGCATTCCCCTGGGATCTCTCAATTTTTGGAGGACACAGCCTCCTTTTATCCCAATTTCCCAGCTGCTTTTCCCTCTTTCTTTCCCCATGGGCTGAGGTACTTGAAAGGCACAGACTTCCCTGAACACCTGATACCTGAGATTCCCCTCTAATGTACAACCCTTCAATTTAATTTTTAATTCTTACGCAATTCATAGTTTTTCCCTGTTGCTTCTTTCATCTTCTGATATCAAATCTCATTTACCAGCAAACCTGCAGATTGTAAAGGCAAATCTCTTTTCCCATTCACCAGTCAGTGGTATCCATCCCATTGTTTCTTTTATCTCTCAGTGCTGACTTTATCTACCAGCAGATCTACAGCTTGTTTGTAAAGTCAAATGTGACATTCCCCTCAGTGTGTCCTTTAGCTTTGCCCACTCCATTTCTAGGGAAGCCTTTCAGTGCTTGGACAGACAGATGACAGACACAGGGAGTGCTGGGCAGCGCCTCACCAATGCCAGAGCTCCCTTCAGCACGGCTGAAGCTCTGCTCCCTGCACAGCAAAGGGATTCCAGTCTCAGATCCACACCCACACTCGGCTCAGCTGAGCCTCCCCAACTGCTCAGGCGAGGGAGGAGAGAGGATTTCTCCTGATTGTGGCACATCAGGGTTAACATCCCCATGCTGGGAGGAGTCTGCTCCTCTGGCAGGATATGCTGGATCACCTGGGACTTCTTAAAAAAAGAAATATGATGGGAGGAGCAGGGTGCAGAAAAGTAAAATGGGCCACAATATGATATATGTAGTATGTCACACATTACAGGGTAATGTAACACACACAGGACCAGAAACTAAATAAAGTTCAGGTACATCACTTCTATCTGCCAAAGGCAGGAAAGATCCAGAGGTTTTGGCCCAAATGGGACAGACACCCAAAAAGATCCTGGCCCCAAAGTGCAAACTAAGGGGAACTCTGAACATTAGTCACCAGTTTATTCAAGGGGCCAAGTGTGGGTTTGCATGTCCTGTGTGTTTGTGGCAGGGCAAAGGGAGAAGGTCAGAAGCTGAATAACTGGAGGCAAAGATAACTTAATAAGCAACAACTGATTTCTACTCACAGCCCTTGGCTCCAGCTTCAGGCTGTGGTGTGATTCATGTGGCTGTCAGGAAGAAATTGCAAACTTTGGCTGTTCTGCACCATTTCTGGTGTGTTTCCTTTGCTGGGCTCTCTCTGGAGCAGCATTCCTTCCCTTTACCTGCTTTTCCCGAGTGATTCCATCGTTCCACACAGGCTGAAGTAGCACTGAGGGGTGTGTCCTGCTCAGGGCCCTGTCACCAGGGGCTGCACAAAATTCCCAGCTGGGCTTCTGCCCCCAGACTTCACCCTTTGCCTTTCCTTAGCACATCCAACGTGGGCTTCTCCAGAGAACAACCCAGAATCTGATCAGGGAGGTGTGAACCCCTCTCCATGTCTTCCAAGGGCAGAGGGAAAAGCTAGAACCAGCTAGTCCCACTCCTGCATGGCCATGTGAATTAACAACTACAGCACAGAAGCTTTTTGCTTCCAATGGTATTTCTCAATAAACACAAGTGGGTTTCTTTTGTTTGTTTGGGTTTTTTTAGGGGGCAGGGACCCCAGCATATTTTTGCAGCTCTGGAAAAGTCCATGTTTTTATTCAAGGGGGTATCCAGATCAAGTGGCTGCAAACAGCACCTTGTGACTATGAAATCCATGCAGGGGAGTGCAGTCCTCCTCTGTCTGTGCAGCTCCAACATCTCCCTAGGCACCTCAGAGCTCTTCCAGAAAACCCCAAAACCTTAACCTGAAGGGAAGAATGAGCAGATCACAAGAGCTTACAGGGTGACAGGAATTGCACCAGGAAGCAATTTGTGTATTTCATGGTTTCTGAGGATGGTCACAGGAGGATTGGAGGTTTTGCCATTCTCAGCCTCTGGCTATGAGTGGACAGCTGAGCTTACCAGTGCTGCACTGCAGGAATTCCACTGCAGAACCTGCCAGAGGGGCCCAGAACCTCTTGTATCTAAACAGAGCTTGTCCTGCTTATTCCAGAGGAAGATACATCTTGTTCCTGTTTCATTTAATCCAGAGTGGATAAAATTAAACAGAATCACGGCAGTCTGATTTCAGAATGAAATGCACATGTTAAACTGTTAGCAGACAGCTCCACACCCCCTGGATATTTGAAAGACCTTGAATCAGGCCCTCCAGGAGCTCTCAGGGAAGAGGATATTTGTTTACTTTTGCTTTCCCCCACCCTGTTGCCCTGGAAAGCTCCTAAGTGTTGGTGTAGTACAAATAATAATTTAACACAAGATCTCAGGCAGCTGCATGGAGCAGATTGCTCCTAGAAATGAGCCTGTCCATCTGCACAAAGCCTCTCTAATAGCTACCAGACGTAGGAGCTTCTCAGCCATTGCTTATTTCATTGTGCTATTAACTTTACAGCCTAATTATATCTAAAACACTTGCCTAACCAAACTCATTAATTAATTAGCAGCGGGCTGGGAAAGAGGATGCTCCTAGGATGGTCTGGGATTTGCTGCTGTAGGGAAGGAAAAGAGGAGCTCTACAAACCAGGAAAAACAGGACAAAAGCTGCAGAAGTTTCTAGAAGCAAGCAGATCCCTCCTCACCCTGTTTTAGCCAGGGACTGAAACTGTAAAATAGAGATAATTAAACAAGTCAGACTCTCCTGTCTTCCTCTGACACCCACAGGAAATGGGATATAGATTGAAAAGTCTATGTGCTCCTATCTTTTTTCCCCTTTCTGGCTCAGGAACTGTAATTAAAAGGAAAATCAGCCTTTCTCCTGCCTTGAAAGTGCAGTGGCACAGCTGGTTTTCATCTTGGCAAGCAGGCTCTGTCCTCAGGCTACCAAGTGCTGAGTAATTTTTACCAAGCTCTGTTTGCAGATAAATGATGTTCTTCTCTTAGCTGCTGCCAGGCAAAGCTACAAATACTTGATCTTTTATTCTTTTCCCATAAACTCCCAACATTGAATACTAAAAATGCAGCCAGAGATTTTTTCCACTGCCATTTATTCTCAGCATGGTCACAACTGTATTACAATTACACACACCCACCCTTCACTGGAGCTCCATTGCAGCTCCTTGTTAACCTGAAGCTTCCAATTAAAGGCTCCTTCAGTTTCATTGATAGTTTGCATATACTCCAAGGACCCACTTCATTTGGTTTTTCCCTCAAAACACATTCCATGAGAAGGGCAACTGCTTTAAATAACTTCACACTAATTTCTGGAAAAGCCTGACGAGCGAATGCCAGTCTCAGAAGAAAAGCCTGAGTGTGCAGTTTGGGGAATTTCTCTCAAAGCTGTAACTGTAAAAATATCTGAAAGCTTTTGACTAAACATAGCACAACCTCTGGGCAAATCCAGTGTGGGCTCAGAACAAAGGAAAGAATCTAGAAAGGTAAAACACTGAAAACCCATTAGTGTAGTTCAACTTTTCTGCCATGATTCTTAGTGAGGTGGCACCTGTTTTAAGAAACTGTGTAAAAATTAGTTAAAATGGTAGAGAAAATAATTTTAAAAATACTACTTAATCTTGGCAACACTGTTCTTCCACCTACCTCCAGTGAGAGAAGTCCTGAACAAGAAGCCAGCACAGGGAGAGGGCTGAAAACTGCTATGAAATACCATGGCTAATTTTAGACTCATTTCCAGTCATGCAGCTTGAAACACAGGGAGTAATGGTGCTCATAAAAGCACTTGCACACTTTGTAAAGATAACACAGGATTTCAAAACAATTTTTATTTCAAAGTATTTCTGAAGTATAAGACTAAGAGTTTGTCAGATTCCCCAAACAATCCCATGCCTTTGAAGATCACCTTCCCAGTCTTACATAATTCCTGGTGCCTGGGTTTGTCAACTTTCTGTTTAAGCCATAAAGGAGGGAGGAAGAAGGAGAACAAATCTGCTAATCAATAGGCATTAACAGAAGAAAAATGAGGTAGAGGTAACTTTTCTTTTAAAAAGTGAAAATTTGAACTGCTGCCTTGGTAGCTGTGGCAGAGGGGGCATTATCATTCCTTTCTTCTGTCTGTGACAGTGGGCATGCACAGCTGAAGAACAGCTTCAGCCTGAATTCTGTTTGCAGGTTGTTTCAAAACATGACATAAAACAATCACCACACTCAGAGTCCAGCAGGAAGAGGACTCAGCTGCTCACTGATCCCTGCTTAGATCCAGCTTAAACCCCAGAAGAGAGCAGGACAGCATGGATTTGTGTTTCCAGACAGAGAAGCTGGGGAAAGGCTTCTGGATTCTGAACCAAGGTACAATGTTTCCTGCTCTTGCTGGCCCTCAGGATGGATGTGGCTGTCTTCTCTCAGCCCACAGAACTCTGTTTAAACACTAGGCTAAAGGTATTCTGTTGTGTAGTTTCTAATTTTAAGTGTTTTCAAGCATTTAAAATAGACTGTAAATGTCTGAAGCTGCAGGGGAGTGAATCTGTGCCATCTTTCCATTATTAAAGTGTTCAGACCCAGGACTGGACTTTGGTCCAATCTATGTGTCAGGGCAGTGCCAGGAGATGCTGGGGCTTAGTGGTGTTCTGTGCCTGAAATGTGAGAGGGAACCAGTCCATGTTAAACACACTGCACATGGAGCACTCTTCTTAAGTGCCTTGTAAAACACACAAAACATTGGTTAGAAACACATTCACCACTGCTGACCACACAGGTTTTTGTATTTAATAGAAATTAAATTAGTAGCTTAATATACATAATGTGACACTTTCCAGTCCAGTAGTTTCCAATTCCTGCTTTCAAATCACAGTTACTGTACAAAAATAACGATGAAGAGCAACCAAAGAGTAAACACTGTCACTAACACACCGGACCCAGACAGGCTAAATTTCTGTGGAGCTACACATGCCAAAGGATACAGAGCTGAGCCATGGTGGTGCAGACATGCAGGAGCAGGAGCAGGGCAGGGTGCTGAGGCAGGGGGCTGAGGCAGGGCTCACCGTGCCCCGTAGCTGTAGTAGAAGGGCTCGTCTGGCCGGTAGCCGTAGGCGGTGGCCGGGCGCCCGGGAACCCCCGTGCTCTGCCCAAACCCATCCACTGCAATGCTGCAAAAAACAAGGAGACAAACTCCAGGGGCTTGTATGGGATGGAAGGGACACACACCACTGCTGGTGGCTTCAGCTTCTCCTGCTGATGCCTTTTTAGGCTTACCTAAAAACAGAGGCCAGACAAAGTCAAGGGGATAAAAAGCGGTTATATTTGTTGAAGGGCTTTCATTTGGGCTGACAAATCCCCCCCAGAGGCCATACCCAAGTCACAAGTTTTCACATTATATAAGTTTGGTCTATTTGCATACTGGGGGTTAATCTTCATCACAGCTTCAGGTAATGAAGGTCATTTACCCCCCAGTCTGCTCCCCCCAACTTACTTCTGTTTCCATCTCCCAGTGTCCTTGATTCTAGGCCTAGAGAAGAATTGTTGTGTCTGACCAAAATGGAAGAACAGCAGCTCACACTGGATATGGAGATGGAGTTATACACTGAAGAACTGCAGGACTGCAAATAGATTAAAAATATACAAGCTAAAATCCTAAGGCATCACTGCCACAGAGATGGTTTTATAAGGAAACCTTGCCAGCTGTGTCCCCTTCTGGACACCACTTCCCTGGTAGGAAAAGAAATGCTGCAGAGACATCAGTGCAAGTCCAATCAGGGAAAGGCTTTAAGGTGCAAGAGGAATCCCAGGAGAGCCAGTCTTCTCCTCCCTCCCTCAGATTAACTAGCCAAGCACTTTACTTCCATGACTCAGTGTCTCCCTCTGTACACTGAAGTTACCCTGTCCTTCAGGCTTCTGGCAGAACCTGTTGTAACCCTGCCCTACACAGCACATCTGAAGTGTCATTCCCTGCCTTCAGTCCATTTCTGAGGTGTATGGAGAACATCAGCTAAAAGTGAATATATGGTCAAAGATGGTGCTTCTGGTGGGATACAAGACCAGCAGCCAAATGGCAGAAGGAATTAATCACATACTGAAAAGCTATGTATTAATGAGACAGAATAATTATTTTTTCATGTAAAACAGCATCTTTTACACCTAAAAAGTCCCACAACAATGAGTTAGATACTGAAACACAAGAACTGCAAAGGGAAAAGTGGCACATATTTCATGCTCAACAATAGCTCCTGCAGGAGGTAGAGGAAAAACGAGCATTGCCCAAGACACTGGATTACTGCCTATTCATAGCTATGTCACTTCTTAGCTTCCACTTCAGTAGGGGGACAAATGGAAAAGGATCCTGATTTATTGTCTGACTAAAGATGCATTGAAAGGAGCCGAACTTCCCCTCTGAATACTGTCAAAACACAAAGAACCAAAGTGCTTTTGGAGTGGGGAAAAGCTGAAGCTCATTACTGCCAATTATCCATATGGAACATGGGTTATGCAACAGTCAAGGCTGGGAAAGAACGACCCCTGCAGAAGATGGACAATGGGTGGGCCCCAGGCCCTGGCTCTGCAAGGAGCTGGCACTGCTGAATTGGCTGGGCTGAAAGGGCTCAGCTGCATGGGGGGGACCATGTCCATCACTGTCCTCACAAAGGCACTTTTCCTTGGATTGTATCTCAGTGAGGTCCTAGAAAGGGATCCCTAGTGCCTGGTTTCTCAGAAAATGAGTTCACTCAGGGATATCCTGATAGCCAAGGGAAGGTGGAGGGTCTAAAATGGAAGGGACAATCAATAGCCAAGCTGCAGAGAAAAATAATCACTGTTTTCCTTGGGTGTATCTTGGAAATGCTGTGTCCTGAAAGTGCTTTGTACTTCCACATCTGCCCATGTGTATCTGAGTAGGAAACACCCATCTCCAGACTCCTGCACAGAGCCATCAGCCCAACCTTGCAGGCTCATCAGCCCCTTTCAGCACAGCAGAGAGCAGCAGAGTGGCCCTGGTGTATCCTGCAGTAGTGCAAAGCTCTGTGAATGCATTCCTCTGGCCACCCATTCCTTCCTGTATCCCCTCCAAAGTCTTCTTACCCTTTTTCAAGCCCATTAGGAAATGAGCTGGTGACCTCTGAGGCACTTTCCCCAGATGCCTCCTTTGTACCTGGCAAACAACAGCTTTCTCATTATCAGGCCTGAAGCTTTGAAAGACTCCTGAAAGAAGGGATTAAGTGAAATCCTGTTACTTTGTGCTTATCTCTCATCTCCAGAAACCCCAAACCAAGTACTCACCTTAGCCAGTCCCTGCCTCTGCTCTGTCAGTGATTTGCAGTGTGCAAAGGGATTGACTGACAGACAGACAGACAGACCTCACCCAGGCTGCCCTTGGCTGCAGTGTCTCCCTATCAGGCCCAAAGCTCTTGAAAGCAAGCCCACAAGGACAAGCACAAAGCTGACCAGTTTGTTTGGCAGTTCAGAAAACAAACCAGTTTACAAACTTCTGTCAACCAATGCCAATTCCTTAAGGGCTGCTTCAGTACTGTCAGTGCCACGAGTTAACAATGTACCAAAAGAAGGCACAGTGGGAACTGGAAACACAGGGTCCAGTTCTGTCGTGCTTTTACAAATTCCCAGTGACACCAGACACACTGCAGAGAAGCAGGACCCTTTAAGGTTACCTTTAAATTCATTACTTTCCTCCAAAGATCCTTAAAATATCTACAGTTGATTTATAATGAAGAGCTATTTTAACAGAAAATGCCTTTCTGCTTTTATTTTTCCATGATGTTTTCTGTGACTGTAACAATGTTAGTTGTGGATAAAATCACAAGCATGATAGAACAGGGTAGAATTTCTGCAGGGCTCCTTCTGGAATGATATTCAGGTGAGTGAGGAGGCTGTGGGTGCCCAGGGCTGCTGGCTGACTGCAAGTCAAGCTCACAGAACCATATCCAAGCTCACAGCAGTGCCATCCTCAGGTTTGCTGTGACAAAGAGGGACACAAAACCAGGAGCCTGAAACCTGTCCTGAACTCCTTTACACACCCCAAGCTAAACCAGCACGGGCTTTTGGGGGTGAGGTGCAATAATGCCCTGAGCCACGTGGTGGCAATGGGCCTCTATCCCTGCAGGCTGAGCTCTTCCAGCCACTTCCAGCTCAGTAATCCTTATTCAAAGAACTTCTAAATGTATTTAAACTGATAACAAGAGCAGAGAAAATATGGTTTTAATCACATTCTCAACAAATCAGTTTTTAATTTTTTTTTTTTTAATAAATGTGTAAGTAATTAGGTAAATATCCCTAGAGTTTAAACTTTGAGGAGTATCAGTTATTTCCAAATGGTTCAGACATATGTTAGTGTCCTGAAGAAAACTAGAAGAGATGAATCAGCTGATAACTGCTTTGGACAGTCAAGAAAAAAAAACAAAACAAAACACAAAATCACATTAAAACACCTTGATCAAATCACTCCTCTCTCCTATCTAAGCATTTCCCTGAAGTAAATGAAATCTTGACCATGCTTGAAAAAAACTGGCAGAATTTTTCCACGCTGGTGCTCTTGAAGCAGCCCAGCTTTGCCTGCTGGATTGTTTGCACTGGCAGCCTGCAGCTGGGAGCCTGTGGCAGCTGAAGGGAAGGGTGCTGAGGCAGGGGTAGGACAATCACAGAGCCTGGCTCACTCCAGAGGCTGCCAGGCCAAGGGCACGACACACCAAGGTGCAGATTGATTTAAAAACAAGCCCTGATGAATCCTTGCCCCTTCTGCCAAGAACAGCAGAAGGGGAGAGCCAGCAGAGATGGCAGTTCTGGGGCTGTAAACACTTGCTGGATAACGACTGGCCTGAGATCATGATCTGTGCCATGTGTGCTCAGATTTATACCAGCAATCAAGCTCAAGGCTTGCTCCTATGAAAAATGTGTTGTTGGCTTCATGCATCTACCAGGAAACTCAGTGCTCAGCAGAGCAAGCACCAAGCCTAAATTAAGGACACAATTATCCATTGGGGCAACAATACTCACAACTGAGTTAGTATTTTTCCTCCCAGTGCTCACAGTGTAACTGGGCAGCCAGAAGTGCATGCAGCCCTGGAGCTGTGGATCACAGAGCACCACAGCACCCTGAGATACTGAGCCATGGCCCAGGCTGCTGCAGCAGCTCTGTGTCACAGTCACACTGCCCTGCACAGCACAACTGCGCTCTTGTGCAAAGCTCAGCCCTGCCTGGGGCTGATGGAGTTAAACAGTGAACAGCCCAGCTAATTACTATGTACTGCTAACCTCAGTTGCTGGTTCATTTTGAGACCCTTTAAAATATGAACTGTGTATTTTACCCCTATGCACTCTCTTAATGATTTGTTTTTTTTAGACTGAAATCACTTCCAGCCATCAGTTATACTCGAGGTCTCTACACATGCACTTCTCCAAGCACAAATATTTCTTTTTCCTATTGGTCTGCCAGCCCTTGTCAGAGCAAATTTTACTTTAAACTAAATGCTGTGATACTTAAAACCTCTTGGATTACTCAGGCTGCTAGTGTGATCTATGACCTTCCCCAAATGACAGCTGAACTTTCCAATTTGCTTGTACTGCTAGGGAACTGAGGAACACATGCTGAAGAGGAAAATGTTCCTGATGTGCATGAGTGAGGAGAGATTTCTTAACAGCCCTGCTTATTGATGCTTGCTCTGATTCAGAGCATCCAAATCCATATACCCATGTAGGATCTTAGCTGCCCTGACAAAATTCCAGAAGAGCAGTTGTGTCCTCTCACCCAAAAGGAAATGGCAGTCAGCATCCTGCTGCATCCACAAAATCCTTCTGAATTGGATAGATACCAGGCAGGGTACCAGGAGAGGCTGATGAGCCTGAGCTGGGCTGGGCAATTAACACCTGGGTAATTACCCTGGGTGCAGAGTGACCCCAGAGCTCCCCTGATGCTGCACACCCCGACTCTGTCCATACCAGTGCTGCTGCTGCCAGGGGCTCTCAAACACAGCCTAATTCCCAGGTACTAATTCCTCCAGCATAAAGCAGGACCTCAGAAAGGCAACTGCAGCATCACTGGGGAGATTCTTGATCAAAAGTAAACACTTGAAATCCAACTGAAAGCCCCCCAGTAGGAGCCATGGATCTTGGAGTGATCCCAGCAGGAAGCACTGCCTGGAAACAGGTCTGAAGCAGTTTGGCACTCATTGTACCAGAGTGTGCTGGAAGAGACTGTCACTGCCTGGGTAGGTGACAGTGGCCCTGGAAATCTCTGAGGGTGAAGTATCAGTTTAGCAGCTCACATTTTAGGGACAAAATTTCATTTGTTTCTGCCCAAAATTAAAGCACCCTGGAATCACTGCCCTCTGAAAATGAACTGCAACCTAAACACACAGAGTGCTTCTACCAGAGCCAAGATTTCATCTCTAATTCTTTTCATTCTAAACTTTTTGTAAAACCCTGTCAATCCTCCTTACTCTGCATCAACAAGCCCTCATGTCTCAGAGGTTCTCAGCTACTCAGTGGGGATGCAAGATTTATAAGCTTATTAAAAATAAAATCTATTTCATTTTTAAAAGATCTATAGATTTTTAATTCTGTATATCCTCTGACCTTGGTAAGATCAATCAAACACTACTTGCAACTCTCAACTCATCAGCAACCCTACCAAGTCCTGATGAAGCACTCACACCCAAACTTTTCATGCTCCAGTGAGCTGCTGGGAGGGTTTACATGCAGGTGTGAACAGGCAGCCTCTGCTGACACACGTGGCACTTCTGATCACACCTGCAGCTTTCCAAAACTCCTCCTGAGCATCAGAGAAAGGGGTTAGAATCAGAGGGGCTCTGAGCATCTTTGACAAGCCTGATATCAGTACAGTTCATAGCAGTCCCACTGTTTCCTCTCTACCTTCTCCCTCTATACACTAGCTGTTATTGTTTCTAAAAGTCAGTCTTCATTCCCAAGCCATCCCTGCCTCAGCCCAGGCAGACATTCAGAATTTCAGCCACACATCACATGAAAATCCTAAATTTTCTCTTCCATGAATCTACCCATATGTGACAGTACAGTTCCCATCCTGTATTCCCTTATAAACTCTCATGCCATGATCCCCTGTATCCCATAATTCCTGTGTATAACAGACAAGACAGATCATGTTCAGATGAATACTGCAGGCTGTGCTTTCCCCTCAGGAGGTGCCAGAGCCACAGGAGTGGCACACCACTCTCTAATCTCAAGACAAGCACAGCACTATAACCTGTACAAATGAGATGCAGTTCACTCACTAGAACACTTGCCAACAAGACACAAGTTTGCCAGCAGCAAAGGCTGTATTTTTTCCCCTCACCTCAGTGTTTTTGTTTGTTCCTCAAGTGTTGATGAGTGCTGCTCTGAGACAAGGACTGCAGTGCAGGGCAGTATAATCACACAGGGGATGCTCAGCCCTGCCAGCCCAATTAGCAGAGTGGCTGGTGAATGCTGCAGCTCCCTCCCCTCCTCCCTCCCCAGGTCTCCTCTGCACAGAGACTAGGCAGGGGAAGGCAGGGGGAGCAGGGGGCATCCAGGCCCAGAGCCATTGCACAGGCAGGGATTAAGGCATGGTGTGCATCCAAGCACAGCAGGTGGGAAATGGTTTTGAATTCCACAGAACACACACACAGACCTCCAGCTTCCAAAGCTGTCTGCAGGTATGACACATTTAAGGAACCAAGGAACCATCCCACTGGAACCAAGGCTCAGAGCCTCTGAAGCCAGGGACTCTGTGACCTTTCTGCTGATATTCTCTGGCAGCTGGAGCCCATTCTCCCAACACCAGCCATGGCAGGGTAAAGGGCATCAGAAAGGGACACAGGGCTATTGTTTTTGCCCTTGCCTTAAGTCCAGAGATTTAGATGATGATCCCATTTCTTCCTACAAGCCAGTTACCTCTGGTTTGCATTCACTGACCATAAATTTCTGTCCTTCAAAGCAAGAGCACAAACCATGGGTTATGGAGAAACTCCATATAACTGAGAAGCCTTAGGAAAAAACAATGTTTCTTTATACAATGTCTTGTAACTGTAGATTCTCCCACTACTGGTAATGACGTTAAACTATAAACCACAAGTCTCCTAAATTCTGCCTCTCGTGACCCCAAGTTTTTCTCCCCTATCTGTGAAACTTTTTTCCCCCATGCTTTCTATTCCTCAAGCTCAAGTTGGAGGGGAGTTTTGTGGCAGTGTCTGTGACTGTGCCCACTGCATCAATCACCCAAATCCATCTCTACATCAGCATTAAATGTTAATGTCCCTTAAACAGTAATGTTGCATCTGCTCACAAGACAGAAAATATCCAAATGAACCTGTGCAATAATACTTTAGCTCCCTTGTGCATCATAATACAGCTTTTATGGATATGATCATGTCTCTCCCTCCATGTGATCCAGCTTTCTTCAGTGTACTTAATGACTTAAAGTTTCCAATTGCTTCTGGACTTGTTGCCCAGTTTTATCTCAGCACAATACTGCTGTTTCTCCCATTTAATTACAAACAAATGGAAAGCTGACAATGGTGGAGAAATGAGCACTGTGTCTTCTGTGTCAGGCTCCAGCTATGCACCAAGCAAAAACCACGCCAAAATTCACTGGGGGAAGGCAGCATTTTAAAAAAATAAATAAAATTCCCAACTGAACAGTAAGAAAGCACTGAACTAAAACCAAATGACCTTGCTTAGCCAAATTCAGTGCAAAGCCTTGCTTGAAAGCTGTGGCTCCTGCCATCCCTGCTCTGCAAACACAGCCTGGGATTTGGCCTCAGCTTCTTGCTCTGTCAGTTACCTGCTGTGTGATCCTGGACAAGTTGCTCCTTTTCTCCATGACCTCAGTTTCCCACTGGAGTATTGGAAGAGAAAACACCCCAGACATTAAAGACAGCCAAATGAAAAACTACAGTAATGAGAAGACTCAAATTAGACTGACATAGACAGAAAAGACTTTTGCTTATTCTGTAAAACCCTTTAGGAAAAAAAAAAAAATTCTGCTGTGCTAGAAAAGCAACCAATCCCCAAGAGATTTTGCCCAGGGGGCAAAACAGCAGCTCCAAGCCACATTGTTCCTTTGAAGGGCATGGGGAGAGCTCCTGCAGCAGTCCTGCAGTCAGGCTCACAGCTCTGCCCACGGACAGGGAGCTTCTCAGCCACTCTCTACAGGATTTCTTAAAAGGTCAAGTGAACAGACAGAGCTGGAATGGAAATCAAGAGTTCTGGCTTTCCATTATAAGCCTGACAGAAACATCTCCTGTGCTCTTGGCTCAACAACTGTCCAAACCCACTGATTAGATACATCCATTTCTTAAGAATTAATTAAGAACTAAAACAAATACAAAAAGCCCTGAGGAACAGGCAATAAAAAGCAAGATATCCATTCCCCCCCTCTCTCCTTGCACAGTCCAAAGTGTATGTGTCAGCTCCATAAACTGAAGAGCACATTGCCTTAATCTGAACTAGGATAGGCCTGGCTTGGGAAGCTTTCACACCTCTCTTTAATTGTCTCCAGCAAGCTCAGTCTTAGGCTGGGTACAGAAAGCTTCAGGCAGTTGCCTGAGCAAAATAACAGCTGAAGTTTCACAGAGATGACTGGTGCCACTGATCAGATCAGGATCTGCTCCAACTCCCACTAGCCCTCCCATTGCCACACAGAAGTGTTCCTGTGCTAGAGCAGGTCACTGAAAATGTACTCAGAGATGAGCAGCTGAAGCAAAATGCAGCTTTTTGGTGCACAATTTTCCCTTTAAAAGTTTATACATACTCCTCAAGCCCAAGCATAGCCACTCAGTTGTGTCCTTCAAGAAAAATGGGGACAGAAGTTGCCTGCTGTGCACCAAAGCCTGGAGGAGCCAAGGCCACAGGGCACTGGTGACATGGTGCTGTCTGCAGGGCAGCCCAGTGTGGATGAAAATCCAGATGCTGGAGGGAAGGAGGGAGGGAGAATCAAGAAATCTGTTCTGCTCTGACTTCCAGCTGCAGCCAATAAAAGCTTTCAAAGCCTTTTCTGAAAGTTAACATTGCTGGGGGGATTTGCAGTGCTTGCTTGAGCACACACAGCAAATGGAGTTGCAGTATTATTACTGATGAAGAAACGTGAAATATTTTTTACCACCACAGATGATTGTCCTGATTTCAAATACTTTTATATATCAGCACAGGGACCTAGTGAAATTTTGTCAAGGTCTATCCCAAATCAGCAATCATTTTACTGAAAATCAAGAAGAAAATGAATCTCAATGTCTCTTACCAACTTTTTTTTTTTCCTTAGGAATAACACTGGATGTATCAGGAAACAAGGGAGATACAAATACAGACAAAGAATATGTTCTTGGAGATCTATATCTTAGAGTAGCACTATTATATAAAAAACTCAACTTAAACAAATGAAAAATCAAATGTTTCCAGACCAAAAAGGTTGATCAGGGAGTATTGGACAAAATAAAATTTAAAAAGCTCAAAACCCAGAAGGCAAATAAACTCTATAAGCCAATTCATTATTTTTTAAAATCTCAGAGTTAAAAAACTATCATCTTAGTTTTCCAGAGGGAAAAGGGTGGGTCAGTCTTTGGAGTTGGATGGCTGAGGCTGATAAACACAGAATCAGAATAAAATTTTAGAACCAAAACAATTTTAAGTATTTGGCAAAGAAATTAATTTGATGCATTGATTTTTATTCTAGAGACTGGCTCAGAGCACATGTTCAGTTCAGATAATAACCACAAGAAATATCCCACTGATATATAGGCCTTTTTAAAACTCCTCATTTTAAGTTTAATTTTGAATCCTGTGAGCATGCTTAAAACCAGCACACAAAACACCCCTCCCTTTATTACAGTTTTAAATCTTTCTTCCAGATCTGGCCTTGCAACCACTTGTCTTGATAAAATAGGTCACTTGAAAAAGGAAAGCTCAATAAAATGAATTACAAAACCAACAAGATTAAACTGATTGTGCTGTTTTTGTACAGTGCAGCCGAATTCTGCAAATATGTTGCTGGCTGTGGTTTGGCATTTAACAGCATGTGATCAGTGAGAAGGAGGAAATTTTATTCTCATTAACTGTTGCAGATTTACTGCAGTGAAAAAGGGCTATGTAACCTGAGAAGTGACAGAATGGAAAGATCAAAGCAGCAGTCTGGAAACTAAATAAACCTTCTGGCTACTTCCTGCAAGGAAAATTCACTCTGGCAATGTAAAACAGAGTCCAGTTAAAAACTACTCTCAGTTTTATGAGCTGTCACAGCAGCTTGAGTGGTTTGGACCAGTCAAGTTTAGAACATTATATTTCCTTGTTTTTGTCTCAGATACTTCTGTAAGCAGTTTTATAGTTTCTTTTTCTTTTTTTTTTTTTTTTTATTTTTAAAGAGAAAAATAAATTTCTTTTCTTTTGGTTGAAATCGAGAAGGTCACAACTAAACTCATTAAAAACAAGCAGGTCTTCATTTACACATTCCATTCCCCTTTACTACATTTTAATATTTCACTTGGAGATTTATAAGCAATGTACATTTGCTTTAATAACTCTTCCGCATTCTGTTCACTTATTGTTTAATATAAGTGCAAATCAGTTTACAGAGCCCAGATGGCTTGTAACCAGGGAGCCAGTCTATTCCTAGTAGCACATCTGGAGGGACTGAGCAGCAGACAGAACGTGGGAATTAATTAATGGTACATTTCAGAAGAGACAGACCCAGGTTTGGGGGATTTTTTGGTAAGACATTCCAAAGTACTTGAGCTCACGGCTCCAGCATTTGGATATTCTTTTAAAATTCTTAATAGCCACCTAAACCATGATGGTTAATGAGGCCAACTGCAGGTGGAACATAATAAAATAAAAAGCAACTAAAAAAAATGTATAAGAAGTGGCTGCAATTGAAAGAGGCCCAAGTATCCTGTATTTCAAAAAAGCTGAAGTGCATTAAAGCCTCAATACTTATTCTCTTCCCAAATGGCATCTGCAACTTGCTGAAAAAACTGTGCTATTTTAACTGTGTTAAAATATTCCCCAGCAAGCTATTTCATCTCTCCCATACTGCTGCAATTGTTGGGAGCAATTAAACCTCTCTTACAGTAAATGAAACAAGGGCAACCTGATCCTTCCCAGCTCCAGACCACACACCTTGGTGAGGTGGTGTGGTCTGGTCACTGTGGGAGCACTCAGGAGAGCCCTGCCCTGCTCCAGCTCTGGCACCTGACTGGAGGAGTAAATTCCCTAATACTGCTCCAGCTCTAGCACCTGACTCTGGAGGAGTAAATTCCCTTCTCCAGCTCTAGCACCTGACTCTGGAGGAGTAAATTCCCTTCTCCAGCTCTAGCACCTGACTCTGGAGGAGTAAATTCCCTTCTCCTCCCTCACCTGTGCCTCCCTGCCCATAGGCTATCAGCTCTCAAGGACTGTGGACATTAGCTGTGTGTAGGGGATACATGGAGAGCTGCTTGGGAGCTTCCCCTGATCCTAAGAACACAGTGACAACAAAGAAACACCCAAGCACATTCTAAAGTTATGGTATATTGGATATTAATAATATTTTCCTTTTATAGATATTCCTCAATTACAGCCCTAATCATTTAGTGGTGCAAAAGTCCTCCAAACTCTGAGAAAAATCTCATTGATTACTATGGGCCACAGGGCAAAATCTTCATCCTCTGGAACAATCAGACCCCTGCTTCAAAAATGCTCCAGTAACTGGCTACAGCGTAACAGCAGAAATTGGTCAGACACTTATTAATGACACCTAAACTGGATTATATGATCAGGCTGCAGCATTTCTATAAAAAAGGCTTTGAGAAGACAGTATGAAAAGAATAATGAAGTGACAGCTAGCAGGAATATGACCACTACAAAAAAAAAAAGAAAAAAAAAAAAAAAGAGAAGAAAAAAAAAAAAAAACAGGAAAAGGACAGAGAGTACTCTAGTTTAGTAGTAATGCAGAAAATAAAATTACTGAAACAAAGAAATTTAAGATCACATTCAAAAGCTCTTAGCAATGAAGCTTTCCAGTTCTGGAAGCATCACTGCCATATCTCAGTACTGAAGGAGAATAACCACACAGTGAATTTTGGGTCATTTTAGGCCATGATCCAGGCAGAACCTGAAGCAGTCAAGTGAAGTCTTTCAATAAGCTTGTTCAGATTGTTCCAAAACCCTTCAAAAGGCAGCAGTTCCCACTTCTTCTCACATTCTTTTAGATGCAAAATCTCAGTTCCAGGGGTGTGCAGCACCTGGATAGCACTGAGGAACAAAACTTCTCTGCCAGTTCCCCAGGAACAGTCAGTGCCTTTAATTTCTATAAAACTAAACATGTAGGCACAGTTAGGACAACAGAATGAGAGAAAAAAGGTGACTCTGCTGCCACTAACAAGACTTCTGTAGGACTAAAAAAAAAAAAGAAAAATACATAAATCTACCAAAATAAACTCCCCTTATTTGTGTCCAGGAACTTCACTGGTTCTGGGCTTTTCTTTAAGGTCTTTTCCAATTCGTTTCAGTGGGATTTACAATTTGCTAATACTGATGTGTGATAAACTAATAAAACCTGCCTGCAAGGTTATAGGCCCAATTTACTAATAAAACCTAATTCAATTCTCCTGGGAAATGCAAATTAAATAGTGTCCAAATGGCAGAAGCTGAGTACAACTCTGCTGAACATATTTGCAAAGGCAACTAAGTTGGGTTTTGTTTTTAAAATAAGGTTTGATTATGAAAAAGAAGTACTGCACAGAGCTGCAAGAAATATCACTACATTAAAATGGTTCAAAGTAGAATCATCTTGTAACAGTAATTTATAGTCTTCTAGGTTTTTTAATTAATTAAAAGATTTTATACTCACTATATGTCCACCTCTAAGACAGGGAAGTATTACTGCCTCTCTTCAAGGAGGAGGAAAGACATGTGGGTACTCTCAGCAGAGATCCTGCATGAGAACATTTTTTGTCTAAAGGAGCATGAAACAGTTTGTTCTGCCACTGATCCTTGCTGCAGAGTGAGTTTTCACCCTCAGAGACAGCCTGCAAGTTGGTTCTTACCTCATGAAAGGCTGGGAAGGGAATGTTCCAATTTCAAAATAAACTGTGCTGAACTTTCCTGACAGTAGGAGATGGATGAGACACTCCCTGGATGGGTCACCAGTTCCTTCAGTCCTTTCCTTTAGCAAATCTAATTGAAGATGAGGATCTGTATGGGATATAGCTCTAAATGTCAAAGTAGGACATAAGTTACAGGTACAACCATTTAAAAACATTTTGTTATTCATACACAAGGTGCACATTTGCCAGCATCTGCTGCAGTTCCTGTACCTGACCCAGATGGGAGCTGTTCAGCTGGGACTCCTGACTGGGAATTCACACCACCTGATTCTCATCAGGGTTTCCAACTGCAAAAAGGCCCATGGTAGGAGCATTCCTGCTATTCAGTGTGGACTTTTAGCACATGCAGACATCACACATGGTTAGCTCAGCTACAGATAAGCCAAGTCACAGAGTGTTGGAGCACCAGGACCTGTGGCCAGGTACTGTCTCCATCAAGCCCAGACACAGGAGCCCAGCTGTGCACCCTGGAATTTGTCAACAGCAGCCACAGCTTCCCTGGGCCAGCACAGGGAAGGGCCTGGCTCCAGACACTGAGCTCACAAAACATCCCAACGACCTGCCATGGCAAAAACAAGACATGCAGCTACAGCTTTAAGCTGTAAATCCAGGCAAGAGGAAAGATGTTCCACCAAGGACAGAGACATGCAGTCACCCCATAAAACTGGCTGTGCTTGACATGCCAAACCTCACTGCTTCCTGGGAAGAAGCCTCAGTCAGATCTCTGTTGGGAAGAGCTGGGAGTGCACATGCTGGGAACAGCACACACAGAAAGGCCTTGTCTCAGAGAAAATGAGGGTTGTGCAATGGCAGCTCTGCTGCATTTTATAACAAGGTTAAAGGATCCTGCACTGGAGAAAACTTCCTCAGGGGAAAAAAAAAAAAAAAGTTCTGGCCAGCTCTAGCATTCCTAACTATTAATTTTTTCAAAGCTTCAGACTGAGAAGATTTGAAAACTCTGTTGAAGATATTAACCAAAAACTGGTTTTTGCACTCAGTTTGTACTATTACCTAGCTGCAGCTGGGAAAGGTTAAAAAGTGGCCTCTTCCCCAGAAGGCAAGAAAAATACTGTGGCTATCTCTATTATAAGGTATTTAGCCATCACTATTATGTTTGTGTCTTAAGAAAGTAATTAGTCTCCAGAAGGTGATTAAAATTTGATAAATGACCATAGATTCTGGAAGATGTCTTTCAGCTGGTCTTTATCCCCTGCAGCTCAGACACTAAGCTGTCATCACATCAGCCAAAGGTGAGGGATTTTTGTTTGCCACAATCATAAAACTTTCACTCAATATTAAGCCTTATCAGAACCAGAAACCTTAAATTCAGATTTTAATAACAGATGAAAATTTCAAATCTAATGCCTAATGCCCATCTGCTTCTGAAAGACAGTAAGATGATTCAAAGCTGGTAATCTAATCACAAAAGTCTTTTCCTAGCCAATGAAAAAAACCTGGATAGAAGCTGTCAAAACAATCTCCTCAGCCACATCTTTTCTGCTGAATGGAAAACATACCTTACAATCTGTCTGCATTCTGCTCCAAACCTTTGAGGAAAACAAGAGATGCTGTTTATGGACTTTATCACTGTTCCTGTGGATGTTGCTTTCTGAATCAATTCCATTTATAGGCCTCATAGGTAAAAGTACAACTCCACTAAGAATATAGTTGAGGGATAAGAGCTGTAAATGGAAGCTGCCAAACACACAAGTTAGATCTCCAGAAATACAGCATTTCTCAGGGTGCCACTATCAGAAAAATGGCAGCTGCTCAGGTCTTCACTTTTTGTGCTGCTTCTGCTTCATGATGACAAGTAACAAATAACAATTATCAGGCTGTGGATATGTCCAGAACAGCAAGCATGCAAGCAAATCTACAAACTGAGTTCAGGGCTAGATAGTTTTTACAATTCCCTTCAGAGTTTTTCTTCACTTCACAATGCATGATCATGTGAGGTGGCATTTTGAACTCCTGATAGTAACACTACTCCAGGTTTCAAAGGAAAAGTCCAAGATAAGCCATGAAGGGAAGACAGTGTCTTTGAAAAAAAGCCTCTAAGACACTCCACCCAATTCCCCAGATCAACAGATGTTTTCACTGCCAGTGCTGTCACTTCATGTTTCCCTATTGAAAATGACAGGGGAGAACAGCCACAATGTGGTTACCTAGTGAAGTGCAGATGCTTATCCATAATTCAACTGTTTCTAATCCCTGTTCTGCTTGACTTCAAAAAAGCACTTCCCTACCCTCCCAGGACTGTGCAGCAGCTCTAGGTGTGTAGGTCCAGTGTCCCCTGGGACAGGGACACCACAAGAGATACTTGTGGTGTCCCTGCTGGATGACAGGAGAGTCAACCACTTCAGCAATTGCACCTTTGGATACAGTTGCTGCTCCAATTGCCCTGAATTCTCCCAAATGAAACAGCATGGAATTGCCATGGCACAGGGATCTCTACTGGAACAGCATCCCCCAGCCAAGGAAGTTCACAATGTAACTGAAGTAACAATACAACACATGGCAGGAGGTGTGGGCTGAGTTATCAAACATCATTACAGGGAAAATCTTCAAGACAGTTTGAGTTTCACTGTGCTCCTTGACAGCCTTTTCTCATAGACACATTTCTTTGGCTCCAAAAATTAGGATGGTGATCAGAACATACTTAAGCCCTGGTAATGCACTGAGGGCACCAACACCAGTTGAATGTGAATTCAGTTTCTCAGTGATGTGCAGCCACTCAAAATGTGAGATTTTCTGGCTGCCTTTTCAGCCCTCCTGGAGGCAAGGGGAAGTCCTGATCCACTCTGAGCACATTGTAAGGACAGGAAATAGCCTCAGAGAAATTAAAGAGGTAACATATCCTCATTCTTTCTTACAGGAATGCAGAAAGGAGAAGAAAGGATTAAATTATTCAAGGCTGAGGAGCAAGAAGTCAGCTCACAGTTGTTACCTACCTCAAAATTCACAGGGTGGTCTTAAATGGGAAAGAGACTCTTAAATGACAAACAGACTTCAGAACTCACCCCATTGCTTAGCAAAAACTGCTTCTATGACAGAATTGAAAAGCCTAATATAAAAAGCAAAAACCAGAAGACATAGGCACAACAAATAAATGTATAATAAATAAAAAGAGTATAACAAATGAAAAGACCAAAACCAAGAATCTATTCCTAATTAGCAATCTCTCTCTGAACTTCCAAAACATGTTACAATTAACTTACTTGCTAATTGTCTATGAAAACCACAACTCACAGCTTTCTTGCTAAAAAAAAAAAAAAATTCTGAAAAACATTCAAATATTAATAATAGAAAAATGAACCATTTTTATAACAAAAAAATCTTGATTTATTAAAAGCTGGAACTGGTTAAAAATAAATCCTTGACATAAGGTTCTTGTTAGCTTTAAACTGTAAGCATAAAAATACCCTAGAATTATGTTTTGGTATGGCTGAAATGTACACTATATAACACATAAAAAGCGCCTTGACTTGCTGCTATTATTTTTAATTAGGCTCTGTAGCACGTATGGTTTTACCTTCCAACACCAGTTCAAATTGGGAGAAGGGAGCTCCAGACTCATGGGACTGGCAATTGCATGGCTCATGCCTTGGAGCACTAATGCATTTTACATTAGGTCTGAGCATCAGGAAATCCTGGCTGCTGGCGCCAAGCAGTTCCAGCCCATAATGACCCACATGTGAAAAGCTGGATTCACCACTCAGCTGCCACTATCTATTCTATCAAACAATTCACTCCTGCTCTGCTACAAATAAGACAGAACATTTGCAGCACTCCACACTGTTTCCAATTAGACTGAGTGTCTGGACTGCAGATAAGTCCATGGAGCAATCATACTGCAAGAAGTCTACTGAAATTTTTGTCTTCTAGAAAACAGAACTCTAGTGAGAAATCCCAGGATTTCCAGAGGCCATCATGATTGGGACAACCTGCAGTTTTTCTGTTTTCATTCCTGAGGTGAGCCTTGAAACATGCAAGAAATTCTACAAATACTTAATTTAACTAGGTATACACCAGATGTATTTTGCTACTCATGTTAGTTGAACACAATCAGATTAAAAAGCAGGTTACTATTGGAGCTCCCTGATGAGGGACTGTAATTTGAGGCTGAATGATGTGCCTTCACTTTTAACAAGGACACTGAAGATGGTTTTGTTTCCCAGCTGAAAGTTCTTTGGGAAAACGAGTATCTTGACTGGGGCTTTCTCCAAGTTTACTGGAAACAAAGGAGTCTGCAAGCTCTACCCTACACACCTTTCCTCACACCTCCGGGTGGGCATGAAGACTGCTGGGAGCACCTTCCAATGTTCTGGTGGACAGAGAAATCCATCACCTCCTGGGTTGTGTGTCTATTCTGAAGTTTAAAATGGTGAGTCACCCACTATGACCCCAAGAGCAGCACAGAGCTCACACTTACCTCAGTTTCTCTCCCACCTGCAAGCTCTGCAAAAAAGGTTGCACATTTGGAAACAATCAGGGCACCAGCATCCCCTTCCCCAACACAGACTTGCACTACTCTGAACTTGATGCTTACTGAGTATAAATATTTACTTTTTTCTAGAAGATCCATCTCAAATCCTGCTTTTTTATTTTTTTTCCTGAGCATGTTATTTTAATGCTACCACCACTCCAACCCTTGCTCAATGTTCAGCTTTCTGGTGCATCACAGGTAGAACAGACCAACAAAAGTAACTGTCCACCACCTTTGATTAATTAAAAGCAGCCAAAGTAAAGGAGGAAAATCTTTTCTGCTTCAGTTGTACATAGTGTGAATAACTTACATTTTACAAAGTTGTTAGTGGTGAAAAGAACATTCTTCCTTTGGAAAGAAACAGCTTCAGCCCCAGGGCTGGGCATATCCAGGTAGCTGGATCCTGCAGAAGTGAATGCTGTACCTTGACTATCAAATGTTTGAACCATTTCCTGCTCATGACTCCACAGAATTCATGCTTTATAAAAGGCACTTCCTAAACTCTATGGCATCAGGATTTTTGAAGATTCCATTATTAGAAAGGAGTATTTTTTATTTTGAACCCATGGGAGAAGTTTAGTCAGAAATTCAAACTGGAACAGCTTGCCAACATTGAGAAGGAAAGGTTTTCACCAGAGGGGAAATTCAGAGAAAGATCTCCCAGAGTATCAGCAAAAGTTGATGCTTTTGCTCCTATAGCCCATTTTCAAAGTGAATCAGGAATCTAACTGAGAATACCTTGGGAACACTTAGGTTAATGGAAAAACACCAAAAAACTCCAAACCCACAGCAGCTGTAAGACTTCTTTTAAATTTAAAAATATTGCAAACAAACATCATCCAGGTAATCAGCATCTCAAGCCTCTCTTCAGAAGTCTCCCAATGTCTGAAGAGTATTTGACTAGCTGTCATGGCAGGGGGTGTGTTCTATGTTGTTGTTGTATTCTACAGCTTTTGGAAAGCTGTAAATGTATTTGCAGCTTGTCAGATGTTAAAACAGACACGTGATTCAGACACCAGACTAGCCCTACTTGTGCAGTGTAATGCTATGGGGGCAAAAATTACTGAGCACTACAAATGAAGCCCTCTCAGGAAACTTGAAGAGCCATTGGTGGATGATAAGAATTCTTTACCAGAAGCACTTACTTGCCAGAGAAGGGGTGCTGCCCAACCAGGTCTCCATTCTGAAGCTGGTAATCCCCAAAGATATCCGGACTCACTGCTCCATCAGGGGCTATCAGTCCATCTAGAAAAACAAAATACAGTGACTTGTAAAGGAGCAGGGTTGAGGGCAAGTGGGCAAAACCACCTGTCCTGCTTTCTTTTAGTAATTCATTAGGAACTTAAAATATTTCTGTGAGGAACAAAAATCTACAATGATACTAAAGGCCAGCAAATTCAAGTACAAAAAAATTCTTACTGGACTCCAAGGAGCTTCAGCCCACTGCTGAAAAATGCTGTACCTAAGAAATATTCTTTTAGCCCTTCTTCCTTAAGCCTATGAAAGTTATTTCAAGACAAATCTTGTCTTGAAAAATCAAAGTAAGCCCAGAGAACAAGGAATGAAAAAGGTAAATTATTAATGTGAGCCAGCAGCACAAAAATAAAAAAAAAGCAGTAAAGGTCCTAATTGTTCAGACTTTACACTGCACCACTGTATCTCTTGAAACTTGTTGAGAAAAACAAGAAAGTGACTTCAAACCTAATTCTTTTATCTTGCCCATCTTTTAATAACAGAGCTCTTTACAGCAAGGGCAGGCTTTTCACAGGATATCCTCTCAAGAACACAAGTTACAAATTTTTTTGTGCTTCCTTTACATTACAACACTGGCATATGAAGATGCAGACTTCTGTAAAGCCAGAAGTATTCTTTAAAGTCTCTGCTTGCTTTATGAGGAAAAGAAAATCAGGAGCTAACATCTTCCTTCTGTTACATCAATGTAAATCCAGAGAGTGTCTTTGAAGTAAAGTCATTGAACTGACCCCAGCTGAATGAGAGCCCAGCTTAACTCTTTGCTGTTCCCATTCACAAAACACATTTCTTTTTAATATTAAGGGCACAGTTCTTACTTGGTAATTAGTATTAAGCTCTAATCAGATAAAACAAGCTCTTTCATTAAAACAGACCCTACATCAGTTTGTCTCCATTACTGTATGAAAACAATTCCAGACCTGAAGTGCAGAAAGCATCCCCATAAAACCAGGGCAGAAACAGGTACATCCAGCCCGATACATTAAGAGTTTAAGAGAGGGAAGAAAGAGATTCCTAATGACTAGGAAGTTACAAATGCCATTCCACTTTAAAGAAAGAGAGATAAGATCCAGGGAGTCACAGGCCACTTAGCTTAACCTCTGTGGTTTCAAAACTACTAAAACTGCCTGTGCAGGAAGCAGTGGAAAGTTACTTACAGACACAAGGGCTTAGAGATTATGACTCTGGCATTCAAACAAATCTCCCCCTGCTTTATGAATTTACCTGATGTTTTTTGAAGATAATATAGTGACAAGTGATAAAAGGAATAGAATTGACACATCTAGATTTTGAACAGACATTTGATGAGGTGTTACAGAGATTCATTTAGAAGATAATGCCTCATGGGAAAGTGACTGAATGTGAGGCAGCAGATTGCAAATGAAAAATGCCAGCCATGATCAGACCACATTTTAGCAGCATCAGATTGCTGTACATGGCCATGTTCTAATTGCAGCCATGTGTGTACAGTATGTGAAGGAGTATGACTTGACAAGCAAGTGATCTGGCAGGGATCAATATTCCTGTCTCTCGGCATGTTCAGCGGGACACGGGTGCCCTGTGACATCACACAAATAGAAAATGTCCAAAGAAGTGAAAGGAAAGTTGAAATGGCCTTTATTAAAAAGACTTGTGCCAAATTTTTCCTTCTCACCTCCTAGCCTGTATGCTCCACTGAACTGAAATGAGAACCATTATCACTTTTATACCTGCAGCACTTCAGATCAAAAGCAATCCATTCCAGTGACTATGAATTTTAAGTAGCCAGGCAAAGTTAAAACTTCTCTTCTTTGAGAGCAGAGAAACTTAAAAATAACATCTGTCTTTGTATTAATAAAGCAAGCACTACATTTTAACTCTGAGGCTACTGCTACCACTACTTAAAGTGTCTTCAATCAAGAGTGTTAACAGTCAAACCATAACACTCAGAGTTATGGCTCACATGAATTTATAGGAAAATGAAAGCACATGGATAGCATCAGCTGCAGAAAATGTGATTACACAGTTAAAGGACATCTGTTGTTATGTACATTTCAACATAAATTAGGTTATGCACTTTCAAGCAAGAGAGACACTGAGCTCAGGAAGGTAACTTCAGAGATTATGCCACATTTTTCATGTAGATTTAAATTACTGTGCAAGACAGAGATTGGCCTGTCATGAAATAAGGAACCCATCTTGCCATCAGCCAGCTCAAGAATGATTATGGTCAAGGTAGGATTTGTAGTGAGTGTCAGCCATCAGTGTAGATCACTTTTAAAATTATCAAACAAAATACAGGTACTTCATTTCTGATTGCACAAAGATTTGTACTTTTGGGGGCTGGGTTTTTTCACTAAGTAATAATCTGTCCTTCAGAAACTCAAATCCCTGCTCTAGTTGGTATCTCAACCTGTGGCCTTTTCAAAGGAATATTATGTCCCTTTTGAGATGCCACATTTCAAAAGCTGAAGTCTAGGAAATTGCAGAATCACACAATTACTGACACTTGTTGCAATGAATCTGAGAAGTGAATCTACCCTTTGAATATAACCACTCTTTAAAAATAGATACTTTTTAAAACAAAAGCACATTTCAAACACCTGCACAACATATCACCAGAATTCCACCTTTCCTTCCCAGTCAAGTATCAATTCCAACACACAAAATCCAAAAGAGAAAAAATATGATACTGAAGAGGCAAGTTGCTGTGGCAGAAGAAGAAGAACCCTTATGGTCTGATACCCTTTGAGAACAGTATTTGAGATGCTACTGAGATCTTGCACAATTATTTTCTTGCAGCAACTATGAGTGAAGATGATGGGGTTTAGTGGTTTTGTTTTTCTAATTATTCTTCCTGCAAACTGATCCAGAGGCACAGAGTTACATTGTGACTCATGCTTCATGCAGAGGTCTGGACACTTCTGTTGAAAATTAAAAACACAGATTGAAACCCAGCAATTCTGAAAAAAAAAGCAAAAATTCATACACTCAGTTATCCAGGAGCTTGAAAAGGATCTAAACCCACAAATTTGAAAGGGTAAGCCAACTCCTAGTTACAATAAGTTACAAAGACATTTATCCACTGGGAAAATTATTTCATTATTGTCTCCTGCAAAGTTTTTTTGAAACTTCCTCTTGAACAGCTGGCAACACTGGATTAGATAAATCACCATTTACAGAAGAGATTCACATGCTTCCATGAATCCCAGATATACAACAGCAAAAGTCATACAGATAGATTAGTTTAAAGTCATGGAATGATGGCCTCTGCTAAGGAATCTACAAGTTTGCTGTGACTCATTGAAGTCTTTCATCAATATCTGCAATAAAAATCCCATTACACAACTAACACAAATAATAGGCAGAACAAAATTCAGCATAAATCCCACAGCTGTGAATTTAACAGGAATGAGAGAAGGTTTTGGCTTACAGAGCAAACAAACTAGAAATAGGTGGGAAGAACAAGGCTGGGCCACCTTTACTTGACTCCAATATCATGATCAATCAGCTCTCTGACATGTCTACTCATATTCCTGCAGACCTGTAACACTTCCTAAAATTATGGATGTGGAGTATCGAATCCATCACTAGCACCCTGATGCCTTAGGATTTTAGCTTTTCTATTTTTCAAATCCTGTACTGCCTTAGTATCTATCTCCAAACTCCATACAGAGTGTTAGCTACTGTCTTCACATTTTATTCAAACAAAACAATTCCTCTCTGGGCCTGCAACTCAAGGACATCCTAATGTCTCATGCCCTGAAAAGTATCAACAAAAGTGAACTGAGGGGGAATTAATTGGGGGAATATAACTTCATTACCTGAAGCTGTAATATGAGGATTAACCCCTGCTATGTAAATGCAGCAAACTTATAATTCTATTTAAAACTCATTACTATTGTCCATCTTGTGTACAGCCCCTCTTGGAGGTTTCTGACTTCCCAAATGAATAAATACCCACTTCTACTCTCTTAATTTTGTCTTTGTACCACTCCATGGCATCAATGAGGACAAGCCCATCCCTGGCTGGCATCAGTGCTGCTCCCAGTGCCACAAAACGGGAACTGTGCTGCTGGATTGAGCTCAAGCTCCCACTGCAGATGCAGAGCTGGCACTCCCAGTGCTAGGCACTGACAGGTGCTGCCTCACCTGCATTATAGAAGAGGTCAGGTCTCTCCAGAATGTCCCCCTCGTGGATGTAGGGCTCGATGGGATCGTCCCCATACAGGTACTGCTCGCTGTCGTCCATCTGCCGGCTCTCCACCATCTCCAGCCACTGAGAGTTGTGCCATCGGAACTTCTCCGTCTGGATTTTTTTAGCCCATTCCTCATCGTATTCCTGGTTTAAAAAAATCATCACATGGTGGTTTAGGATGAGGTGTAGACAAAGCTGGTGCAACAGGAAATGGCAGAATGCAACATCAGCAAAAGATGGAAGTTTAGGATCCAGGTTTAAATGCTCTGCTCGCTGTCATGTTCTTTGAGCAAAGAAGGGATTTTGCAAGTATTGGGTATTATTGTGGTTTGTGATGTAGCAGTACAATCTTCCCTTCACAGTTTGGAACTTTACACCTTCCAGAAAAAACTCCTGCTTTGAACAGAACAGTTCAATCAGCAGTCTCCTCGTTTGGTTTAATTAAAAAAACCAAATTACTGCCAATCTTCAGGAGACTTTTAGTAATTAATTATTAACACAGGCCAAATACTCTGCACAGCTTCATCAGATGAGCCTTTCCTAGGACAACTAGTTCCAAAAAATATCTATTAAAATTTCTTTTCTTTCATGTGCTCCGGCAAGAGTTTAATTTTGAAGTTGGTGTCAAATTTTATGTATAATGTTGAACAACCACAAAAATGGTAGGCAAGTAAATTCTGAGGGGAACTCCTCCAGAAAGTTGAGTAAAACAGGATATAGGTTTCAGTCACTATGGAAAAACATGACATTTCAATCTGGATTACAGCTTAATTGCACTCAAGTGATGTGATATTCATGTAAAGAAACACCAGCATGAAGTGACACAGCCTATGGTCACTGCAATCAGCTGATCACAGAAGGATGTTCTAAACAGCGCAGATTTTGGGGTGATTTCCACAGAGGGAGCATCAAGCCATGGATAACACTCAGTTCCTTGGGCCCAACTATCTCTAGGAAGATCATCAACACATGAAATCTGCAGATGGTATCAATTTGGGAATAGTCACAATTAATGCACCACGATTTGTGCTTTTTAAAACCAAAGTATTGTGAGCGAGAATAACATCCTTAACAAGAATGTTTCTTCTTGTGGGAAGAAATATACTTATGAAACACATCTCACTCCACTGTCTTCTAACCCAACTACAAAGGAGACAAAAGTAGGAAATAATGTCTTAACTCTCATGGTGGTTAACACATGATCTAGACAGACTTTCCTCAGAGATCTAAGCTGGAGTAGTTGAAGGCTTTAAAAATCTGTATTACTTAGCCCTGAACAGGAAGACAACACACAATTAGTGGCAATGCCTTGGTTCAGGAAGTGTGAATTTCTGCTCCTGCTCAACATGTCAAAGTAGATCTGTCTATAAGCAGAGGCCATAAAAGGGCAGAGAAGGCAGAATCAGCTGGCTTAGTAGCTCAGGGTAAACCCAACAAACATACACTGTTTGGAAAAGAACACCTCAGGCTATTTCTTGATTTCCCCCCACCCCACTTGATTAAAAAGAAAAACTGGAAGCAATAATAAAAACTTGGAAAAAGCAAGCAAGCTCATCACAAAGATTTATAAAATGATCATAAAAAAAAAGACAGTTTCTTGATTTTCAATGATGACATCTGACCAGCACCTTGGAAACAGCCCCTTTGCTCCATCTGCCAGAGCTGAACCCTGGGCTGGCTATTATGTCAGCCTCCAGCAGTTGTGAATTACATACAAGCTTTACAGAAACATCTTGTAACTGCCAGAAATCATACTGCAGTCTCAAGAACACTATTCCCAGAAGTCATGATGGCAGAGAAAGGGAGGAAAATAAACAAATATAACAAACAGCAAATGAGATTAACCTCTATGAAAGCTAAATCCCTTTTACATGATCCCATTTACTTTTCAAAGTTGTCAAAAGCCAAAAGGCCATCAGCTGAATCACCTCATTCACATTTACCATCAATGCACTTCGAAAACACTTGAATATTCCCAAAGTTACAACTCTAAATGTGTCTCACTTCCTGACATCAGAGTTCCAGTCACACCACTGTCTGAACATATACTGAATGTCTGTCAGGAATAGATCAACTTGTTATATCCTCCTGCAAAAATCAGTTAACATTTCTCAGATTCTAACTGATTTTTCCTTTAGATGATGACAGCAGGGCAGAATATTCCTATATATTTTCTACATTTCCCATCCTATATTAAGAGGTTTAAGACTCCCAGACATTTTTCCTCAATCATTCATCTAAAGTTTAGAAAATGGTATTAGTAATTGAACAGCACACTACTTAAAAAACACAATTTATCCATTCAAGTACTTTAGCCACTTTGTTCTTGTTGTTCATTCCCAGTAAAAAAGCAAGGTACAAATGTTACAAAGTGACTGCACCAGAACTAGATCAATGATCAGTTTGCTCAGGAGTTTCACTGTGGCAGCAATCACAGAAAAGGAAGATCTGCAATAATCTAGAATGATTTACATAACCTCAGCACAAAAAAAGTTCATTTAAGTAGTGCTAGATCAGGAATATGTCTGTAGATTTTCCATGGAAATATGCAGAACCGCCACTGGGTGTATGATTAATGGAATAACATCAGAATGGAAGAAAAGCTGCAAATGCAGGACTACAGCCAAAAGACACAAAGAAACAAATTAAAGACATTTAGAGCAAAACAATTCCCTAAAACACTGCAAGTCTTCCAGTAATTATATTTTTAACTATTAAAATATTTTTTAATTATTTTGTGGGGTTGGTTTGGGTTTTTTTTGGGGTTTTTTTTGTTTTTTTTTTGGGGGGGGGGTTTGGTTTTTAAACACATGAAGCACTCTTTCTTTAGAAGGGAATTTCTGCAAACATGAAACCAGAAGACTAAAAATTATGGAGATACAGCTATAGCTTTGAGCCCTCCAGCCCTTTTAAATGTTAGGCTACTGGAAAAGCACTGCAAGGGAGAATGAGAAGGTGAACAGAATGTGCCTATTTTCCATCACCACCCCCTTCAAACACTGTAGCCATGGTCAGAAACTTGAAAGGAGGAATTCTGAAAGCTGATTTTATTCTCTTTGGAGTTCTCTGACATCACTGTTTTTAACATTCGGTTTCCATAAATCCAGAAGTGTCATAGAAGATGTATGGCTCGACTCTGGGAGGAATGTGCCATCCTTTTTGAAGTTCTACTTGCAGCTTTGTTTACTACTGAAGCATTGAAATATTATGAAGCGTTAACTGGCCCATTATCAGAGCGTGTCTGTTCCCTATCAGGGTCCCCTTTGTCACTGGCTTCCGTCACACCTTGTATCTGATTAACACACTATAGGATAACACAGAGCTACACAGATCTGCTTTGTGTTCTCTCACAGCTGATGAAAAACAGATTTTCCTTTTCACTTTAATGTGGTTGCCCTTTAATTGGGTCTGTAATAGGGTTCATTTGATGTGATTCCTCATGCTGAAGTGAAGCTGCTATACAATAAGTAGAATGCTCATTATGGTCAAGGCTCTACTTAGTGATTTGTTACATTCTTCATTAAAAGCCTACTGTTTACATGAAAGATTAAATTAACTGTTTATTAAGAAAGAAAAGATTTATCTTGTCTAGCTATCCCAAAGTTAGTAATGTGATTTTACATCTGTGCCTCTATAAACCAAGGAGAGAAACAGATGTTAGGCATCACCTGCAGATGTCTACCTCACCTACCTCTGCAGGGCAACTCCTTCACAGGCCAGAGTAAAAAAAATCCTTCCACCACTTACACCTGTGCAACCTGGAGTCACTGCTTCACAATCAGCTTCATTACTATAAATGTATTCTGACAAATCTGAGAGCTAATGGCAAGGCAAGGACAAAAGAATAACCATTGATGCCCTCTGAATTTAGGTGGCTACAAAATGTAGGGCACCCTCAAAGTTCCTATATTGGCAGTAGCAGACTAGAGAAACATTTTTCCCCTTCCTTTTGGAGGAATGTAAGATATCTCACTGGCAACCTTTTATGTAAGTAACAGATCAGTGGTTTGGCTCACCTTCCTAGTCCTACAAATTCAGAGAGCAGGCACCAGTGTTGAAAGGGAATCTGTCCAAGGCAGGTTTTATGTGAAGACAAAAACAATCAGAACAGGACGCTCTTGCCCTATCTAAAGCTGTCTGTGGTTACTCTGCTGCAGGCAGAGCCACAAGAAGCAACCAGAACCAAAGCACACTGCTGGCAAATTGAACACTGAACAGAGGAAACTTCAGCAGCTCAGATGCAGCCCCAGCCCCTCACTGCCCTTCTGCCCACCCCTCTGTTTTCATGTTTGTTACAGGATAACAGAGCAACAAGACACACCACAGAAAGGGAGTCCTGTCAAGTGAAGAGAGAACCTTTTACCTGGAGTGACTACAGCACTCTTCATGGAAAGAGGACACCAAGCTGGAGTCAAAGGTTATCTATTTTCAGAGCATGCTGCCTATTCAAATACAGCCCACACCAAATCCCTGTGGTCTGCTCTTCCTCGACTCCAAGAGAGCTGGCCAACATCTCATACAGCTGGCCCCAAATCCCAGAGCATGGAGGGTTCACAGCACATTCCTGCTTCTTAGGTGAAATTCCAGCATTCCCAACATGGAGGACTTCTTTCTATCAGGGAGCTTAGCTAACACAAAACGATGCAAGTTGTTCATTAACAATGAATTCCATAAAAGGCAAAGATTATTTGCCATTCATTACAAATACCCAGGGCAAAGAACAAGAGCTGGAAAAATACCTTAGGCATGAGGCCCTTCCTAAATCCCATGGGCAATGCTGTAACTGTCTAAAAGATGTTTTATTCTTGCAGGAAGTATTGTGACCCACTCTTGATCACAAGAGAAACAAGACAGTACAGCAGGTCTGGATTGGAAGCTGCAAAGGCACTGAAGAGAAAAACTGGGAGAAAGGGGGAGGATCAGACTACAGAGTCCTAGGATCTGATGATGGTTAATTAAATATCCTTTGAATAAATGAGGAAAATAGTTTGACTGCAATAAAACTGAGCTAGGAGCAGATAAAGAATAAGAAACTGAGAGATTAGTAGCCCCCTTGGCTCTTGAGAACGTTGCCTAAGGTGAACAGAATAAAACCATCTCAAGTAAGCTGACATCTCTTCCCACAAGCTTGGAGTTGCAGTTGTCCAGACTTCAGAAGCACAGAAAAAGGGAAATTAATTTGCTTGAGAGTCCTACACCAGCTGCTGACTCCAGGCTTTCAGCTAAGCCCTGAGAGCTGCCCCATTTTAGGGGTACAAGCACACAGAACTGGCTGTTCACTGCCAAAGCTCAGCTCATGCCTGAGACTGACGCATTCCTAAATCATCAACTCAGATTTTTTGACAAAAAGGATATCTTGCTTCTTCCAGTGCAAAGCAGAGACTGCCCAGTATATACTGTACTAAAGCAGCACATCTGTTTCAGTTCATCAGTGGCAGAGTCCAGCCAAGCTATATTAAACAAATCATCACTAGTGTAACATTTCCATAATTTCTGTGACAATTACTTTACTATAGAAAGCATTTCTCCCCTAAGGCTTATAAGCCATGTGATTTTCTCCAGTGCTATTTCAATCACAGTATATACAGCTCATTGATGAGTGAAAGAAGCATTTGTCTCCCTGAGTAGAAATTATTTTCAAATCTACTCCCCAACATTTATTTTCTGATTTCCATCAGAGGACCTACTCCTGTCAGCATGTGTGCAACAAGAAGAGTGAAGGTTTGCTTGCTGTGGATTTTGCACAGATAACAAGTTCCACCACTCCTGGAGACTGTTCAGACACCTCAGCAGGCACTGCTGGTATAAAACTGCCCAAACCAACCAAACACCTCTGTGTTTACAGCTTGCTTTAACATTCCTTTAATAGCTATCAAGATCTGAACTTCTGATAACTTAACCCTCTTACATTTCCTAACCACCACTATTTAGAATATGTTGTCTTTTTTGCTAGTGATGTTTTGCACAAGTGCAACCAGATTCCAACATGATTGAGAAAGAAATTAATTAGTGGTTCTCTTTGTCTTCCAGAAAAGAGAGCACATTATGCTTCCTGTTCCCCTCAGGGCCATGGTGTTTATGCAACTTATAAACCCAACACCCAAATAATACCCAGATAATAAAGCCAAAAAGACCTTCTCAGAAGAGAAACTCTCCTAGCTTACCAGCTAACATCATTCTAAGTGTGGCAATGCTTCACAAGCAAAGAAAAATATAATTTACCACCATGCAAGCTGCTCTCAGCATGTGTTTGGTGTCTCCTCCTTCACCCCCAATAACCACAGTACCACAAAATTTCTTCCCTTTATTCTTCCTCAAGGCCCTCAAAGTCCTGTCCAGTGCTTTTTGCAAATTGAGAAGCCTTTCCTATCCATTATCTTTGCACTCCTCACTGACTCATGGTGAGTGTAAAGATTTTGTGTTCTTAGGAAGGGACAAAAAAGCCAAGTACATTTTACTCAGATGGTAATATTGAATATGAAGCTGTATTTTTGTATGTTTATTATTCTAGATTCTATAAATTTTGCTTAATCAAATTTTCACTAACTAGCTATTACAACACACCTCACTGTAAAGCTTCCCCATATGAACAGATCAACATGTGAGTCACTTGGAAACTGCACTGGCCCCAAGGTAAAACAAGTATTGGACACACTCAAGTTGTGCAGCCTCACTCACAAGATAAAAAAAAAAAAAATTTCCACTGTTTCCACTGCAGATGTCCCTAGAAATAGCTGACTAGTGTCATGTGTTATGCTGAACATGATGCCCATCATAAATAAGTACTAAGTGCAAATTCATCAGAGTTTAAATCTAGTCCTTAATGAGTATCAACAGCAACTCTGCCACTGGAGCAAATTTTCATTCCATACCTCCCTGAAGAAAAGACAGAGCCAGATAAGAAGAATTCCAGTTCAGAAAATGCTATGTCATTTTACTGGTTTAAGGGGACTATTAAATTAGAAGACATTATTAATGAGTATAACAGAAGAAGGCAAACTAGACTATATATAGTATTTTGCAGTGCAAGTTAGGCCTTATGCTATATTAAACTTTTCAGAGAACAAGCTGCAATACACGTAATTCAGCTGAAAAAGGAACAATTGTAGAGACTGAAAAAGAAATAGGGTAGAAAAGGTACTGCTGCTCTTGACTCAGTTAAATTGTCTTTGGCTATAAAATTACATGACAGCTACTCTATACCCAAAAGGATGTACAGTCACTACAATCCTCAACAGCACTTGATAGCTTAATGTTCTTTCTATTTTCCAATTTAGCAGTGTAATATAACTGTCCCAAAAGTTTACTGTGATCCATGGATAGTTGGACAAACTAAAGCTAAAGGAAACTTATCCAAAAGGTGAAGACAATATTAGAGTGACTGTTCCCCCAGCAGAGAACAGCCAGCATCAGGATCGCTGCCACATTCTCTTTTTGAAACAAATATTGGCACCAGGCAATGCAGAGAAGCTGAATAAAGCTGTTGGGTAACAAGAGCCATTTGTTTGGAGAGCTAAGAAATAATGAAAGCTTGGCACACTTATGTAATGTGGTTAATTTATTCAAGTCTAAAAGCACTTTTTAGAAGCGTAAAGTTAACTTGTGTGAATTTTCCAAGTACATACACACTTTTTGGAAGTTTGATGCACAATCTAATGATTGAGAATTCATCTTTTATCCACATGATTAGAAAGCTGCACGAGAAAAATACTTTCAGCTGGCAATATATTTAGTTATTTCAGAATTCCCTTGAGTAAGGAGGCTCTGGAAGGAGAAGGAAAGTCAGACCTACCGCTATGATATCCAGAGTGTTGTCACACACCTTGCGGATCTCGGCGTTTTTATCATGCATCAGGTCTATAAGGTATGCTGGGGCTTCTGCAAAGATGCTGTTAAGGAGAAAAATATTTTTTCCTCCCCTCACAACCCTGGGTTTTTCAAAGTGCAAAAAGCAGAGGCAGGAATTTTTCATCTCATTTTTTCAAATGTTGGTGCTTTATCATTCCAGAATTAGTAAGAGATGGAATTTCTTATTTTTAATTTTTTAAAGCTAGCAATCTAGGAGTCCAAACAGGACACAAAGAACAACCACCCAAACAGCTTCAGATATTCCACAGAGATTAAAGTCAAAAAGAACATGAAGTATTCTTTGTATTGTTAGCAATGTAATCACTAATTTGCTATCCCTCCTAGGGCTCATTCAACCCATTCTAATGCTTCAATAAAATGTAACATTCAGTTAAGGACCACAAGACTTCAGACCATGCAATATATTTGTATAATGGTGCAAGGCAAAAAGTTTCCCTATGCTCTACATATGTTCTTCTATGAACTGTGAATTTCATTATGATTTGCAAAACAAATTCAGACAGTAAATCAGATTGGATAACAACTAATGAGTCAGCTGGTCCAGCCATCCCCCTCCTACTCCCCTCCCTGCTTCAAAGCAAACTAAGTTTTAATCTTTACTATTAATCTTACAGTCCCTTTACATGCTTAGGCTGCTTGGGTTTTTTCTTCAGCTGAAATAAACATTTACAAAGAAACCTCTGAGATCATGAGGTTTCTGCAAGAGAAATAGTAGTCAAACATCAGCAATGGCAAATTCTAGATGTTTCATCTCCAAAAAGATACGTGTTTCCTTGATGATGACATCTCTGGTGGCTTGGTGGAACACCATCTGATAAAACACATAGATGATCTGGCAGACAAACTCATCATCTTCCTGCTGAGCTGCAAGGAGAAAATATCCACCATGATTTCAAACCTCACAAATAGAAGCTTTTGGTGGTTAAAGAGTTGTGAAGGCGTGGGAAAACCCAAATCTATTAGACCACTACCCACATCCATCACTAAGGGAGTAACTGCTCCTCCTTCCTCATACAAAAACATCCCCTGCCTTGCAGGAAAGAGCAATGTCAATTACAGCTCCTGCTGTGCACCAGTCAAATCAATGGCCAATTTACCATTCAGGAGCTCGATGAGAGCAGGGATGATTCCAGATTTAGCCAGCAGAGCAGCACAGGAGTCATCCATGGAAACAGTCCCAATCATGATCACCACTTCCAGAACGAGGTCATCCTCAGCAGAACCTGCTAAGGCACAAGGCAGGAAGAAAAAATTCTTCAGAAATTCTTCCAGAAATTCTGCATTTGCTGGCAGTTGTGTATTTATCTGCAGACATGATTCTATTCTTCAGTGTTGTTTTTCCAAGCAACCACAAATTATAAAGGCAAATAGACTCTACTCTGAGCACTTTAAATATTCTTTGAGAGACTCTGCTTTGGAAGCCCAACCCAGCTTTGTACAGACCTGGTTTTAGCTTATCCTTGAGATATGGAACCAGTTTGTATTCCTTCAGCACAAGTTCCCAGTCCAGCTCTGGTAAGGTCAAATTTGCAAGTGTTCCCAGGCATTCAATCACGAATTCTTCTTCTTCATCATTTGATACTTGAGCTGCTAAATCACCAACATATTCCTGAAGAAAGTACAGCAACAACCATTACAAATGAATAATCTGGGTTTCTGAAAACTCACATCTCAGCCAAACTAGTTCTCAAAAGAATACTAAAGAGACTTTGCTCCTGAAATAAGAACTAACAAGGCAGTTTAAAATCCAGTTGATAAATAATCCAAGAAAACATTTCAGCACTCTTCCTCTCTCTCCTTTCAAGGGATGTGAATCATTTGTTCCAATGTTCCAAAAGTAGTTACTACAACACAAAGTTTAAAATGCTCTTAGAAAAAAAATGAAAAGAAGACAGAGAACACCATCCTGCATTAGTGGCAGTAATGGAGTTCTTTACCTAAAGATTTTAATTAATACCTACAGGATTTTCTAAGGGCAAACAGGGGAATAATGGCTTCTACTTACTCATTTCATATTGCTTTAATACAATTTGATACTTGATTCACATTTTAAGAGTATGTTTAAAATCTCTGTGATTAGAATGTTGTGTTTTCCTCCTTTCTTTTGAAAGGGTGGCTTTACAGGATCAATATTCAAATATTAAGCATTTAAAATACCCAAAAATACAAGACACTTGGCACAGTGGGTGAAAGAAAAAAGCACCAGATTTTTTCTCTAGGTTCAAAAGCAGAAATTTAGGATAACTTAATTGTTATTATGTTCACCCCAGCAGCTGAGGCTTTTTTGTTTGTTTGCTTGGGTTTGTGTGTTTGTTTAGAAACTTACTGGATAAGGTTTAAGATCTGTCTTCCCCATAGAGGGGGATCCAAACTCTGATCTACCAGCTGAGACAGTCTTATAAAACAACACATAAATCACCCCAGGACAGACAAGGAAACTTAAATTGGACACCCTGCAAAACAAACCATGGCACCTCTCCACAGCCAGTCTTTTCCACAAGGATAAAAACAGATCACATTAGGTAAGACCTAATACTTACAATAAACTGACTTTTAGTTGGCCCATCATGTTGTGAAATATTTCTGATCATCTTCATTAACAGAGGGTCCTTAAACTTCAAAGCTCGCTTCATGAGCATTTTCAAACCATTTCCTGAAAAGAAACAAATGCTTAGAAAAATCCTCCAAATTAAAAAAAAGAGGATTTTTGATCAGCCAGTACTTTCAACACACATCCCAAAAAATTCTTTAAGCTTTTAAAGTTTAGAATGAAAAAATGCAGTTAGTCCAGGTACAGAGACAGATTTCTCTCCCCATTCCAAGGAATAAATACATTATTATGGTTTTACAAGTTTATTTACCAAAGATCAATGCATGGGAACAGATCTGCAGTACTTGACTACATAGAGCAAATCCCAGTGTTACTATAATGCTTCCAAAAGATCACCTGCCTACCTAAAAGGTGTTGCTAGCTTGAGTTTCACCTTGACTATGAAATTGGATTGCCCTGCTCCCTCTTCTACAGAGCTTGGCACAGAATTTTAAAGTGGAATTTCAGGCCACAGAATTTCTTGATTGCAATTGTCCCCTCTGAAGGCCAGTAATTGACTGCAGCAGTTCCTAGGAAAAGCATTGGGCACAAGTGGAAGTTGGAGTATTATTGAGTTTATATTACTCAATTACTGAGTAATACTGTTTCATTTAAAACTGCTAGTATGAATATAATGAAAGTTTAAACCCAGAGCTACTGCAAGAAATGCAGAACCATGCAGGCCATGAATCAAAACATTAGAATCCAAAAGAAGCTCAATTATAATTTAAAAAAAAAAGGAAAAATGCAACTGAAAGACATCACTGCCATTCATTTGATACTGGCAGGTGAAACACCAATCAAAGATGGATTTAAGGCATCAAGCAAAATAAAATCCTGATGTCTCCATAGAGCCACAATGTCATCAGCCTGTTCTTCAGAACTGTGTGCATTACAAGAGGTGTGGGCATCTCCCTCAAGTTTCATTCCTGCCACCAAGAGCAAATGTGAACCATTTGCTTGCAATCATTACCCAAACACATGCATTTTATTTTTTAAAAGCACATATACACATTTATAAATAACTCAAAATTACATAATTTGCATGTGTAAGTATAATAGAAGAAAATCTATGAAGTGTTGCCATCTCCAAACTCCTCCCAAAACCTCAGCCCAGTTACCTTCACAGATAAGCTGCACATTTCTTTTGTTGGCAGCAAGGTTAATACAGAAAGAAATAAGTTCCAGGTCAACTCGCTCATCAGGACATTCAAAAAGCATCTTCATTAACTGCCAAGAAACACAAGCACACTTGGGTCACTCATCTTTCCAAAGCATTAGAAAAGTAATGCTATGGTATCAACTACAGTACCTTTATAAAAAAAAAATTAAAAAATCAGTATTCAGCATTTCTGCAGGAACAGTGAAAGTTACAAAGGTCAGGGGCATGACATGTAGAGTTTCATTATTTAGGGATAACAATCCTTATAAAGTGGCAAAAATGGCAATCACTCATCACTCTTAAATTAACTTGGCTTAGTTACATGCTATTGCTACCACTGAAATTTTTGCTTTACTGCTTTTGAGTATTTGTGAATGGATAAATTTGTTTTGAAAGCTTAAGAGAATTTAATACAGAAGAGAAATACAACCACAACTTAATGCCACAGAAAGTCAGATTAATACCCATTAGCTTAATAGAATTATGATTAAAGAGATACTTAATTGCAAAATAATTCTACTATTATTTTGCTGTGATTTACTCCATTGATAATTTAGCTGTCTCCACAGCACTGTTCTTTATCTTTGCAGCTTCCAGCTAGAGCTGAACACATCCCACAGACTCCTCAGCAGTAATCCCATTTTGCTGGTAACATTAATGTAAGTAGACAATCACCTATAATCCTGTTCAAACAGCAAATGTCAGTGAATTCCCAGGTGATTCCTAAGGCTCCTAACCTATGGATTGCCATCATTTTACACACCTGGCCCTGTGTTGTCCATTACATCACAGGCTGGCTATCCTGGCTCATTTGGTTCAACAGGAACAGGTTTTGAAATGGCATTTGGAATATATGAACATGACTAAAATAAACCCATTTCTCTTCCCTCTGATTCAAATCCTGGCAGACAAGCCCTGCACAACTTCAGGGCTGGGGGACATCACCCTGTTTGCTTCTAAAAGCCACTCAGTTCATAAGACAGGTTTAGATTATAATGCAAACCAGTGTGATGACAAGACTGAGATTACTGGAAGAGGAAACAACTAAGCCTAAAGATAAGCAGGACATAAGGTACAAAAACCATAGCTCAGAAAGGGGCAGGAGGACAAGAAAACAACAAATAACAATTAAATTTAATGGTTAACTAATCCTTAAATATTTGTGTGCTTGCCCCCTGGTGGAAAGACAAGTTTGTAATGCATTAAAAGCCAGAGAAAGTAGGTGAAGAATTAATTTAAAAAAGGAGAAAATAAAATGAAACAACAGGATTGCAGGAATTCTCTCCAAAGTATTTTACTCCAGCCATTCTGTATGTTTACCTATTATCAGATATCAGGCTGCCATTCCAAATGGACCCAAAAACACCTCAAAATAAAAACTACATTGCAACACAGCTATTTATGTCTTTCCTGAGACTTTCATGTACTCGTGTTTAAATGCTATCATTGATTTCTTCCTCCCTTTCTTAAAAAGGTAGAATCAGATTTCTCTAGGTTGTTTTAAGAACTTATAAAATCCCTGCTTTATTAAATCATTAAGCCTGACAGTCATGTAAGAGGGAATTAACAGAGAAGAAAATTGCCATTTAACAAGTAAAACATGAGCATTCAAAAATCACCCCCTGCAACTCTTCTGTTACAAAACCTTTAAAAACAGATTTTTAAAACCCTTCAAATAATTTGAAGGGAAACATTCTCATTACTTACACAATACAAAATCTGTGGAAATTAAACGTTTAACAAGATGGGATTACACTGTTAATTACTGAACTACTTCTCTATAAAAAGAAAAAAATATATCCAGTTTCAATTAAAGCTGCTCAAATTTTAAAATAATAGTTTCATATGAGTTCCATGTTTCCCATTATGTCTTCATTTAATTTGATTGCTTCTTGTGCCACTTCAAAAGGAAGAGTAATTGCTGCCAAATAGGAAATATTAAAATTAAATTTGTTCTGCTTTTACTATGTCCATTGTCATCTTTTACTGATTTAACAGGAAGGCAATAAAAAGACTGCAGCATGTGCAATGAAGAGGCAGTAGTGTTCAATCAGACAAGTCCCATATTGAGTATCAGATACCACAGACCAGCACTGAAATCACTGTGTCTAGACTCTCTGGCACCTGCCTTCACTTATTTACCAGTGACCAGAGGCCAACCCCCACAGCTCTGTGTTCACATACACCTCTGTCCAACCCCCTCCCCGAGCCCAGCTCCAACATCTTTGAATGATTATGCCAGAAGTGCATGCCTCAGGAATCTCTCCTGAGCGGCTACTCCCCAACTCTGCTGTTTGAAGTGATGCTCTGCTTTCTGAACTTCAGCAGATAATGGTGGACAGGAGCAAAGGGGGCTGTCAAGAGAGGACGTTTACCAGCATTAAGCTGAAAAGAAGCTTAGAGATCAAAGAGGGGCCAAACAGGACAAGCGTGGTGGAAAACATGTGGGCAGCTTTGGAGAACCTTGCACACCGCTCTGCGGTAAAATATTAAATATCACCATGACATCACTGCCTAACCATGCCCTTTGATTGGCCAGGTTATTACCAATAAAGGCTTTTATAAGCATCTGGATGGCATTTGCACCTATTTAAACAAAACACGCATTGCTGAGGTCTAAACAAGAATGAACTGTTAATACTCACTTTTAACTGTTACTAGAGTAGCACCCACTAACTCCTGCAATCCACAAGGATGTTTACCCGGGACAGCACGCGCTTCCCGCAGCCACAAGCACCACGGGGCTGCTGCTTCCAAGCACTTTCTACAACTGCTGAACATTAATTATTATTTCCTCAGAAAGAGACAAACCCAGGCAAGGGCATATGCCACTACTGAAAAGAGATTTTGGGTTTCCTGGGTAAAGTTAGATAGCAGGAAGTCCTTTTAAAACAGTAATTTTCTTTTCCTGATGCCTTATCCACTTCCTAATGCTTTCTGCTACCAGTCTTCCTTGATAACCAACTAATTTTGAACATTCATTTAAAATTTAAGCTCTGCTAGCTCAGCTTCTTTTTGAACAGTGTGCAGATGTGAACCTGTGAAGCATCAACAGCCATAGTTATACTTTCCAACTTTGTCAATTACTTCACTAAAGCTCAGTGAAGGCAGCAGAACTGTCTGCTGCTCCACCAGCCTTTGGACACAGTTCTGTAAGCACTGGGGATCCAGGAGTCATACCAAGATTCCCTGAAAGCACAGCACAAACAAGTCCTGAAACACTGGTGCAGGAATTTGAGTTTGCCTGGTAACTGCTACAACAAGTATCACACAAATGCCTTAAAAAGTAATTGCTTCTTGTGGTAGAAAAGACATCAGGATGTTTGCAAGACTATTTTGTCACATATATTAGCTATTCCCACCAGTTCTCCCCTCTTTATTATCCAAAATCATCTTGCACATAGAAAAACTTCACTGATTTTGCCATAAGATAATGACCAGAAACATTCTCATAACTTTTAATGACAGCTTTCCATTCTGGAAGTATCTGATGCTAAAATCCCATTTGGGAGGAAAGAAGATACCATGGTGCAATTCTGAAAAAGCTACCAGACAGCTGTTAAGAGCTTTTACACTTAGGAAACACAAGCTTTCTCAACTCCAGCCTCAGCAGGGCTGAGAAAAAGGACAGTAAGAGAGGACTTGGTACTTGAAAAAAACAAAAAAACCCAAACCAATAAGAAACTACAAAACACATGTACATAAAAAAAATCAAACATCCCCACAAAACCCTAAATGCCATGATACTGTGTCTGCTTGAGTCAATGATTTAAATAACAAAATGCAGCCTGAAAGTGCAATGAAGAGCCTTCCACAGCCATCAAGTCTCCCTTGCTGTACATGCCTGCAGTTGGAAAAGGAATTGACATGTAGGAACCTAACCCTCCTTGGCTGCTTTCCAGCTCATATCCTGCAATACTGGAGACACTGACATTTTGATACCCAATGGGATCAAGCAAGAATGCCTTCTAAAACTGTAAAGGAAATACTTTCCACTACATTCCCTAAGGAGCTGCTCTGCACAAGCTTTAATCTCCCTCAAGCATTCCCGATGTTCTGGAGGAATCCAGCAGGTCACCTGTAATTTCAGCAGTTCATTGGTGTCAGCAGCAGTGACAGAGATTGGTCACCTCTGCTTTTGCTGGGGACAGTGAAAACCCAGAAGAGTCCCTGCCTGAGGAGGAGGTGCCTCAGTGCCAGGCAGCACCGTGGCTGTTCCCCTTGTCACCTGCGGGTGTCAGTGCGAGCTCTGCCATCAGCCAGCGACTGAGGGGAGGAGGGAAGATGGATTTTATCAGCTCACCACATACCTGAGGGATACAGTCTGTGTATGCAAACATCGATTTAAAGCAATCATCCATGCTGATGTGATACAGAATGCAAATTGCTACTTTTTTGTTGTTTTCGTTTCCTAGAAGGAGAAAAAATATACATTATTAGGAGATTTTTTAGCTCTTGTTAAATACTCAAAAGAGGAAAATGAGAAGCAGAACAATCCTAGCTAATAGAGGGAAAATTTAAATCAGAAATGACACATTAATGAAAGGGTATTGGCCTAGCCTAACCAAATGAACCACATATTAGTGCAAAGAGGGAACCAGAGCAATGGTAAATATTCCTTCCTCTTCCCAGCACCTCAAAACACTTCCTTAATCCCACTTTGCAAGGAATTTATTTTGTAAAAGGAATGCTTAATAATGACTGGCCATGCAGAGAAAGCCATAATCAATTTCCAGCTAGAAATTTAAGATTTAGCTGTGGATATTCCTATTGAAATAACAAACTTGACTTTAAGTGAAATAGTAAGAATGTACCAATGCTAGAGAGAAGTAAGAGCTGCCATTAGGAGATGTTGTAGAAGGAATCAACTGCCTTTCAAGCAAATCACATACTGGGTGTTTTAATCTCCTAAAAAAATATTATCCCATTGGTACCTTCTGTGCTTCATACATGTCAAAAACCACATTAGTGTATTTTCATAGTGATATTCACCAAAGAGAAAGACTCTCAAGGAAAGTTGGAGCAGTTAATGTGAGCAGGGTGTGAAGTAATTAACTGAAAGGTTCTATAAAATCATTTTACACAAACATACAAATGTTTAAGAACAACACAGACAAATTTGCTTCTGACTCACTGCTGAAAGCCAGACTGAACATTCTCAAGTTCTCCTCTACTGGCTATATATGGGATAAACCCTGCAACTGAATGTGAACATTAGTTAAACCAGGATGTAGTAGGATCATCAACTCCAAATTCATTCACAGTTCTTACACAACTCATCAGCAATAACCTACCTCCCACTTCTATTTAAGCTAATTCAGTAAATACCTGTGGCATAATCTGGCAAAGCACAAACACCTCAAACAGCAACAATACAGTAAAATTTTCCTTCTGCATATATCACTGGGAGCTGGAATTTCCTCTGAGCATCAAGGAAGACTTTTTCAAAACTGAATTATCCAAAGAGACCCATTAAACCCCTCTGGTAGCTGCCATAAGAGTGAACAAAGTATTTTTAGCCACAATAAACCTATCATAGAATCACAACTGACCTTTCAAATCCTTCTAGAGTCTTTCTGCTTGAAAAAAACATAACTGGTATCACAATCTTCCATACTTTCAACAGCTGGAGGAAGGATAATGCCCAATTGTGCAAGCTACTCTGACCATTATGAAAATAAGAGTACAGAAGGTACCAGCAAACAAAATAAGTGTGTGTTATCTTTAGTGCTTCTCCTGACTACCTGTTCACCTGCAGAAACACTGGGAAAACAATTTCACGGAAAAAAACTTCCCACACATACAGGTAAAGGTCTCTTCTATACAAATTTAAGGTTTACAGAAAAAATTATTTCTCCAAATTTCATGGCACTAAGTAAAAACAAAAAAACCAACTGTTTACACTGCTCTTCACACTTCACTCCATGCCTGTAGTTAGGACTTAAACACAAGACTCAACTTATAATTACACTTAGCTGGATAATGGAGGAAACTGTGTGTAAAGCAGAAGGCAAGCCAGCACAAAAGAAAAGCTCCCCAAAACACCAACAAGAAAAACTGGAATGAAGTTAGACCAGACCTTCAGCACATATCCACTGCCAGACCATTAACAAGAAGGATGCTCAATTTTACTGTTTAACTCCTGTCCTTCCTCCTTGTTTTTCAAGTTTCATTTGTGCTAACAAAGCATCAGCTAAGGTAAAGTCTTGTATTTGGTAAACTCAGTAGCTTCCTGATATTTAGTAATATTAGTGGCTTATTTTCAATCATAATAGGCTGATATAAAAGTAGAGGTCTTCTGGTTTTTTTCTTAGAAGAAATTCTGCATTAGTTTTCTACCTCCTTTTTTTTCAAAGGTCCAGCTGGTCACAATAATTTTTCTGATGCTTGAACACCATCTTGGGTGTCAGTGCTAAATGACAACACTATCTCAGCTGCAAAAATACCAAAAATAATCAAAAATACCTAGATACTCAACCTAAAGGGTGAAGAATATGTGGAATCCAAATAAACTTATTTTATCTGAATGGACTCCTAAAGAATTGCTTTATAACAACTGGCACTCAAATCTTTCTCCAAAAATGCATTCCAAAAAGCAAATTTCATGATATACAAAAGGCAAGGACAGCTATGGTTTCATAGAGAAGAATTTAAATTTATTAAGAATTTAAATTTCTCTTTGATGTGCAGTTATCTGACCAATTTACCCTGAATAACCCCATCCTATTGTCAACAAGGGGAACAGAGAAGGGTTTAAAGCATTTAAGTCACAAATATTGCACAGCCTCAGAAAGGAAGTACTTTTCAATTGTGAATAAAACAAGTGAATTCTAATAACTTGATGATAAAAGTAAACTACAGAACTAAAGCTGAAAGCAAACAGTCTGCAACTAACCCATGTTTTAAAGTATTTAATGGTGTATGCATTTTAATTTCATTTTAATTTCCCAGAAAGGAAGAGATTTCAGGCTAATTTCTGCAAGTTCCACTGTTCTACTTTCCCTAAGGAAAAGCAGAACCTTGTTATTTTGTCAGTTCTCACACAAAACAGTGACAATTCCTGATGCAGAGTCAAACACTGCAGGAAAATCAAGAGGAGGTGGTTCCCAAGCACATGATTTAGCACAACTGCTCATCTCATGCTCACTTGGAAGCACACAGCCTGCTGGAAAGCTGACTGGAGATCAGGTAGAAGAGTTGGTTGAAGATTAAGAAAAGGACAGACACAAAAGCTAAGGCATTTTAAGCTCAAAACTTTTTCTAATTATTCACTATTCATCTGAATGCTAATTAATTAACCCTGAGTCAAGGATTGCATGAAGACTTGGCTGTAAAAATTTCAAACCCTGCCCAGCACCTGGTTGGAAACAGCTTTCCAAAGCACCAAAGTGATACTTTTTCTGCTATTTTTGACCACTGCTGAGGGCCACACATGACAAAGGAGACATTGCAAGGAAGATTTCCTTATGACTGGGTACAGTAAGGATCAATTATTGACCTAACTAGAAATGGCAAGAGAAAAAAAAACCCAAAAAACAGATCTCTGCCAAATGTGTTCATAAAAATCACCAAAGTTTTGGTAGGGTGCCAAAAAACTGTGGCTTACAAATGCTGGTAAGTTTTGAGCATCAAGGTTTTTATGACTGAAGGTGGAATAGCCAAATGGCCTAAAGCAGTAAGGGCAGCCCTGGAAAATAATGGCCTAGTCATTATGGATTCTTCTGGTATTTATGGCAATAAAACATGAATCATAATGAACTCATTGGATATTAAATGTGGGGGTCACAAGCACTTTGATAGGATTTCCACAAGAATCTACCATTAATTAACCAAATAATTATTTGAAAGTGTAACTGAATTAGCCTTAGTTCTTATACAGCCATTCCTGAGAAATTGGTCATTCCCATCTGAGTGCAGTTAATGCCTTAACAAACCAGTCATTAACTGCAGTTACTGATTTTGTGGGAATTATTGTGTTATAAAATACACTCAACAGTTTATAGAAACAATACTTAAGATTTTTTTTTTTTTTTTTCTGCAGCTGTAGTTCAGCTGGTACAGATGGGATGGAAAAATATCAGGTCCCTGGGGGTGTTTTCACAACTAGTTTTCTGCAAATTAGAGAGGGAAATAAATACATGATGGGTTCTGAGTTCAAAATGGCTTCAGATTTTTAGCCTTTGAACATTAATAAGAAGCCATGTGCCAGTTTTGGGGACCAATGCCTAAATTCCATGTTTAGTTCTTACTATAGTTAAAGACCTAAATGGTATTAGTAGCAGAAGCTGAATAAAAAAATATAATTTCTTGAACACAAGATCAAGTCCTACATTTTGGCTAACTTTGTGAGCTTAAAAAAAAAATAAAAAAATCCTCCATTAGCTCCATGACAAAAAGAAAAACCCTAAAGCTAAAGTAAAATTGAATTGCCAGTCCCAGTTGCAGCAGCAGCAGCATTCAGCCTTCAAATGCTAAAGTAAAAGGGAGAAGATAAATTATGGACTAAATTATTCAAATATAACACTGTCAGTAAATCAAGCAGCAATCACTTCCAATGGAATAATCAATGTCTCCACATTAGAAATGAAATATGCCCTATCCCACCTATGTGCAAAACATTAACAACAAGAAATCAAAACCAGAACACAGATGAAGATAAACACCTGTTAAAATGGCAGAGTCAATCTTTATTTCAGTTTCAAACTCTAACACTCAAATGTGATCTGCTGCAGTAAGAAATAAGTAAGAAATTCTAGATTGTCTGGAATGCCACAAACTGAGTATGAGATCTATGTGTTGTCTCACCCTACTGTCAGAAAACAGATTAATTAAGAGTTTATTCAAAGCTATCATAATTAGCAGATTTTAGGGAAAAACTGATAGATATCTCCACTTACCTCTATCCCATATCATTGCTCACAATCAGCTCTGAAACAGTTGGACTGAGCTAGTCCATGTGTGCTTTAGACACATATTGGTTTGATTTACATATGTAAATATAAATCATATTGGATATATCAGTTTATTTTATCAAGAGAAACTGAAAGAATTTCCAAATCTGCTCAGACTCAAGGAGACTAGACATTGTAAATAAAACATTATGATAGTAATTACATACTAATAACCCCTCCTGTGGCACCTTTATGTTATTTGGAACTGGCTTCATACCATAAGCCTAATTTAAAATCTCAATGTCACCATGGTTGGGTCTGGAGTTTAGTTTTCTGTTTTGTTTTGGTTTTTTTTTCCCTTCACCCAAAGAACCAAGTACACACCACATCTGAAACCTGGTTACAACTTTTTTTCCTAGGAAACAAAGAAAGAACTTTAATGATCCTAAAGGACTAAAAACTGACTAATTTGAGTTATTTAATGTTGAAAAAATGAAGCTGCATGTCTGGAACATCAAGCTCCATTTCTCTGCCTGGACCTCCATGCAAGACAGACTGAAAAACATTCAGTAACCACCTCAGTGTAGCACTGTACTCAAACACAGCACAGCCACTGGGTAATTAACACATTGCTATAATTAGGTGTGTCCTTTTTTTGAGGCAAAACATACCCCATTTTTTGTCCTTAGGATGGGCCATAACAAACCATACTTGAACTCATGTAACTTCACACAAAAACTGGAAGCTGATCAGTTGCAATATCCCATATACTTCACAAAGCAGCAAGAGTAGAAATCAACTAAAAATTCAGATTAGAGAGGAATCAAGAGGTAATAACATTATCCCTGAAAGAAAAAGGTAAAGCTGCTTCTCTTTTCTCCACAAAAGTATTAGGTTTTGGGTTGGGCTATGACCAAGAAAGAAAGCAAGAGAGAGAAAGAAGAGTTAACTACTGTTGTTATTATCAGAAACTAGAAATCAGAACAGTTTCTTAGTCTGATTCAAACTAAGGAAGCACACACTTCCAAAGTAAGTGAGAAGAATTCTAAAAAACAGTCTTCTTGTGCAAGTCTCCACCATGCTAAATAGATTAAATGGAAATGTACAGGACATGCATAATTTTGCCAAATCTGCCCTATTATTTCAAAGTACATCAGCTGCTCCAATTAAAATTACTAGAAAATATTGAGACTTTTTTGGATCTGAACACAGTTCTAATCCATTTGGAATTCAGTGGGAAGGGAAATAGTTGGAGGTTTTCTGTGCTCCTAGCTCCACAGCAGAGCATCTCAGCTCTGAGTGGATGGTGCAGCTGGATTCCAACCTGCTCCTCCTTGAAGGAGGAACAACCCAATGCAGGATGCAGCTTCTTGCCTTCAGAAAGGGATGATTCACCACTCTGAAAATGAAACTACTTTTACACCTGTTTTGAAGATGTTCAAGTACAAAGCTAAGGTTCAAATCTACTAAGCCCAAAAAAGTGGAATTAAATACTGGTTGAACTTTTGAGTCTTCCAGACAGCAAGAACTGAGCTCCATATTATTCAAGCACCCATTTAAAAGGGTCTGAAGAGAATATTATCAGCTGACAAAGCATTTCTCACCTCAGCAATTGTAGACATGGGGAATCTACAGCTGGTCTCTTGGACTTCAACAATCATTTGAGAAACTCTTAAGTAAGGAACAAACTTGTGAGTTAAGAGGCTTCCACATGTCTTGAAGGAAAGCAGAGTGTACTTCTCCCTCACATCTGAACTTGTAAAATCCTCAGGAGCTTTAGGACTACTCCATCAGTAAAATTGTTCCACGTGGTCCTTTGAGGCTACTCCTCTGCCTGCAGCCTTCACAACAGCTCTGGAAAAGGTGCTCCCCTCTTCCACCCTGGCCCTCTTTATGATGATGTTACCACAGACCAGGAAGATTAGCAGAAGTGCCTCACCCTTCTTCATGGAGATTTTTCCAAGAAACCAGAACGAGTTGTTTGTGTTCTGTCATGTTTTAGGCATCCAAGTTAAGCTCTGTAAAGCCTTCAGATGTCAACAGTTCAGCAGAAGATTAAATTTACTTTTTACTGTTAAGTATTAATTTGCTCTTGCAATAAGCTAAGAAACCATTAAAAGCATTGAATTAATCAGTCACATCTTGTAGGCTCCACACTAGAAATACTGGCTTGGGATCCTTTCCAATTTTGTGAGTTCAGTGAACTTCCAACAACTCAGCTCCCTCATCTTTACATTGCTGCCATCTCTCCAGTCCTGTCCTTGCTGCTGCCATGAGCATTTTTATTTTCAGTCAACACACATGAAGTTAGTTTCTTATGTTCCATTAAAGTTATCCTCTTTACTAAAAAAAGGCAGTAACACAGGTAAATTCAGACATGCACTTGTGACCAGCATACGACAGCAAGGAGCTTTCACTCACCTGATACTGATAAGATTCTCTATTCAGTTCTACAGTTCTCAAAATGAGAAGTCATTTCTTCTTTAAAGCTTGCACATTCAAGGTATCTAAATTGAAGTGCTGAGTTCTAAGACACATTGTGTACCCACCTCTTCTTAAATCACTCAGACATGCTTAGGTCTATCTGCACTCCTAATACGGATTTTGAAAATTAATGTTAAGAGATGTTTTTGGTTTGTGGGGTTCTTTTTGTTTGCTGTTGAGGGTTTATCTTTTTTTTTTAAGCCTTGGCCATACTTACCACAAATGATAAAAAAAACTACCATTAAAATAAATCCCTTAATAATTGCTGCTTTCCAACAGACTGGTCCCTGTAGTTGAACTGTTACTTAATGTGCTTCAGCCAGCCTTTACTATAAAGGAATGGAGACACCCCAGGCAATATTCACACAAGTAGTATTGGAACCAGCTGCTTCAGAGCCACCTTAGGAAAAAAAGGTTTCTCAATTTAATTGGGAAAACAGGAGGAAGCATAAATTTTACTGCCATTAATAACTTCAAGCAATCCTGATATGACTTTACCTCACCCTGATGGCTGGACATGTGCTTTTTGTTAGGGTCCTTGCCACATCTGACCCTTATTGTTTGCTCACTTGATCAGGTAAGAAAATGTATGTTTCTTTATAGGATAAAGGAGGCCTATTAAAGTCAGAAAAAACACTGCAGTAGCCTATAAGAAGCTCCATTTTTCAACAGATGTGTGAAGCTCCATAATAAGTTCATTACAAAAAGGCCAAGTGAACTCATAAAGAGAGCACATCTACTTTAAACCTTCTTAAAAGAAACTTTCATAAAAGGAATAGAGCATTAAAAACCCACAGCACTCCGTTAATTAGAGAGTAAAGTAGTGCTTGGCTTTTTAAACAGCAGTTCCCATATAATCCAGCTTGGCTGCATACCATATCAAGCCTTGATTGTTAAGAAGCCCAACATACAACTGTTTGGCAATTCTTTGATTGCTCATTAAACTCAACTTGCAAAGAATGGAAAAATATCAGAGGAATTTCAGCAGTTCCCAGAAAAGATTTTATCAATGAACCCAGTAAAGACAGGCTCTTCACTGGGGACTAAATGTGATTGTCAGTGCTACTCCCTGCTCTGGCTCCTCCAGCTTAAATAACAAGTCAGAAGTCTGACTTACATTGGAGTTTGCACAGCCCTTGAATTTTTATCTAAAATTTGGTGGCTACTGCTTCTCATCGTGCTTATATTAAGTCTTAAAACACCAAGAAATTGAGAACATCATGCCAGGATGCTCACATTAATAAGGCAGAGAAGCTGGGCATAATCTGTGGCTGGCAAAACCATGCTGTTGCTACCTGGGGCTGCCCACACTGGATTTCAGAGTGCTGTATAGCAAACACTCATCTGTCTGGCTGAACACAAATCCACAAAGCCAAATTGCTTTCAGCCCCTGTAATCTGTGCTGGAAAACATAACCCAGGATGGTCCTCACCACCTAAAATCCTTTTGACATTGACTGCCTTGGCACTGTGTGGCACTTTCACAGCTGTAGGCACAACCCTTTAGCACTCCATGTTCCATTTGAGCCTGATTTGGGTTTTGTGAACCACCCACTTGTCAGCTCACCAACATCTGTGTTCAACCTTCAATATTTAAAAGCAAATAGTAATTGCAAGCAACCAAATAGATACTTAAGTCAGACTTCCAAGCATAGTGGTGTTTCATTCTTTCAGTATGGCTTGCACTGGGGAGTGAATGAAAAGAAAATGACATTTCAAGACAGGATGTACTGAGTACACCTAAGAACTGTCCAGCAGCTCTGGGAGATGAATACACACATCATCAAAAAATGTTTGTTCCCTACACAGAGTCAGACCTACTCCTTTTACTGTTTGAGAAGCAACAGCTTCTGCAACATTCCCTGTGATTTGCATCCTTGGAGAGAGATCCCTCACTGATGGAGGAACCAGAAATGCCAGCACTGCCCACCACACAGGGATGCTGCCAGGAGCTGCTTCTGAACAGGGCTCTCCAGGAGCTTTCCAGGCTGTCCTATCCCCCACAGCAGCACTCAGCTGGCTCTGCTGTACAAACTGCCTGCTGTTCTCATGGCAAATGGGGAACTATTTGTCTCACTTCACAAAGGCTAAGAAATAACTCAGACACAGCATAAAATAGCACCCTTATTAGAAAGCTATGAATCACAAGTTGTGCCTATGTTTAAGAGAGTTGTACTAAAAATTTTGTATTCAGTTTGGCCACTTAACTGAAAAACAAAGTGGATTTGGTTCAAATAAAAAGTGAAGGGTTTTTATTTTTCCTTGTAGACAATGTTTTCTTCTGTGTGGTGCCAGGGTAGAAGACAATCAGGGGAAAAATTATGAAAAAGGGTAACATTTCCAATATGTCCAACAGAGGAAGAGCATTTCCAGGGATCAAGAAAGCAAATTTGTACCCTGTTTTCAAGTTCAGCTCTATGTTTCCACCTTTCCAAACTCTGCCATAATTGGAGCAAGTCACTTCTCTGCTCTACTTCCCTTGAATTCTGCCATGCAAAGCACAATGAGAGCACTCCAAGAGTGAAGCAAACCTTCACAAAGTAGTGTATAGCAGGCTGCTTTGGTCTCTCTTTCCCAGGGGGTGACTGGAAGACACTGAACCTGTGTTTTCCACATTTCAGGCAAACATCTAGTTTAAATCACTTGGTGAATTCACATGAATTCTCACCTTAGGCAACTGAAGTCATACTTCACATATATTGGCACAGAAAGGAAAGACTGCTCAAAACATAATTTCTAAGCATTAAAAGCCACACTACAAAAAACATTCTCTGCAGGGTTCTGTTTTCACAGCTCCTCAACCAATGTATGGAAAAAGCTGAATACAGCAGACTGTGTCTTACAGGCCTCCACAGCTCTGTTCCAGCTTCAGATCTCAAGTCTGAAGCCAAACTTCCCTCAGCTGCACACAGTTCTGTGAGAGTCACAGCATAACAAAGATCAGCTGTAGTTGATTAATTTGGGTGCCTGCAGGGAGCAAGAGGAGCCTTGTCATATACAATACTTGAGACTTGTGAAGAGAAGACACAAAAATGAGCCAATGGTGCTGACTGGCACAGCTACATGGAGAAGCAGGCATTGGCACTGCTATAAAGAAGAAGTTAATTAAAATGGAAACCAAGATTTAAGCGGAATTTCTCATGTCCATGTTTTCAACAGCAGCCTCAACACTCTGGGGTGTGATGGAAAGAAAATGGTCCTTCTCCATTATACCCATGGCATACTTATTCCATTCCTGAGAGCTCAGTTGGAGCCAGTTCATCCCCACTGCTTCAGCCTCCACCTCCATTTAGAGCCTTCCTGCTCCCAAGCAATTAAGTGTCCCTTGGGAAAGCAGTGCACCCTCCAGAACTGCAGACTCCATTCACCTCCATGCTCAGCCCTAAACCACTGCCTCACAAATCCTTTAACTCTCTGCAATCTCAGCTCTCCCCTTAAACACCTACTACACCTAATACCCATCTCAAACTCAGTGCTAAAGACTCAGAGGCCCAGCACACACAAATGCTAAATTTCAGAAGGTTGAGTCAGCACACTTGACCTCTTGGCATTAGGAGTTGTACAGGGACTTGTCAACAGCTGTTGTGCTGTGTTAGCACTTGGAGATGACCTGCAAATGTAAACTGAAGGGTATTGACTTGAATAATGTGTGTTTAATACCCAGATAACCTGTATAAATGGGGCATCTGGCACATGGCTGTTTTATTATTCAGATTGCAGACTTCTTTCAGACAGATTAGCCAAGTGATGCAGTTGAGAATTGTTTGAATCACCATACCAACAAAACTCTCACAAACCACAGTGATGGCTTAAAGAAAAAACAAACAATATTTCTACCTAGATCTTCTAGTTAGCACATCAAAAATAACTATCAACCAATTCTACAGGGAGAAGTAAGGACAAACAGCACATGACTCTATGAAAAATAAAAATTAAAAGAAAGAGAATGGTTGAATACTTCTGAGATGAGACAAGAAATACACTGTGAATATTCTGGAAGGACCAGCAGGATTTGCAGTAGACTGCCATAACAGCCACTTGAGGAACATACTCCAATTTTTGCAAGCAGTTCCTCTGAGCTAAACAGCCTTCACAGAGGCCTAGTCACAACTCCAAGAGAGGCATTTGAAAAGCAATTCTCCTCTCCATATTACAGACACTAGAAAGCAGATATTTAGCTGGAGAGTTCAGTCTGACTCTAACATTAAATGGGGACTTTCTGGGAGCAGGGACTTCAGTGATTGGTGTCATGCCATTGCCTGGGATGACCAATCCCCAGAAAACCCCCTCAGAAACCACATTATCTGCTGTATGAACAAAAAGGGACAAGTTCCTGCTCCAGAAAGCTTACAACCCAAGCTGAACCAAACTAACTAACCAGATCCTCTCTCAAACAAGAGATTCACTGAAATGCTGAAATGTCTGTGTTAGAGCAAAAGAAGACATACCCAGGAGTGCAGTGAGTTTGGGAAGCAAACCAACATGGACCATTTTACTTCTCAGGCCTGTGTCAAAGGACAGATTCAGTAAGAGTCGAAGAGTGATATTCAGCAGGTCTTCATGTTCACATGGTACCATTTTCACAAGTTTTTCAATAATATCCATTTCAACCTGTATTTCAAGGGGGAAAAAAACCCACCAAATATAATCACCCAAACTTACTTTGGCTTCAATATTTCATTTGTAGCCATAATTGTGACTGTTAAAGCATTTTCATCTGAAGTAGTTTTGCTTATGCCTTTGTGGTTGAAGTCTTTTAGATTGGGTTACTGGGAAACATTAATTAAAACAGGTTTTGAACCAACCAGTTCAGATGTCTTGGAAACATTCCTCACAGTTGGAATACTGCAGGAATGTGGTGAAGACATCACCTGCAGAACTAGATTGGGGAGAGCAAACTCATTTAAACTTTAACACATGCAATCCTGCAGCAACTGCCAGTAGAGACAAAGATCAACCCAACCAAGAAAGACAGAAAATTTGCATTCAAAAAGAATTTGAGCCCTTTCATCATGAATTTCAAATTAACCCCTAGCCAGAAGTGTTCATGCTCCCAGAAGAGACATGCCATCCTGCATGTTAATTTAATAAAAGCATGAAAGTCATCTTGAAACAAGTATCACTTTCAAATTAAAAAATGGAATCCAGGAACTGAGAAGTGGTATTAGTTCCTGAGATCATGTTCACTTTACCAGCCAGAAAACACATCTGAACTGGCAAGACTTCAGAAAGTTTTTATCATGTTTTAAGCAACATTTCTGTGCTTTTATTTGACATAATCTTTTAAATGCATTCAGTTTTTGTTTCCCAGATCCTTCTTTGGCCAGAAGGAGGCACATAAAATTATTTGGCATTCTCCATGTACATTACTAGTCTGGTTATAAATAGACACCAAATGAATACTAAGAAAAGAAACTACAGCTCTCCCCACACAGCACAGTGCAATAATCAAACAACTGCCTGGACAGCTTTGATCAGAAACAATCAGATAGCAACAACTCTGACCTCACTGCTCTGAATTTAATATGGCCCTGGAATAGCCAAGGAAAGAATGTACTATAAATAAATATGGATTATTCAGTTTTACTTAGAATCAGGTGCTGTTCAACTAATCCTGGTTCATTCTGCCTTTGACAGTTTTGTATTACTGCCCAATACAAATATCAGAACACCTTCTCCTTCACTGGTAGCTTTCCTTAATAATACCATGGAGAAAAAAAGCATCATCTTTATAATCAGTAAGGAATGCTCAGAGAGCTGACCTGAAGCACACCAACATTTTCAAAACTGTCAGAACACTCTGAAATAAAATCAATTCAACAATTTTGTTTCATTTGTTTTTCCACTAAATCAAATGGAATGGGGAAAGTGTGCCAGCAAATCAGTGGGCTGGAGATCTAATTCTTATTTTCCTGAGTCCCATATATGAATAAGGGAGATACTTCTTGCCTGCAGTGCTCAGTGCACATGCATGCAAAGGTCCAGTTAATTCACTACTGCTTTTACACAGATCTGCTCATCTCACAATCTCTGTGTACCATTGATCTCAGATTACCTCTTAAATATGGAAAATGTATAATTTTCATCTAATAAATTGTAATAGAGGCACAAAGGTGAAGTCAAGCATCTATTAAAGTATGAATAAAGGAGATAGTTGGCTAGAGCTTGAAGTTACAAAAAAAATTATGTGCTACAATTTCAGAAGTGTAAGACTTCACCCCCAAAAAAAAAAAAAAAAAAAAAAAAGCTTATGAAGAATAACTCAGAAGTCCAGTTATTCCTACTGGCAGCAGGAAGGAACAGATGTGAGGTGCCTTTCAAAACCAAACTGACATAGGAAATAAGTAAACTAGCCTAGCAAACTCCAGAAGGAGAAATATCTCTCTTCCCAAGTCAATACATGGCAGAAACAACAATATGTTGTCACAAGAGTATAGTCTGGGGGCAGAGTCATGGGCATCTCCAGAACTGGGGGTATGACAAGACTCTGAGGTGCTGAATTCAAAATTTGGAATTCTGTGGATCATATTTTGCATCATAGTCTCTGTTTGGGATGACATTTCCTCAAAACTGTTTGCAGTAGGTTACGATTGGATGCTGTGCTTTCCTTTCACTCATTTTAGCTGTAACAAAATAGGATAATCAGTGCTAGAGTGATGAAAACAGTGTGAAAACAGAGGCCTCACCATATCATTTTTGTTCTCCATGAAAATGCTGAGTTTCTTCAGGAAGGTTACAACGAGGATAAGCAGCTCAAAGTTATCCCGGTCCAGCGCCTTCACCAACATGTGCACAATGTTCTTGTTCCTCATCTTCAGCTCAATGCGAGTATCCTCAGCCAGGTTCAGCAGCAGGTAAATTGCAACTAACAAAGGCCAATACAAATCACACCAACACATCTAAACAAGTCTCTATTTACACTTTAAGTGCTGAAGGCAAGATTTTCAGAAGAATTATGATCCCTTTTCAATGCATTTTGAAGGAAAATGCCTGTGAATGTGTATCTTTAAAAAGCATTAAGAAGATTAATTCTAATTGTGGCTCTGAAAAAAAAATAGAATTGTGATCACTAGAAGCTTTTTATGTTGTGTGGTTTGTATTTTTTTAAATTTCAATTCCAACAGGAACTATTATTTCCCTCTCAGGAAAGCCACTCAGATAATTTCAATCTAATATGAATTGTATTTTGGTACAAAAACTGAGATAGAATGTAATCAATTCAAAGAGTCAGATACAAGCTAAGTTAGGCAAATTTAAAAAAAACTCAAATACCCAACTCCTCCCAAACCAACATCATGAGCAAAGAAGAGTGGATCACTTTTGCTCTTCTTCTGACAAATGGCTTTTACAATTATTAATAGTATCAATCTGATTAAGTACTTGTCTTCTCCTTATTCTTTTGCAACACTCTTCCATATTCATCCACACATTCAGGATGTTTAAGACATCCTGGTTATAACAAGAATCAAACAAGATCCCTCTACCTACAACAAAATAATTTGCTATTTGTATTTGGTACCTCTAAGCAGCTGCTCCTGCTTGACAACCAGGCCTTTGTATTTCTTGTAAGTTTTCTCATAGTCCTTTTTCAGAGTTTGATTTTCAGGATCTTCATCAAGTGAATTACAGGAGTTAAGGAGTTTAGAGAAAAGTGATACAGGCTAAATGACAAGTGTTCTCAGAAGTGCTCCTAAATCAGCAGTGAAACCAAGGGATCTATGGAATATCCAGTGTCAAGACCCCCCCCTCTGCATCAGCTTGCTACACCTGCAATCCAGGCCATGATTCTTCTCTCCTAGGCCAGGCTATTTTACTCTCTAGTAAGCAGCATAGATGTTCTAAGACACAATGCTGATAAAATACAACATTTTTATTCCTTGTGTTGCTTTTCAGCTTAACCTCTTCCACATCCCAAAATCTTCACTCTTGGTCTTTCTCATATCTGCAATTATATTTTGCACTTTCTAGTAAATTCTACTGCTTTTACAGAAGGTGCTTTATACTCTTCATGTGTAACCAAACAACACTCATCAAGACAAGTAAGAAGCCATCAGGCTATGCTAGAACATCAAAAGGATATCAGCTTTCTTCTTTTTAGCAAGCTCCTCCTGCCAAAGCTCATGTCTCTTCAGTTCATGGTCTATGATATTCATACACAGAGCTCCAATTTTGTAATGTGTGATTATCCCATGAAATTGAGAGAAACTACATTGAAGAAATAATACTTGTGAGGATTAAATGCCAACAACTCCATATCTGTTTTGACATCTATGGTAGCAATAGTGCACCACATGAAATATTAAAAAAGGTATTTGCAGTGTGCCCCATTATAGCACCTCCCTACTGGAAAATTATTTCAAAATAAGAACAATCCCTGAAAACATGAACATTTTCTCAACTTGTAGAAAGACAAGGAACAGTTTGTTGTTCCAGATCAAAATGAAAACACACTCCAATTTTCATACATAAAGGAAAAGGTTTTTCCTTCAGCCCTGCCTTCCATACTGCAAGTACTTCAGAGCACACTCTCCCCCCCAGAAATATAATAGAGACCTAAAATCAAGGTAAATGCCATTTCTGCTTGAATTATTTCTAGGCAGGGTATGCTGAAACACTGGCATAGCTAAATAAGAGCAAATGCTCACTTCAGAATTGAGTATTGTTTCTTCCCTGTAGGAGTGCAGATGGAAATTCATGGTGGCAGCTCAGCCACCCTTCATTTGTGACAAAGCTATGAGTCACCATCTTTATTAGTTTCTTCCCAGCTCTCTTACAAACTGCCTCACCACAAGTTCTTCTTGTTATAAGTGATAAAATTGAGGGACAAGCATGTTTGTGTCTGTTTTTCATGTTTCAGTGAAGTTTTGTAGTGCAGAGCAGAAAGCAAATGAAAAGCCACTAAGCAGAGCTACACATTTTTTAATGTTTCTAAACCCAGGGAGTCTGCACTCACCTCGAAAAGCAGAAGAAAATGTAAATTATATTGGTAGCCAGTTCAATGCTTTGCTTCCAGTCTTCCCTCAGCACTCTAGCCAATGCACCCAGGGCAGTTTCTGAAGTGAAAAAAGATTTAGAGAAGCATCAGCATTTTGTGCCCCTGCTTTTTAGTTTGTGAGCCTCAGAATTTGAATACACCTTATTCTACATTTATCAGTTTTGTACTGGAACACTTTCACAGGTACCTCACTTTAACAGGCAACACTGCACACCAGTTCTGTTTGAAGAGAGTATCAGAAAGGACTCTGGATGGTCACCCTGTCACAAACCCTAAGAGGCAGCAACATGGAAATAAAGTGCAACCTAACACCAAAGTCATCTTAAAACTACCACTAAACTTCAGATCTTGTGGCCTTTGCCATCTCTGTGTTCCATACTTCATTGTGCCCCCTGACTAAAAAAAACAATTTTCACTTTCAAATACCCTTTAATTCCACCTTGACAGATAGTATTTTCTCATTTATCTATTTATTTTTCCCCTTGAATCTACTTCATATTATTTAATAATTTTGTTTGTCCTTTTCCTATTTAATCTCACCTTTTCATTCACCTAGCTAGTCTCTCTTCATGTACACCATGTTACTTGATCAGAAAAGCAGCAACTGGAAAGACCAAGCACTAAAGTATTTTCAACAACTCATAGGGACAAGCCATTATTTCATGGCTCACCATTCCCATCCCATTCCATCTTCTGTGGTGACATTGCAAGATGGGCATGTATTGAAGTCATCACTCACTCAAGGAATGTGAGGGTACAAGGGCTCAGCAAAAGAGACAAAGGAGCAAAGAAAGAAAATCACAAAATTAACTTATGTCAGCTTGCTTGCAAATCCCTTTTTCAAGGTAAGTTTCCTCATCTACAGGATATAATACATTCCCATTTCCAGCACTAATGCCAGCTGAAGTTAATTAAGCATCAAAATAGCTAGGAACAGAAAAAAAAAGCTGAAGCCTGCAGAGGCCAGGAAGATTTCAGTATTAGGCTCACCTAAGACCAGTCTGAGCAGCATCCATTTGCAGAGACCCAACCAGACTTTGATGGCCACCTTATTATATAGAGATAGATCTTAGCAAGCTAAAGAAAATCCCAAATTAAAGGTGAACTACTTTTCCCTGGATACAAATTACCAGCATATGAAGAGAAATTACCATTGGATTTTAAAATTACCATTCATAAGCAGCTCTTCCAAATTATCAGGATTCCTGGCCAGCTGCAGGATGAGGGCAGAGCCACGCACCTTGTCAGGAATGTCCTCGTACAGTAACTCAATGTACTCATCCATGTCATTGATATTGGCAACTTCATCAATCTGCAAGCAGGCAGAAGCAAAGGTTTCACAGAGAGAGATGCCAATTCAACACCAGCAAAGGGCATTCAGCTTTTGAGTATATATCTTAGGCAAAAATAAAATACAAGTTCAAAAACCCCACCATATGCAGAATCACTGCCAATGAACACCAGGAAATATAAGGAGATAATTCCTAAAAATCAAAGGATGCTCAGACACAACTCTGTGTCCTGTCCAATGTTCCAGACCTCACTGGCTGTCCTGCTGTGTGCTATACTTGGAGGGGCAAGTATGCATGTCAAATATTTTACCCTTTATGGAGATAATTTTCTTCCATTGTGCAGTATTTCCAAACCAAGTTCTTTGTTTAAAAAACCACAAGAATTCAGCATTTCCTCTCCCCTCCTCTCTTTTGTAACTGCTTACTGAAGTAGTAAACAGGGTTTGCACCTCTCTTTTATCACCAATATTTACCTCTGTCCCTTCAAATGGGGGTGGATCTTTTGGCTTGCTGGTTTTCTCCTTTTTTTCTATAAAGAATAAGACATGAGTGCAGTTAAGTTACAAACACAGACCAAACACAAATCCAGTGATCTCATAGTGAACACTCTAGTTATATCAAGCTCAAAGTCCTTTTGTATCCAGCTGACCTGCCAGACTAATACAGGTTTCTGAAGCTGAACAGTCCCTAGGGGGTAAACTAAATCCTCAGCTGCTTTTTGACTATTCAGTTTAAATGTTCAGTGATAGCCCAATCAGCTGGGGAGACAGAGGGTGACAAACCTCAGAGCAAGCCCAAAGTGACAACACTCACTCCCATAGTGAGAGACCTCAGCAGCTTTGATTCTGCTTGTGTCGTGTGACACACCAAGACACAGAACTGCAGAGTGAGAGAGGGTAAAACATGCAAAGCTCTCATAATTAAACCCCATGTATAACACAAGTCTTCATTTTAAATTTGTCTCACTAGGAATCCAGCTCCAGAACAAAGCTTACCATTCCATGGTTGCAATAAACCTTGATAACTGCAAAGCAGTGTAGAACCTCATGTTAAATATTCAACTGTTCCCTGAGCAGAAAGTTTAAGCTGAACTTAAGATAAAATAGGAGCACCTAGAGGCCAGGAACTTAATATAAGATGGGAGAAACAGCCCAGGCTGTCTCTCCAGCTTTACACACAGCTCAGATTCCTAGGCACACTGTCTACAGTGTCTACAAAGTCTACAGACTTCTGATGTTACTGTAAGTGCAGATGTAATACGACAAGGCTGCACCCAATAGCAGAATCTGTACCTCCCAAGTCCTGCTAAAGCACAAGGCAGCCAGTAAGAAGCAACAATACTAAGTGTAACCAAAATAATAAAACAAATTTGGTTGTTGTCTCACTTCAAGACCAGAACTGTTTCCAAGAGTGATAAACCATACATGTCCCCTACTGTCACCACCCCCAGAGAACTGGTACATCAGGCACACTGGGCTCTCAGCTAGAAACACCTCACTATTTGCTCAAGGCTGAGGCACCCCAGTCCCAAGCTACTTTGCTCCTGTACTTTTACCTTTTGCTGCTGAGGAATCTCTGCGGTTCTGCAGGTAGTACAGCAGCTGCTCCACTTCTGCAAGCTTGGAGGGGTGAATGAGCTTGCATTCTTCAACAACCTTCCGAGCCAAGGAACCAATGTCTGTATTTGCATTAAGACTTTTCAGCCGAATTCTGCAACACAGACAAGTCCTTTTTTCAGTTTTTATTTTTTTTTTCCTCTTCAGTCCTTTGATTATGTTTACACAGTCGTGAATTTCTTGAAGCAGAAATGATTCTGATACACCCAGTGCCTGTGCCTTTCATGTCAAAGTGGTGTCTCTGAACTCCAAATGGCAAGCAACTGCCAAACAGATTTGGTGGAGCATAACTGTTCATGATCTGACAAGCAGCAACATTAAAGGCAGCTGTACGAACAGATCCCTTACAACATCTTAAATATAAAAGACAGTAATTGATTTGCAATATACCCCATAAAAATGCACAGGACCACAAAGGAGTACTGCATACAAAAAAGTCCCAAATGAGAGACAGTTGTGGGTGTTGTCTGCAAAAAAAGGTTCTTTTGCAGTGCCAGGAGTCTCCCACAGCTCTGGCAGATCTGCAGTCAGGTCCACAAGCAGTGAGCAGTAAGAAAACTCTGTGGGCATTAAAAACAGGGTAGAAAAACAAGGAATTCCAGAACCTTGCAGATGCAAGTTATGCTGATTCATCTGATGACAGAAGAATGCTTTTGAGAGCTTCAAAAATTTAAGACAATTTAAGGATTCTCTTTTCTTTTTCCCCCAATTATTCTTCTAACATGCACTCACACAGGCAGCCACTTCAGCTCAAATTTTCAAACAGAAATCAGTACAGAGATAAAACTCCCCTAGAATAGGTCCAACCTTGCAGCTTGAAAACTGAAGTTACAATAGCTCTCTGGGCTTTTCCAGCAGGAAATATTTTAATGGTCTTGAAAGAAATTAACCAAGCAAAAGTGAAATGCAGACAAAGTAGTGAATTCACTGGTTGGGCAGGGGCAGATCAAAACAACAGGAGAGCCAACAGCAGGAGTATGAGGCTGTCAGGAGGTTCAAGGGTACTTTTTGCTCCAACATGAACTAGCATTTGCACAGGAAACAATCACTTCACTTTTCTCTGCCTCAACTACCCATCATGTAAAACAGGAGTCATCACTTTTTTTACAAAACAGCTTAAAGGACAAGGCTGAAAAGCAATTTACAATGTGTGTTTCAGATGTTCACTCCTAAGCACATGTTATTTCCTGGCTTTGAAACCCTCTGCTAGTCCAGCACTGAGTTGCACAAAGATTATAAACTACAATTTCTCAGAGGTAGGTGGTATTCTCAGATATTGAATCTATGACTACAAAAACTGAAATAAAGTATCAGAGTTACATCAGATCTTACATTTTCTGACATTCCTTGCGCTCCCCCAGCATGGGGTCTCCCAGCTCTCCCAGAATCGTTGCTTCCACTTCATAATGGACAATGAGGGCTTTCTCAGATGGATGCACATCTATGTTACCTCCTTTTACCTTCCTGTCATAAAGGGGAAAAAATGGATTAAATTAAAAGCTAAAAAAATACACCAGAGCAGAAATCAGTTACCTGCCTCCTATTTTAAGTAAACCCTAAACCCAAGCAGTGCTCTCCTTCCATCCCATATTCCATCTCACACAGCTGAACCAAAGCCTGGGGCTAGTGGCCATGCCACTATTGCCTGTAGTACAGAAATATTCAAGCCACTGGACAACCCTTACTCACAGAATCAGGAAAGAAATCAAAGTTATCCAGTTCCACATCACCACAATGAGTAAAAAGATGCATTGCACCAAGCAGGTGAATTTCCCATTTGATTCTCAATTACCTTGTCAGTATTGACAAATCTTTGTCTAATGGCCTTCACTTACTACAGTCCTCTAAAAATGGAATTTTTTGTCATTCTCTTGGCTAACTCTTAGTGGTTACAATTCTATGAGACTGAACTACAAATAATTTGTATCTCAATTTAACTATTCTCTCCTGCAACACAAACCTCTCTGCTACTGTTCTTCACCTCACTGTGCATGCTGCCAGGCTTGAGGGATTACAAAAATCAACAGCTGCCATCAAAAGATATAAACCATGTCTATCTGCTTTTCTAGAGCTACACATCTTGGGAGAACAATTCTCCAGGGAAGCACTCTGGGATATGTCAGTGCCAAAAGGCCCTGTTCTGCTCTCTCCTCATTTGTGACAACAATTCTGTGTACATGCAGATCCAAGGGTCCTGAAGAAAGGCCCAGATGGATGAAGCTAACATCTCATTTCTGTCTTCAAGCAGTGGTAGAGCACATCCAGAGAACACAGTGACACATATCTATTTATTGGTAAGGATGTCACTTGTCTCTTTTCCACTCAGTACTGCCAATATGTACAGCTGTGCCATGAGCCAGGCTGCTAGAACACTGCAAATTACAACCACCTCAAAATGTGGGTTTGGCTTTTGGAGTGTGGAGTGGGTTTTCTGTTGGGTGTTCAGGTTTTTTAAACAGATCATGTCCATGAAGATAATTACAAGTGGCTTTACCAGCAGTCATATGAGCATGTAGGAGATAGCAGGTAGCTGCAGCATTGGGTTAGATATGGGAAAACAACTTCAACTTCATAAAGCTGGAAATGTCAGCAAATCCAGATGCAGCCTGTGGTGTAACTACTCTCAGCAGAAAATGTTTGAAATGTGTCTTCATCTACCTAGCTACTCTGGTGGACACTTTCCCTTCTGCAGAACACAGCTGAAAAAATACCTTTGTATTGAGATACAGCTGCCCAAAAAACCCCACAAACCACAGGAAGGTCTGCTTGGGAAACGAAGAGTACAGTTCAACTACCAGCCCTGCAAGGACATACCATAGAGCAAACCAAAACATTTCCCTGCTAGAGAGTAACATTTTCCTGAGAGTATAGCAAAACTCTCATTATGACTTGGGATTTTGTGAAGAGACTGGGGTTTGTTCCCCTTCAACAGTACCATGAAGGATTTATTTCATTACAGTCTGTTCTTGGTTCTCACAAGGTAGAGTTTTGCAGGACTGAAAATTTATGGCAAATCTTTTTCAAAAGAATCCACTCTCACTCCCCTCCTCCAAATATATTTCTCCCACATTAGGATCTATCAGGAGATGCCAACTGCAAACAGGCTTCTGACAGTCAAAGCTCTGGTCAGTGACAGCTTAGTAATATTTACAGATATAAAGAAAAGGACAGGTAGAGAACAGGAGTTTGGTAAAGCTTTACAAGAATAAAGCTGAACTAACAGCTCATCATTGCCAAAAGGATTTGATCTTCCCATATTTTCCCTGCTCCTGGCAGTCACCTTGGAGTTCAACATGAGGGCTCATCAATCCCTGTCACAGTCAATTCCAGATATCCAACAGAAAACTCTCCATGTTTTGGAGAGAGGAAGTTTTTCACTGTGCAACAGAATTAAAGTGCTCTGTAGAGAAGGAACAACACTTCCTACTTATTATCAAGGAAAAGGAGGAGTAAACCTCCTCCTTTTGGCAGCAGTAAACCACTGATGAGCTTAGCCACCAGGAGAGCCTTAGCTTAAGACTGCTTAAACAGTTTTAGGACTTCTGCTGTAGGTTGGGGGTTCCCATATTTAATTTTTAATTTCAGAGGGACAGACTGAAGAACTTACAGCTGCAGAGATTGTCTGCCTTCTCACACTGACAAATGCCCTCCCTGCCTGAGCTATTTCTGAGCTAATGAAGTCACAAATCAATACACAGCCAAGTTCTCTCTCTGAAAATCCTACCTTGTGAAATGCTTGAGGACTTAGATTAAATTGTACTCCCCAGCCACTGAAGCTGTTTTTCATTTGGGAAACACTGCATTCAGATAGTCAGCATCACGAGATAAATCTTTATTTACAGAAAGAAATCCCCTCCTCTCTTCCAAATCTACAAACATCTTCTTTAACGATTTTCTACACATTTCAACTCTGTAAATCACTTCATAAAGCATTTAAAACTGCAAATATTATAATGAGTAGAATCAGCAATGCACTGGGAAGCTCTCATGCACATCAGCCTGTCCTTTCACTTCACTGCTTGCTTTGTCAACAAGAACTCAGCTCAGTTCATGGTTTAAAAGAGGAAGGCCTTTTCTACAGACAAAAGCTGGGCAAGCTGAGCTCACATAACCAAAGCTGGAGTGTTAATATCCTTTATTAACTAATTCTTTTAAGGGGAAAAAGCAAAAGCAAACTATCTTAATGAAAAGTGGGACAAACGGCGCACGTGGGTAAGGCTGAAAATCCAAGAACAAATCTCAGCAAGTCAGACTTGGTGGGAGGGGGAGTGCCCATGGAGGATGACAAAGGGAAGCAGGGAGCAGAGGAAGACCAGATTTTCACATTAAACAGCACAGCAGGTAGGTTTGGATTTGTGCTCCCCAAAAAGAGAGATAACTACACCTGTTGCAGGGATGACTACAAAACAAAGATTCCTACAAAATCACGTAAGGCAAGCTGAATAGGTAAGGCTAAAAAAACAGGCACTACTCTGAAGTTACAGCTGTTGATTTAATTGAGAGTGGCCATTTGATTTTCACCCATCGTGGCATTGTTATGACAGAACTGATGTTCAAAGACTACCAAAAGGGTTTTTCTCCCTCCACTGTTTCCAACTACAGGTCTTAATATGTGGCACAGAAGGGGAGAAAAAGCAAAACCTAGGCAGCCTAAACAGGAAGTTCTGCAAATAATAGTAAGTGGAAAGGAAGTAAAAAACAAGAACAGGAACTCCTTAGGATCCAAGACATGATGGATAAAATCACCAGCATGATAGGATAAGGTGACACTGTCCACACATCACATCTGAACAGAGGCCTAGATGACCTGGCATCTTTTGGGATTGATTCACTTTTGCTCTGAAACAACTGACAGAGATCCAAGAGTTGTCCACTCAGGCCCTGTTCTTTAGGCTGACTGGTCTCACTGCCAAACAGGCAGATAAAAGGCACCATACATTCATCACACCTGCAACATCAAACTCAGATCACACACTTTATACACCACAGTCACCTCTTCCATTCGCTTTACTTGTCCTGCCCAATCAGCCATACCACACTGTTAACATCTCCTCTGAATCAGACTCCCAGCTGCTCCCTGAGCCTGGCCTTACTGCCTCTTATCCCATCCCTGATCCCCAAACCAGCCCAGCTGCCCCATCCCAGCACTAACACCCAATAATCCTCTCCACCCATCTCCTAATAGCACCTATTCTCCTCTCAACCTACTGTCACTTCAGTGCCTCCTATCAAACAAACCAGAAAATGGCCAGAGCACCCCTCCAAACTCCACCATCTCCCCACTCCATCTCTCTGCCTGCCTTGCCTTTGGAACCTTCACTCATCCCTAACTCTCCCAGTCCTCATCCAAATCTTCTGCCAAATAGGCTTGGGACAGGTTCACACCTAAACAAACCTATGTGCCATTCCCAAACCCCCAGTCACCTTCCAGCCACTCCTCACTTGCAATGCCTCCACCCACCTTTAAACACACACACAACCACCAGGCTGGCAGAGACCTCCAAGATCATCGAGTCCAGCCCAGCCCAACACCTCAGCTAAATCATGGCACCGAGTGCCACGTCCAGGGATGGTGGGCAAACCATTCCAATGCTTTATCACTCTTTCTGTAAAAAGCTTTTCCCTAATATCCAACCTATACTTCTCTTGGTGCAGCTTAAGACTGTGTCCTCTGGTTCTGTCAGTGCTGCCTGGAGAAAGAGACCTACCACACCTGACCACAAACATCTTTTAAGAAGTTGTAGAGAGTGATAAGGTCACCTCAGAGTCACCTCTTCCCCAGGCTAAACACCACATTCATCTCCACTCCCCTCACAACACCCTCCATTGTCATTTCCCATCCATCCCCAACCCACCACACCCTCAGCTCCCCTACATTCTCCCAACCACAACCGCCCGCCCACCCCTCTGCAAACCCCGCAACACCTGTGCCTCACACCCCATAACCTGACACACTCCATCCGCCTCAACGTCCGCGACACCCCCGCCCCACCCCGAACCGCCGCGCCCCGTGCCCACCCCGCCGGTTACCTCTTGAGGTACCGGGCGTCCTCGCTCTGCATGGCGGCGGTGAGGGGGCCGTGAGGGGATGGGGGGGGGCGGCCCGGGCAGGGCGCGGCCCCGCGCGCGCGGTGCTCGTTACCAGGGAGAGCGCGAGCCCCGCCCCGCGCCAGCCCCGCCCCGCCCCGCGCCGCGCCCCGAGCGCGCGCTCTGAGCACGCGCCGCCGCTCCCTCTCCCCTCCCCGCGCGCATGCGCGCCGCCCTCCCGCTCCCGCCTTTCCCGCCCCGTTAGCGCCCCCTGCAGGCGCGGGGGAGGCGCTGCCCCGGCCCCTCATGAGGCGTCAGGAAATTAAAGGAAATTAAAGAAAATTTAAGGAAATTAAGGGAAGAAGCTGCTTTTGGGGTTTTTTTTTCCACCCTAAGTATGTAGACAAAAATTAAGTTTCTAAACTTGGGCGTCACTACAATCAGCTGCGTTTCAAGGACTTGGCAGTCCCTTAATCTTGTCCCCAAGCTGCTCTAAAGAACAAGCAGCATCATATCCAAGAAGTCTCAGAAAGGATCTTAATGTAATTTTCTGGAGTAATCTTTGCTGCCCCGTAAAGTTCTATCTACCCAGAGTCACAGGGGTATTGCAGGAATAAATAATAGGCAACAAAGCTTTTGGTTTTTATTGTGGCAAAATATTAAGCATAAATACTTAATGTCTACTGATCCCATAGAAGACTAAGAATTTTTATATTTGCACAATGTGCAGCTGAGCAGAATAAAATATTTTGTGGAATCCACACAGTGCCTGCCTCTGTTTTAAAAGAAAATGGAAAAAGAAAATAGTCTGTGAAATATGAAGTGCTACCTTAGTGCAATAAATTTACAAAACATTGCTGAAATATAATACCTTTGTTACTAGGCTTATTCTATTTTTAGCACAGTAATATTGTCATCAAGGAAAAAAAATACAGCTACCTAATCAGAATGGTAATTCTCCAGTGATTTCAGCAGCTCTCTAGATAAGCATAAGCCAAACATTAAACTCTGAAGCCATGTTAATAGTCTGATATTTACTGAGCACTAAATACCTGACAGTCTCCATTTATTTCACTATGAATTTACTTATTTATCTGGTCACATATGCCTGTTAATGGAGTCTAATTTTAGATACCTATGGAAAACAGGCCAAAGATTACAAGATGAGAAGGATACAAAAGAATGTGAAAACTGAAAAATAGGAACGTTTATTCCAGTTAAGTGTGCCATGATGTTTGAGCTGAAATTGGCTGCTTGTCAGGACTTGAAGGGACAGCAAAGCCTGGAAGAGTCCAAGTGAAATATCTCAGCTTTGTGGGTATTGAGCCACCAACACTGCCAAGATCAGACAATTCTCTTGGTCAGTGACAACCAGTTGATGCTGGGTTAGAAAACCACATGGCATAAACACCAAAACCCATGCATTGCATGGTAGATCCTTCTAAATTAAATTGTAGGGCATGTGCTGCCTGAGGTTTCACTCTATAGAAGCCCTGAGCTTCTGTTGGTGTTTTGCACAATTCCTTCCATCCCTTTCCTTCTAGTGTGGTGAGATTTATGGGGTGGGATTCTGGAGATCCCCTCACCTGCATGGTAGAAGTATGTACAAACAGAAGGAAAAAGAGGGTGATATTTGGGACAGAATGGTGATCAAGTTGCAAGCAGAAGCTGGAATAGACAAGATTTTTATGTTTCTTCTTTTTTTTTTCTTTTGTTTGGGTTTCTTTTATTTTGTTTAGGTTCTTTTGTTTTGGAGTAGTTTGTTTTTCTTTCATAGAACAGCTGTAAGAAATACTGTTCTGGAGTCAGGTTGAACAAGAGATTTTTTTTTTTTTTTTGTAGTTAGGGAATGTAAAGGAGGGTGTGAAAGAGCATGAGAGTTGCAGAGAAAATCAGAATAGGAAGAGAATGGGGGAGGAAGATACATGAGGAGAAGCTGGGCGAGAGGAGTGAAGCAAGTGGGTTAAAAACAGAAGAAAAGACAGAACTGAAGTGTTCTCATATGGTATATGTATGTATGTTTATATGTATATATATTTATGGTAGAATAAGCACAGATGGAGTAATTAACAACATTTTTATGCAAAAACCTCCAAATTTATGTTTTTTGGTCAAGCTGCAGACAGATGTTATTAACCAGATGGACAGAATACAATTGGTGACATTGGAGCAACACCCACCACTTTGCCTCATGGTAAACTTGATTTTATTTCTTTTTGTTTGTTCTCTTAGGATCAAAAAGTACTAATACTAGCAGTGATTTTTAAATCAAAAAAGGTGTTTTCACTGTCTTCAATGAGCCTTTGGTACATGAGAAGGCTGCATGTTGAAAATGCATTGGGACTGGTTTCTTTTACATCTGTGAAAAAAGAAAAAAAATCAACCAAAATAACCAGCACAGTTTTTCTGTAGCAAATGGAATTGTTAAAATGTAATAGACTAATCTCTTGTGTCTTGTGGAGTTGAGAAACCAAAGCAACCCTGAAATTTGTAATCTGTCCATCAAAGATTGCATCTTGATCTCAAGAAAAAAAAATAAAAATCAGTGGTTTTGTAGGGAAGAATCATGAATATGAGACATTTGCCTAGACCTTGTAAAAGGAGCTGTGCACAAAACTCCTTAAGAACTCTTTATTAGCTAAAATAAAGTGGAGCACTCTGAAAGGATGACTTTCCAGGGAGACATGTTAGGTGATTAGACTGTGCAGCTCAGTGGGGGATGGAGATGATGTTGTTCTGATGTGCTGTCACACAGTAAGGGATTGAGGAATGGAGGTAATAAACCCTGGGCTTAAAAGTTTATACTGGGAGGAGGAAGTGAGATGAGGCAAAGCAAAATCTGATATGCAAAGGGAAGGTCTGGCTTAACTCTTCTGGATGGAATTAATCTTGGAGCACAGATCAAGGTGATTATTGAATGCCTTCTTGATCAGCAGTGACATCTGTGCAGGAGAAGGGCATTTTCAGTGTGACACATGATTGTGCTGGCAAATCCTGGGTGCTTTTGTTATTCTTGAACATGAGACTTCACAAAAATGAGAACAAGATTCTCCATGGAGAGCTTGATTTGTTTTGTAATATATTTAATCAAATACTCATTCAAACCAGGGAAGAAAATTACCTGTAGGTTTCTATTGTTTCAGATGTAAAAAGAAACATCTAAAGATGCAAAAAGAAGTTCTCTCCATAGGGAGTTCACTGTAGAGTGTGCTGTTTCCTCCTTTAGCCTACTGAAATCAGAATTGCTGCCTTCCATGGGACTGATCTTTGATGGCCTTGTAGCTCCTTCTGGAGCTGGGGCTGTGGTAAAATAACCACCTACATGGACTTCCTGACTCTAGGCCAGGCCTTTAAGAGGGAATTTTGCTGGGAGGAACACAGAAAAGCACGTTGTATATTGTCTTAGAATCACATAGGTTGGAAAGACTTTTAAGAATAAACCTAACACTGCCAAATCCACCACTAAAGTACATCCCAAAGTGCCACACCTACCTGCCAGTATTTTCCATTTCTTCTCATTTTCTGGCAGACAGCCCAAAAAGTTTAAATCTAGAAGTGTCCATACAAGAAGGGACAGATGGGCTCTCTGTTCATGCCATCTTGTGACCCCTAAAGACAATGGGGGGCATTTCTTGGGCAAAAATCCTGGTTCAGCTGAAATCAATGAGAGTTTATCACTGACCCCAGTGGGGACAGAATTTCACCTCTTAATGTTTATTAGATGCAGCAGGCAGAAAGCAGACTCATAGCTATAAAGGCTGTGACATTTTATGGTTCTGACTCTGCAACCCCTCAAGCACATGCTTAATTTTGCCACAGTAATAAAGCTAAGCACTAACTAAAGTGTTTTCAAGGAGGGGTCTCTTTTACACTTGAACAAGTCTATATTTCATCATAAATCAGGAATTCCTCCCCTTCAAAAGAAAGGGATTCTGCTTGTGATCATCAAATTGTTTGTACTTTGCACAACAATAATTGCCTTTTTTTTTTTCCCCAGTTTTTGTTCAAAAAAGGCAAAGGGAGAGCAAGGAATGAGTACCTCAGCTGAAGTGGTGTTGCTCTGGTGACATTTGACTTAACTAATTTTAAATGGATTCAAGGGGGAAATATCAAATTTTCAATATTAATTCTAAATACCTCAGACACTGGCTGTTTCCTTAAAAAAGTGAAGATTTTGCACAACAGTTTACAGCCACATTTTTTTGTTAAGTTTTAAACTGTTGTGGACAACACCAGCATTTGTCTTCATATCAGGGAAAACTCTTCTGCTTTTACAGATAGCAGTATTTTTTGTATTTGTTTCCACCTAATTTTAGCCAAAGCACATCAGGAGTGTAGCAGAGTGGAAGTACAAGAGGAGGCATTCATAAATGAATTCAAACCTGAAATAAAGCATAAAATTTTAGTGGGATAGCACTTAACACATGGAATGACTTACCTTAGGATTTATGAGTTGATGTTTCCCCATTATTACCAGTTTTCATATCAGGAGTTTAAGAAAGAGAATGTGGGTGAGTGTAGAGTAAATCCTTTCCCAGGGTCTGTCCTGATGCTAATTTGTTTTATTTCCATCGTGGAAAGGAACCAAGCAGAGGCTGGACTTGGGTTTGATTTAGTTCACTTGCCCCTTTGCCCTGCTTGGTGAGGGAAAAGCAGGAGAGCATTTGGGGCACCTGGAAGAGGCTGTCAGAGGAGGATGGTGATGGTGTGGGGTGGCAGCAGAAGACCTGAGAGGTGGAAGGGAACATGGGGTGAAGAACATTCCTTCACCCTCCCAGCTGTGCTTTCCAGGAGTCTGGAAAGCACTGGGAGAAGGGGAAAACAGGGACTGGTCTGGCTGGCCCATGAGTAAGAAAATACAAGAGCCCAGGAGTTGAGCTCTGGAAATTGCTGGTTCTCAGGAGCTTCAGGGTTACAGTAATGGGGGTTTTACAGTGCTGTTGAACTGTGTGTTGAAAAAACAATCCTTCAGCTTTCAACTAATTTAGTTACCATCTGTAAGCTGTTTAAGCCATTCCCCTTATTTCACTTTCCCCATTTAATTTTGCTCTGTATGCTTTTTCTTCATCCCACCTCCTGCATGTGCATCTGTGCAGGCACAGAGAAGCACATAGGTGTGTAACTGGGGGTTTTCTAAAGAGCTGGAAAACACAGCTGTCACTGGTGTTCTTTGTGGGCAGAACAAGGTAATGATGCATTACTGTGACCCATCCACAGACTGCTGGCATTTTGCTGTGGGGATCCATGGCCTGTTCTTCACACCAGTGTATTCTATATAGACAGATAAAGAGTGAAATATATTTAAAAACAAGTGCCCTGTGCTACAAATCTGCAGATGTCTGAGTTTTATTTTGTACAAAACTCAGTTTGCTACTGGATTTCAGATTTCAGAGGTAGCATATTAAAGCTGTCCTTACCTCACCCAGCTGAGCATCTCTTATGTTTCATGAGATTCCCCTGCAACCCAGGGGCATATGTGTCCATAGAGAGGTGAGTTAATTAGTAGCATTCCAACATATCCTGCTCTTTATTGGTTAGTAGTGAAGAATCCCAGAAGAAGGAAAGCACTGTAATCATGCCAGACCCATCCTGTGTTTCCTACAGTTTCACTCTAGAATTTTTTTCATACATATTGTCTCAGTGCCAGTGCTCGTGGTCTCTGTAATTAAAAGCATTTCTCATAAAGGGGATTATGAGATTAAAAATATTGCTTATAAAGAACACATTGATCCTCACTGAGAGGATGACAGACATAAAAACATCAAATTACTGGTGTCACTAAATAAAACTAATTTAGGAGATAACAGTACATTTTTAAACAAATAGTGGGAATGTATTAGATTTACAAACTGCAAGAACTTTCCTTCCCAGTGTGCTCATTCTTCATTTATCATTTTATAAGAAAACCCCTTAAACTAAAAGTTAGTCTCATACAAATGTCACTTGCTAGCTTTCTTGCTAATCCAGAGGAAATATTATCCTAGTGGTCCCTGAGGTCCAATGTCTAGGTGTTGGATACATGATAAACTTACTTGAAGCTTTCTCAGTGAGATATAGTCCTCTGGAGACAGCTGTGGATTTAATTTTTCAAGCTTTAGTACAACCGAACATCTTAAAAATAAGATTTAAGTTTCCCTTGTCAGGTCACTTAAGAGTTTCTTCTTTTATTTTACTTTTTTTTTAATATATATTTTAGTTTATTTCCCTCCTCTGCTACTTGCCCAGACTGTTAATCCCCAGCCTCAGGAGGGAACATTTAACCATCTCAAACCTTCACATCTTGATCATTTTTTGGTTCCAAAGGGCAACACACATACATTTGGCTTTTGAATTGTTCTGCTCAGAGAGTTTATCTAGAAAGTATCAATGAAAAGCAAACAATTCCCAGTCTTGATCATGTAGGTTTCTACATCAGTTCTGAACAGAGGTGGTTTTTGCAATTTTTGAGCCACTCCTCTGTGTGAGAGCAGTATTTCACACAAAGAGGTGTGTTTCCAGTCTCTGCAATGCATCCTCCTGTGTGTTTATGCTGTCCAGGAGTAGAGTTTAATCTAGTTTTCTTGCCCCTTGATATTTATCACTTAGCTTTTCAGAAATGGTAAATTTAATGTTTCAAGGCACGCACAGAATTTAACCAGCGAGTTCCTGGTATTGAGCAACTCCACACGACTCAGAGACACTGAAATTATCTGATGTTATACTCCTGACACTTTTACTGATCCACAGAAAATGCTGCTTACAGCTCCTCATCTCTGCTGTGCACTCACACACTCACAGGCTTCTGCCAGACTATTCCTTCTCAGGAGCTAAAACCTTTCAAGGTCACTTGTCATATTTGTTCTCTACAGTCAGCTTTTCTTTTTTCCCTTTCAGCTCGTTTTGCCTTGACTTCCTGAGGAAATTAGTTTTATCTTGCCTTACCTATCCATGCATTCATCAGGTTTCTTTTCCCTCCCTCCTAAATTACCCAATCACCACTGTGATGTGCACAAGTTAATTAAGTTTCTAGAGGTTTTTGTGTCCTGGCTGCCAGGTAGGTGAGGGAGAGACCTGTGCTGAGGGAGAGTTAAGCAGAGTTCAGCTCTTTGGCAGCAGTGAGGGGTCAGTCCCTCCATGCACACTCTCCAGACAGACAGACAGACAGCACAGAGGAGCTGCTGGCCAAGCTGTCCCAGAGCAGCTCCAGCACAGGCAGTTTCTTGTCCAGGGTGGATCTTTCCCAAAGGATGGCAAGTGAGAGGAGCTATGGGGCTTATTTCAGATGGAAGCAGAAAGGCACAGAGGTAAAAGAAGCTCTCGTGTTGCTCTGTGGCTCACAGAACAATTCATTTTCCAGTTTAGTTCTAACAGTTCTGACTGAAATGATGTTCCCTGCCACTGCTGTGAAATGTGCAGCTGTGTCAGATCAGGGAAACCCAGTCTGATGTTTGCAGTCCAAGCCAACAGCAGGGAGGGATCCACAGAGCTGCAGATCTGAAAGTCTGGGTCTTTACATCTCTGCCTCTGCAAAAAATAGATGCAGATTGAGAAAGTCAAATGGTCTCTCTCACTCTTGGTCTGCTCACAGCACTTCTTTCTGCAGCTCTGTTGTTACCCATTGCACTCTCTTCTTTCTCAGGATGGAGTTTCTATTGTCAGGATGTTCACACTCCACACAAAGGCTGTCCCCTCCTGACATCACCACTTCCATGTCACATCACCAGCTGCCCTGGTTTTCCCACACTGGGGGGGCTCCATGCCTGTGCCTTCCAGGAGTGCAGGAAAATACCTGCTCTGGCTCTGTGCAGGAGCAGCATGGAGGTGCTAAGAGCCAGCCAAAGCACACTTCCTACCTCATGGATTTGGGCTGTTCCCTCAATCTGCTGCCAGTGGCTGTGAGACACAGGATAACTGGGCAGTAGCTCTGTGGTCTCAGCAGATGGGTCAGTCTCATGCCTTAGGTAGGAAGGATCCAGCTGAGAGGAAGTGGAAAGGCATGTTTTTTCTGGCAGTGTTGTGTGCAGAAGGAGCTTTGATGGTGTGGGTTGCCATCTTTCTTTTGCTTTGGAATTGAAAATAAATCCTTGAGAGACTTTTCACCAAAGCATTTCTAGCAGTTGCATGCCAGAGCTGAAAGACATTAAGGCTAACTTATCTCCCACTTGCCCAGTTCTCCCTGAGGAGTTTCTGCATTGCTTTTTGTGCTGTTTCATGAATGTGCAAGATTCTCTTCATCCCTGCTCACCAAACCACGATCCCTCTGATCACTTCTTAAAACTTTCTTCTTATGTGCAGTCTTCAATGGCCCAGCCAAGCAGTTTCCAGAGTCCCTTTCTCCTTGCTGAGAGCTGTGCCTGCATTCTTAAACAGAGCTGTGGGGGCATAGGAACTGTGCACACTCACATGCACAAAGCCACAGCAGACTTGATCCTGCATTTTCCAAACCCCACAAGCCTCCCCACTCAGCCAGGAGGAGATTTTTGTTAGCTTTCACCTCAGAAAGGAGCTTTACCCTGAGCCAACAGAGGGCAATAGACTCAAAATTCAATATTGAAAAGAAATGCTTTTAAAAGATGGCTCTGAGCAGCCCAGCCCTTACTGTATCTGGAGTCACATATCACAGTGAAAGGCAACATTCCACAATGGACCTAAAACCTTCTCAGGCTCCATCAATTAAACCACCACATCTGGGGTGGAAGAGACTCAGCAAGGAACTCTCACTAGGGTTCAATGAGAACCAGATGTTGTGGGCACAGCTGTCATGCTTCTTATCAGGAACAACAGAGCAGTCCCTGCTGCAGTTTCACCAGGAACCCTGCCCTTCCTTCCCTTCATCCTCAGCACTGCTGAGCATCCCTAACCAGAACCAAATAAAATCCTCACGGCCAAAGTGATGCCCAGATATTGCTGTTTGTGTTAGCATCCTGTTAGTGGGTCTCCAAATCAGGCTCCTGCTGGGACTCTCACTGGGCTTGGGACACGATCTTCAAGCTGCCTCTCCTACTCAGAGTGGCTTCACTCACCCCCTTTATAATGTAATTTAGTGTTGGCACCAGGGCTAGAAGGATTAGAAGGAAAGAAGTGTGTGTTCCCTCCATAGGGATAGAGCTCTGGCCAATTTCAGTTACATTAATTTGAATATATTTACCCATAGGGCTCAGATGCCGTGTTTTGTTGCTTTAGATGGAATTCCAGATTGCTGAATTCCAATTGTATAAATGAGAACAGATTGCTGCTGTGACTGCACCCATGAGAGCACATGGGAATTGTGCAGGACATGCCCTGAAGGCTGTGAGTCATCCTGACCTACAAGCAGTGAACTCTGCTTTGGAAATGTGGTTCAAAGCAAGGGTTTCTCCCAAGGTTGGGGCTTTGCCCAAGGACTTGCTTTGCTCTGCATTTCCTTGCCACAGAGTGATTTTGCAAGACTGACCAGTCTGCTGAAGATATTCTTGTTTGCACTTGTAAATGATAGTCTGAAACCAAATCTACCTGAATCTGATTACAAATAAACAAATGAAAAATTAGAAAGGAAATAGCCCTGTAAACAAACCAAAACATTTTGTTTGGCCCAACACATAAATTTTTTTGTGTGTGAGAAAAGGGCAAAATTTCAGTTTCTCATCAACCCAAAGTACTTTTTTTGTTGTTTTTTTTTTTTTTTTCAATTCCACAGTCAACTCAAAACTAAATTATTTCCACAGTAATAATTTTGAAAACTGCTAAGTCTGATTGGACCCATGAGTGGCTTTTAGGATTGTGACTAGGAGTTCTCAGCAAGTCAGACAATTTGTGTATCCACTGTCACATTGCTGTTTTCCAGCCTGACAGCAGACAGGGGCATTCCCTGCTGCTCTGAGCTGCAGCCAGAACAATCCAGGCAGTTGTAAAGGTTACCAGCTGCCACCCAACCTTGCAGCTGCTCTTCAGAACTGCACGTGTGCTCTCTGCCCGTGCCTCTTCTGTCAACATCATCAGGAAGTCTTAAAAACTGTTGTCAAAGATAAAACAAAAATGACTTGCTTTAACCTCATCTATTGCATGCCAGGTGTTTTGTAAACAGAACAGTCATTTAAAGGCAACACTGACCCTTTGTGATCCATGGAGCTTGTGCACATGTTTTTATTTTTCTCTCCTGTGCAGCTGATGTGTTTCAGAAGTAGCATGTACAGCTCAAATCTGCAGGGACGGGGGGTTACCTACTAATATAAAAGCAAGTCCAACTCCTCTTTGAATATCCTGATGTTCCAACAAGCAGATCCACCTTGGGTTTTGCAGCAGTTCATCATAAGCCATCTGATAGCTTATTTTAAGTGGGATCCTTAGGCAGAGATGAGCTGCAGGTGTTTTAACAAGAAGCTGCTCCAGCTGATCCCTCATTTTAATTTCTGCTAAGCCTCTCTTCACAGAACTGCCTGATCTCATGGGAAGGAAGAGGAAGTCACACAGAGGAACTATTTGCTTACACATGTAAATACTAGCACATTCTTATTTTAGACCAAAAGCTATTCAAGCCAGTGACTGTCAGGAATTATGGATGTGTGGAGTGTTAGTTTAATTTAGTTTACTCCACTTAATCCAGAGCTCTGGATTCTCCAGTGTCCCTCCCTGCCATAAGGAAAAGGCTGGGTAGCTGACTTCAGGAATAGTCAAATGGCCATTTGGGAAAGGAAACTAAGGCTGGGATGTGGGTTTGCTCACATTCCAGCAGTCACAGCACAGGTAGTATGGGTGTCATACTCAAACCCCACACTTCTTGTTAATGCAGATGTGGTAATGGTGCTTGAATTGTTCACAGCTTCTGGCTACACTGACACTACTCCTGTTCAGAATATGGGTTTAGGAAAAAGTGTGAACCACTGTGAGTTATTCTTAGCAGAAAATATTAATATGCTGCTGTTGACAAATGGAAAATGAAGCATCCACTTTGCGGAAAAAAAACCCCAGAAAACAAACCCCCAAACAACAAACCAAACCCTGCTATTTATGTGTTCTTTATCACACAGTTCTGGGCACAGATCTGTTTGATCTAAGCTTTTACAGCAGTAGGAAGTGCTTTAAAAGGCTCAGTGCTCTTGAGATGCACTCACTTAGCTGCACTAGGATCCCTGTTGCAGCTTTGTAATCTTTGAGTTGCTGTGGACACACCCTTGGTCCTCAGATCTGATCACATGCAGGCAAAATAACAGAAGTAGTGTTTATGCAGCCTTCCAGAGATCTTCACTCTTTTTGTGTGGGGCAGGACTACTGTGAGTCAAACCCACCACTAATTTATATAAAAGAGTTATAACCAACACTCACTCTGAAAAGCTAACCTTTTTTTTTTTTTTTTTTTTTTCAGAACTCTTATTTCTGACACATTTGTATTGGATGTGAACTTTACCATGAAAGACAAGTGTGGGTGTTGTGGTGCCCAACAATTCTTATGGGATTTATGGTGTCTGGTAAGAGGAAATCTCACTTTGCTGACACCAGGATCACCTTTGGCTGTTCTGGCACCCCCTGGAGCACACCTCTCTCAGGATAAAGCAGGGAGATCTGCATTATGGTTACAGACTCTGCCATCCCAGGTGGATGTTGCAGCCCTCAGACTGGCATGTGACATGTGACAAATTCCCACATGTCAGCTGTGAGCTGGACTAGGGAACTGATCCCACTTAAAATTAAGTATATTTTTCCAAAGATTTATTTTCCTTGGTAAAGGCTGGGTCACTTTTGTGCTGTTCTTAAAAACTTGGTATCTTTGTCAGGAGATTGCAGTGCTGCTGGAGATGTAGAGATGTACAAATGTTCCCATTTGTATTGGGAACATCCAGTTTCCTGACTGTGTTTCTGCAGTGCAGCATACTGATACTGCAGACACCTGGAATAAACAGCTTGAAAAGGGGAAATATTTACTTGTTAGAATCACAGTTTATTAGGGCTCATGTTATTAATTTGTGTAGAGGCACATCCATGTTCTGCCTTCTGGCCTTCCTCTTGAGTGCCCTGCACTGAAGAACTAATAATGAAGGAGAGACACAGAAACAAAATCACCCTGCAAGATGTAAGAGGGAGATTTTGGATAATATCTGAATTCTTTTGGAAAACTACAATTGAATTAGAGCCACTCCTTTTTGAAGCGGATATACTTTTACCCCAGCTAAGGCATATCCTGGTGGATTATTTTTTTTTTTTCCACTTTGCAGCACCTGCTTGTTTCAGAGGGTGACACTGCAGGGATAACTGTGAGGCAGTGCCAAGAGCCAGCATTTCTCACCCCCCTCTCGCCCGCCTCCACCCCCTGATATAGAATGACAGCACACTGCCACAATTTCAATGACACTGCCTCTTCCCTCTGGGAAGGACAGCTCCTCCAGACAGCACCAGCCACAGCAGCTGCCCACTCTCCCCAAAAAAACCTTCACCATGGCCTACAAAGCAGCACATTTGGCCTTTAAGTCACGCTGGCACAAGACAGATGAAGAGCTGTGTCGGCACAGCATGTCCTTTGTCCTGCACAAGGCAATCCAAAATGACTTCTTCAAGTGTTACCTTTATCTGCTGGAAAAGCTTCCCCTGGGTGAGTAGCTGTGGGCAGGAGTGTCTGTGTGTGCTCTGGGAAGGGGGGTTGTGTCAGATGGTGGAGGGCAAACACGTTATTGACAGTGAGGAGGAGGAGGAGTAGTTTTGGGAAACCCAGCTCAAGAGCTGCAGAGCTCCCTAAAGAGTCTTGAACTGTGTCTGCAACTCCCTCCAGCCCACTAGCCTGTTGTTTCACCTAAAAACTCCACAGATTCTTAGAGGAGGGCAAAAGAAAGACTTGCAAGAGTGAATGAGAAGTTTGGTTTCTGGCTGACTGTTCCTATTTTTTTCCATCATTTGAGTAAAACATGCTCTGACCTGTTTGGAGCTTGGAAGGACAAATGCAAAACCAGCAGAGCTGACAGGTGGTTCTTTCTTTTGCCTGCTACCTGTTTTGTTGTCACTCTTTGTGTCCTTAGCTCTGGTGTTTGCATTGTTTTGGACAAGTTCTTGAAAGGTAGTGATTCAAGAAAAAATTCTTTGTTATGCAGATCTCTGCAGCAGATTGTCTAACCTAACTGTTTGCTCTCTGGGAGGAAAATGCTTCCAAAAATTTGTTTATAGACAAATTTCAATGACAGCCTCCAGTACAGAATGCCAAGAGGGTTTGCTGAGGTTAGTTTTCTTTTTTTTTTTTAAGAAAATGAATGTTCATTTCTTATGAAAACTTGACCCTCAATAATAAACAAAATTTCCCTGTGACAATAAAGCTAGAAAGTAGATTTAACTTGAGTCTGCATTATATTAGCATGTCCTGTTTTAAGCAGAATTATTCAGCCTACACTCAATGTCAGAACTATAGGAATTTTCAGATGGGAAGGATGACCCTGTGCAATCTGTTTAAGTGAGTTCTTGGGGGTTCCTTTCTAATTGAATGATCTGTTTAGACAAAAGGAATACCTTATCTGTTTGTGTGAACTGATGTTAATGATAACTCTGCTCAAGAGGGTAGAATTCATTAATCCTGTAAAGAGAAAAAAAATATTAATATTATCTTAGTAGTTTTAATGCACCTTTTTAAATGCAGCAATATCTGCAGCTGTTTAAAATGAAACATGGAAGAAAAATGTGGTACATAGCTGTGAATAATGGAAAGGAAGGGAAGATGGAAAGGAAGGGAAATCAATTACAGGTTGATGGAATCTCACGAAGTTGATGAAAATGTTATTCTTTCATTTGTTTTGAAAAAAAACACAACTTATTAGAAACTGAGCAGGATTTCCTACAGTGTTAACTGTTAGTGTAAGTACCACTACATCTTTTTAGCTAGAAGATACCATGATGGGCATCTAACTTAGAATTGAGTGCTTGTAACTTGTCTGGGTCACAGCATGCATTTATGAACACAGAAATACCTTGGTGTAAGTGTTTCAAATGGCTGAGAACCCATCAGTCACCATTCAGCTGTTTCCAGGACTAATTGCTTTGCTCGTAAAACTATACTTACTTCTAGTCTGGATTTTATTTGAATTTCCATTCATGGCCAACAGGCTTTGAAAAATGTTTCTATCAGACCAAAGGTCCCTTCTGCCAGGCTTTTCATGGCCTGACTCATTAAAACTTAACTAATGATCTTACAAAGCTGTTGCCAGCTTATCCAAATTACTTTGATTCCATGGAAGATGGACTGTGAGCCCAGCATTCATGTGAATATGCAGTAAGTCTCTTACTCCATGTGCTGTGAATGCACATCCAGGGAACTTCACATCCTGCTCTGATTTCAGGGTGTGGATAAGGGGAGAGTCAGGCAGGTAAAAAATGTTGGGGTGATTGGCTCAGAGTTGTGGTCAAATCCTGAAGTCAGTGTAATCCTACAAAGGTTTGTCCTGGGACCTGTTTAGAACCATGGAATGGTTTGGGCTGGAAGGGACAATAAAGCTCATCTGGTTTCAACCCCCCCTTCCATCTTTATCACTAACCTGGAGGAGGTGAAGGAGTGTTTTATGCTCACATCCAGAGATTGCAGCCAGCTGCCAGGACAGGCCCACAAGCTCTAAGTCAGGATTGCCATCCAGAGGCACCAAATTGGCTGGAGGAAGGAGACAGCAGCAACCTAGTGCTATTCAAATCCACTGAAATTCCCACCCAAACACCAAGTTGTGTACCTGCATAGGAAAAACCCTGGGCAGCAGCACCACAGACTGGTCAGGGAGTGCCCTCCTGGTGGGGTTTTGGTAGGAAGCAGCTGAATGTCCTGGAAACAAAGGCAGCCACCAGAATCCCAGGATGAATTAATAAAAGAATGGCTAGTTGACTGAAGGAAGTAATGAACCCTTTCCTGCAGCAGTCATCAGACCCTACCTGTAGAGCCTTGAACTGCTGGAGCAGGAAATTACTTGGAATGAGTTGGAAAACCCTCAGAGTGGTGAGGGAACTGGAGCACGTGCCCTGTGAAAGCAGACAAAGGGAATGGGGCATGTTCAGCCAAAAGAGAGACCAAATATCATCCTGCTGGTACCTACAGGAAGGGTATGAATAGGACAGAGCTAAGATCTGCACAACTCTGTGCAGCATGAGGATAAGGGCTGGTGGCCATAAATCAAAAATAATCCAGATTGGCTATAAGGAAAATAATCTTTTTATCTGAGGACTGTCAGGCATTGGAATGGACTGCTCAGAGAAGTACAATTCTCCATCACCAGAAACTTTCTAAACCTAGCTGTCTAAACCCTGATGAACCTCATCTGTCATCATGTCTGTCTCTGCTTTGAGCAGCAGTTTGGGCCAGAGACTGGGTCTTTAGGTCCCTTCCAACTTGGACTGTCCTGTGATCCAGTGCTCTCTGGGATGGAGAGGACAGAATGTGGCAGGTCTGAACATCTCTGCATAATGACAGTTTCCAGCTCAGTTCAGAGTGGACCTGAGCAGAAAGGAGCCAAAATTCTCAGGCTTCAAGACTAGAGACAGATATCTCTGTGTAAACAGTGTCAAAGGACTAGAGCAACACTGTGACCCTGCAGGGAAGTTAAGCGTGTGCTTAACCCTACTCAGTAATAGCACTGAAACCAAGCCTTACACTGGATCCTGCAGTGCTGCCCAGGGTCAGCAAGGTCCAAAGCTTCCTCCAGACTCTGCTAGCTCCACACTCCCCCCACTCCATCCCTGGGTTCAGTGGTGGAGCTCTCCTAGGCATGTTTACTTAGGAGCTGAGCATATCTGGTATCACAGCCTGTTAAGAGAAACATGTCACTTTTACAGACCAGCCTAACATTTATAAATAAAAGACATGAGTAACTTCAGGCCCTGATCCAACAATGTACTTAAATGTGTGTGAGAGCCCTTAAGCCCAGTGGACTTTATTGGAGCTACTCAGATGCTGGAAATTATGCACGTGTTTACACGGGCTGTGGGACTCGGTGCCAGTGGGCTGAGATCTGCAATGGAAAACTGAGAAGATCCATCCCTGGAGACAAATATTCCTGAGTGTGAGGCACGTGGCTGTAAGTGAAATCTGCCTTGGGGGTGGGATGATGTTCATCCTCTATAAAATACAGAATTGACATGGTGCTCAGCCCACAGTAGAGAGGTAGATTCTACCATGCACACAGATAACTATTTTTCAGCTGATGCACAAAGCAGATGTTGCATTTAAAAGGGAGCACTCAGCCAAACTGGAATTAGTTCAGTATCTTGCAGAAAGCAATCGGAGCCACAAAATAATGTTCACAAATAAAAACTTCAAAAAAATTACTTGCAACATTTACTTCTGCCAGGGAAATTTAGTTGAGGAAACCCTGAAGTCAAGAACTGTAAGTCAGCATGCTAGAGGTTGAGATTGCACTGGGTCTTATGTATTAAGTGGTCCATTTCTTTAGAGATTTAGACCAGATGCACTGGAAAACAACATTTTTAACTGATCCATGATAAAATATGGGAGATAATGTTTTGAACTTTGCAGAGCAAAAGGCTCAGGTGGATAGTGTCTGTCTAGTCCACATTGGTTGGCATTCAGCTGTAGATCACCACTCTGCAGATCATCCAGACTGTGCTTGCAGTGACTGAAAATTATTGATGTCTCATGACTGGAGTGACCTTTAGGGAGGCAGTTCATGCCCTCAGCCTGCTTGAGCAGTGGGCTTGCTTCAGCCACCTCCACTTGGGAACTTGCCAGCAGATTCAGCTGAGGCACAAGTGTGCCATGAAAAAGTTTCTTCCTTACTGGAAACACATTTCTGACTTTAAATCTTACAAGTTACCTGCCTCAACACTGGAAACCTCATATGTTAGACAGCTGCCTGCCCTGTGATGTCTGAGGAAGTTGGAGCCTGCATCGTTCTATCCCGCTCATGCCCTACTTAACAAAACTCACTGCAGGCAGGCTGTGCACCCATAGCAGACCTCACAAGTATTTCATTTCCTGATGCACAAGGCAGTCCCACACGGGTCATGGGGAGGGAGATGCCTCTGGCTAGGCAGGTCCTGTGATGAGGGGGAGCAGTGCTGCAGCACCGACAGCCACCAAGCACATGCTTCTCTTCTGGGGTGGATTCCTGCAAGCTGGCAAACCTCCTCCTCCCTCTTTGCATGCCCTGGGGTGGGAGACATGCATGGAAACATTTTTGCACAGTTCAATGCACAGAGAAGCCCCTGTGGATGCTCACCCAGATGCCAGCACGTAGGGCAGGGCTCTGGGGCCCCAGATGGCCTGGGAGGAGCTGCAGTCAGCTGGCGTGTGCATGCAAGTCCTGGCAGGGATTCTGCAAGCCTGATATTGGTTCTGAGTGAGAAATGTGAGAGCACACACTCCAGATCTGATATCCTGAGCACCATATCGTCCCCATGTGTTGCTGCAGGTCAGGCTCATGTTTGGAATAGAGAGAATCTGAATATTTGTTGTTCATGCTGTCCTGGTGTGCAGACAGCCCATAAATGCCTTTCCTTTCAATCTAGCAGAATGGGATAAATCACTGTCCCTTGACAGGTCCATGAAACAAGCCCTGGAATCATCACTGGATCCTGATATGGAAGATCTTGCAAAGCCAATGTACAGGAATTCAGTTCTGTTCAGCAGACAGGCTGACCTTTGAAACAGAGCAAAAGGAGACACAGAGAAGACAAGATGGTGCCACTTCTGGATAAGGACAAAGATTTCTTACTGGAAAATCCCAGCCACTGATGGAGTGTTTTTCCCAGGCTCTGGGAGCCACCCTGGCCAAGCTGTGCTGGGGATTGGCTGCTGCCCCCTTCATATTAATTTCTTCAGCTAAATGGTTTCTTCTGAGTATGTGAATATAATCAGTGGAGTGTGTAAAACTCCCAAGTTTGACCCTTGCTGGGCTCAGTGCTTCTTGTGGTATAAATTTCTCAGGCATAACATAAATGTGTAATGGATTAAAGCTTTAATAGTATCCGTTCAGCAGTTGACTTAAGCAGGTGATGACAAGAGGGGCTGGTAATGCTGCTTTTGTTGGATGAGGGATATGCTGGGCATGCTGCTTATATGTAACCCAATAGCACTATTCTGTTCTGAGTGGTCCTTGGTGGTAATTATTCCCTATCCTACTTCCTTTGTCCTCCCCTCATTTGCCTCCAAAATGTCACTCTCCTGCTGAGGATGGGCAGGCACACACTTATCATTCCCCGCTGAGCTTGCTTGCCCTCAATTAAATACATTCCAGGCTTATATTCAGGGCCTCTGGCCTTCTCTCCTCCTCTTTGTGGAGGGCATAATTCCTGTTCCTGGTCTGCACAAGCCTGTTCAGCCCCTTCCCAGCAGCAGCTGGCAGTGCTCCCGTGGATGTTTGAGGATGCAGGGACAAAGAACTGCTCCCTGGTCCTTCTGTGCAGCTGGCAGGGAGCTGTCCCTCTCTCTCCTGTCATGAACTCAGAAGGTGTTTGCTGCTGGGTCATTTCCAGTCCCCTGAGTGTGCTGGGAAGCTGCAGCAGAGCTGGTCTCACACTGCAAGGTGGTGCTTGCAAAGGCTTGTTCCCAGCGTGGCTCCATCCCTCCTCGCTGCTTGGCTTTCACTGCCAGGCTTGGAGTTGTGTTTTTGGTAGAGGGTCTGTCACACACACAGTAGAATGCCTGGGCAGTTGTGTGCACATATGAGACAGTCAGAGGTGATGGCAAAATTTAGAGCCAGCCTCAATCCAAACTTTTGAGCTTTGAATCCATACTTTTGATATGCTGATGCACATCAAGAAAAACACAGGATGGGAAGGGTAGATCTCAGTTGTTAAAGAACAGGGAAAAATATCCTTTATCCAGCAAAACTCGCAGGTTTTAATAAAACAGCTTCAAAATACTGGTTACCAGTAATGTAGCCAAGCAATGAAAAGAAACATCCAAGCCTCTGGCACACAGGAACCTTTCAGTATATCACCCACTGATTACCTTGCTCCTGGACCTGTGACAGATGAAAATTTAGGACTGTCTCTTCTAAATTGTGTCCCCCCCTGTGTACTCATTTAGGCCTGAGATTACCATCTGCTCCTTGGTTCAGCTTACTTGCACTGCTACAGACCATACAGTATCACTAAAAATAAACCAGAGCAAGTGCCTCATTCATCCACTCTCTTCCTGGTGCACTGTCCCTGCAGCTGTCAATAGCTGGAAAGCATATCTGGAAATCTGCACAACAGTTAGGTCAGTGATAGCAGAAATGTTGACTCTGCATAGTAGTAAATGCTGCCCCCAGCTTTTCCAGGAAAAATCAGACCACTTGATGTCCTTGACATGTGCATTCACTTCAAACCTGAACAATTTTTCACCAACATGAAAATACAGTGTGATGATTGACATGACTTCTGAACCTGGAAAGCACAAAATTTGCATGAGGAGGGCTGGATCCCTTCAGGGTCTTGTAGAATTCAATCCAATGCCTTTCTTTCCACATTGCTTTAGAAACAGATTTGGTGTTTTGAAAGCTCAACTCAAGTTCACAGGTCGTCATCACCGTGCCTCTGCAGCAATTAACTAACCCAGAAATATCCATCACTAATGATATAATGGTGATTTTTCTGCTTGCAGTGAAACTTTACGCCCTGACAAGCCAAGTCATCAACGGGGAGATGCAGTTCTACGCCAGGGCCAAGCACTTCTACCGGGAGGTGCCTGCCACCGAGGAGGGAATGATGGGCGACTACATCGAGCTCTCCAACACAGATGTGGAATCCTCCCGGGAATTCCTCAGGAAGTTTGTTGGGGTGAGTCACTTCATCTCATCTTCTGCAAGAAGCACTGGGGATGTGTCAAAAGTGATGCTCAGGTGTGCAGCCACGCCTGATTTAAACAGCATCATGAGTCACCTTTGATTCGCAGTCACGGCTCGCCACTGTCGTTGGGTCTAGTCTGTGTTTTGCCAGCTCATCCATCAGCATGAATACACATTTTGCCTGGTCTTACATCATGATGTACCTGTTTTACATCCTTTTCTAATGCTCCCAAGCTGCAACAAGGATTGATTCTTGTAGCTGGGTTTGAGTGAGGGATTAATTCTGGGACCTTTCACGATAAAATCCTTGTTGGCCTCAGTGGCAGATTGGCAAATTCTTGCAGTCCAGTTGGGAAACTAGCTGAGACTTTAATGCCCAGTTTCTGGTTTGCCTATTTATGGGTATTTCTGAGAATGCTGCAACAAAACACACATTGGAAGCATATAGAATAAGCTACACATTTGGCTTGAATTGCAAAATGATGCCAAGTGGGAGCAGTATCACTTTGGCCCTTAAGTTTCTGAAAAGCCTGTTGAGTCCTAAAACTGTCTTTGGAAATCTAAAAATCTTCAGAAGCATGGCTTGATGATTTTCTGACTACTCTTCCCAGGGAAGGAGCCCAGTAAATCAGCTCAACAACTGTATTAGATGTTAAGGAATCCACAAACAAGTTTGTTAAGTTCTCCTGCTGACAAAATGACTAGTTCTATATAATGCTGCCATAGATCTTTAATTTTCTGCTCAAATGTACAAATTTGGGATAGTCAGATGACCTTTTTTTAGCCTTAATGATCTGCTGTGGGAAGAAACCTCAATAGGTTAATTAGATGTTGTATATGGGGAAAAAAGAGGCACAGTTTAAATAGATTGGGATGGGAAATGAGTGTGGCTTGACAACAGATAGAAATCATGCAGAGCAGTGAAGGGGAAGGGATGGCAAAGTTTGCTGTAGCTGATAGAGGGAGACTTTTGAGGCCATGAGCCAGCAGAACACAAGTGAATATCTGCACTTTTCTATATCAACAATCAATTGTATTAATGCTGAGGCAAAAAAAACTCCCCTGTATCACGCTGTCAATGACCACAAAATGAGAAAACACAGAGGAGGTTCACTAAGGAGCTGAACCTGTTGGTAATTTCCAAATGACCTTCCTGAAACGGCATTTTCAGAAGAAAAATGAAACGCAGTTGAGGCACATTCCTTAAATTTTATTCAAGTCTTGTTTTAAGGACATTTGAGGAATTCAGGTGGTGCATAAGTGTGTGCTCAGGGGAAGACTTCACCCTTCCTAGACATCACAGAGATGCAGTTTCCTGCAGCAGGTCTGTGTCATGCTGTTACACTTTCTCCTCTCCAAGACCCCGAAAAGGAAAGAAGTACAGTCTGTGACAGAGTTCCACATGCCAAAGAGGAATCATACCCAATGCATCAGCTGTGATGACAGATATGAAATACTCCAGAGCAAAGTTCCCACTCCTAGAATTAGCCAGGGATAGAAAGGATACTCTGAATGGCCAAGATCAAACAGGGAAAAAATAGAAAAGGAACAGAAAAGACTCTGCACCTTTTGCTTATTCTGATTTAGATTGTTAAAGCCTGTCCTCTGTTGAAATGTAGTCGATTGATTATGTTACTTATGGTTTATTTTGCTTTCTTACTACTGAAATTTGAATCCTGCTCAACCAGATACAGATATTTAGTGGCTTTCTGTAGCAGTGGCTTTATAATAAAACTAATGAACTGTCGTACCATGTTTATGGATCCATTAATATTTTTTTTTTAACCCATGAAGTGATCAAGATAGAAAAAAAATCTGTTTCACCCAAATATACTTTCTCTTTTTTAAAGAGAAGTTTGACAGAATTAGAAAATTTTAGATCAACTGGACCACTTTTTATTCTTTCACCCTCTGGAAACCTTTTCCATTTGTTTTTGAGAACTCAAGTCAGTTCCAAAATAAAAAATGCTCTTTAGAAACAAAAAGTTGACAAGTTTGGTTTCTTTTTTCCTTAAAAGTTATGAGAGGAAAAAAAAAAAAAAAAGAAAAAATTACTTTGACATTTTCAACATTCCCATATTTTTTAGGCTAAAAGCTATTCTCAAGATTTGAAATACCCATTTCACAGAGTGTTTTATCCACTGAAAACTTTACATTCTGGCAAAAACCGGTGCTCCCTAAAAAAACCACTTGCCTGGTTCCACTCAAATTACCCCTCCTGAGTTAGTTTGGCTGGCGTGGAAATGCCACGCAGTGACATTTCCCTTCCATGACTGATGCTGCATGCCTTCAGCTATGGCATTTCTTAGCATGATCCTCTGTAAACTGAGCTACACATTTCTTTACCATTGGAGAATTTACCTTGCCTGGGCACATGGAAGGAATTTCAGAAAAGGACTGAGGGCTTTCCTTGTGTTTTAGCCCGTCTCCTCCGCGGGCGAGCGGACGGAGTTGAAAGTTCCACTGTGCTGGAGTTAAGAGGTTTTATGTGTGTGTGGGCAGAACTCAAACCAAGAGCAACATGGCTCGAGCCAGCAGTGCTCTGCAGACAAGCTGCAGGTTGTCTCAGCCCTGGGGTTATCAGCACAGCTACAGCCCTGCATGTTTATGACAGCCTGCTAATGCCTTGATGCCCACGCTGAGTTTCCGAGTGCCTAATCCAGAGTCAAAAAAGAAAATAAAGAAAACAAAGGAAGCATTAATTCGGCGTCGGTTGTGAGCTGTAGGTGTGTAAAATATTACAGATGGAGATTATATTGACTTTATAGCTCCCTCTCTGCCCTCAACGCTTTCTCCCTTTCTTGCCCCACAACTCACCTGCATGATTGGTTAGTTGCTGAGTGAAAACTTCTTGAAAGTGATTTTTTCTCCAGTTTGATCAGGGTGATAGAAGAGATGTTGAAAAAGTGCTCTTTTTTTTATTTATTTATTTAGAAAACCACTGGGATTTTTATCTGTTTCCTGAACTCTGATTCCCTTTTTTGTCTTACATAGCTTCACTGCTTTTCTGCTCTTCCAAGACCTGAAGTAGCACCATGAACATATCCCTCACTTTTTTTATTTCAAATGAAATTTATGAGTGCCCTATTTAGCTTTAGAGAACAATTTTGGGGTGTATATGTGTCCTAAAGGACACTGATTCTGAGTAATGAGAAGCAAGTAGTCAGAGGAGCAGTCAGTCTCAAATTTTGAAGCCTGTTCTGGCATACAGTTTTCACTTAGACTTATTTTTTTAAATAAGGAGTCTGATTTTTCAGCTCAATTAGACTTTTGGGAAAATGTTTGCCTTCCAAAGAAAATGTTAATACTCTGTCAAAGCCCTGAGCACTTCCAAACTGAAAATATATTAGCTGAACATGGAATTATGTCAACATTTTCATTACGGACGGAGCCGTGGTGTTTCACAGGGCTTCTCAACTGACTGCTCAAAGCTCTCACTCCTTTTCAGCAAAGTGTGGGATCAAACTTCATCTCCCATGGCTGCTCCCTTTCCTTCTTCTCCAGGACACACAGAGATGTGTCACCAGAGGTCCTTGCTGTGATGTGCCATGGGAGATGAATTCCCTGCTTTCAGCGAGGGGGACTGTAGATTCTGTGAAGCACAAAAATGTTGGAGGAATTACCTGGCTTTTTGCCACATTCTGTTGGTGGTTTTGGTAAATCATCCCAGTTTTCTCAGCAGCTTTCTCAAAGATTTGCAGCTAATCCCATCCGTGTGGACCTGGATGTATCTGCCAGCCAACAGTGTGGAAATCCACCTTGTAATATCCAAGACACAGCTCCTTCTCCTTTCCTGAACTCCTTGTTACCTCTCAGTCTGGTCCTCAGTAAAAGCCACGTGGCCCTGAGTGCAGCCTGTGGATGAGGAATGGCTCCCATTTTCTGGCTAACTACAAGCAGGTAGTCTCCAGAGCCCAGCAGGGTTGAAGGTCTGTGGACTGGTGCTCACACCAGGAGATTAATTTTCCTGGGCATACAAATTGGGAGCAGCAGCCCTGGAGACTGGTGAAAGCCCTTGAGGGCTGTGTGCTCTTTCTACAATTACTCCATGTAATCAGATGCTTGCCTGGGCTATTCATAGTCATGTCATTGACAGTGCTGTCCTTTGACCTTAATAATCTACTGAATTACCCACTGAAGCCAGGCCAAAAAAGTGTGAGTTACATGATTTATGCTTGGTTCATTACAAAGTGGGGGGGTTCTCCCAATAAGCAGGAAGAGCAAGACTCTTCCTGGGCTCATTGTCTTTGAGGCTGCAGCACTCACAGCTTTCACTTCAACACTCAATTCCAGAGGAAAGGGAAAAGGTGTTTACATTTGCTTTTAATATATTTGCTTAACAGATAACTTTGGCCAGGGGAGCTCCTATCCCACAGTCAGTGCATGTGTAGACTCAGAATTTCTGTTTTACAGAACAGCAGCAGGCTCTTAAGAGCTGTTTTATAGCTAGAATGGAAGCTTTAGGGGTGAAATACAGCTTTCATTATAAAGCTTTTTACAGTGCTTCATTATTTTCTCATAGTCACAGCCTTTGTGCCACATTTTTTCATGTCTGATCTCTGTCCAAAGATGACATTTATGAAGAAAAAGGAACAGTTAAGCAAAACCGAGTCAATCACCTTTCTTGTCTCTGTGCCTAAAAGTGTAATTCTGTATATGCTCCAGCCCAAACTTCTTGAGTTGTCAGAAGTTACCTACCACTTCAAGATCTTTGTTCAAACACAATTTGCTTTGAGAACTGCACTTTGATCCCAGGGATTCTGTGTATCTGCAGAAATGCCTGTGGGCACCTTGAGATTTCTGGGCTGCAGAAATTATTATTATGCTTGCATGCAGTATTTGGTGCACACTTCCTTTTTTATTAGGCCTTTACAGGGCACAGAGTGAGGCTTATCTAGCCACACACTGCCTGTGAGGTGTGAACACTTGAAGTTGCAAGGGCTTTACAAAGAGTAGTGGATCTTCTGAGAAAGGAGCTTGTGAAAGACTCTTGTCTCTTCTTACACCAAGCAAAAATTTCCTGCACAGCAGTAAATGCGGTGAGAAGTCCCAGGAATGTGACAGCAAGAGGACACCAGGCTGGCTGGACACATAGTGGGTAACACAGCTGCTGTGATTTTTTTTTCAGGTGGTATTTTTCATGTTTCAGATAATTTTGTTGTATCCCACAGGGGGTGGGGAAGGCTGGCACCAGCCGTGCCCTGGACTGTGGCTCTGGGATAGGACGGATCAGCAAGCACGTCCTGCTGCCCGTTTTCAAGAGTGTGGAGCTGGTGGATATGATGGAGAATTTCCTGGCTGAGGTCCCAAACTACCTGCAGGGAAAGGAGGACAGAGTAGAGATGTATTACTGCAAAAGCCTCCAGGAATTCACACCGGCCCCACGAAGATACGACGTCATCTGGATTCAGTGGGTTTCAGGTTAGTTCTGTGTGATCCTTCTAGGCTGGCATCTCACAGAATAGGCAGCCTGTGCTCAAAGGAGGCTCTCAAACTTTTGAGACTACTTCCTAAAACATCACAAGAGGCTTCTGAGAGTTCCCCCAAGCCCACATGCACAGTGGGTACAAATCAAGTTGGTTTTTTCAAGGTCATGTATTGGAGAAAGTTACCACTCCTGGAGAGCAGCCTGCATGCAAGAGTGCCTTACATATGGATTTTCTGGGGCAGGAATACTCTTTCCTACTTGCCTGGGGTGCAGAGAGATACACAGGGCTGACCACACTTGTGAACAGTGGTTTCTGAATCTGCTGATTATCCAGGCTGGGAGGTATTTCAGGAAACAATCAGGAAAAAAGCCACAGTGGAATCACTGATACCTGTAAATCCGATCAGGCACTGATGTTTATCAGACAGGTTCCCTTAGCTATGTCCCACAGCAGCCCCTCCTATAAGAAGCATCTTCTTCTCCTGCAGCCACCCCAGTGAATACCCTGCAGCATTCAGAGCAATCAGACAATGAGGGCTTACCAAAGAAAAATCAAGTTCAGTGGAAAGAAGATTTTCTCCTAATCTATGGAGTGTCCATGGTGCAGTTTCAGAGGGCAGAAGGAATTATTCAGGAAGAGCAATTGCTGAACAAATTGCTTTAGACCAGCATAATTCTCCTTTGTGTTTTTGTTTTTCTTTAATAATGAGTGATTGCAGTAAATGTAGCTCCTGCCTCACCTTTTGAGCAAATCCAAGTCAAAATGAGGAGGAATGAGCTTAGCCTATGTAAGGCTGTGCTGGACAGATATGTGGCTCCTAACTAAGGGAGCATGTCATAATCCTATCGTAGACACAGATCTGAATCTTCTTTTTCCATCAATGTCAAGGAAATATGGAGTGATCTTAATCATTAATCAAACTTCTACCTCTATCTTGAATTTGGCTGAAATATGCCAAGAAGTTCATTTGATGGAGTGATGGCAGGACTGCCAGCTAGACAGCAAAACCTTGAAGATCTCATTTTCTTAGGAAACTACACTAAAAGCCAAGTAAAGAGAAAAATAAGTTCCAATGTGTTCAAAAGCTTCAATGGATCTTCGCAATCAAATCTTGATTTGTCTTATGCATGCATAAGCATAGGAACCCTGGCAGTCATTTTCTAAAGAAAGTAAAAAGTGCAAGTTTACATTTAATCTAGAAATTACCATTTTCCTTCAACTTGAAAGTAATTCAGCTTTAGGGTTTGGGGCTTTTTCTTTTTATTTTTTGTTGTTGTTAGGAGTGGTTAAAGAAACTTGACATGCTATGTCAAAATGTGGTTTTGAAATTACAACTTCCATTTATAAAAGTTTAAATCTTCCATCAAGAAAACAAAATTATTTAACTGGAAAATACAAGTGATTATTTTTTCCAAGATTTTAATTCAGTTTCTGATCACCTGTTCTTGTTTATTCATGACATGTGAGAGTTCTCATTTTGCTCTTCTCTGAGCTCTCTACCACTGTTCTCAACAGAACTGATCTTTGAGAAGGAAGAATAAGAATCTCAATAACATATTGAAAAAAAAGCAATATTTAAAAATATATATGTAGCTGCAAAAATCCTGTGGGGTATGAAGTAACATGAGGAGTTTAATTGGCATTGTGGAAGGTCTTGAATTCTTTGCTGGATCTTTGATCCAGAACTCCTTTGATGAAGTGATATATTGCTCACAAAGTTACAGAGATTTTTAGCAGTAAAAGACAGAGGGGACTGGGATTATCTAGTTTGACCTACTCTATATCCCAAGCTGTTCTATTCATTCCTTTAGCCTTGTGCTAAACCAGTAGTTTGTGCTCAATTAAAACATATCTTGAAAGATTCAACCACACTTGGTCTGAGGACTTCAAGAGGTGGTAAACCCCACTTCTGCTGGTAGTTTCCAGTGGGTAATTGCTTACACTGTTAAACAGTTGTCACTTACTCCCTGTATGAATTTGTTTGGCTCCAGCTTCCTGCCACTGATTCTTATTATGACTTAAACCACCAGATTAAAGAACCCTTCAGCACCCACTATTTTCTCCACTCTCCTCAGTGGTTTCTGTCCACATCTGTTGCTGCTACCACTATGGATCCTAAATACCAATTGGAATCTGTATTTGTTGATCTTGTTGATTTCCCCAAGATTCCTGCAATAGAGACTCAGATCAAGGCACCATTCTGACACGTCTGGATGGTTAGTAGTGATCTATTTTCCATCTTTTCACCTGCAGGATACCTGACAGACAAAGACCTCCTGGAGTTTCTCATCCGCTGCCAGGATGGCTTGAAGGATAATGGTGTGATCATCCTGAAGGACAATGTGGCCAGGGAGGGCTGCACCCTGGATTGCCTGGACAGCAGCGTGATCCGAGACCTGAACATCCTGCACAGCCTCATCGAGATGAGCGGACTCAGCATCCTGCGGGAGGAGCGCCAGGAGGGCTTCCCTGAGCAGTGTGTGCCTGTCTGGATGCTGGCCCTGCAGAAAGGCCCTGGACACTCCTGACTGCCCAGTTGTTTTGGTTTGAAGGACTGGTGTTTGCCAATAAAGGCAGGAGCTTCTCTTTGAAATGGAGAATGGAACCCCCTCCGTCCAAATTATTATAGTTTTGAAATTTTTTGCTCTCAGGCAAAGATATGGGAATTAGGAATAACTGTTCTTTACTAGGAAAATTAAAATAGAAATGCAGTATTACAAAGAACAATCCCAAACACTGCCAGAGTCAGAATCCAAGCTGACACCCGTCAGTCAGTCAGGGTGGTGGCAGCAGTCCCATTCAATGGTGGCTGCATCCTCCTGCAGGGGCAGATGTGGTTCAGCTGGAGCAGTGCTCCTGGAGAAGGTGCAGTTTCCTCTGAAGGTGCAGGGATGATGTGGAAAGGTCTGGCTTTCCTCTGGAATCCAGTGTTAAGAAGGTCCCTTGGTGTCCAAAATCTCATTTTTTCTCTGGGTAGGAAAGGCTTGGCTGCTCCCCCTGGCTGGAGCATCTCCCAGTGGGATGATGGAATTTTATCAGTCATGCAGTGGGACTGAATGGGCCAGCAGCAGATGATATCTCCTGGAGGGAGGATGGGCTGTGGAAAGATAAAGATGATTGCCCCAGCTGGTTTAAAGCTGGCCCATTAGCAGATAATATGTGCCAGGAGATCAGGGTCACTGCCCCACCCAGCTCAACAGATGAGGACAGAATACACATTGCTGGCCACATCCTGTACTGCAACCCAAGACAGCAGTGAGCCTGCACAGACTGGGCTATGGATGAACCATGGGGATGGAAAGGGGAAAAGCACCTCCAGGATTCCTCCTGGCCATGCCCTGCTCCAGGGCAGCATCTCCTAAAGGGTCAGGAGAGAATGACAAAGCTTCTCCCAGGAACTTCTAAATCCTACCTGCTCCATCCTTCTTTCCATTTTTAAATCTTTCCTAACCTCCTCATCAGATCTCTCTTCCATTAAGGAGTCAATACTATACATAACTAATAGAAAATAATTAGGTCTGAAGATTCTGTAGTAGTTAATGCATTTTGGGGTGTTCTGTATGAGGCATTAACAAGCCTGGTTTTTACTATGGCACTTAAGACCTCTTGGAATTTAAGAAGGATCACTTCTTATAGCAGATCACTGCCTTCTTATGGCACATCACTGAAGCAGGAAATTCAAGTAACTTCTGGAAAACTTCACCCAAATTTTGACTGTCCTCTCTACATGTACTTTAAAATATTTAAATCAAGAATATAAGGAAAGTTTTATCTTTTTGTTGGCATTTGCTAGGCAGTTTTTGGGGTTTTTTTTCCCCATTTCTGTCAATTTGGACAATAAAACAACCTGGTTATTTTTTCCATTTTTAGGAGATACTTCATCTTCTGATGTCTCTGCTGTAGAACAATAGTGGTGCATAAGGGATTTCACACTCCAGGGGAAATCTTGGCTGACAAATATCTGCATGTTTGCATTGAAATTTTGTGAAAAGCTTGCCCCACATATTACATTCTGGAAAATTTTTTTCTTTTTTTCAGAATATTCACAGTGGAAACCACTTGAAAGCCTCTCTTTATTATTCATACCACTGTACATTTCTTTCTTTCCCACATTCAGAACAAGTCTGGCACCATATGCAGAGCTAATGGGATTTCACAGAGCATTAATAGTAAGACTGTAAGAAGAATTAATACAGTATTGTATTAATTAACAACTGTGCTAAACTGCAGAGAGTGTTAGTGTAACCCAAAAGCTGTGATTTATATTCAAGAGCAGCTGCATGAGCCTGGATTTGAAAATACTGACATGCAGCCCATCTCCTTAAGGCTCACAAAAATTATACATTAAGCTTCTTGTCCTCTATGTAGAGGCACAGAAAGTGCTCTGGGAGGACAGAAGTTCATTTTGCAAAATTCAGAATTTGGAATTCTGCTTCGTTCTGAAGATGTGGAGGGGGAATTTTGAAATTTGTTATGAGGGAAAGCTACACAGCCACAGTTTTACAAGTCGATTAAAATTTTTTTATCCAGACAAAATCAAATGTTTCTTTTGAATTGAACTTTTAACATGATTTGCACTTTAAATATTACTAAGACTTGTTCAAAATTTTAGAAATTAATGACAACATTAGAAACGTTCTGACTCTGTCAGAATTTTTATCACTCTTACTCCCCTGAGATGCAATCCTGGCAAAGCTTTTCAGACTTTGCAAAGAGCTGCACTGTGACAAATCTCTCTGTGCTAGTGGAAAGGAGTTCTATAAAACATCCCTCACATGACAGCAGGCACAATTGGCTGTGTCAAATATTGTCAGCTGGGTTAGATTAACTCAAAAAGAAGCCTGAAGATAACAAGATAAGGGAGCCTCTCAGCTGGATTTTAGTACACATTGCTGTCCTTTGATAACAAATCTCCAATTTTGATTTTAATTGCATAACTCTTCTTCTCTGGCAATATGTTTGCACATGTTGAGAATTAGCAGTTTATGGCAGAGGGCTTTCTGCCATCAGCTCTTATCCAGTAACTCTTCTGTTAATGTTCCATTGCTAATTGTAGCATTAAGGAAAACCACACTGGTGATTTGGTGAATATTCTGGCATTTCTTACAGCCTAGAAACCTATGCTTCCCACGACACAGATGCTTCTGGAATGTTTTGACCAATTCTTCCATTCTGAACAGCTGGTATTGGGTATATATCTTTTTATCAAGAAAGAAGCATCAAATCCTATAGCAAAAAGAAGGGAATATTTACTTTTTTTTTTTTCCTTTACATGGATTAAAAATTAATTTTGCCCTTCACCATATTTTCTTCTAGCCAGAGACATCTGCCATGGTAAAATTCTTGGGGAATGCTGGAGATCCTTGTGCAGTGGTGTCTGTGCCAGGCAGGTCTGAGTGGTGTTGTCAGTGCAGTGCTGAGGGAATGGCATTGTGGAAATGGGGGGAATAAAGAATTCTATGCAAATCTAAACATCTTACACAGGGCACAATGTATCAGCTGGTCATGGACACACCAGAGTGGATGCAGTTCAAAAATGAGAGACCTGGTTCCAAGGTGGATTTAAAATGCAAAGTGGTTCAGGATGAAAAATGGAATATAAATGACTGGTGTGGTTACCAGTGAAATACATTTTTCAGTGTAAAATGTTCTTCCTGTGTTTTGTTTATCTTTCCCATTGAATTTCCAGAATGCATGTACATAAATACAGAATGAAAATTGGTTCCCTTAACTATGTGAGAAGAAAGAAAAGTAAAATCTTAATTTAGTAGAAAAACCCGTATTTCATGGTTTCCACATTCCTGCAAATTAATGTTTCATGGCTATGTTGCTTCCACAGGAAAATAGTAAAGCTTTTCTGGTGACATAATGAATCTCAAGAGTAAAGAAACTCAAGTCCTTCAGGAGCTTAAAAGCATGAGAAGGCTGCAGACTGAATAATATTTTGGTTTCCTCCCTTTCTGAGGCATGTTTTAATTCAAGAACTCCCAGTCATCTAGTACTGGCCACCCTTAAATGTTCCTTAAATTGGGTGAGAGCTGTTCTTGGCTTAGAAATTCAGAACTGTCTGCATTTTACCAATAGTATATCATGATAATAAATAATCACAAATTTCAAACAGAAGATTTTGCTCCAGCAACCATCACAGCTCAAGATGTTCGTGTTCCAAAGGCAATTCAGACATTGCAAATGTCCTTTTGTTCCTCACTGGAAGAGAGCACCATCATTTTGAAACATGCAGCTGAGTGGATGAGCTGAAATAGTTTTATTTCAGGAATACTGAAATGGTATCAGGTATTTTTGACTTGACTTTCTTTTATGTGAACATCACCACATCTCACTGAAATAAAACAGATTATCTTTGGTTTTAAGAGGGGGTGATTCTGTTTATCTGAGAGCAGTAGCAACATGCTGCATTTCAAATACACAGGTTCATTCCTGTCTTTTCCAAATGGTGGCAAGTAGACACCCCCAGCCCACTGTACAAACAAAGCTCACGTTCTCATCACCCTAAATAATAATATTTGTATGACACCATACACCCCTAGGCCATGAAGAATGGGGTTATTGTGTAAACTGAGGCACAGAGGGGTGATCTGGGCAGCACTACAGCTTTGCCTAAGTGGTAGCTGTGAGTGAGCTCTACAAACCAGGCCACCAGAGCAACTACAGAATGTTTTGCAGGCAGACTATAAACTGATTCTGGCTGTGTTTAGAACAGATTGAAATAGCACAGTTGTGGTTAGACTGCTTAACCCAACCTGGAATGTTCTCCAAGGAGAGGGCTCAGGCTGAACATTATGCTCAGGAATATTAACAGCTTCTGTTCCTCTCAAAGAGTTGAAACAACAACCCAGAGTAGCATAAAACCACAAAATTGGTGGAAAGTCTCTCTTCCCTGTATCTCTCTTCAAAGAAATGCTGAATTTGCAGGCATTTCAACCTGTTGTGGTGTCTTCAGGCTCCTGAGGCTAAGGTTTTTAGAGGTATCTCCATGTAACTGTGCCTGTTCACAGTGACTTGAACTGATTTGTAGGCACATTGTGCCTGATTGTCCCCCTCTCCCTCATCAAGTCAAAAATCACAGATTCAAACTCTTTCTTTGTGTGCACACCTCAGTGTAGGATATGTGCAGTCTGCACTGGCCAAGGTGACCTGTGCTCCTGGCAGTATGTGTGGCCTGCCAGCTTCTCACAAGGCATCTGCTGCAGTGGAACTGCAGGGGCTGCTGTGGGATCTGGATCCCCAGCCACCCAAAGCAATTCCCTGTCTGCCAAGGGAATCAGTGCTGGATGTCATCTGCTCAGCCTGGCCCCATCCCAGGACTCCATGGCAAATCCCCTGGGTGACATCTGAGTGTCTCACTGGTGAAACCCTCTCAGATCTGTCCCAGCCTCTTGGAACTAATGCTGCTTGTGTCTTAAGCCTCTCAGTCATGTGAGGATTCTGTAATGTGGGACACACCTCGTGGTGGCTGCACATGCTCACAGGGCACACCAGGTGCTTCTCACCTGATTTGGACATCCAAGAGAATCCCTTGGGTTTAAGCTTCCCAAAATTGTCACTGGGGAGAGGTCAGATCCTCTCAGAAAGCTGCTTCCCTCCTGTGATGGGTATCCCAAGGTTATCCCATACACACAACTGCAGAAGAAGCCTAGGGGACTGTCTTAGGACCAGATGAATAATTCTTTGGTGTCTAAGAGAGGGGGGGAAATTTCAGCTCCAGTGTGTGGAAATTCATGGGCCCTGCTGTGAGACTTGAGTGCACTCAAGTCTGTTCTTTCCCCACAGATGCAAATTTTATCTGCAGCCCCAGCTGTAAAAATCTTACAGCTCTGAAAGTCTCTCCAGAGGTTGGAAATTACTCCATCTTGGATCTTTTGGCATTTTACTGTGAGAAGGTGTGGGCACAGAAACTCCTGAAAACTCAATGGAGTGCAAATCACACTGTTATTTGGCTGGTACCTCCCTCAGATAGACACCATGAGTTTCCTGAGAGGTGATTTTTGCACTCTGGATTGATCAGTTTACCAATGAACCAGGGCTGACCTTCTGCTGGGTCTTATTAAATAACAGTCTAGTTTTATTTATGGATCAGTATGTGAGTGCACTGCTAAACAAACAAGTGACCCCTCCTAAAATTGGGGTACCATTGGCAAACTCTTAAAAATCCAACCTGTAAAATAAACAGACTCCAGGAGTTACCTCTCAGTCCTGCCACTGCAGGAACTTCAAGGTAACAAGAAGTCAATAAACCCCCATCAACAAAATCCCCACTGGGATGCAGGCAACTGAGTCTCTGAAGCACCACTCATCAAGGGAAACTAAGTGATCCAGTAAAACATTAGAGCTCCCAGAGGAACTGTATTTGCCTTGATTTGAGGCAGCCCTGACCACTCACCAAGGGCAGGAGGCTCCTGTTGGATGGTGTCTGTGGAGCCCCCCTGCTTTCTGACCTGCTCCCTGCCTGATTTCACCCCTAAATATCTGCATGCCAGGGCAGAGGGACTCAGCAATGAGAGCTTTTTCACCCTACACCAAATCATTTCACTGCCCAGGTAGGGCTCAGCCTCTATTGCTCTGTTCTCCTCAAGCTGATGTCTGGTAACACCTTCAGTTTGTAACATGAAGCAATTCTGATTTCCACAGGCAGAGCAAACCTGGTCTTGGCCCTAACACAGCTGGGATCAGGAGCTAATTACCTCTTTTTTCTGGGCTCTTTGAGCACAGGCAGCTTCATCCTGCCTCCCCCAACAGACTGCAGTCTCTACAGCAGGGAGAGAAACCCCATCTCACAAATGATGGCATGGGCACCAAGGAGATCCAAACCAGCTGTACAACAGCCAGGAAAGGTGCATGCACCAAACAGAAAGGATTTAGGAACCTTTGGAAGTGGACTGCTCTGAGGGGCTTCATTGCATGTATGGAGAGCCCAAAAAGCAGAGTGCATTCTTCTTGTGTTAATTCAGTTTAGTCCCATGGGGTTGTACAGCTGCCTAGCAATCAGGAAGCAAGGCCCTCTGCAAGTACATGCAGTGCTGTGGACAAATCTGACACCAGGAATATCCTGTCTCTCACTGCTGAGGGGTGGTTTGGTTCTCAAATGCAAGATGGGTTGAATCTCATCCTGAGGGAAGAGAGGCCCCAGAGATCTGTGTGAGTTAGGGCAGGGAACAAACCCAGCCCTCCTTAGTCACAGCCATGTGCTCGTGCCACTGAGCCATTTTCTCTCTTATTTGTGTAAACCAAGGGGATTTGAGTTTCCAATACAGTAAACAAGGATTTAACTACTTCCTCCCTCCTCCCAAATAACTTTCTCTGAAATTAACATGGTAAACAGAGCCCTTGCTCTCAAAAAACCCTTTTTGTTTGGTATTGTTTTTGTAACTGATCCTCTGCTGGAAAACAAGCAACTCACATTTTTGCTAAAAACAACCCAAGAGAATATCTTAGTAATAACATTACAAGCAGACTTATACCCTGCTCCACTGGGTCCTGTGACAAAAGAATGGATACCCACCCATGGATGGGTTAAGGAATCTCTGGGGCAGCTGGCAGCACACAGCACAAAGAATACCTTGCTCCATTTCTGCTTTGCACCTTGCTTGTCAGAGGAATGAACAGAACAGAACAGCATCTATCCCCTGGCATTAGCAGTCAGAAAGGAAAAGTGGGCTCATGCCAGGTGTGAATTGCAAATATGACCCTCCTACACACTATAGTAATAATGGCTTTCACATAATGACATCTTAGAAAATTATTATCTTGTGTTTGTAGTTAACACCCTTTAAGGCTGAATTCCACAGTGAAAGTTAGAAAACTGCTATTTCAAAATGAGAATTCTCATGGAGTTTGAGAATGCAGAAGTGGATCCAGCTGGCCTTTGCACACTGTCCTTCCTCTCTGTCCCATAACTCTGAGGGCACACAAGTAGCCTGATGTATCCATGAAAGCACAGTGGCAGAAAACAAAGATCAAGACAAGGTGGAGGAAGAGGCAGTGTCATAGATGTGGGAAACAGGACTGTGCTACTCCTTTTGCCTGGAGGATAGTGAGAAACCTCCTGTCTATTTCACACATAGTTTCAAAGGTGCAGTGCAGAGAGAAGCAAAAGGAATCCCTATTGTGGGAGGGAAAATGATGGCCCAGAGCATCAGATCACTGAGCAGCCAAGCTGGGAATCCCTCCTGAATCAATCCTGCCTCCAGACAAAGCTGTTCCTTCCTTTTGTGTACCCCAGGTACATCTGTCACAGGCCAGGGCTGGGTTTTTGTGGACACACTGTACAGCTTTCCCTTGGCCACAGCCTTGCACTGCAAGGAGAGGGCCTTGGTATGGGAGGACAGGAGCTCCAGCCAGGACAGCTGAGGTGAAAATCCTGCACAAATCCATCTGAGACACCCTTGCAGCTCAAGACATCCATCAGCTAATCCTCCCTCTGGCAGTCTCCCCACTTCCATCAAAGGAGTTTGGGTTACCATGGCTGCTGTCTTAATGAGTGTGGCTGAGGAGGATGACTTCTGCAGCACAAAAATAGAGTGCTTTGCACTGTCTTGGTCACCTTGCCTCCTAAGAGAGCCAGACACTGGACAAACTGCTGCTGAGCCTCAGGAGGGAGGTGAGTCCTCATCCAGGAGCTGTGCAGGCAGAGCTGGACCAAAGGAAGCCAATGCCTGTCTCATGCTTCAAAATAATTCTGACCTGAACTGGGCACAGAATGTGTATCTCCCACCACACAGGTTTTTAAGCAGTTTGACTATTCACTGTCACACAGACCTTGCAGTGTTCTGTGTTTGGCAGATGGGAGGTGTTAACTCACGTTTCCTGGCCACACTTCAATTTGGCTGGCTAAATTTTTACTTTCTGATATTCCTGTCCCACCCACCCACCCACCCAAGCAGTTCTGACCATTTGCTGATTCCCCCCATCACTTGTTCCCACTGGTTGTGGAGTGGCTCCTCTTTCAGCCTGGAGCTGCATAAACGTTTTCAGGTTCTAGGCTCACCTACAGTGACATTGTCCCATTCCTTTCCTTTAAATTTAAATTTTCCTTTAGAAGTACAGCTGTCACATGAAGGGTGCTGGAATGGGGTGCTCTCGTGTTCTGTTGCAAAGCTGATGTGCTTAAAGAGGGTTTTTTAGTTTCTCATTCCTTTTTCCCCCTGTAACTTTTGGAACAAACTGGCCATGCCCCTCTAATCAAAGAAATGTGAGGTTAGCAAGAGGCTCCAAATACATTTCCTGGCAACAAGACAAAAGTAAGTCTACTGAGAAGTTTATGCAGAGGGAATATTTCTTGTATATACAGTTGTGTCTTGTTCTCAGATGCCCATACCAAAGCAATTACTGTGTGGGAGATGCAGAGTGGCTGGAAGAACCTGTTCATTCTGGGTCTGTAATGGAGCCTGTGAGGAGCTCAGCTTCCTGGGGTGGAAGGAGCTAAGTGTGTGTGAGGCAGGGAGGCTGGGACGTGTTTATTTGGGAGGGTAACCTTTCTGGGCTGGGAGCCTGCTTTTTAATTTATTTGGTGGTCCAGGAAAATTTGTCACATTGCATTCTTCAGCTCCCATTTGCACTGAGGTGGTTACATCACCCCAGAGCCTTGGTAGCTAAGAGGGATACAGCTGGATAAAGTGCAGGCTGGCCCTCTCATGATGGCAGCAGTGTCATTTGTCCCTAAAACAAACAAAGGAGAGGTAGAAGCCTGCATCCAGCCAGCAAAATGAAGATCCAAGGCCAGCTCTGAACTTTGAGCCAGCTCACTGTTGGTATTTCCCACGTGTGCTTTTACCCCACCCATGAGCTCCTCACACCAGACCCAGAGACACATTGTGGCCTCCATGTTCCTGCCAGCACAAGGGCTGTCATTTCTGGGTTCCTGGGAGAAATACCCTGCACCAGTACCAAGGCTTCCAAAAGGTGACTCCAATGGTCTGAGCAGCATTTTGATGGTCTGGAGTTGCAAGGCATCTTGGCTTTTTTACAACACTGCATTTTGCAAAGCAAGAGTGAAGGCTCAAGGTCCACAGGAGTTGGGGCAAAACCAGACACAAGGTTGTGGAAAAGTGCTGAGGGTGGAAAGGGAGAGCTGTAGAGTGTGGAGTTTCCATGGCAAAGAATCAGTGGCTCTCCCATCACACATCCCTTTTTGGTGCCATCCCATGCACAAGAGTGAAGACAGAACTTTGTGCTCTTGGGTCACAAGCCCTTGCTTTGGCAAGATCAGCCCCAGTGTTCAAAGTGTTTAATGGTGCAGTCTCACAGCACATCTCAGAGGTGTCCAGATATTTCAGCCCCATTTTTTTCACAGCTAACGACCTCTTTTTCTGGTGGTAAGGCAAAGCAGGGAATCACCTTTCACAGCAGAGAGTGCAGCAGTGTCAGAGCCAGGCTGCCTGATGCTCAGCTCACTGTGTTCTCCTCCAGATATCCTCTGCAGAATGCTGCATCTGCTTCTGTACCCCATGTCTCATGTTTCTGGTCTATCTCAAAATCTTAACTGCTGTTCAAAACTGTCATAATTGGTTTTGATACCTGCAGGCTCTTCCAGGCAGAGATTCTGTCTCCAAAAGCTGAACCATTCCTCTTGCCATGCAAAGCAACCATACTTCCAGAGAGTTGATAAATCCATGTGAGCTCTTTAAAAGAAATCAGGAGGAATTTTTAGACATTTTTAAGCAAAGGGGTTTTTTTTTCCCCATTTTTTTTTCCATGCAGCCTCCTTGGTAACCAGTTAAAACAAATTCCTCCAGTCTGTAAACTAGAGATAATGGAGTGCGCCTTTAATCTCCGTCGCTACAGATCAAGTTACCTCTTAGAAATTACTTATCCTGGCCAAGCAAATGAATTGGAATTGATGTTCTTAATTGTTTTCTAAATTGCTGTTCCCCACTCCCTTCCTCCCCTTCTCTGCACACAGCTGTTTTGCATCAGAGTCTAGTCTAATGGGTACTGTCACTCACACGAGGGGGTGAAGTCATGTGGTCATAAAAGAGAAAGATTGGGGGAAGAGAGGGAAATACCACCCAGTGCATTATCTGGCTGTGACACACACAAACTGAATAGAAATAATTCCTCCTAGGGGGCTAGTCCCAACAATGGACACAGTGCTGTCTTGGGCTAGGAAAATGTGGAGACTCGCTATGTTCTCTGATACTCGTTTCTCTCTCACGGAGAAGAGAGATGATTAAAGTCCTAGAATGGGACACAGGAAACCTGAGTTGGAGCTGCTGACTCTGCAGCAACCTCCTTTGTCTGGTTTTGTGCAAGTTGCTTTGTTTATGCCTTCATGGCTGCAATTGTAATGCATAAATAATACAATTCCCTCCCATTCTCCTCGGGGCAACATTGGTCTTCCATTAGCTGTATCTTACAAAACAGATTAACCTGCTGGCCCTCTCCAAACAGTGCTCCAGTACCTCCTGTGGTTACATATATCAGTCTCCAGCTCGCTCAGAACTTGCATTGCAAAGCCTTTGGACTCTGGGACCATCAGGCGAGGACTTAATACCTGAATCCCATTCCTCTATATCCCCTAGAGTGGGCACAAGTCTCAAATCTTAAGCAAGACCAATCCCCTGAAGGTATTTTGTTTCTATAAAATTCATTCTTGCATGTGAAATGTATGCAAACTATTCCACCAACTTCCCTGTCCTGCCACTGTGTTCCCTCCCAACCTATAAATGACCAATAATTCCAGTTTTGCTGCCAGCAGTTTTCCAGAACTCAGCTGTTCCCTTTCAGACCATGGACTAGCTACTGTTTGCACAGACTGGCAACTCTCTGCTCATCAGTCCATTCAGAACAGAACTCAAAGAAGGGTGGTTTAGGGGTTTCTTAAAGTCTCTCAGAAGGTCTTTCTTGACCAACAACAGTCAAACACTTACTCTTGTTATGATGTCAGATCAGTTTTCTGAGGGAGATAGAGATTCAGAGAATTTGCTGCCCACATAAAGTCCTGAAGTGCCTGCTGGAAAAGCAGCAGACTCTTTGATACCTGCTGTAATATCTGAGATAAAATGGCAGGGGAAAAGGAGTTTTATACAGAATGAGTTAAAAACTATGCCAACTGCTGCTAATGGTGAGGAAACCTGACTCTTGTAAGGGTGGAGTTTCTTCCCCTTCTTTTCAGTAAGGAAAACATGGATTTCTGAGCAGGTCACTGTGCTGGAAGGGGGGAAATGAAATGAGCAGGTGTTGGGTGTTGTGAGTGAGATTTTCAAAAGACTGAATATGAGTTAGGAGCAGACCTTCCAAGCTGTGTGAATCAGGTCCACCTGATTGTCTAAATGTGGGATTCATTCAGCTGCCCAGTAGCTTAAATGCCCAGTTCAAAGCCAGGAGGCAAAGCAGACAAAAGGTGTTTAGAGAAACACTCAGGAAGGAGCTCTGACCTTCTCATCACAGCTTCCTTTCATCACAGGAGGATTTCTGTAGATGTTGGAGCTACAAGCTGAGCTCCTGCACTTTTTGCTTCTTATCACACTAGCGCCGAGGAAGAATCTGCAATCAGCATTCTGCTGGAGAGGTGCCAGGAGGAAGGGAACCCGACGTGCTTTGTCTGCAGCAGAGTGTGCAAATAGGAGGAAAAACTGGCTGATGTCAATGGAGCAAACAGCTGTGAGCCTTAGATGGTGCTGCCCTTGCTGACATGAGGTTCTTGCTGACTCCTTGAATAACTCCATTCAAGTCAATGTAGCTGCTCTTGGAGTGAGGTTCTGCTCAGTGTTAATGAAGATGTCAGAATCTGGCCCGTGGGGAAGAAATGCATTGAGCAAGAAGGAGCTCTTTTATAACCTCTTTCCTAGAACATGTTTGGAGGCCCACATTTGCAGCTGGTTCCTATCTCAAAACCAGGCCAAACCAAGCTCCCCCTCACCAGAAAATGCAAGCGTGCCCAGACTTTTGGAAGTTCAGCTCCAGCTCCAAAAGTAGGCCTGATCCAAAGCTGATAGACTCCCACTGACCTAAACAGACACTTGGCCCAAGTCCCCACGACTGCCACAAAGCAACACACCCCACACCAACACTACTGGCACATCCAGCCCCATGTCTGTTTTCTCTTTTTTTGCTGTAACCTTTTTTTTTTTTTTTAAGGGAAGGATTAGTCTCAAGGAGGCACAAACTCCTTTCTTTTCCATACCCTTGCTGAGTATCCAGCTCCTCTGCTGAGATTTCTCCGTGGAGACATTGGGTTTTCCTGGCAGGCAGGGTTGCAAACTACTCAGCGGAATGTCTACAGCTCTGCAGCTCAAGAGGAGCCAGCAGGCTGGGCATCCCAGCCAAGGGAAATACTGCTGTCGTCCCAAAAACACTTTCATGGAGACTGAGGTGCACACTGGATTAGAGCTGTGTTTTTCCCTTGGTTTCCTCCTTCCCCTCGAGAGCCTGAAGCGTGGGGAAGAGAAATCTGGGGATGCTGGTGGATGTTGAAAAATGTGGTTTGTTAATGGGTCTTTTTTTTTTTTTTTAATTTCTGGTGCTTCTGGCTTCTTTGAGGCGTACACACACAAACACACATACAGATAATAACTTGGCAAGCTCGTGTTTTCGTGGCACAGCACCAGGAAATGGGAGTTCCCCTCCCAACAGAGAAGATCAGGGCAATGAGGCAAAGGTGGGGAATCAGACCCAGCCTGAGTCTCAGTGGAGCTCTGGCCCGGACAACTCTTACACAAATAATCTCCAGGAGCTCTGAACCCCGGCTTCATTATGGACACAGACAGTGCTGTAGAAAAAACAGACTGAAATTGCTTCTTTTTCATGGCATCTGTAGTGTAAAAACGGTTTTTGTCCAAGACATTTGTGGTCGGAAAATCCTGACACCTCATAAATTATCTTAGAGGCGCAACAAAGCTTCAAAAAGATGAAACTCAGTGCTGAGGTCAGCAGGAATTTTCTCTGCATCTTCTGCAGCGGAGGAGCTTTTTCAGTCTCAGGAAAACCACCACAAAAAGAGGCAGTGAGAAGGGAGAATATTTCTTGGCATGAGAGCCTCGGTGCTCAGGGGAGCAAGGCGTCTTCCATTATTTATTTTTGGCCACCTCTGTGTTCACACATCATCAGAACATGATCCAAGCCACCACGTCGGGCACCCGACGGCGAGGTGGCTGCTGCACTTGGGGGACACTTCCAGGTCCACCCAAACACTAAGATCATTCCCCTTGCACAGGTTGAGCAGCTCCTGGCAGCACTTTGTAGGTGAGGTGGGTGTGGGACAGGGCTGGAGTCCTGCAAAAACCACAGTCAGCTTCAGTGAGAGCTTGCAAAGAGCATGGAACAGCACTGTGAGGAGTGGTTTATGGTCTCTATCAGCCCATACCCACAAGCAGCCAGCAGGCATTTTTTAAAGCTGTTTTCCTATTCCTCCTGACTACAAATGCAACCCTGCTGCTGGAGTTCTGCTGCCCTGCTGTGTGAGGCTGAGCAAGCTGCTTAATCCCTCACACCTCCCCAAATTATAGCTAGTCTGAATGAGGACAACTGCCTAGCAATTTCCCTTGCTCTCTGCTTGGGTATTTTTTTTTGTTACACAGAGGAGAGTTTCCTTCTACAAGAACTAAGTGGTTATTTATCCCCTTTACTGAGCAGTCATCAAAACAGCTCCATTTAATCTCCAGCTCTGCTTTTATGCATTGTCTCATTTTGGAGAGTGAAGTTACAAGATATGAACTGCTCTCCATTTCTGTGAGTGGACAAAACTTTCAGATTTAAAACTTCTCTGCGTCTGTTCAGCTCTCTGAGTCCCTTGCAGGGTCTGACCTCCCTGCCCACTTAGTAAATCAATGGTTTCTAAGGCATGTAGAACTGATTTTATGGCAGCAAGATGCATTTCACTAGATTTATGTTATTAAACTGAAAGGGGGGAGAGCCTCCTTTTATTTGGGGCAGTCCTTGAGTTTTACAGGCTTGTTTGAGTAAGTAATTATTTTGGTAATGCTGGGGCCTCCTTTATTGGATCGTAAATGCATCCTGAACAGCTCTCAGAATAACAAGCAGACCTTTCCCTGAAAGGCTAAGGATTGCCTTGATTAGCAAATCTGAACATTAGTAGTTTACTTTGTGATTAGCTTTGCTGCTGAGAGCTGCCTTGGTTCATTTCTCTGGGACTACTCACAGGATTAAGAGTGTGTGTAAATGTTTGCAGGATCAGTGTCACAAATGAAAAAAAAATAAAAAACCCAACCCAAAAGACATTTCTTTGGAAACATCCTCTCTGACCATGTTAGGGAAAAGGATCAGATAATTGGGATCTTTATGATGCTTATTATAAAAAATGTTTTGGAACTAGTTCAAGCACCAATCAGAAACCACATTGTTCCACTAAATCACTTTCAGATGCCATTTCAGATACAGAATACAATTACTCCTAGTTTAAAAATATAAATGTTCCCTTCATAAAACACATACACACACACACACAACTATTTTAATTTCTTTTATTTTTATCTGTCTTGGCTGGAGTACAGGCCTTCCTACAGATGATCTATCAACAGTTTTGATGCCATTTCTGTCTACCAGAGCCCACGTACAGTGCAAAGAGCTGTGACATGGACTTTGGGGCTTTACAGGCAAAAGAGCTCTTGCACAAACCAAGCTGGAGGCCCAGGCTTGGATGCCTGTGTGCTTAAGAAACAAATTCAAAGCAAAACCTGGAACAAGAATTCTGCCTGAGTGTTGCATTAAAAACCCACCCGAGATGCCTGGAGGGGTTTCTGGCCCGTCACTTTTGGTTTTGGGATCACTGTGGGTTTGGGGAAGCAAACTCCCTTCTCTATGCACTCCTGGTTCTTGGGGGAGCCTGAGGCCCCTCTGTGATGAGCTCAAACTGGGATTCTGGCTCTGCTGGTGATGGGAACCCACCCACCAGCCCTGCTCCTCATGTGCAAGCACAGGCTGCTGGGGAGGTGGGGAAAAGCTGGGGAGGGAAATGATGCCTTAAATTTGAGCTTTCATATTTTCCAGGTTCTGCACTGCCTTGGTGTGTGATTCTGAACTTCATATAAAGTGTCAGCAAGTTCTTTTCACAGTTTAGTCACACAAAACAATCTTTTTCCAGCCCAAGGGTACTGCTGAAGCTTCAGCCCCAAAAAGTGCAAACAGCAGAATTGAGGAGAGAATCTGGGAGGATGGGACTGCAGAACCTGGAGCTGGAATGGGACAATTAACCCCAATATGGGAATGGAACAAAACTTATAAAAGTGTGAAAACTCATGACTCTGAGCCCATCTTGGGTGAGCCATGGCCAGGCTCTTGCACTGTCCAAGGTGAATCCTTTGAAGGGCTTTCAATAAATCCCTGCTTTATTCCTTTAACTCTGTCCAGCCTCTGTTCCAGGTATCATCTCAAGGCATCAGAAAAGGGAGGCAGGGAGGGAATCACAGCAAGAGCAGCTGTCCCCAGGGCTTGGGCAGGCAGTGGGATGCTTGGCAAAGGTGCCAGTGTGCCCAGCAGAAGCCCAGGGGCAGCATCCTGAGCCTCAGGCTCTCCTGGTGTGGCTGCTGGGATGCACTGAGGACTCCTCCACCTCTGCCAGCCCTCTGTTGACTCCAGGCTGGAACTGTCTGCCATGTGGGTAATGGAAATCTTTCCTCACTGAGGGAAGCCATCCTTTGTCCCTGCTGAAACCCTGGAGAGTGGCTGTGTTTTGGTGAGCCCTGGCAGACGTTTGCCGTGTTTTCCAGCCCTGGGGCCCTGTGTGTGCTCAGCCCTGCTGTGGGACAGGAAGCCCACAGACACTGGGGAGCATTGCCCCAGCATCCAGACAAAACCCCCAGAGGTGCCAGACCCCCAACAACCTGGCACAAAGCCCTGGGAACCTGGGATGAAAACATGGATAACAAGGCTGAGGGATGCTCGAGGATGCTGCCATCTTTCAGACACTCCACAGGCTGTCCTTTCTTAATTTTTTAAAAAATTTCTGGGGCAAGCAGAGGGATTTCGCAGCATCACAGCAGCACGAGACTCTGGAGAGCTGCATTTTGGAAAAAAAATATGTGGAAACATTTTCATACTTTCCAAAACAAAAGATGCTAAGGGGTTTGTTACTAAGGGAAAATTCCTCAGCTGGTTTTGCAAAGGGTGAGATTTCTGAGTTTCCTTAGCTTGTGTCTTCTTTAGGAGGGCCTTGGTCTAGCACTCAGAGGAATGGCCTTTGAACTGAGTGGTGGCTTAAATCCAGTGTGTGGAATCCTTTCTGTAAAAAAAAAAAAAAAGTCTGAAATAAATCTGAGAGAGGGGATTTTCAGAAGCTCTGGCTGCTCTTACTAACACCAGTGTTACAGCAGGAGCAGAGTCAGGCTGAAGCAAGGTGGCTGTGGGAATTACACCATGGTGCTCTGGATTTTTAGTGTTTTTGACCAGAAAGCTGGAGCTCCTGCTGAGATGTGATCACTTTTGTGATGTTTTGTTGTTACAAAAGAGTCACTGCCTTGTTCAAAGACCAGGACCTCCCTGTAGCTTGCTGCATCTCTAAAGAACACCCCATTGATCCAACTGGGCAATGCCCTGCCCAAGTAAAGAGCAGCCCACAATCCATTTCCATGAGTATTGTTTAATTATTACGTATTAGGGTCATTAATCATTTTGTTTTTCAGCAAGATGGTTGCTGCATTTGCTGCAGCATACTGATTTCTATTTAAAAGAGACATTGCTGACAAATGTTTCCCAGCCCTTGTGTTAAGATGTGTTTCTTACTTCAGGGATGGAAGTTTGCTCTGCAAACAGGAAATATTTTTCACTGGTGGGATGGAGAAATGTTACAGGTCCTGATATTGTGAACTAGAGAGGCTGAATTAGTGATGGGAGAAGTGGGAATGGGTTGAAACTAAAAGAGCGAAGATTCATATTGGATGTTGGGAAGTTCTTCACCCCAAGGGTGGTGGGACACTGGCATGAGTTGCCCAGTGGCTGCCCCACCCCTGGAAGTGTTCAGGGCCAGGTTGGACAAGGCTTGGAGCAACCTGGAATAGTGGAAGGTGTCCCTGCCTGTGTCAGGATGTTGAAATGAGATGATCTTTGAGGTCTCTTCCTGCCCAAACCACCCTGTGACACTGATTTGATGAGAGTTTGGGGTACTAGTCATTGGTAGGACGTGATTATTCAAACCTCTCAGATTTTCTTTTGTCAAGGTTACATTCCTTGGCCATCTTACAGAAAAATGTTCAGCACAGTGAGATTACTGCACCCAAAAACCTAACAAAACCTAGAAATTCAATAAAAACGTGCCACACTTCTTGCTCTTTCCCCTCTTTTCCTTCCTTCCCTTCCTTTTCATGGCTGCTCCCTCATTCAGTAGCAATAGTGAATTACCAAGTGGGCACAGCAAACTGCAGAGGGAAGAAAGCAAATATTGTTTGAGCAGATGAACTTCAGCTCTGGTATCCAAAGAGGAGCTCCAGCCTCAGATCCAAATATCACCAGCATTCAGTTCCCTTTGTGGGCTTGAACTCTTCTGCACAACAAAGAAAACTCCATTCACTCTTTGGAGGTATGGAAGCCCCAGTGTCAGGAGTCATTAGCAGTGGTGGGACAAGTGACACTTTTCTAAGTTTGTGCCTCTTCTGGGGCTCATTCCTCATTCCACAGCAGCACTGAGGAAGCAGAAGCAGCAGGAGCAGAGCTAATGGGCTCAGGATGGTGCCAGAATGCCAGGGGTGAGCCATATTTCATCTGCACACCAGAAGTTGGGGCTGTCCTGGCTGTGTAAGAAATGGGGCTCCATGGGTTGGTGAGATGCTAACAAACAACAAACCTGCCTCCTGCCAAGAGAAGGGAGAGCTGGACAAGCACAGGACAGCAAAAGGATGTTTGTTGGTTCTTCACTGTGTCTCTTACCAAGCATAAGCAACCTCACCACCACCAAAAGAGATTGTGACCATGGGATGAACCCATCTCTGGGACCCACTGGACATTTTTCATCACAAATTTTTTTAAACAAGACATGTTGGGTTTTTTGTTTGTTTGTTTGTTGTTTGGGTGTTGTTGTTGTTGGTTTGGTTTTTATTTTTTTTTTGTACAAAAGTACCTGTTTTGAATATTTTTCTGGAGAAAAGAAAATCAAAGAAAACCCAGTCTTTCCCCAAAAGGAAATGCAAGGAAGTTCTGTTTCCACAGCTTTTGAATGTTCTGAACTGTCTTATTTATGTATTTGGTTATAAATTTTTAAATGTTTTGGGAAAACACTGTCCAATTGAAACACATGCACTTATATATACCTGTTTATTCAGTTTGACTGTGAGAAGTTTATTTCTAAATTATTACCCTACCACCAATATAAAATGTTTTTATCCACCCTGAAAGAGCAAGAGAATTCAAAATCATGGAAAAAGCTCATGAGATGCAGAACCAGAAAGAAGAGGAAGGTAGATGAAGAGTAGCAGAGAAGACTTTAGGAAGGAAACAGAGGGCATTCAGTGAAGAACCACCCCCTTCCACAAAAAACTGGTGTGGGGTTTCAGGCACTCCCAGGGGCTTTGAGAGCCACCTCCTGGGTGTGCTCCAATCTTCAGCAAACACTTGGAGGAGGAGGAAACACCAGTGCCCCAGCCTCTCAGGCAGCACGAGCCAAAGTGATAAAAATTGAAATAAAACCCCCAAAACAAAGGCAGAAGAAAGAGGGAGGAAGTGCTGTGAGGCCCAAAGGGCTGAGGATGTGGGTACTGCTGGGCTTAATTGCCTTCCTCCCTGCTGTGCAAGGCAGAATGTTCCTGGGACAGCATCGCTGACTTTTGGATTGTTAGTGGTTGGTTTTTTTAATAATATTATTTTTTTCCCCCAAAGCCAACAGGCAAGTGCCATAAAGCAAGCAGAATTGTGGTTCTGAAGCTGGGAGGGTTGGGAATGGTCCCTGGCTGGAAAATGCAGATCTGGGTTTTGAACTCCCCTCCTTCAGCTGGGTTGGGTCTGCCATGTGCAGAGGGGAGAGTGGCCAAGTGCAGAGCCAGGTTCAGGTTTGGATTCTGAAACACATCCCCCTTGCCAAAAGTCCAGGGTCACCCCCAGAGGCTCGGGAGGGAAGAGCCAATTCCAGCCCTTCTCCCCCTAACAATTCATCTGGGCACCTAATGAGGAAAGCTGTCTTCTTTGTGCTGACAGTTAAATATGTGCTCAGGCTCCTTCCTCCATCAAAAGTTTACATTATATCAGGTTTGAATTATTTTTCTACCGTGGTTGCACCCTCATTTCACAAACCTTTCAGCCTGTTCTGGTTTGGAATTTCTAAAGATCGTGAATTCTCACAACCTGCGACCTTGTTTCCATTATCAGCCTTGAATCCTCCACTGGTTTGTCTGCAGGGACTGGAAACATCCAGGAAGGACACGTAAAACAAAAGCTTTGAGCTCAAATAATCACAGCAAATATGTGATTAATACTTGGTTTGAAAGCTGGAGTTCTCCCCAAACTCATGGGCTGGCTGGACCATCCATCAGATCCTTGGAAAGGAAGCACTTAGGATTTGGTCAACATCTCAAACCAAATCAGTGAGGTTGATTAAAAGTGAACCCTGAACTCTCAGAGCTTTTTTACATCCTGGGCTCCCCTCAAAAGAGATTGTTCTGAGCTCCTCAGCCAGGAGAATGTGTCACAAGTCATTTGTGCCTTCTCATCCTCGTGGTGCAGGCACAAATTTGAAGGACATTTCAAGGAGATGGCACAAAGTAACCCCAGAGTGTGAGATTGGCTCAGTGAAAGGGGAGGAAAGGGAGTACAGTTACTGGGTAGGAAATAGGGTCCATGAAGCACTCAGGGGTTTCAGACACTGGGAATTTTTGCAACATTTATTGGAACAGACAGGCTAAGAGCGCTGAGGGATAAAGGATCCCAAATCAAACAGGCTAATTGGTCTCAAATGGAGTGACTAAGGAACTCCCTCCATTCCAAAATGGGTCAAATTGCATTTTAGGAGGAGATCTCTGAAATTTGAGTGGGAGGCCTGGATAGAAAAAGGAATGGATGAACTCATAATTGACATGGATTCCATTATGGCTAATACCTGTGTCAGAGCTGCCACCGAATACAGCCTGCAAATCCAGTCTGGGGGAATTCCCTTCAGAGATGTGACCCAGGTGAAGCAGACTATTTGCCATGAGCCTGTGAGGAACTGAGACTTTAATTGCAAACATATGGCTGGGTAACTTTCCAGCAAGTGAAAACTGGGGGGATAGAGAGAGACCTGCTCTGAAACAGATGATCCAGGAAGGCTTTCACTATCTTCAGCCATGCTCTCATATCACTTTGTGCTGCACAGAAAACTGCAAAGAAAGTGAAATTATGCTAAAACATAACATTGGCACAAAGAGCCTTGTGATTTTAGGAAGAATAAGGGTGAAATTAAGTTTCATGTGTAACTGTGACATGTTTTTTGTCTTTTAGAAGAAGGCAGCAGTCTGATCTTTGGCTCCATCCTGTACTGGAGAAGATGTAAGGTGGTTTGTGCCTGGAAGGACAAGAGCATCCCCACTTGTCTTGGGCTGCTGAAATTGCCTGTCCTGGTGTCCAGCAGGCAGGGTGAGTGTGCTGACACTCAGGATATGGGCACCATCTCCTGGAGCTGGTTGCTTCCAGGGAATCACCCTCCACATCCATGACCAGGATCAACAGGGTCTTTGAGCACAGGCAACCCTACAAAGCCAAGAGCCTGAGTTTATGGGCAGCCCTGCAAAGGCTGCTGGATGCTAGTTCATGTTATTTTTCAGCTTGCAGCAGCACGGTGTCAGAGCTGGGCTGTAGCTCAGGCAGCCAAACCCCAGGGCCAGGGGAGAGGCTGCAGAGTTTGCAGTGCACTCAGGGCCTGGGCAATGCAGACTGTGGGGTTAATCCTGACTGTTGCTGACTCTTCTGACTGTCCCAAAGGTTTTCTGTGCTTTGCAGAATACCTTTAATGCTAGGAAGCCCTTGTGTGTTTGTGCTTTCCTCTGGGACCTGCAAGCATGACTTTCTGGATAATGAGGGGCAAAGAACTGCTGTCTGTACAGCAAAGGGGAATGTGGGCTGGCACTGATCCCAAGAACAGGAGGGAGTTTTCTTTTCTGGAAGTGTTTTTGTTTGTCAGGTGGCCTTGAGAGAACACGAATTTAACCAGGCAGGAGCTGCCCCGTGGTGGCTGGATGGGAATGTGGCTGAGCCAGTGGAGTTTTGTTGAGGTTGCCCAGCATCTTCTGGGTCCTGGCTTGGAAGAAGCAGCTCCTTGGTGTTCCAGAGGGACAATGCAGGGGGAGTTTTGCAGGACTGGAGGAGTTTGACTTCAGAGTGTTGGAGGTTCAAGCTCTGGACAAAATTGGGGAATGCCTGTACTTGCTGAGGGGAAGGGATTTCTCCTTCCTTGAGCAGGCATCCAGATGAGGATGATACCTCAAGTGTCAGCTGGGAGTTTGGCTTTTGGAAGAGAACCAAGGATGAGCTGGAACAAACACAGCAGCCTGTGAGTGCTGGTTTTGGGTCTGTAACTGCACTTTTCCATATCACCTAAACATCAGATTATAAGTAGCTAACAGACTAGTTGTTGCTTTGTGATGATGATTAGCAGTTCACACAGACCAAACCACCAGTTTTTAGTCAGGATATTTTTTTTTTTAAGGCAGTGTCTGGGAATCTGTGGCAAAGGCTCTGGTTATGCCAAGGAGTCCTGAGAATGAAACCAAGAAAAGTCAGGTCTGCAAAAACCAAAGCATTTCCCAGAAAATATTCCCTTAACCAGTGACCACAGGTCTAAAAAGGAAGATTTATACAAAATGAGAAGTTTCATAACAGCACTCCATAATAAAATAACAATGGTGATGTATGCACACATGTATACACACACTCATTCCAGATAAGATCAAATATCCAGCACCCCAAAGCTGATATACTTCTATTTATTTTTTTATCCTTATGACTAAGAAATAATTTTTTTCTTGGACTGGCTATTCCAGATAGAAGTGCTGTAGATGATTCTCTCATCTGCTGCTGCTGGGGGTGAGCTCTTTATTCTTCCTGTATCAATGGATGTACAGGCAGCTCTTTCCTGCCTGTAACCTTTCCTCTGCTCCTCAAGTCCTGCTCTCTTTGCTTTGCACATCCCTTTCCAGGACCCTGGAATGCACTTAGATGTTCTGCTGCCAGTGATTTGGCAGATACCATAGAGGCAGAGGCTGGAGCAGAGTCACTGGAGCAATAGTGGGATCTGTTGGAAGGGAGGAAGTGCAGAAAGGAGAGAGAAAAGGAGGCAAAAAGATAGAAGTGGAATGGAGGAGAAATGAAAAGGGGAAGGTGAGGAGCAAGAAATGAGAGAAAAAGCAAGGATCCAAAAGAATGACAGATTACTCCTCTGGGCCATGTTATATGCTGCATCATTTACAGTAAATTGAAATATTGTTAATCTATAAAGGCTGTATTGTTCTCTTTTTCTCTTGGCCAGCTACTGCTGACGTAAGCAGAAACTCTTCTGGGCTAAAGCACTCAAGACCCTGGTGCCAGACTGGAGCTGGAAGAGGGATTTGGCCTCTGCTGTGACAACTTTGAGGACTCAGGACTAGAGGAACCCAGGGATGTGAGGTTGTGGAGCAAACTTCAGGAGCTTTCAGTCAGTGCTCCTTCTATAAAAGCAAATAAAAATACATCTTTAAACCTAGTCCAGGAAGATGTCAGAGCTCTCCTACAGAGTTAATATGCCTAACACAGAGACCAGCTTAGTCATGACAGGATAAAGCATTGTCCTGCTAGGAGTTCATATATCCTGCAATATAGGATAAATGAATATTGGATATATATCATGGGATATATGAGTATGAATATTGCTGCAGGTCCATATATCCTGCAAATCTCACTCCATGAGCTGTATAAATGCATCTGGGTGTATGTCTATCTTTATGTGTGTGTGTAAGCTTATGCAGGTATCTGTTTTCTCCCAATAATTCAGTAACTCTGCCTGCAGCTTTGCAGACTCCAGGATCCTGGCCAGCTGGAGCAGAGGAGGCTGCCAAGTCCATCAGGTTGATGGAGCCAGCAGGCTGCTCCACCTGACTGTCTGGAAGCATTCTTCTGCTCTCTTGGGAGCTTCCCAGCACATCTCCATTTCCTCTGGAAGGAGGTTTGCCCATGGCTGCCAGCATCTGTGGCAGGTCTTCTTTCCATGGCTGGTGTGGCTGCAAAACCCAGAGAGCCATGGCCCTTCTCAGCACTGTTTTAGCCATCTCCCAGCTGCACAAGTCCTGAAAAATTCCAAAATGTAGCTCATGAAGCAAATGAAAAGACACAGGCTCTTTGCTGCTGCATAGCTGCTTTATAGGGATAGAAAGGATCTCATTAAGAATTCTGTATATGCCACAACCTGGTGAAAACAGTAATAAATCATGGTTTTCTTTTGTTTTAAATGAGAATTTCCTTGTCAACAACTGAGAAGATCCTGAAGAGTTCCAAGGTATATTAGGAGGTAACAAGGGGACAGCTAAAATTTATATTGTTGTTAACTTTCTATGCTAATGTCAAAAATGATCCTACTGAGAAAGTAAATTCTTTTGCTCATGAGTCTGTGTTCAGGTGCCCTGCAGGAGCAGTGAGGAGACACAGAGAAGATTTTTCAGCACTTGATCTCAGCATGTGGCTCCTGTCTGGTGCTGTGCTCTGTCTGCTCCTTGCCTGGGACAGTGTCAGAGCAACTGGGGGTTTCAAAACTGATCTACAGGGGGAAGAGCAGGAATAATCCTGTTTTCCTCACTGCCCAGACTAAAGAATTGCTTCAACCTTCTGGGTCCTTCTTCCAAGGAGAGCTTCTTCTCAAGATTTGGAAGCACAACACTTTCAATGAGCCTGCAGTCCTGCCCTGCTCTTTCCCTGCCCACTGATGGTGTGATCTCTTGCTGTGCTTCAGGATTGTTTTACACCTGGAAGAGCCATCCCAAATGCAGGCACAGCAGTCAGGTGGAGCCCTAGAATGAGAGAGGGGAACAGAAAGCACCAGCAACTAGCCCAGGATGTCCAGTGGATCCACAAGCAGGATGCCTTAAATTTCAGCTTTTGTATTTTCCAGATTCTGCACTGCATTGGGGTGTGACTCTGAACTTCACATAAAGTGTCAGCAAGCTCTTTTCACAGTTTAGTCACACAAAACAATCTTTTTCCAGCCCAAGGACACTGCTAAATCTTCAGGCCCAGAAAAAGTGCAAACAGCAGAATTGAGGAGAGAATCTGGGAGGATGGGACTGCAGAACCTGGAGCTGGAATGGGACAATTAACCCCAATATGGGAATGGAACAAAACTTGTACAAGTGTGAAACTCATGACTCTGAGCCCATCTTGGGTGAGCCATGGCCAAGCTCACTGCCCAAGGTGAATCCTTTGAAGGGCTTTTAATAAATCCCTGCTTTATTCCTTTAACTCTGTCTAAACTCTGTTCTAGAAATCCAAGGCAAGGAATTCCATGGGATCACTCTTTGTTCAGCTCCCTGGAGCTTGTCACACAGGGAACAGACACCCAGCCCTTCCCTTCCTCTCCTCCTTTGCACAGAGACTCCCAGGCCATGGCAAAGAACCCTGACAACCTTCTTTATGTCTTTTGGAGCACTTACACTTGCATTGTTCAACTTTGAATAGAGAGTTTTTAAAAATAGTTGGTTCTCCAGACCAATTACAGATTTCTATAACCTTGCCAGCCAAGGGTGGGAAGTGCTATTTTGGCAAAAAAGGTGCCAATTTTTCTTGTTTTCTCACTGTTGGTTTGGGGTTTGTTTTTTTCTCTTTTTTTAATATAACAAGAATTCAGATAAAGAAGAACTGCATGTATAAAGGAGGTGAGGATTAGTGAAGAAGCAAACAAGATAATTTTTTCTTTTTTTTCTTATGTGGAAGGGGTGAAAAAATAAGACTTGTGGAAACATGGAAGGTCTCCAGTGTAATGAATAATAATTTCAAAAGTATTGTCTGTATTGAGATCTGAACAGTATTTATATGCAAATACTGTCTCAGAAGGTAATGGGAAAAGACCAACAGTTTTCCTAACATTGGCTGGGAAACAAAATTTGCAGTTCTGGAAGACTTGCCATTTCCATAGGAACCAGATGAGATGAAGTAGAAAGACTTAACAGAGGTGATTAAAAAGCATTTTATACTGAAAACAAACTTTCTAGCTGAATGACACAAATTACTTTTAAGGGAGCAAATGGCTTTCTAGCAAGTTAAAAAAAAATAAGTATCAACCCTTAAGTAACTGGTTTAGAGAGCCTAAAGCACAACCTTAGAAGAACCATGGGCACATTTTTTGAGGTGCTGAAAATCTGCTTTATGCTACCAGAATTTGAGCGGTCCTTTTATAATTTAAATACAAGCAAAAGCCCCCTACATGCTTCATAAATCAAGGAAGGACTTTGGTCTGAGCAGAGGTTGAGAGCAAAGGTGAGTGATGTGGGCAGAACACTTCATCCCACACTGTTTGGTGTTTGGGAATTTTAACAACAGAGATAATTATGGGTGATATCCTGCCTAATTTAAGAATTTTTATTAAAAAAAGAAAAAGAAAAAAAAAAGAAAAAAAAAGAAAAAAATCTTCTTGCTTTTGTGTTTTGTTTTGGTTATTTTAGCAGTAATAATTTTGTGGTTTCTGTAGTCACCTTCCCAAAGAAGGGAGCCATCACAAACAAACAAGCTACTTCCTCTATTTGCCATGCTATTTCTGTTTTGGTTTATTAGTGAGCTAAAGAAAAAAACCAAAAAACCAAAACTTTGATCTACCCTCCAGCTTGATATGTTATGAAATATTTTCATCAAACGCTGCCCTTAATTGAACTCATTTTAATCCCAGCAAGATTAATGCAGATCTGTGTTCTTAGGGGTTTCTGGATGGGATGAGATCTTGCAGTTGGACTTTGCTGGTGTTGAGTTCAGTGGACACCACTGGAGGGGCAGAGATATTTCTACAGAAAATTCATTGCAGGATTGGGATTAAGAGCAAATGGCTTTGGCCTGAAGCAGGATTAATGCATTGCCTAAAGTTTGCCAGTATGTGTTGGTCCTTCTCCCATTGAAGTTGATGGCAAAACTCCCATGGAATTCAGCAAAGTGGGGTGGAATCTATACAGAAATTATTTTTCCCAGAACAGCTTTGCAATAACCAGTGGATTTGCAAACTCCTCACTCTGACACATTGAAATAATTTGGGACTTTCATTCCATTTTGCTTTAATTGGACTTACCCTGCATCTGAGTCTTCCTAAATGGGTTGCTATGCCTAAAATATGTGCAGGCATGTTTGCACTCTCTGAGGGAACAGGGAGGTTAAACTGGAAGGCAAGGTTATGTTAGCAGGGATATTTTCTTTTTATACTCCTTCCAAAGGCAACCCTGTTCTGGGCTCAGCACTCTGCCCTGACCACTCTGTGCCTCTCCATCCCAGATCATGCTGGGGTTTGATGATAAAGCACATCCTCTTTCCAGGAGCCCTGCCAACCCCTACATCCTAACTCACTGCTGTTCTGGTACCTTAGGCACTTTGTGGTCAGCAGGCAGGCTGCAAATGTGGGTATGTCCAAACCCTCTGGAGGAAGAGAAGGAATTTCTTACAGAGCTGCTGTTGTCCATTTGATTCCCAGTTCCTTTGTTTTAGTGTTTCTCTGGCTGTGCCAGCTGAGACAGCTCTTAGCTGGATACCAGCACTTGCAGGGCCTGATTTGGTTCATGTCTTCTATAAAAGTTTTCCATCTCTGACCAAGGTATTTCACATCAGGGTAAAAATGTGAGTAAATCAGAGCTGGCATCTCTCCCAGACATATCAATTCCCTTAATTCCCTTTTTCCTGTGGCTTTGGGACAATCAAAATAGGGAATGTTTCCACTGCTGTACCTTTATGAAAGTCCAATATGTGAACACCATCTCCTGAGTGCATCCAGTGCATTTCCTTGCCTTGGTCATTACAATAGCTTTCCCTGGAAATTATGTGGGAATCAATCTCTTGGCAGGGCTTGGCTCCAGAGAAGATCAAAACCCCTGATGTGACAAGGAGAAGGAAGATGGAAGCTGTCACTCCCAGCCAGCCAACACCAACACAGTCCCAAAGGCAACAGGAGGTGCCAAGGTGTCTGCTTGAAAAATTTGGAGAGACCTGCAGGGGGGTCAGACAGAGGCTGCTCTGAGGCCAGTTTTCCTGGCAGGAAAAGCCATTTGCAGTAATGGAGGAGCAGTGGAGGCCACTCATCCTCCCTGAGGGGACATGAACTGTCTTTTTTAAGATCCAGGACAGGCTGGCATTATTCTGCATCCCTGGGGCAATGGGGTTTGGCCATGGAGCTGAGCTGGGTGGAGTGCAGGGTGTGGATCCAGGGGTATAAAATGAAGACACAGGATCAAGGAATATAAACTGAAGAGGCACAGGATCCATGGGTATAAATTGAAGACACAGGATCAGGGGTATAAAATGAAGGCACAGGATCCAGGGGTATAAACTGAAAGCACATTCAGGCAAACAAAATGAGAGAAAATAAAAGTTACTGTAGGTTAGCTTTCAAATCTTAGTCTTTTGTTTATTTGGTTTGATATATATATATAACATATATAAATTGGTCTTCTGATTATTGTGCTTTTCCTGAAAAAGGTTAATCCCTGGACTTGAGAAGTTTAAAAAATGTGGCTCTGAGGGTGCTATTTTTGGAGCCAATTACAACAGCATTGAAATGTTGAAAGATTCCTTTTATTTGTTGAAAGATTAGGCTGAAGCCCTTCAGTCTATAAAGGAATAATAAACTCTAGCAGGATAAAATCCTTCATTGCAATGAGGATGAAAAAGCCACCTCACAGTGCTGTGTGACCTGGGTGGAGGCACAGGGCTGGCAGAGCTGGCAATGGGAATCACTAAAGTTATCAGTGTCCTGAAAAAAAAGATTTTGATCTCTTGCTTCATTCATATATCATCTCATCTTCCACCTCCTGCAGTCATATTGGACAGAAAAATGAGATGTGTTCTCATCACAGTGTGCAAGGTGACAACTCTGGGCTCAGAGCCACTTGTCCCTGCAGTCACAAGGAGCAAGAACTTCTCAACCAGTGAGTGTGGGTCATGTCCAAGCATCTGTCCCATGCTGCTTTTGGAAGTTCAGCCCTTTCCCTCCCAAACTGGGCACTCATCCTGCCATCCCAGCCTGTTCTGAGGGGATGCTGCATTACCTGTCACACTGGAGCCTGAAAAAAATCACATGGTGCCTTTCACTGCTGTCTCAGCCAAGGTTCAGTGTGATTAATCACACTGTTCCTGCCTAAAGTTCCCTTCAATCACCACGATTTTAATTCCTTCCATGTAATTTCTGGCTGGTGTGTACCATGGAGCAGCACTGTTCTCATCTGTTAGACTCCTCAGTTTCACCCCACTCCACAGCAAATGAGGTGATCCCCTGTGTCTCTTATTTCTTCCCAGCACCATGGTGAGGATTAATAAGCATTTGCAAAGCACTGTGTGATTTTCTGAGTGAAGGGTTTCTGCAGTGCTGCCCTGAGCAGAGGTGGGTGTGTGAGCAGTTGAGCAGTCAGCCCAAAGCTGTGTGTGCCTCTGGGGCTGTCAGCAGGCACAGGAAGGAGAAGCTGTCTCCATTCCCCATTTCCATCTCACATATCCTTGGCATGGAAGCTTGGCTTGGCAGGCTGATGGGGATGAATACCTCTCAACACTCTGGGAGGGTGACAGACAGCTGGGGTCCATGGCACGTTCAGGTCTTACAAAATCAGCCCCACTGGGGGTTTGTGAGGTGAAAGGAAATCTGCATACCCTTGGCTCTGTGAATTTGTCATCAGGGTGGAGGGGCTTTGGGGCAGTAGGGGTAAAAAAGAAACTCTAAGGAAACTGATTCCAGCAGAAATGGAAAGTAAGCCTAATGTGAAAGACCCCCCAAACCAAAAAACATGAAGTTCCTGCTCACTTTGCAAAGGTCTTTTGGGCAGCTGTTCCCTGCTGATGTAACCATGCTCTGCCATTTCTCACCAGTGGGCTGATGATGAACTTGGGCTTAGTTTGTGATGTTTGGATGGCTGCAGTTTTGTGGACAGGTCCTACTTTTTCATCAGGATGCAGGGGTGGAGCTCCAGGGGCAGCCAGGAGTCACTTGCCTAACTCTGATCTTTCATATTTACAGGATTTGGAATTTCCAAGAGGTCTGATGAATCAGAACAGACTGACACTTCCTGGTGCCATCTCAGCACATGGAAACACACACACAGATGTGGAGATGCAAGTCCAGGGCTGTTTGACCAACCCTCCTGAAGGCTGCAAAGCACAGCCCTCCCTGGGTGATGGAATCAGTCACCTCAGCAAGGAGGAGCCATGGCCAGAGAGATGCAGGATGAGTCAGACACTTTGCTGGGAACTGGGAAATCACAGCAGAAGGCAGGGGTTTCCATGACTCAGATTAATTGCAGGGAGGGGGCTTTCATGGAAGAAGGAGAGGTCACTTATGCTGGATAATGCTTTGGCTTCAACTTTTCTAGGAAGCTGCAGCCCAGAAGACGTCTTTTCCCTGCCAAACAAGGGCCAGCACAATGACACCCTTCCCCCAGGCCTCCACCCAGTGTCATGCAATCATGGAAAAGGAAGATTATTCCTTCTGTGGCACACATTAACACTGGAGCTGCCAGAGCAGCATTCTCTGTGCTGCCATGGCCATCTGTGCTCCCAGCTTCAGGAATGCAGGGCTTACCTTGGCCCCCAAAATCTGCTGTGCTGGAGACAGCAGCAAAGGCTGGGAGCTCATAGTCTAAGCTCTGCCTTTTGTGCTGCCCTCTTTCCTGCCCTGTTGCCTTCCCTGTCCTTTTTGTTCCACGCAGGCTGCACGGATCAGACAGGGAATCTGCTCAGAATTAACAGCACCCCATGGAGGCTGCAGCTCAGCCCCTGGCAGAGTCAGGCTTGCAGGGCACTGAGGTTTTTCTATCCTCTGTGGCTTCCAAAGATGCAAGCCAAGCCTGGCTCCCCACAGCCATCCAAGGGGTCCTGACAGGAGATGTAAAATCCACCCCCAGGGGCTGAAGCCTTCCCTTTTTGGAGAAGTCCACCCTCCTCCTGCCTCTTGGGATGCACACAAGGTGCCTCTTAGGCACCAGGGAATCATCACCTGAGGCACCAGACATCTCTAATTTCTCCATCTGGCCCAGCACTGTTTTTAGGGAGCTGAGGAGAGGTGAATGCCTGGATGGCTGCTGTCCCCTCAAAGAGCAGCTGTGCTTGCTGATCCCCATGTTTCATTTCAAACCAAGCTCCTCTGGGTGCATGAAAATACCCTAAAGCACTACATGGCTACTGTGCAAAGAAATGAGATTCCCCCTGACCACTGCCCTGTGGAGAGCTGCTCAAAGCCCTGCCAGGCTCACACCAGTGCCTCTGAGGGTTGCAGCTGCAATTGTTCTGTCTGCAGCCACGCTGGCCCTTTCTGTCATGGGCCATCCATCAGGCTGGAGGGACAGGCAGTAATGTCCCTGTGGTGTCACAGAGCCACTGGGATTCCTCCCAGCACTCCTTCCTTCCCTGGAGCCACTGCAGGATGGGCGAGGGTGGAAGGCGACTCCACAACTGCCACAGCTCCTTCAAGGTCTCCCAGCTCCATCCTGTCACCTCCACCAGCTGTGCTTGCTCCAGCTGTGCTGTTTCACTCCCTGCAATTCCCTGCAGCTCTCCCTGGGCCACCAGAGCCCATGGAGGGACAAGGGCTCTATCCCCATCCCCGAGCGGTGCGAAGGGGTTAAGCCGTGTTGTCGACTGTCACATGGTGCTGGGAATGCAAAGGCAGCACAGAGAGAGAGAGAGAGAGGCACATCTTGAGTGCACATGTGGCCTCCACCACAAACACTTCAAAGTGCTTCCCTCAGACTGACGGAACAGCCTGACGCCGACTGTAAATGCCCTTGACACGCAGAGTGGAAAATATCAAACGCGGCGGCGTTCCCCCCGAACGCGGCTGCTCTCGCTGGGGAAGCCTTAATGAACCTGCCCAGGGAGGAGGAGGAGGAGGAGGAGGAGGGGGCACACGAGGTGTGACGGGTGGTTCTCATTTAGCCCATGTATGGGTACAAGCCAGCCCGGCCAACTGCGCTTAATCTTGGCAAATCCGAGCGCTCGAGGACATGTCGAGATCCCCAGGGCTTTGCTGCCTGCCCCAAACTGTGCAAGGCAGAACAAATGGGTTTCCCAGGCTCCTTTTCCTCAAGGAACCTCTCTCTCTTCCCACCTCTGTGCCCATCTCCACTCCACCACCCCCAGCTCCTCCCTGAGCAGGCACTGGAATCATCCCCAGCCTTGGCACAAAAAGCTCGTGGTGGCTATGAGATGGGCAGACCTCTTTGCCCCATCACCTCCAAAGCCTCTCCTGGCACACAGTCCTGCTCTGATGCATTGGAGGAAAAGCCTTGAGGATTGCAAGAACAGATCTCAGTCATGGCATGGTGATGAAGGTTTGGGGTCTGTCTGCTGTAGCCCTGTCTAGGGCATCTGCCCCTGGCCAGGACGTGCAGCCCTGGTGGCTTTGGCTGCTGTGGCTGGAGAGGTGACATCAGCCAGCAGTGCAAGGGAAGCAGGGGAATGTGCCCCAAAGCTTTGAGGCTGTTTTTCCAGGATGGGGGCAGGGACCCTGATGCAGGGAGAAAGCACCACATTCTCCTTGAATGCAGGCAGAGGCCAAAGCTCTACCTGTGCTGGTGGAGATACACAAGGTATTGAAGAGTGGCCAAAATACAACAATTCTTGACCCTGGATCGGTGTGAGAGAGACACAGACAGCCTGTGATGGCCCCTTTTGACTGTGATCCCTGCAGAATCAAGGGGAGTGTGAGCACGAGTGATGGAGAAGGACCAAATGGTCCCAGGCAGACACAAATCTCCTGCCCAGCAGAAGAGGGGACAGAAGGACAGAGGGCCTGTGTGCTGTCTCCTTGGCTCTAGCACAGCACACAGCACCCAGAGGCTGAGCAGGGCTCTGATGACTGCAGGCAGGGATCCATTGGTTATGACACATTTGGCATGAACAAAACTGCCTCATAAAATACTTCTCAGATCAGCAAGAACTTGAGGGATCTCAGGAGGGAATGGAAGGAGAGGAAAGTTCAGACAGTCGGCAGCAAGACCCCACCTTGCATCTTGGAAGCAAAAGCAGACAGAGTAGGAGACCACCAAGGGGCAAAAAGTGTAAAATGGGGGTAGAATGGAAGTGTTGCAGGTCATGGAGCCCTGGGTCTGCCTCCTGAGGGACCACAGGAGCTGGACCACTTCCATTTCCTGGGAGAGCAAATAATTTTCCAGATAGCAAACAAGGTAGAGCCATTAAGAGGGTTTTACTAGAACATGTTAAGAGGGCAAACAGAACACATGGGTGCCACCATGAGTTGGGAATGGGCAGCAAAGGGGGACAGGTGACCATGCTGGGTGCCTGCAGGGCTGGGGGATGCAGGGGACAGGGGGCTGGCACACCTCCCTCCTGTCCCTGCAGCACTGGGAAGATGGATGGATCGCTGAGTTGTGGATTGATGGCTGCTGTCAGCTGGTGGCCTGCCTCACCAGCCAGGGAACGGAAGCAGACTCCATGCCCAGCCTCTTTAAAGGCTTTTTGCCTCGGGATATGATTTATTGTTAGAAAACAAAGGATGTTTAAGGGAGAAAAAAAAGCCAGCACAAAATAAAACATCACAATTGATGAAAGCTGTCTTTGGTCCCCAGTGGCTTTTTCCCCTCTTGTGAGCCTGGGAGCAGAGAAGGGATACATACCCCCACAAATAACCCCAAAGCAGCTTCCTCTGCCTTTTAGGTATGCAATTCTCCAGTCCCATGATGGGCAGGACTCCACAATTTATTCCCAGGCTGTGTCCCTGCCAGCCAGCACCACACTATGTGCAAACAAAGAAAAACTCTGACCAGAGATATTTATAAATGATGAGGGATCAGATTTTTAAAAGCACAAAGGTGCCCAGCTCTAGTCCCCCATTCTGAAAAAAGAATGGCTTTCCTGGGCTGAAAATAATTAGGAGCACAATTAAGGAGTGGAAGGAATTATTTGAACAAAATTGAATGGATGTGTTTGAGGCAGTTTGGTGAGATGCTCCAAGATCAGTGCTATCCTGGAAGCCTGCAGAAACTACTCTGCAGAAACCAGAGCTAGGAGGGAAGGTGGAAGTAGAAGTATTGTAGGTTTAACAGCTATATCTATATCTATATCTATATCTATATCTATATCTATATCTATATCAATAGATAGATATAAGTAGCATCATTATGGGCATAAATACATGGCAGTGAAGTGCACATTGATGTTGATGACAAATACAAAAGGAGGAATGCAGTAGTAGTGAATAGAAATCAGTGAGAACCTGAGAAGAGAATCTAAAGGTAGGAGAGAAAAGCCTCTTGTCACTAGAATTAATGATAATTATTTGAATGGATCAAGAAAAGCCAAATCCTGTAATGAGATCCCAGACAATAATGGGAAAATACTCACCCTGTGTGTAGGAGAGACAAAGTTATTTGTCCAACACTTATTTTTCTCCTTGCAAAGAAGTGGGATGACACAACCATACTTTATGGAGATAATGAAATACTTTGTATTCTACCAGTGATGAAGCCTGATGTTAAAGAGCAGTGATTCAAGTGAGACATTCTGCAGGATCAGATAACTGGCATCAAAGGATAAACAAATTGGTCTGAGAGCTCTCTGAACCATTAGTGTCGATTTTTAAACAAATCTGGGAACTCTGGGGAACTTCCAGAGGACTGGGGAAAAAATCTAGCACCAGACTAATAAGGCAGTAAATAAGATGGGCCATGAAAACAAGCAGTGCTTGGCAGGACGTGGATCCAGAAAGAATGAGCATAAGAAAAACCTTTATGGAGCACAGTCCATATGGACTCACAGTATGTTGCATAATTAACATCCATCAGCTGCAGCTTGCAGAAAATAAAGACCTTTTTACTGTCTGTGATGGGGTAATGACCTTAATTTGCAAGGTGGCATCATCATGGAGGTTTTTGGCTTATATCAGCATGGCATTTCAAGGTAAAAAAGGGATAAAAATCATCCCTGTATGCAACTAGTGCTGCTGGGATTGGTTTTGGTGCCCTGTGACTGAGCTGGCTGGAAATCTGGAGGTGCTGTCTGGTGGGGTGTCTCCTGTGAGACCTTGCAGGGCTCTGATGGATGAGAGAGCTGGTCACTGCTGGAGGAGTGGGCTGAAGCTCTGCATGGGCAGGCAGGTCCCTGAGCTCTGTCTGTGCTCACCAGACCTTGTGCTGTGGTCCCCAGCCCCTGCAGGGGAGAGAGCTGTTGCATTCCCATCTGGATTTCCCCTCTCTGAGGCTCTGGGGTTGCCGTACATCCCCAGTCTGGAGCTGGGATGCAGCCAAAACATGCCTCTAGATGTGAGATTTGGGAAGCATTCTGGGATAACCTCATCCAGGCACAGCTTGGGTCCCTTGGCCAGGGGGACTCCCCTCAGCAGTGTCTGTCTCAGCCCAGCTGCCTGCAGGTTCTTTTGCAGCTGGAAGGTTTGACCAGCTGGAACCACAGCAAGCCAGCCCAGATCCTTGGAGCAGCCTCTTGGGCTCCAGGATCATCATCCAGGGAGAAGGTGTGTGTGACAGAGAGGGCTGTGCACCCTTCTGGGGCTGCCCCACAGCTCCAGAACAGCTGTTCCCAGTCCTGTCCCCTGCATCCTTTCATCCCTGATAAGGATCATTCTGCTGCAGAGCATGTGACAGTCTGTCTGATCCCTCCAGCCAAATTTCCACCAGAACAGTTATTCACAATCAAATGCTCACACCCACAGACACGAGCTGAAATGCTGAACCAGTTATTCCAGCTCTGTTGTTTCCAATTTATTACATTTCCTTGAGTTCTAAATCTTTCTCTTGAGTGTAAAGACCCCCTTTAGACGTTTCTAATCTTGCCAAGCAGATATGAACTCTCATTCCTTATTCACTGTGGGAGTGGTCTTGACTAGGTTGTGGGGCACAGGTCAGAGCCCCTGGTTTAAAAAAGGGAATTTTAAACTGCTGACCCTGCAGGGCATGGAGAAGGTCAGGCTGGGGAGCAGCTTGGGTTTTACACAGTGCCTTTGAGCCTGGGGGTTTTGTAGGTTTAACATATATATGCATAGATAAATAGCATTTTGGGCATAAATATGTGGCAGTGAAGTGCACATTGATGTTGATGACAAATACAAAAGGAGGAATGTGAGGAGAAATCAGTGAGTTTGGTATTTTATGGCAATCAAGGGGTTTGACATTTTGGAGAAAGCACTCTGCATGGCTGGGGCAGGTCTGCCCACATTGGGGAGCAAATGCACAGGGAAAGCTGGGTCAGAGGAAGGTGACTAACCCAGCACAGCATCTCCCTGGGGGTGACCTCCTTCCCTCAAGGAATGGCCTGGCCCAGAGCAATGTCATTTCTGGGGAATGGTGGCCACGACCATCCAGCTCTGTGGCCCATTTGTGGGGTCAGCAGGACAGGAAACCAAATTCCCTTTCCTTTGGTGAGCTGTGTGCTCCATCACTCAGGAATGTGAGCCACCACATGTTTTTGGCTGAAAAATGATCATCCTCAGGAAAGGAACAGGTCTATCATGGTAAAGGAAGGGAACAACTCGAAGCATGACATGCAGAAATGACACCTCAGGGCTTCAAATTTGTCCCCTGTCAATGCAGAGGAAGAAAAGGACCTAGACAGTGTTGAGGTTGACAGGCCTTAAATGAATTCTGCTCTAAAGGCACGATGTGACCCTGTGTTCCTGTGCACTGGAAGGCTGCAGCTGTTTTACCCACTGGCTTTTCCTGCCCTCTGGCCATCTTGCAACCTCTTCAGCAGGGTGGAGAAATATTCCTGCCTGTGCACTGGCAAATGTGGGATCCAGCTGGGACCCTTTGGACTGAAACCAGCCCCAGGGAGGGGGCTGTTCCAGAGGATACCATCCTTTCTAGGACCTGGCTGGTGTCTGCTGCACAGGAGCCTGTCTCCAAGCCCTGTGGTTTTCCTGCCTCATTGTCCTCTGTTCACTGCTAAGCTTCTCAGAAGAGGTCTTACCAAGCTGGGCTTTTCCAGAGCCCTCCCTTGAGGCAGACGCATTTCTTCCCTTTTCATTTTCCTGGAAACCCAAGCTGGGATTTTTTGGGGTTGGTTTATGTGCTGTTGCTGCTTTTGCCTTTTTTCTTCCTCTCTGTTCTAATTTCAGACCTTGGTTCCTGCAACCAAAACTGGACTCTCAATCCACTGGGAGCTGTGCCAGGGGGGTCTGACCCCCATCATCCCAGGGGGTTATTTCTGGAGGTCTATACAATCCTCAGGGACCTGGCTGATGGTACCATGGGGCCCCACAGATTTTGCAGGCATGAGGATTACCTGGATCATTCTGCAGCTGGGATAATGATGGGGTTTTTGAGTTTCACTGGTGGAGCCAAAGCCTTGAAGAAGAAAAGGTCCTGCCAAGCCAGCAGAACACATCCATCTTCCCATCAGTGGAGCAAACAAAAACGGGTTTCAGGTAATTGACCTGCCCCATACAAACCCTTTGGTTTGGCCTTCCTCCCTTTTCCATCTCCTCCTCTCTTCTCCCATTGCAGCCCTTTGGATCTGGGACCTGCTGGATCCAACCCAAAGCCACAGAGGGGTCCAGTCCTCTTGAATTAGCACTTCCCTGCAGACAAAATCCATCTCTGAAAACCTGTGTGTGCTTTTGGGTTCAATAACTTCCCCCATCACGTCTCCCCTGCTTTGACCTTGGTCCAAACCCTTGAGCTCGGCGGGACCTTTGTTTATTTGAGTGAGATGCTCTTCTCTTTCAGCACTGATTGTTCATCAAGGCAAGGACTCTATTTAGCTGTGTTTACACAGTTGGCCAATGTGTTGTTGTGGAACTGCTGATTGAGGCTGTTGGAAGATGGGGAGCAGTCAGCACTGATGGATTTTGGGTTCCTTCCATCCACCAGACACCAACCAGGCTCTGCTGGTTCACAGGCTCGTGATCCAACCGAGCCCAGGCACTGCCACAGGGATGGAGAAAGGTCTCCTCACTCCTTGCCAGGCCTGGAGGCAGTGCTGCTTCCCACTAAAGTGGTTGTAATAATGTTTTAGCATGGGCAAAGGACAAAAAATAAAGAAAGGAATGACCTCCCTAAAAGTTGTTCAAAGGGCTGGTGGAAATGGAGTCATGGAATATTTTTTTTTTTGACAAAGACAAAACAAAACACAGCCTGGCCAGGGCAGGAATCCAGCATGGAAAATTGGAGCCCAGTTAAAGTCTGGCAAAAATGTAAGTGGAGAAATTTCTATTCTCTTCTCTCCTGATCCTAAAAAGCTTCCTGATGTCTCTTCTCAGCTGGGAAGAGAGAGTGGGGGAATGGTGGGGTTCTCACCTCAGAGTGCAACTGGAATGTGTTTGCATTCATCATGGGCAGCATGATAAAGGAGGCCTGGAGGACAGAAGAGTGTGAGATGTTCCCCAGGGGTTGGAGGCCTTGTGGAGGAAGAGGGAAATTAAACTACACAAAGTCCCTGCTCTGTTTCAGCTGCTGATCCCATGGTACCAAGGAAAACATGAGAATTCACCTTTCTGCCTTCCCTCCTGGCTCCCCTCTGGGCATGAACTCAGGAAAGGACCTTCCTGTGCTCCTGGGGCTGGTTTGCAGAACTGGTGGGGCAGGAGAGGACTTCAGGTACAGCCCCATGGGCATCTGTGCCACCACACAAACTACACACCCCATCCCCCAGATGGGGTCAAGACCGTAGGGTGGGGGCAAAAATTGTACCATGGTGGTGGCAGAGGGGATCTGTAAATCCAGGAGGAAATGTGGTTTATAAGCATAGGGAGATAGAGGGACCAAATAATTTCCCCTGCTGGGATCTCTGTCCAGATGGGCTGATGGTGAGGAGGGAGGGCTGTGAGCCATGCTGTGCTGACACTGTGCCCCAGGCCAGGCTGGCCACGTCCTGCTTTCTCCAGCTGGGACATCCCTGGCCAGTGGGATGTCTGAGCCACTTCCCCTCAGCCGTCTGGGGAGCATCCTGAACCCACAAGTCATCCTTATGTGGCCTCTGCCATCATGGACCTTGGCAGCTCCACACACAGCATCCCCCTGCCTTCTGCCTCCATGGCTGTGGCCAGAGCTCCTGGCTTGTCCTGCATGGATTCAGCCACGGCTGGACTGCTCCAGCACCCTGACAGAAAGAGACTGCTCCCTTTGTTGTCCCAAATCTGGGTGTGGGCAGAAACAGCCAGCTGCATGTGGCCATGGGATATCTCAACACTTAAAGAGAAGCAGGAGGATACCCAAAACTACCTGGGGAAGGTGAGGCAGCAGAGAAGGCATGGATTCTGTGGATGGATGCACAAATAGGTCAGAGGAACTCCCAGCTGGGCACCCATCCACTGCAGAGAGCTGAGGTGAGCCCAGTTTGAGGCTCATGTAAAACTCAGTGGGTGCCATTGCAGGTTTTTGCCATTTGAGCTACTCCCAGTGCTGCAGCACATGAAGATGGAAATGAATTATCACTCTCCTGGGTGTTTAGGCCCTGGGAATAGAAAGCTTTTGAAAAATAAAATTAGGAGCTTTACTTGCAGCCTCACCTTTTTTAAGTAGCAATGTCCAGCTCCACAAACATAAATCCATCTACTGTGAGAGCCTTTATGGACTCCTAGATCCAGGAATGAGTTCCTGCTTCTTTTTTTTTTTTGTTTGTTTGTTTGTTTTCTTAGGACATTTATTCAGCATTCCCCTGACCAGCCAGGAGGACTGGGCCAATTCTTGGTGCTTTTTTGCCAACACCATCCTTTAGTCTCAGGTGCTTCCTGATCCAAAGCTGTCTGTTGTACCTGGATGGAAAGAGCCTGGACAGACACACTGTGGTTAGACCAGCCTTGATTTTGAGATGGCAGCAGTACTGAATGTGTTTAAGCAGACAGACTGGTGCTAAAGCACTTACTGGGAACATTAATACACCACGGACCACCCTTCCTCATCATATGATGTGGTTCTGTCTATAGGCAAGATATGTAAAAACAATTTAAAATTAATTTAGCTTTTAAACCTTTTAAAAACATATAAACCCCCCAACCTTTTGATATGGGCTTGGGCTGTTTTTCCAAGTGGGAAAATGTTCACATCAGGATTGATTTAATTTTTTTTTCCCCCTTTTAAATCATAAACAGTCCCGGTACAAGAAACAGTAGCTGTTATTGATTAAAAGTTCATTTGCCTTGTCTTTGCTGATGATTGATATTTGGTAAGGAGGGATAGAAAAAGGGAAGGGTGTTGTACTTTGGAGAGCTAAAGAAAATGTGTCACATGTTACCTGCATCTTAGAATAATGTTAGTGTTGGAAGGAGCATTATCCTGAAGAATAACAGTTGTTTTAAGGTTCAGCAGCTCCCGGTGCTTCCTGCCTGTGTTTGACCGTGCTGGACACACCCTCCTTAAAAAGCAATGGGATGCAGGAGGGGAGCAAAGCAACACCAATCCCAAATGGGATTTTTATGGCCCGTTGAAGGAAAGCAGCTCCCCACTGGATCCCATCACTGCCAGTGGCAGTAAAGGCTTCCCTTGGGGAGCTCCAGAGAGCTCAGGAGGGGCTCAGGGGATGATGGTGGCTTTGCCTTCATGATGCCTCAAGTTGGAGCTTTCATCTTTCCCAGATTCTGTGCTGCATTGAGGTGTGACTCTGAACTCCATATAAAGTTTTGGCAAGTTCTCCTCCCAGCTCAGTCACACAAAACAATCCTTTTCCAGCCCCAGAACCAAGGACACTGCTGCAGCTTCAGCCCCAAAAAGTGCAAACAGCAGAATTGAGGAGAGAATCTGGGAGGATGGGACTGCAGAACCTGGAGCTGGAATGGGACAATTAACCCCAATATGGGAATGGATCAAAACTTATAAAAATGTGAAAACTCGTGACTCTGAGCCCATCTTGGGTGAGCCATGGCCAGGCTCTTGCACTGCCCAAGGTGAATCCTTTGAAGGGCTTTTATTAAATCCCTACTTTATTCCTTTAACTCTGTTCCAGGCATCACTGACACCTCAAAAAATTTATTGGGCTCCCCAAAGCCCCAGACTGTTGTGCAGCTGGCCTGGTCACAACCCAGGATGGTCCATACAGGGATTGTGGCTTTGGTTCCTCCTCCCAGGAATGGGGGCTGTGGGTGCTCCCACTGTCCTGGGTGCTGCTCTGCAGGTGGAAAGTGGTTTTTAAAAAGGTTTTATAAATCTCTGAGCTTCTGGAAATCTCTAGTTTCAGATAGTTTACATGGAAACCACACCAGGATGCTGGAGGCAGAAGAACCCTTCGCTCTTAGACCTTCAGTGGGCCAGGAAAGGCATTTCTCTGTCAAAAAATTTTCCAGGCAAAAAGAGTTGGATTCAGAGAAGATGAAATTCTGTGAATTCATCTCCATTCCCCAAACTGTCGAATTGGGGAAGAGGGGAAAAAGGAAATGTTTTACTGAGACGTTTTCAAAGCAGAATGTTTCTGAGGTTTCTTTTCTTGGCCCAGTCTTTGGTTTCAGGACCTCCTTCAGTTTCAGTAAAAAAATAAAATTCTTTTTAAAATATTTAAAACATCTGTCAAAACACCAGTTTCTCAGTAGAACTGAAATCTGCTTTTTCCAAGACTTCATAATTTGCTCAAGATATTTGCAGCAAATTTTCTTCCCAGCTCATTCCCAGTGCTGTGAACTGGCAGGGCAGGAGCACACCCTGATTTGCAGAGAGCTCCTGGGCAGCTTTTCCAGCACTTCTCTGAAGGTGCCTCAATGTGGCAAGAAAAAAAAAATATAATAAAACAACCAAAAACCAACAAACAACAAATTTTCCAGTAAAGGAGCACCAGGGTTGCATCACATTTATTGATTATAAATAGATATGTGACCCATGGGAAGGTGGGGCTGGTCTCCATCAGCTTGGCTTGTTTAAAAGTTCATGGAGGTTTTGCTGTCTCGAGTGTTCCTGCCACCTTGGAGCTCATGTTTAAGGGTGATGGGGTGAGTTGCTGCTCTCTCCCATGGCAGGAGGGAGCAGATCCCCACAGGGGATGGCCCTGTGATGATCCTGACGTGTTCCCCACCTAATGCCCCCATCACTGGCACTGATTTACACCTCAGCACAAGGAGGATGTTTTCTGGCCCACTACCTGTGAAAGGACAGGTTTCTTTACAGCATCCTGCTTTCCCTGCTGGCTTTCCCATAAACAGTGTGTCCTGCTACTATTCCCTTATCCTGGGAACCCTCTCCAGCTCTTCTGCAGCAGTTTGCAGTGGCAGGAAGCAGGAACACATCTGAGACACAGATCCAGAGCCAGGGTCTCTCCAGGGATCAAGTCTGTCCGTGGTACTGGACAAGGGGGCAGCCCCTCTGCCATTAAAATTGGGTATTTACAGCAACTCAGCCACGCTCCTCCATGGGAGAGGGGCTTGGCCACATCTGTTCACAGGCCTGAACCTCCCCCAGTTTATTTAGACGATGCAAAATCCCAGCCCACAGGGGTCCAGGGTCTGGGATTTTTCAAAGGAGGACAAGTTAGACCAGCAGAGCTTGGGAAGACCCCTCCCCTCCAGCTCAGTAATGACTGTGTTAATTACCACTCACCCCTTGCATGGCCTGGCATCATTCCCAGTGCCTTTCATCCCCCTGCATCCAGGATTGCATTCTCTGTGTCCCCCTATCCCAGGGACAGAGCAAAGCAAGGATGAGAGATCCCCTCTGCCAGGGGTGGGTCTCAGTCCTACAGGCAACAGTGCCAGGGGACAAGTGACACAGGAGGGACACTCCCTCTGCAAGGAGCTGCCCGAGGGGTTGGGATTAAAGCTGACCCCCCAGTTCCCTGCCTCCCCAGGGGATGGGGTTTCAGGCTCTGCAGCACACCCAGCCTTGCCAAATCCCCTCCTGGAGGCAGGAGTTCCCAATCAGGCATAAACACGGCGCTGGATATCCCCTCTGTGCTGCTCCAGAGACAGCCTTTGATCCTGGATTGAGAGCTCATGTTTCAGGTGTTTGGGCAAATCAAAAGTACAAAATAGAAACTCCAAATTGCCTTGTAATTTTTAAGAGGCAGATCAGGAAGACACTGCTTGCTGGATGGAGAACAGATGTCTCCCTGCTGGCTTCTCTCTCAGCGAGGCTCCCCTTCCCATGGGTGCCTGCAAGCAGAGATGGATTTGGGGAATGTGTCTCAGAGCTTTATGGATCCTGTCTGGGGAGGGGGCAGGTCTGTTTTTCTCTGTTCAAGCCCCAGCTTTGGTTCAGTGCTTGCCCAGCCATCCCCCTCATTTTCACCTATGGTGTTTTGGGACTGTTGGCAATGCTGCAGGTTCTTGTCCCAGGGGTTTCACCTGAGAATCCAGTCCACCTGGGGAGTGAATCAACTCCCTGTGAAGCAGCTGGCTGGTCCTTGAGCCAGGCTGCAGGGAGAGGCTGATGGAACCACCTGAGGGATGGAACCACCTGTGAAAGGGAAGGAGGAGCCTCTCCCCTCCTTCAGCTCCAGTGGGAGCAAGAGGAAGGTGGAGTGAGGAGGGTTACAGCCAGCATTGCCAGGGAGGGCAGTACATGGCTTATTTCCAGTGTCATTTTGTGGGCTTTGCCTCTCTGGAATGGGGTCCCTTGTTTAAACATGGTTTTGTCTGTAAGCTCCCTCCACCAGCCTGGAGAATGCAGAAGGGGCACCCCAGGGATGCCTTGAGGATGCAGGTGTATGAACTGGGGGTGCACCAAAGGGGCCAGCTGGCTGTGTTGGGGGCAGAAAGTGTGTGGGGTGATGTCCCTGGACCCCATTACTCCTTGGTGATTTCTCCTGGTGCCAGCGGTGGTGGCACAGCCTGGTTACCAGATGATGCTCCTGGGCTGAGCCAGCTGAGCCTGAGGCTGGCAGCTCCAGGGAGCATGGTGCCTAAATCTGCCTAAATCCCTTTGCTTTGGTGCCTTGGCTGGATCCCCAAACCACTTGAAAGGAAGCAGGGCTGGTGCTCATGGCTGCCTGAGTCAGAGGAGGAGGAAACTGGGAGCCTGAGGTTGGGGCAGAGCCTGTGAGTCACGGCTGCCAGAGCCACTGGGGCAGCAGCTGGGGGCCAAGAGGGTTTGTGACAGAACAGAGCAAAAAAACTGCATTTGGCACTGAGAATAAACCTGAGCAGGGCCAGACCAAGAGGCTGCTTAGGAGCTGGGAGGGTTGGGTTTCCCCCAAGGCAGGTCTTGGTGCCTGGACACTGATGGGCTGGTATTGGTGAGGCAAAGGGCTCCCTTGGGCAGCTGCATCCATGGGGATGGCCTTAGCCAGGCAAGGTCTGCAAAGAAATGGTATGTAGGGGCAGGTTTTCTAGCAGCAGTGGGTGTTTTCTTCCCTTTGCACTAGGCCCATGAAAAGCCCAGGTCATTCCCCAAGACATGAGATGCACTGAATAACCCAGCAGAGAGCAAAGGTGCCTGAGCACAGGAACCAGCCTTGCTGATGCTGTGGGGCTGGTCCAGGGCCAAGCAGTGAGCAAAGGTGTCCTGTGGGTTGGGAATGGGATGAAGGCAGAAGCCAGGTCCTGGAAATGATGTTTGCTCTGGCAGAGCTGGTGGCCATCCACACAGGATGGTTTGTAAGGATGTGTTGGGAAGTCAGTGCTGGAGGGTTGGTCTCAAAACCTTCCTGATTATATCAAGAGGGTTTCAGGGTCTGCCCTCAAGCTCATGGGTGCTGCTCCAGCCCTGTTTGAGACTTCACTGCTGTGTTCCCCTGAATCCTCCCAAGAATGGGGAGGGGGGTGTGGGACATGCTGGGGCAGCTGCTGTTAATTAGTCCCCTCTGCTAAATTGCTGCTTCTGAACCCTCCCCCCTCCCCAAAAGGCAAGCTGCAAACTCCTCTGAGTTTATGATCTGTGAGTTCATGCAGCCTCCATTAATTTTATGAGTAGATTTTCCTATATCTGCTCTCATATATCAGCCCTGAGAGCAGGAGGTGGTGGTGGCAGGGGAGTGTGATGTAACCTGCTCTGACACACCTCACTGCTGGCAGGGAGAGCACTCAGCCTCTGCCAGTCTTCCCACCCCAGGGAAACTTTGGGTCTCTTTGGGACTTCTGAAGTCGCTGTGGAGGCTGAGGAGCATTGAGAAGGAGCACTTGATGCTCATGTGTGAGGGTGGGGGACTATAGGGAACTCCATCCCTGCTCCAGTCAGGATGAGGAATGGGGAAAGATCATAAATCACTCAGGAAAGCAACAAAGTTAGGAACCCAAAAGGCTCCAAGTCCCAGAGCATGGATTGCTGACCTAAGCTCCCTCTGAGCAGGGCCAGCTTTGGCTCAGCTAGAGGGGAGTGATTTGTGTGTGTCTGTTGAAAAACCAAGGGATGGTGAGAAGCTGGGATGATGTACTGACTCTGGAGTGTCTGCAGGAAATATTGAACTGTGGACTTGCCATGGAAGCCAACGGGGTGGTACAGACTGGTTTTCCTTCCTTAGAAAACCTTGAGACCCTTCCCCAGGGATAACAAGAAGGGGCTGGGAAAATGCCCCATTTCTGCTGCAGTTTGCCCAGTGTGGGTGCCTGGGGCATGCAGGGGGTGTTGACCATCCCACAGCTCCTGGGGGCAATGGGCTGCCTGGGCAGGAGGAAAAAGGGATTTAAACCATCAGAGCTCCCCATAAATTTGTGGGGTAATTGGCAGCACTGCACTTGTGATGAAATCCAAGAAGGAGCCAAGCCCTCAAACAGGGGAGAGGTGCAAGGGAGCCTGATGGAAACCCTGGCTGTATTTCAGGCTTGGATTCTCTTTTGCTTTCCCCTGGGCACCAGCTGCTTGTATGGGTCCAGCCCAGGTGGGACTTGTTCCCCATCCTGCTGAGCTGCAGCTGGGGATGCAACCCTGGTGTGCATCCTATGCGCTGAGAATTGCCAAAAAGTCTTGTCTGAAGCTTTGCTTTCTCAAATCACTCCATGCCTGAGCAGGTTAATACATGAGTAAATGCTGTTTAAAGTTTTTGGGGAGTCACTTCTGCTGAGTTGTTCCAAGAGGAACCCCTGGGGTGGCCTGGGCCAGTTTATGGGGTTGCAGCCCCACAGTGGGAGAAGGTGCTTGGCTTTGCTCCACAGTCTTTGCCCAGCTCTAAGGTGGTGCAGAGCCCTCCCCATGCTGCTGGAGTCATTCTTTTGGAACAAAATCTGACCATTTTTGTTCATCTTGCCTGTGCTTTGTGTCTGCTTCCCAGTTGGCAACACTTGGGAAGTTTTTTTGCAACTTTCTGTTGAAAGACTTTGGGATATATTTTTTCCCCAGGATCAATTTTGCAGTGGAAAAATCCCATTTTTCAACTACCTCTCTGCATGGCCTCTGACAGAGCACCCTCTCCCAAACCAACAGTAACCAGACCACAAAAATTATTCTCAAAGAAGCAATGAAAAGGGCACAGACCAAGATCTCTTTTTCCTTCTATATTCTGAGAAAGCATGTGAGTTACCCTGCTCCCAATTCTTCCCAGAACATCGCAGCAACGTTACCAATTTAGCCATAAATCTGCGGTTGAATTATAGTTATCATTGTAAAACAATAATAACTATGCAGATCCTTATTATGGTGCATTAAGTTACAATGATAGTAAATCTGTCACAATAACCATGGCAACTCTCTCAGGCACGCAGCAGGGGCTCCATGATGTTATTGATAAAATCTGCTGAACTCTGCTGTCCTACCCTCCGCAGAGCTGCTTTATTGGGGATGGTGATTAAGTGATGCAAACCATCTCCCTCTCCCCTGGCACTCATTTGTTCTCCTCTCAGGCTTTAAATGCTCTGTCACAGAGCATGGGGGAGCAGTGATGCTGGGGGACTCGTGTTTGTAGGAGCAGGACATGGGGAAGGGCGGGTGTGGCTTGCTGAGTGATTTTTTGGGGGGTGACAGCATGGAATTTCTGGGATCTTGATGGTTGTAGGTGGGGTCTGCTCACCCAGAAGTGGCTCTGTTAAGTGGTTGGTGCCTGTAGTTGAAAGCAGAAAGTGGCCAGCAGAGGGTGGCCCTAAAGGTGTGGAAGATGCTGAGCCTTGCCTTGGGCTGGGGGTGGTTAATGGCACTGGGCTGGAGATGTTCTGGAGATGATGGTTAGTGGCACTGGGCTGGGGATGATAGTGGCACGGGGCTGGAGAGGGTTAATGCACTGGGCTGGGTGTGCTGGAGGCAGGGCAGTGGATGGGCTGACTCAGGCTGTGGTCAGGCTGGAGCACCCAGCACAGAGACTCTGATCGTGTGGCTGCTGCTCTGACATGTTTTATGGCCTTGTGTCATCTTACTCCTGGTCCTGTCCAGCCCCTCTGCTGCCAGATTAACCCACAAGAAAGGCTGTTCTCATGAATTTCCCTGACTTGTTTTGGGGCAAGGGAAGATCACACTTCTCTGGCTGCCTCTGGGAGCCAAACCACAGCAGCTCCTTCCTAGTTTCCATCGACCTCATGCCTGTGCAATCTTACACTAATCATGGGGCAGTGCCAGCCAGGGGCACCAGTTTGCCCAGGCAGGGATGTGTGAGGAGGCATCAGTGACTCCTGGCCCCATCTCTCCAGGCTGTGACAGCTTGGAGAACCCACCTGCAGTCTCTCCCTCCCTGTTCCATGACAAAGTGAGACCATTTCATCCTAGAACAGGCTTTGGCTTTGTTAACCCCGTTTGTTCCCTCTGTGGGCTGCTGCTCCTTGAGGCTTATTTCAGCTGAGCACAGCCCAGGCTGCAGCTGGCAGAGATCTGGGAGTCAGCAAGCTTCTGGGGTGGTGGGAGACTGCCTTGCTGGAGGGCAGGGGGCTCCTGAGCCCAGCTCAGCTGTACCAGCCAGCAGAAAAGCCACTCGGCTGTGCTGGGCTCTGATGGGATGGTGACAGGCTCAGGGACACACTGGGACATGCTGTGCCCATGGGTGACATGGGCTGAGAACCCACAATGAGGGCACACTGGGGAAAAGCCACTCTGCTTGCTGGGCTGGTTCTTGCCTCCTCATCCCCTCCTCTTCCCTGCCAGGGCAGCCAAAAACAGGCATGTTTCTCCTTTTGTCATTTTTCCATTGTAAGGTTTCATGCTGGTTTAGGAAAAAAAGGCTAATAATTTATCACACTAATAGGGTTTTTTTTCTGGCTGAAGAAAAGCCCATTAAAGTCTTGCTAAGTATAGGAACCCAAGTTTCATTGCGAGTGTTTATATTTTCTAATTGCTTGCAGATGATGCCAGTGTGTAGCTGGAGAAGTGGCTCCTGTGCCATTGCTTCAGTGGCTACTTTGTGCAAGTCTGCCATGGTTGGAGGGTCAGAGTTTATTTGGGGAGGAGTGGGGATGCTGGGAGGTGCCTCACCTGTGCAGTGATCCTGCAGGATATTTTTTCTTCCCTCTTTGCCCCAGGATGGGATCTGCTGCTCTCTAGGTGCAGTGAAGTCAGAGAACCCCAGATCTCATCAGGAAGACAGCTGGCCCTTCTGAGGAATGCTTACTCTTTAAAACACAGCATTTTAAAAAAATTCCTTGAGGAATATATTTGCAAATTGTACTGCTGGGGCATTTCCAGTGCTCCAGTGATTTTATTTAAATACTGAGTTGGGTGAAATGTTTAAGACAGCCTTCTCCATGCTTATGTTGGGAAATTTCCCAGCCCCATGGGGAATCCATCTCCAGGTATCAGCTTTCAGAATGAAGGGAATATCTGGGATGTTTTCATCCCAGAATTGTGTCTGCCTTTGCTCATGCAGGTGAGAGGATTCCAGAGGTTGGCATAAGGTCAAGCAGAGGGAAGGGCTGGCACAGGATGGAGGCAAAATCCTATTGCTCCTGAGCTGCAGCCAGTGCCCATCTTCCCTTCTGAGCCTCACTGTGTTCTGCTCCTAAAGAGCCTCTGCAAATCTTCCTTTGGACTGCTGGGATCTTCTCAATTCTCTGTAAGGATCTGTGGACAGATTTTTGTTGTTGTTGTTGCTGATTGGAAACTTATCAGTATAATTACACCAGCATATGTTTTATAGTTTGCATCTTAACACTGTTAAACATTAATCTGGTATTTACTGTGAGTTATATTAACTGCTAGTGATGACTATTACACAAATGCTGACAAAATTATTGAATGAGAGCCATTGGAAATTGCAGGCTCTCTATATGTGCCACTGTGCAATACTTTTCTCTATTGCTGAACTGAGAAAAAGGGACTTCAAGTATCCAGACCCCTTGGTGTATTTATGTGGCTAAAGGCATGATGGATTTCATATGTTGCCAAACCTGAGCTTTCATTTAAAAATAATAACTGGGCTCTCCAGGTTGCCAGCCCTGCTCAGTGCCTTCATTCCCCCTTACCTTGACAAACAGGAAACCCCCAGTGGCCAACACACCTTTCACAGACTGAACTCAACCTTTATTATGTGGTCTGGGCTTTTTTTTTTGGTTTGCCCAAATCTGCAGACACTGTCTCAAGAGCTTGCAGCTCTTAAGACAGCTTTGCACTGCAAGAGCACAGAGAAAGGTGCCATGGACAGAGTGTGGTGGACTCATTCTGCCATCACCATGGAATTTTTAAGGTTGGGATCATCCTTGATGTGAAATCTGTGGAAATGGGGTTGATGTGTCACCTTCTCTGTGCTGGTACCCTAGGAGCAGCTTTGATGAGATCCTGCTTTCCATTGGATCTGATGGGAGGACAAGGAAGCTGGAAAGGTTTGGTGTCAGGAGAGCAGACATTTGGGAGCTTATTAAATTGGGGAAGCTGGGGGAAGAATATTGGCTTTATAAAAAGGAGCTCTAAATGACTCAGGATGCAATAAAAGCTCCATTTCCAGCTGAGTAGATTGGGTTACACTTTGGATTGTGGAGTTTGGGGGGAAATAACACAGTGCTTCTCATTTGGGTGTGTGTGCAGAGATGGGGCATGACCTTCTCCATGGCCCAGGAGGCCTTGGAGGGAGATGGGATCTGGGGCTTGGAGCTGGTCTCAGGATCCCCTCTGCTCCCTTTGCATGCAGCATGGCACAGTGCAGTCTCTGGTGGCTACTCCTCAAGGAATGTGCCTTTGATGATATGGGGCACCTGGGAGCACTAAACAGTGACTTATAACGGGCCAGATAAATATAAAGACTCATTTTGTTCTAGCTGTGGCTCACAAGTGGAAGTTCTCATCTCTCCAGCTCTCTGAAGGGGCTGGGAATCCTTTGCAGTGTGAAACCTTGGGCCACAGAATGGGAAATGAGGAGGGGGCTTGGGTCTGCTGCTGCTGTGAGGCCTCAATCTCTGCCTTGAGAAACTTTCTTCCTTAGTGTCTGTCTGAGCCCCTGCCTTCTTCTGCTTGTGGTTTCAGTCCCTGGCTGCTGCTGAGGCTGGGAAGGGATCCTGGCCTGCTCTGCAAGGCACAGGCAGGTGCTGTTTGCTCTCCAGGCAGAAATAAAGCTGGTGGACCAAGGGGACTTCATTGCCTTTAAGGAAAAGCTGCTTCCCTGCCTGCACCTTCCTCTCTGGAGGAGCATTGAGGTGCAGAACTGCAGGAACAAGACCTGTTAGGAATTGCCTGACAGCCCCCAGGGCTTGCAGATTTAATATTTTTTACATCTAATAGCAGCAAAGAAAGGCAAATTGTCCATGAGGAGACTCCCACAGCATAAGCTATTGGAATAACAGATGGAAATATTATATTTTTTGAAGCATTCTTGCTGCAGAGCTGCCTCTTTGAAGTGTGTTTGAGCAGAACACACCGTGCCAAGAGCAGGGGGAGAAATTATTTGTGTCAGCAGGGCTAGGGGGCTCAGATGCTGCAGAGCCCCAGCTTGCTGGACCACTCAGCCTTGCCAGGCAGGGGATGAGAACCTGGCAGGACCTGTCCACTGCAGGCAAATCCAGCAGCTGTGCTCAGGTGAGATGGTGAATATGGGCTTTTCCAGACCTGCTGCTGCTGCCCAAGAATGGTGCTCATGTCCTGGACTCACTCACAGCACTACATTTGCACTCACTCTTTTCTCCCAGATGATGAATGGTTTTGGGGAAGGGAGGAGGATTAAAGGTTTATAGGATTTTTCTTATAAAAGTAGAAGAGTACAGTTTTCCCTTCCACCTGATCCTCTTGTTCTCAGAATGAAAAATTCCATATTTGGGCAATTCAGGGGTAGCTCAAGAGGGAGTGTGGCACCCCCAGGGCTCTGCCTGGGGATGTGGCACTAAACAGGAGGCTGTGAGGAAGAGGGGAAGGGGATGTTGATGCAGGTAGGTTGCACAGTTAGCAGGGAGAGGTTTAGTTTGGAAGAAGCTGCCTTCAAAGCATGCAGAAAGGAATAAAACAAGGTCAGGCAGAGTGACAAAGCTCTCAGCTCTGTTTAAGAGGCCCCTTTGGGTGAATAAACACTGCTGTGATCTGCAGAAGCTTTTCCTGAGCCCTGACTGAGGAGGAAGGTGGCTCTTGGTGCTGGGCTGGTGGGTGTGCTCCTGAGATGCTGCTGGAGGGCTGAGCACACCTGGGTGGTCCTGACCTCAAGGCAGGTGTCTGGGGAAGGCAGCATCCTTCTGCTGCAGGGCAGTGCTTGGGCATGGACAGCAGAGGTGAAATGTGTGGCAGAGGGGCAGGGCAGTGCCTTCTCTGGGCTGTGCTGAGTGGGAGGGTGGTTGTGCTGGGTGCAGGGAAGTCACATCACTCTGGCTCATCCCCAGCTCAGCCTGGCCAAGCAGGACACTCCCCAGAAATGTTTTTGTGCCCCTGAGCAGACTGTCCTTAGAGCTGCCACTGTATGCTGTGGGCAATGTGTGGATGCTGTGCCTCCAGGGGATCAGCAGGAGAGGCTGCCTGTGTGCTGGAGGCTTTGCTGAGCTGGTCTGGCTCAGCAGGGTGAGCAGATGTGGCTCTTGTGCATCCTGCAGCCCCAACATGTTCTGTGCTCCCAGCAGGGAGCAGCACAAGCTGCTGGGGGCCGTGCTGTGACAGCAGGCTGTGCTGCCATCCCCTACCTGTTTGATCTCATGGTGCAAAGACGTGTGTGTTATGAGCTGGTGATAAAGTTCCTGTGATAAAGCAGCCAAGATGTGACAGCTCCAGGCAGGCCCCAGCCCGTGCTCTGGGATACAGATGTTGGCACTGCTGGATGGTCCCAGCAAAACTTCACCAAGGACTTGCAGAGGTGTGTGGAAATTTCTTTCCTCTCTAATAGGAAGTGAAGTTTGGGGTGCTGTAAGGGGCTGTATGGCTCTCCCTGAGGGGAATTTGGGGTGTGAGAGCTGCTGGCTGGGTTGTGCCATACCCACGTACTGCATCCCCCTTGCCCTTCCTTATAGCAGTGGTGGTGCTTTGCACCACTAAATTAGTGGTTTTTCTGGAATCTCTTCTGTCTTCACTCAGAGCTAGAATTAAAAAACACACGAAGGAAACGGATTTTCTCGTATTTGGGCTTGGTTGTTTATTAAATCTTATCAAAAGTACAGAAAGTTCAGCAATACTTCTAGCTACCAGCTAAAAGCAAGCAAAATGGAGAGAGATCCACTGCTACAAGGTCTCTTAAAGCTAAACAGTCCAACAGAGAATTAACACCTGTATTATTTATACTTTTAATCTAATAACCAAATTCCTATGACCCTCAGTGCAGCACTAACTATCCAACCAGAAACTACTGCCTGAAAGCATGAAGGAAAATGAACACTGAGATACCACCCAAAATCCTCCATCTTGCCCCACACCTGTTACTATATTATAAAATCCTCAAATTCCAAACCCTTCACCATGTGAAATCACACACTCCTATTTCACTACACACCCATGATTTTAACTCCATCACTCAAATTTGGGATCCTTCTCCAAGGCCTCAAAAGCAGTGTTCTCCAGGGGGTCAGTGCCTGACAGCACAGAAAGCTCAAACCCCCAGGTTTGTGGGATCCAACACTCCCTGAGAGTGGACAGAGGAGTGTGAGCAGGTTTCCATTCCTGGGCTATGGTGCTTGTTAGCAAAAGCTCTGCTACTTCAGCAAGGAGCTTTGATTTGGGTTTTGGTGTGTGTTTGCTGCCTTCCAGCTCTGAGTGCCATCCTCCCTAAGGATGGGGAAACTGAGGCACAGGGACACCAGTGTTCCATGGGCTGTGGAGCACCATCACCTGCTGTTGGTGCAGTGCAGAGTGGCTGCACACAGCTCTGCTCCAAGGGATCCCTGCTCTCCCCATGTGCTCCAGGGAGCTCTCAGGCAGTTCCGCTCCTAATAAGTTAATCTGATGGGTTTTGTCATGAGCAAAACAAGAAATCACGTTTTTAATAATAAAAAGAGGGTCCTGCATCTTGTTAACATCTGGAGTTCAATCATTTCTGTGCTCAAAACTGTGGAATGCTTCAGCACAATATAAATCTTGCCACTTGCTGTACATGGGCTCCAGATGGGGAGGGAGAGTTCATGTTCACTTGTAACCCAGATGGGTGCTGGAGCCTGGAGCCTCCAGGCTGTGTGGATCCCCTGCTCCCACGCTGGGGGAGAGGGCTGAACCCCCCAAAAGGGCAGGGTTGGCACAAAAATCCCTCCTGGGAGCCAGGGCAGGGCTGGAGCTGTGTCCCCTGGCAGCCCCCAGTGCCCGCCTTGTTTTGCACCCAGATAAATGCACAAAATCCTGGGGCAGAGCTGTGGGATGCCTGGCTGTGCACATAACATCAGGCTGCAAACAAAGCAATTATCCTTGCTCTGCTCCTCTGCCAGGCTATAAGCAGTTCCTTCCCTTTTGCACAACAATTAATTTCCTTAATAATCCCTAGAGGTAGAGTTTTCTGAAAATCAGAGTATCCCCATCACACCAGGGCATTTTTGAATTTATTCTCTCTGGAAGTTTAATTTTCACTAAAAAGACACATGAATTGCATTTTTTGGTTGTTGTTGTTTAAAACCAAGACTTTTGCAGCTTGAGATCAAAATTCTATTTTTTTTTCATTTTTTCTTTACATTTCAGACATTTGGAGTGTTAAACATTGGATTCTCAGAAATTAAAAAAAAAAAAAGTCAGGCAAATTTCCACAACAATATTTTCTGTGCTTTCAAAAAAAAAAAAAAAATCTGCTTTTGACTGAAAAATGACCTGCTGCAAACTGTTTGGATGGAAATTATTCAAGCAGGGGTATTGATGTGAGAAAGGGCAGGAGTAGGAAATATGTGCTCAGAGAGTTGGTGAAGGTCTGTGCTGCTTGTGGGTCTGTTGCTGTTGTAGGTGAGGCACAGCAGTTTGGCTTTCCCACATTTTTAGATGTTTTGGGGATGTCTGGAGTAGAAACACCACAACCAGGCTGGAGGGTTGGGTTTTCTGGGATAACATGAAGGTTTACAAGCACTGATACACAACCTGTGTGTCTGAATCTCTTCAGGAAAACCACTAGGAATGTTTTTGTTGGGTTTTTTTTAGTAAGGCAATTCAAGATCCTGCCCACAAAAGTAAGCTCTTAATTTCCATTAAAAACAGTTTGCCTAATTACTTTGCCAGCTGGTCTTATCTGTCCCTTTAGGCATTTAGATATCCTTAAACTGCCTGTGCTTCAGCAGGGAGTAGGGATGTTGATGCAGGGAATCACAGATTTTCCTCTGTTGGGAGGCTCCCATGGGGATCATTGCATCCAACTCCCTCCTCCTTGCAGGACATCCCAAAACCCACCTGCTGGGTGGGACCTCTGTGTTTGTGGGGTGACCTGGAGATAGTTTTGGGATCTGGAGGTGCATGAGGAGGCAGGTGTTGGTTGTAAACAGAACCAGACTGATGTTACTCTTTGAAACTCCCTTTTCCACCCAAGAAAGCTTGACTTGCCACAAAAGGAATGCTTTTACATGAAATTTCAGGCCTCTTTTCAAAAACAAAACAAAAAAACCCTCCAGTTTTAACTGAAAAACCAAAGAACCAAACTGAAAATTAAAAGATTTGGATTGTTAAACATTGGATTCCCAGAAATTAAAAAAAAAAAACAAAAAACAAAACCCCAAAAACTCCCATCAAACCCCTTTAACTATCCTAGTTGGGAGAGAATGGGGAGAAGATGGATTGGAAATCATCTCCCTTGGATCAAAGCCACTGGAGGCTTAAGAAGCAGGCGTGAAAGTTTTATCTCTGGCTGCCCCAGCATGGGTTTGTTGTTGCTGACCTGGCTGTGGCTCTTCCATGCTCTGATAACCCAGTGAGGAGGAAGGCTCCCAGCTCCTTCCTCAGCTCTTTTGATGGAGATGCAAAAGGCAGCTCCCTCAGTTTGCTTTTCCCCCTGTCTATGGTTGAATATATGGAGATGTTGTTTGCTAAACAAGAGCGCCGGTGGCAGAGGAATTAGAAGAAATCCCTTCTTAATTGGAAACAGTGAGTCTGTGTATTTTTTCAGTTGTCTATTTTGGGCCTTGTAAAATTAAAGTTATTAACTGTAATGCAGTGGTTTCCAGATTCCCACAGCCCTTTACAATAGTGGGGAAATTCATCCCAGGTCACTGGGAGCCTTTAATGAATACATTAAGGCTTATTATTAAAATAAAGTACTTGCAGCTTTATGGGAGACATCTGGCAAGGCTGCCTGTCTCTCTGAAGGCTCCCTGAGTGTCCTCTCCCGGCGTGCACCACGCCAGCCTGGCTTTCAGGAGCTGTTCCCTGCACAAGGGTTCCCACAGGAGGCTCTGGGGGACACACAGAGCCTTTGCAGGATGGGATGGAGAGCAGTGGTGCCAGTGTCCCTGTGCTGGCTCCATGGAGGTTTCTGGAGCTGAGCAGGTACCGGTGTGAGCCCTGCTGGGATGCTCCTGCTCAGCAGAGGGGATAAAAGCTGCCTCAGTCACCAGTGGGATGTGTGAGCTGAGTTGGGCTAAGCCTGGGCAGGAGGAAGAGTCTAGGCAGGCCAGCTTGGAGCCAGCTGCTGGCCAGCTGTGCTCACCCCATACAACCCATACAGGCAGCTTCATATCACATCGGCCACATCACACAGCAGCTCCTGGGTGCTGCATGAGGAGCTGGGAGCCAAATCCTCGGGGTTTGGGGCCAGCAAGCTGCCCTGGGCTGGCAGGGCTGGAGCAGGTACCTGGCAGCCAGGGCGCTCGCGTGCCGGGAGAGCGAAGGGTCTGGAATGGGCTGTGATCCTGTCGCTGCTTTATCTGCATCCAGCCCTGATCCCAGCACAGCACGGGGCCACGTGGCACCAATTGTGTTAGGAAAACAAACTAATCTGCACAGGGACACAGAGCAGCTGCTGGGCTATCAGTGCTATCAGGGAAATGGATGTGGTTTGCCAGCTCACAGAGCCGAAGCAGGGGCCGGCCAGGGGATGGAGGGGGCACAAAGGGAAGGAAAATAAGCTTGGGCTGCCAGGAGAGACTGAAGGAGTGTTTATGGTGGCATTTGCTGAGAAGCTCTTTGCTTGCCAGAATGTTTGTGAGATGTGGTCAGGTGCGGCAGATTAACCCTGGCAGATCCCTTACCACCACCTGCTCGGTGTCTGCTCTGCGCTCCTTGCTGAAATGAGCAGCAGGTTTGAAGAGCTTCCTCTAAAAGGGTGGCTCTGTGCCCCAGGCACCCCAAAACCTGCTGCTGATGCAGGTTGCCCATTCCAGGGCTGGGTTTGCCTTCCCTTGCTACTCTACTCCTCTCTTCAGCCCAGCTGGGTGACTCCAGAAAGCGTGCAGGGGCCAGGAGCCTTCCTCTGCAAAACTGCCCCAAATTTGCAAGGGAGAGGAACCCACAATGGTCAGGCTGGTTTTGAGCTGGTTCTCTCTCCTGTGACACTTAATTTCCTTGGCAGGAAATTATTACAAAGATCCTCCAACTGTTGTGCTTGGCCCTTCCCACACCTCTCCTTTTCCCTGTTCCCAGGTCTTCAGCCCAGGAGCTCAGCCACTGCCATGCAAGGAAACATGGGATCTTTCCCCAAATTCTGAATATGAGCATCTCTGGGCAGTGGAAGGTGGGGAGGAAAGCAAATGGCAGAGGCAAGGCAGAGCCACAGGTCACACAAGTGCCCCTCTTCCCTAAAAGCTCAATCAATCCCCTGGCACTGGATAACCCCAAACCTGGGAAGGTTAAAATCTAGCTCTGAAGTGTCTGGCTCTGACCCAACACAAACATTGTTGTTTCTGGATTATATGTTTAAGAGAAAAGAAAATCCTATCAGAAAGTAAAGCCAACATGACACACAATTGTGTCTTGTATTTAGTCTGCCCTCCGTACTCTACCAAGGCTCCACTTGAGATGGACTTGAAAAATAAAAAAAAAAAAAACAGAATTACACAGCTCCCAAATGTGTTCCTGAAAATAAATTTTTGCCAGGTTCCTCCCCAGCAGTTAATTAAGACTTCTATTAAATGCTGACAGGAGCTTGATAGTGTTATATGTAGCAGCAGGTTCTGTTCATGGTGTTATAATTATAGTAGTAAAACCGTTTCCATTATAGTCCTGCTTTTCATAAGCTCATAACTTCTGAAAACATTTACTTTTCACACTGAAATTTCTGCATGCCTGGCCTTAACCAGGCGGGATTTTTTTTTTTTTAACTCTGAGAAAAAAATCCATGTAGCCCTTTTTGAGTTATGAGGGAGAAAATATGAGGTTTTTTTCAAATGGAATATAGGTGAGGGGGAAAAGGTAATGACATAATTTTTCTACAGAGATGGATAGCAAAAGCCTATGATACCTGATGCTTGCTTTAGAAATGGATAGGCTGGGCTTTGCAGAGTGCCTGGGGCATTTCCCATTAAAAAAAAAAAAAAAAAAAAAAAAAAAAAAAAAAAAAAATGCTATCTCTGATTTTAAAGCTTTAGTGAAACCAATGGCAGAGCCTCGAGGGAATCCACTTGTCACCCATTGGAAGTGACTCTTGGTTGCAGGTTAAAAATAGAGGTTGGTAATTAATAACTCTTTCCTTCTGGCAACATTTTTGAGGTACTGACAGTATTTCTCATCTCTCATGGGGATGAAAAGTCAGTTCTGAAAAATTTTGTGAACTAGAAAACCAAAGGGTAAGATCTTTTAAGGTCAATGAAAATATTTTTCTTTGATAATTTCAAGCTTCCTGTTTTGATAGGATTTTTTTTCCTATAAGCAGCTTAATTCTGAAGAGAGAAGACCTTTTCAACAAAAGCCCTGGGATGTGTCACTGAAGGAATTACAAAAGCCAAACATTTGGACAATTTGCACAAGGGTTTGAGCTTTTTTTCCAGTTGAAACAACTGTCCAAACCACTCTTGCCTGCAAAAAGTAAAATGGGCATTTTCCCACTGTTCCCCTTCCCAGGTCCATGGCACAGGGAGTTTTCCAGCTGGCCATTGGATGGTGGGCAAATGGGATGGAGCCACAGTTGCAGCCTGAACCACTGTGAGATCCCCTGGACTCCTGATTTTAATTGTGGCTCCAGGATTTTGTCCTCCTTCCCAGCCACCACCATCGTGGTCCCTCAGCAGGGACTTCAAAGGCACAGGAATCCCTTGGGACACTGAAGATAAAGATGAGTTTCTTCTGCAGCCTTCAAAATCATTTAGGATGATTAAAAGTCTGCCTCCTGATGGGGCCTTTAACCACATGCAAAGTGAGATTTAGGTTCTTGGATTGTTTCTCTGCATTTGAAATTTGCTTTTTTTGAGACTGGTGATTTTCAGTGGCCAGTCGAGGAAGGACAGCTGGGAGTGAGATGAAGTGGGAGCATGGCTGGAAAGCAATGTTTTGTGCCTTGGTGCACTGACATGCAGTTTTCCAGGCAGAACCAAGAGAAAAGGTGTCCTGGAGGAGGATGGAGAGGATGAATGAAGGCACAGACCTGTCCCTAACCCTGCTGCTCCTCAAAAGTGGCTCAAGGAGCACTAAACACAGCAGTTCAATTCTTTTCCTCCTCTCCAAAACCACTAAACTCGGTTGTGTATTTATGTAGGGTTTCACATTCCCCAGTGATGGCTGGCTGGGATTCCCACAGCTCCCCTCCCAGCCCACAGAGGAGGATGGTGGGGATGTGTGTGTGGCACAGAGGTGGCTCTGCAGGCTGGGCTGCCTTTCCCCTGCTCCATGCCCCTGCCTGGGGCTCTGCACAGCCCCTGGCCGGCCTGGCTGCTTTCTTTGGCGTGCTGGGAGCTCGTTTGGCTCTGGGAAAAGCTGTCTTGACACTGATGTAATCGAAATATCGCTGAGGGAAGCTTATCTGCAAACATGCCTGGCCCTGGAGCCAGCACCCCCAGCCCCAGTCACGCTGGGCTGCGAGGCTGGGGTGAAGTCAGCTCGAAATGATGGTGTGTAGGCACGCAGCTGAGACCTGGGGAGGAGATTAGAGCTGCAAAAAGCTGCCTTGACAACCACACCCAAGGGGCTTTGCTGACCTGGAGCCTTTGTATTTAGGTTTTGCTCCCTGAGGGTTTTCCTGTCAAGGAAGAGGGGTGTGGACCACAAGTGCTACCCAAATACCCTCTCTGGAGCAACTCCAAGGAGAGCCAAAGACACAGGCAATGGAAATCTTGGTGTAGGTAGCAGACCCAATGTGTGTCCTTGCTGAAGACTGGAGCCAAGGAGGGATGTAGGCTGCTAGGGAGGATTCAGGCCAAATGCACATACCAGCAACAAAAGAGGAAAAAAACCCTTAAATTCTTGAAACTGTTATTTATGGTATTGAGTTGGACAAAAATGGAATCAAGAGAGAGGTGTCAGAAGGCAGGAAATTACACCCATGCTGCTCCTGTGGAGGGAGAGCCTTACTCCAGAGAGTGAGATTTTTAAAAGATTTGTGAATGCTACAAACACCTTTGGGTGACCAGTACTGTGGGATGGTGGAAAGGAGCTTCAAAAGGAAGAATGTCATGTGCCAGGGTGATTCAGTCAGAAGTTTCTGGTGTAGGGGTTGCACCTGACCTGTAGTTTTCAGCCAGTTCCCAACAGACCAGCTTTCTCCAAGTATGACTCCCCTCCTCCTCCACCCCTCTATGCCACGCTCTGGTGTCACACACAACAGCACTTTGTGTCTGTAGGAAGCAGTCTCCGGCTTTTGAGATGCTGGCAGTGCAAATTTTCATCCTCTGACCCCACATTTCCAACAGGAGCGGGAGAAGCTTGAACCAGTGCTGCTCTTGGTGGGTCAGTGTCACTTGGTCTCCAGAGGGTTTGTCACTGTGGCATCAGGGTGGTTGTGCCTTGGGTGCTGCACTCGTGGCTGGGTTCAGACTCCCCTGCTCTCGCACTCACCTGCTCCCTCCACCCCAAGTGTTTTTCCAGACTTGGAAAACTTGTTTGCCCCGATAATGGAATGAGCAGAGGTAGCAGGGCACGGATCTGTCTGAGCCCCGCTCGCCTTCAGTACCCCGGGAGGGAAGGGGAGAAGTGGGGGCGGAGGAAGGCTTTTATCCCCTTTTAAAAAGCAGGAACATGGGATGTGCATTAAGCTTTCTTCTTCAGGGAGTATCGCAGCGTTTCGCCTCTCGCAGCTGTCCCTCCCCGCGCATTCCTGCACAAACCCCTTTTGTTCGCTGCCCTCAGCCAATGCACAGGCAGCAACAGCAGCCCAGATGTTCCCTATCAAACTCAGAGCCATGCCAACAAACTTTGGCACACATGAAAGTGTGCTGAGGAATGGGCCTCCGCAAATACCATTTCTTTTCTTTTTTTCCTCCCCCTCCTTCCATTCCTGTAAGTATTTTTTAAACGCTAATGGTTTCCACGCCGCGACAGCGGCTCCGGGGCCGTCTGGCAAATCCGTGCCGCAGGTACCCCCGGCGCCTCGGCGGGGCTGCAACAACCCTGAGCCTTTGTGTTTTCCCCGCTGCTTTTCCAAGGATGGGGTTGCTTTCCACTGGGAGATGTTGTTTGCAGCCCAGTAGGTGATGCTTTGAGGGGATTTGCTGTGAATTTGTTTTTCCGAGCTGGAAAAGAATAATTAAAGGTGCTCTAGGGGCTGAGTGGCCCCTTTAGGGTTGGCTTTACCGCAGTCCCAGTGCTCGGTGGGTGTGTGGAAGGGAGTTGGGTTTTTGGCTGGGGTGAGATGCAGTTTTTCCTCATCTCTTTCTCAATATCTTCCCTGCAGGCAATTCCTGCTGCTGCCATTCAGCTGTGAGCCCTGGGTCACGGTGCAGATGGGGCACTGCACATCCCAGGAGCTCTGTTGGCACCACAGGCTGACAGAGATGTCCTGGAGGACCCTGGAGGGACAGCGTGGCCAGGACTCAGCTCTGCAAACCAGAATGGATCTGGCTTTTGCCATGAGACCATGGGTGAGCACACAGATGAAAACTTTCCTCTGTTCACAAGATAGAGAGCTGCTCATGCTGAGTAAAACACAACCTTGAGGCTGTGCTTTGATGGAAGAGCTCCCTGTTGCACCCTGATGTGTAAATGTGGTTAAGAGTTGCCACTCAAAGGCAGAGCCATGTCCCAGCTCTCTGGCTCCTCTGGGGACAGTGCCACTTTTGGTGCCAACCACTCCATCTGTGGAGAGATGGGCAGGAGACAGAAAATGCTGCCCTTCACTCACTGGGGCAAGCAAAGGCCATTTCTGGCAGAAGAACTATTCTCATTTAACTTAATTGCTTTGTTTCAGCACCAGGGCTCTTCAAAGACAGCTTGAACTACTTTTTTACCCCTCCACTATAATGGCAGTGATGTGTTTTTTCACTCCTCTTTCACGCTGTAAAGATTGAAGCACTTTTGCTCAAATTTAAATTAAAAAAAAAAAAAAAAAAAAAAAAAAAAAAAAAAAAAAAAAAAAGAAAGAAAGAATCTCATCTGGATGAAAACCAGAGCTTGCAAAGTTTCCATGGAGGGTGGTGAACCTCTCTCCCCAGCAGTGGGCTTATCTGAGATCATCTACTTGAGGAGTGTGCCAAGATTTCCATCTTGGAAAAAGACCCTTCTCGGAGGGTTTTGCATAAGAAGGGGTGGAAAGATCCATTGCACAGTGAATTTGGTTAAGAGAGGAGGACTCACTCAAGGTCTCAGGGGAGGGAGAACAGCTCCATTCCAGCCTGGAGCTGAGCAGAGATGAAGCAATGATTGCAGAGAGGTTCGGAAGAACCACCAGATGTGCAGGGAATAGCCAGGGCTGGGGAAGGGGGAGAAAAGCAGATTGCACAGTCCAGGGGCAAGACTCAGCTCTGGCTACAGGAATGTGCTCTGATGGCAGCAACTCCAGCTGCTGTGGAGGGGCCTGACTGGGTGAACTGGGCTGGGTGAGGGCAGGGCCCATTTCCAGAGACACCTTTCCCCCAGGATTGTGCCTCTTGCTTTGCTGACAGTGATTCTCAAAAGGCAGTGTCAGCTGCACCCTTGTCCTGCCTGTGGACCTCAGAAAATAAATGTAACCTCTGAGAAAAGGTTAAGATAAAGAGGTGGTGGAAGAAAAATGGTCTGAGCTGATGAAAACCCCATCTCAGGCAAGAGAGAGAAGGGGAAAAAAAATTGTGGTTATTTTTGTACAAAGGATTTGTAGGTACTGTTTCTAGAAAGTAGGAGAAATTGAGCTCTGGTAAATATCTCTGGTTCTCTTCATTAAGGGGGGAAGGCAACAGCAAACTTGCCATTAAAATAGTAGTAAGAATAATATTAAGAAGAGCCATAGCCCCTAAATTATCCTATTTTAAAATAAAATATAAAAACAAGAGGTAGTTGCCTTTCACATGTGGTCTGGTTTAAATCCTGGGAGCAAGGTGGCCCCTGAGATCTAACCTGTTGGAGTAGAGCCCTGCTGTGTTCAAAGGCAAATTTGCTTTCAAACTTGGGCTGGGACTGCTGAGGTTTTCTCTGAGGTTTTCTGAAGCCATGAGTGAGTTGGGGGAGATCTCTTTTCACAACCAAACAGTCTGTGGGAAAAATCTATCAGTAGATTTGCATGGAGGGAACAGTTTGGGATGTGAGACAGATGCTTGCTGGGTTGTTTTGTGGCTTACACAGAAAGTCTGCAATCTTTGGGGCTTCATATAAAACCTGGAGGACAAAGGTCTTCTCTGGAAAGTCAGATTCCCCAAATCCAGCAGTTGATCTTCACTTAACACTCTTGAGCCAGATGAAAAATTGCAAACTGCATGTGACCACGTGTACTGTGGAGGGGTTTCTAGCTGCTGGTGCACAGGTGTTGCTCCAGGCAGGACATGCCCTGCTCAATAAAAAAAGTCCATGCTGGACTCAAAATTAATGCTGGCTTGTTCTCAGAACTCAGTTTGTCCTCCCCAGCTCATCTTCAGCTTCTCTGTCTGTGAGCACATTGCTACCCTGAGCACGTGGACAGGGCTTGCAGAGCCTTTTCCCCTGCTAGGAGAGAGGTCTGGAAACAATTACAAGCTGCTCATGCTTAATCACTCGGGTAAATCTTAAATGCCTGTCTTAATATTTTGCAGGACTGAAGATGGCATCTGAATTTTTGTGGTGTGCAGGTTACCCAGCAGAGCATACAGACTTTGACAGTTCTGTGCATGTTTTGGGGGTCTTGAGAACCCCCCCCAGCTTCTTGAAATTCAGGTACAATTTCAAAGGAAAATTAAAATGCAAAGAGGGGAGGGAAAAGCCCTGAAGTTTGCCTGGTATTTGTGCAAATTGTCAGGTCAGTCATGTTCTTATGAACCTTTGCTGAACCTGACCATTTGTACTTCATACTGAACAAGAAGAGAGTATTAAATGAATTGGAAAATAAAAAAAAAATTAAATCCCCTGTGAAAATGAAGGCAACCAAAATAACTCACAAATCTGGACTGAAGTCAGTCAATGACAAGACAAAACAATAGAAGTCTTCCTTTACTTCCTTAAATATTGAGATGTTTCACTTTAGCATTTTCAGGCTGAAGCAGGTTGTTTTATTGAACATTATTTAGTTTGACGCTTTCTTTTTTATTTTCATTTTCAATAGACCTAAATTTAAAAGGAAAAGGTTGTGGTTTTTTACATTGATTTTTTTTTAAAGATGGAATAGTCTCCAAGCAAATCAGAAGATTTTGATACTGGTCATGCAAAATGGTTTGGGTCAACCCAAAATGAATCGAGCTTTCCTCATTATATTAAGTCTTTCCTCTTAGTTCAGCTCCAAAACCAGAACCTTCCACCACCAGAAGAAATCAGTCATCCTTGTTTTCACCTTCCTGCTGCAGCAGTCAGGGGTCTAATTTTGGTTGCTCCTGTTCCAATCTCTCTTCCCCTCTCGATGTGCTGAAGGCTGAGCTCTGTGATACGGGAGTTTGCAGCCAGGGTGTGGTACAGATCTCTCTCCAACTATCTCGGATACCTCACCAAAGAGCTGCTAAGCCTCCCTGGCCAGCAGCCTGCTTGTCTGCAGCCTTTACAGCTCTGCTTCAAACCCTGCCAGTGACACCAACACTTGGAAACCCTCATTAGTTCGTGGCCCTGGTAAGCCTGTGGGTGTCAGCTGGTGTGAAGCCATGGCATTGTTAAAAACTAAAGTAAAAACTAAACACTCTCTTCCACAGAAGGTGCTGGAAAAAAAAAAAAAATAAAGCTTCTACACAAACATGGTGAAAGGCAGCAACTAACTGATGGGGGGAACTTTCCAAAGCCATGGAAAGGAGTTGTCCACTAAATCCTTGGTGAGATCCAAGCACAGCAATCCTTTGAAAACCTCCTCACAGATCCAGCCTTGGCAAAGAGCAGTTCACTGAGAGCATGTATAAACACGTGGGCTTTTATATCTTCTTTTTGCGTGCTTGTTACAGAGACAAAGCACCGACAGTTTGTGAACTTTATTGCAGGAAAGACACAACGTTTCATCCTAAACACTTCCAAATTGTAGCAGGGTTATCTGCGGGGTGGCTGAGGATGCAAGAGGAGGCACAGCCCCTCCAGACACGGGCAGTTTGTTCAGAGTGATGCTGGAGTGCTGCACACACAGTGTGCTGGGCTACCTCTGAGCAGTGCTGAGGATATCCTGGCTGACCAGGATGAGGATGACCTGGGCTCCCCAGGGATGGGGAGATCCTAACCCTGCACATCTGCCTGGTGCAGCTTCAGTGTTTGCAGGATGGGGAGGGGAAGCAAACTGGTGTGAGTCCTGCAGTCTGCAAATGGCTTCCTTCGTTCTTCTGCCTTGTATTTCTTCTTGTGTTTCAGAGACCCTGAATGGGATGGCTGTGCTCTGAACAAGGCTTCATGGAGAGTGTCTTGCTGCAAGGACAGAGGAAAAGTGAGGGCTTGTTTTGCAGACAGGTGAGGTGCTGTCACACTGAACACAGTGGTGTCCCTTCAGCCAAAGTTAGCCTGCACTGATTCAAACACCACCAGCAGCACTTCTGGGGCTCTTTGTGGGAATGCAGCAGGATGGAGCAGCATCCCCCACCACTCCCTGAGGGTCAGCAGCATTTCACTTCCAGAATGGACTTGTCTCAGCCCAATGAATTGTGTTGCAGAGCTGGGAGAGGTGAGAGGACAACATCCTCCTTGTGCAGCTGGAAGGAGAGAAGTGAACTGGCCAACCCACACCAGGCTCAGGCTGTCACGTCAGAGCTAGCTGGCACTTGATGGTAATAAAGTGATTTTCACATCATATAATACTCTACTGCAAATACACCTTCCAAGCAGTGCTGGCTCTTGGGTTTGGCAGCCATCTGTCCCTCTGCCTTGCCCTGAAAACACAAGAATTTCTCACAGAGACCATTTCAGAGGTGAAACTTTCCTTTTTCACAGACTTTGTCAGGACCCAGAGTGGTCCAGCCGTTGGTGCTGATGTGAGTGCCCAGGGGAGGGTGATGGGGCTGTACCAGCAGTGGGACGATGTGGGAATGTTGTGGGAAGCACCAGTGACAGGAACAAGGCTGGCAGAGGTGTCAGGAGCTGTGCTCAGGACGTGAGTGATGCAGAAAGCAAGGTCCAAAGTTACAGAGCAGCCTGGGATCCACCACCCAAAATCTCCAAAACCTGCATCTCAGGCTCCCAAGGCTCTACTGACCTTGCCCAGAAGATGTTTGTTGTTAAAAATACCTGGATGGACACTCTGTGATGGTCTTCAGTCAATTCTCTCCACATTCTGCTGCCCTGACTCCTCATCTCTAACCTGAGTCTTGCTTTCTTCTTCACCTGTCCACCCCAAGCCCTGAAAACACATCACCCTGTGTCTTCACAGCTGTGCTTTATATATTTAAAGATGATTATCATGTCCTCTCCCCCACACTTCTCTCCCATCCAGACTAAACAAGCACAGTTCATTCTCTGGAGCGTGTAACAACAAGAAGTTTGCTTGATGAATACTCAATTTATTTAGCACAGTGGTTCTAATCACTGAAGTTATGCCAAAGATAACAAATCTTCAGCAAATTTCTCTTCAAATCTTTAGTTTTATCAACTGTTTTGACAGCTAGATTATAATTTTTACACAAAGCGTTAGAATGAAAGCAATTGCTTTCTAGTTTTTCTCTATAAAGATTTGAATTACGACTTTTACATTAGGCAATTAAATGCATTCTAGAACTGTCATGAAATATTAAACTTGGGGTTATGAAAAAAAGTATTCTTTAAATGATTTGTAGTATCCTTTAAAAGGAATTAGCTGAAAAATATTTCTTAAACTCTATAAATATATATATATATCAATAATTGCTCATTTCCACTTCTTTTACTGCTCAGCTCTGGTTGTGCCAGCCAAAATGGTAAGTTTATAATCTTCAGGATATTTTTGTTAGTAATGAATTTTATTTTATTTTACCAGCTTTTTCTTTTTTTTTATGGTGCTTTTAATTAGCCAGGGTTTTATCCTGTTGAAGTTTTTTTAACACAAATATTTTAGGATATTTTAAGATATGTTTGTCTATGTGGAAAATTTATCTTAAATACTCACATTGACTCAAAAAACACCACTAGGAATTTATATGCCTTTTAAAAACATTTATATTGCATGCTGAGCTTCCTTCCAGTTCAGATTTCAGATTTGAAAGCTGAACTTATCTTAAGGTAAAAGCTCAAAAGTTGAAACGTGGAAACACAGGGTGGGGGGCCTGAAAAGCTGAGAAGTTTTGAGGCTCAGTTTCAAAGCAAACATGTCACTGTAATGAGAAGTGTCCTGCAAAAACACCCAGCTCTGCACAGGATGCAGAGAGGAGCAGGTTCAGCCCTGCAATGCTGTGGAGTCCCTGTGGCACCATCTCCCACCAGTCTGGCTGCTGACAGCCCAGAGTACCCTTGGGGAGTTTGCCTCTTCCCTAGAAAATGTGTACACATACACAAATCAAAAGATGTTGAAAACTTCTGGTTTATCTTGTTTAAAAACCAGGGAGGTTTATGTCACTTTTTTTTCACCCAGTAGCTCTTTAGATAAGTGGATTTTGGTTTCCCTCTATGAAATTCTTACAAAACCAAAAGATTGCCTTGGTCCCAGAAATGACAGTGCTGACTTAATCCCACTTACCAGGCAGTTAAGGGAAAACAAATTGATGAGAAGGAATAGTGCTGCACTTTTTAATTCAGTCTTCTGCTAAGAAATTTAATTGTTCATCTCAGGCTTTGAAGTCTGATACAGTCCAGCAGAAAATCAACAACAGCAACAAAACAATCATGGATCTCAAAAGTGATTTTAAAGTACAAATTAAATCCTGAGTTATTATCAAAAGAAAAGACTTGCTCCTTGCTCACATAGTGACATAGCTTATCTGGATATGGTGGTTCATCCTAAGGCAGCCTGTGTTATTGTCTGGTAAAGGATGGGGTAGTATTGACATGGATACAGTTTGATAGATCGTTTTGTCATTAGAAAAAGGGGTAAAATGATTTAGGGGATTTTGGCTCTGTTATTTTCAAGATGCATTTTTCCCTAGGTCTCTTGAATTATATGCCAGAGCCCTTGGAAGCTCATGACAGGCTCTGAAATGGAAGCAGAAAGGAAATTCTCCTTCCCCGTGCAAGCTTTTCCCTGTGTCACATTAGGGCTCAGTCCTTTTCTGGGAAAATGTTGCTTTGTGTGTTACTGTGGCAGCGTGGAAAGCAGAGCAAGAATGAAATTTTAAATATACATCTAACTCAGGGAGCCCCCTGATAGATCTTCTTTGATTCCTAAAAACCCCACAAGTTTTCAGTATGAAACCGATGCAAATTGATGTTATGGCCTGGTACAAATTGCTCCTGTCCTGGCTTGAAATGTCATCTGAGGTCTGACCCTGAGCTCTGACCTGAGCAGCCCAATTTGCCAGCCCATGATGACATTTCCACGCTGATTTGGGAACAAGAAAAGATGTTTTTGTGATCTGTTGGTGCTGGGCTGCTTCTACTCACCAGACTCCAGGGCAATTAGGGCAAGAGAAAACGGATGCAGCAGTCACAGAGGTCTCCAGGCCTGCTCGTGAGAGAGCAGCTCTTGAAGCACAAAAAGATACAGGACTCAAATCCAGCTCCAGATGTAAAAGGAAGATTTGTGTTGTTTCTGAGGATATAAGCCCAGGAGGTAGAAAAGGTTTCTATTTTCTCCTATCTTGCCTCCTCCAGTGCCATGCTCTGCTCACAGGACTTTAATCAGCTGGAAAGCATGGCCAGCCTCTGTTTTCTGAGCATGGCAGCCTCTCTTTTCTGAGCCTGCTGTTGGTAAATGCTCCGTGAAATGACTTCACCGTGCTATAATTGTTCCTGGAGCAAGCTGGCCCAATGGCTGGCAATTAAACCCTGGGCTGATGGAAACTGTTAACAGGGATTGCTGCTTTGCCCACAGCGACGGAGTTAACAACTCCAAACTCTTTCTACTTTTTCTATAAAACACGTGGGAGCTTTGTGCCTGGAATATCTGCAGCAATAAAGTGGATATGGTGCTTCACTCTTGTTTGTAGTGCTAAAACTTGCAGGAAGAAAGCACAATTGAGGTTCAAGATGAGATCTGGTGTTTGTACTTGGTGAAGAACACTTAGTTGATATCTCTGGGTTTGGTACAGCCCATTACTGTGATTTTGACACCAGATTTAGATTAATGATACTTATATAGTCATCTCCAAGGGAATTAGGTGCTACATCTTGTCGTAAGCCAACCCTTGTAGGGCTGGCCAGCACTATTCCATTGTAAAATTCAAGCTGACACCTGGTTCTGCCATCTGGATTCCACGGAGTCTGAGAGCGTTTTAGTCAAGGCTGGATTGTGGTTCTCATTCAGATGTTTCCAGTGCTTGGTCAGGCTTCCCAAGCTTACCCAGGAAGGACTTCCTGCATGAGATAACCACACCCTTCTTCTCCTCTGCTGGATCAGCATCTCTGCTTGGCACCAAGGCTAAGCTGCAAGTGAGAAATGGTGCCACTTGTGTTCCCCCAAGGCACTCAAAGCCCATCAGAAACTGTCCTGGCTTGGAGGACAGGGTCTGCCAATAAAGGCAGGAGCTTCTCTTTGAAATGAAGAATGTAAACTCCCTCCCTCTAAATTATTATAATTTTGAAATTAAGGGGCTCTCAGGCAAAGATATGGGAATTAGGAATTACAGTTCTTTACTAGGAAAATTAAAATAGAAATGCAGTATTACAAAGAACAATCCCCAAACACTGCCAGAGTCAGAATCCAAGCTGACACCCGTCAGTCAGTCAGGGTGGTGGCAGCAGTCTCATTCAATGGTGGCTGCATCCTCCTGCAGGGGCAGATGTGGTTCAGCTGGAGCAGTGCTCCTGGAGAAGGTGCAGTTTCCTCTGAAGGTGCAGGGATGATGTGGAAAGGTCTGGCTTTCCTCTGGAATCCAGTGGGAAGAAGGTCCCTTGGTGTCCAAAATCTCAGTTTTTCTCTGGGTAGGAAAGGCTTGGCTGCTCCCCCTGGCTGGAGCATCTCCCAGTGGGATGATGGAATTTTATCAGTCATGCAGTGGGACTGAATGGGCCAGCAGCAGATGATATCTCCTGGAGGGAGGATGGGCTGTGGAAAGATAAAGATGATTGCCCCAGCTGGTTTAAAGCTGGCCCATTAGCAGATAATATGTGCCAGGAGATCAGGGTCACTGCCCCACCCTGCTCAACAGATGGGGACAGAACACACATTGCTGGGCACATCAACCCAACACAGAAACAATGAACACCTGCCAGCTTGGGGAATATTCCCCCTGAGAGGTATTTATGGGAAGAGTTAGTCACGGGAGCTGCTGGATTGCAGACTCCTACATTGCTGTGGAGCCATGGATTTGCCTGGGGAGGCAGCAGTGCTTCAGAGCTTGACTAATCCCTCACAAATTGGAGCCAGGCAGGGATGTGGCACTGCAAACATCCCTGTTTACTGCCCATTATTTATTTAATGGGCATTATTTAAGTATATTATTTAAGCCTCTGAGGGCTCGTGCCTTTGCTCCCACCAGCTGTGGGAGGTGAACTCATCCACAGGGCCTCTGACAGGCTTGAAGCAGCCACAGGAGTTTAGGATAGGCTGGAAAATGTTTCTTTTCATGGATACTGAGGGATAATGCTGGAGGTTGTAGGGTCTCTTCAGTTTATACACATTGGTCAAAGCAGATCTTTAAAAACACCAGTATGTGCAAAATAATATTTTTCCCTGATGACCTCCCAGTGCTTACAGGAAAAAAGAGGGAGAGTGACTTTTTATGTGATGGGACAAGAGGGAGCAGCTTTAAACTAAAAGAGGAGAGATTGAGTGCAGATATTAGGAAGTTCTTCCCTGTGAGGGTGGTGAGGCCCTGGCACAGGGTGCCCAGAGAACTTGTGGATGTTCCATCCCTGGAAATGTTCAAGGCCAGGCTGGACAGGCCTTGGAGCAACCAGGGGTTTCCAACTGGGTGAACTTTAAAATCCCTCACAGCCTAAAGCATCTAGGGAATCCCTGATTTCCTCACAGTGTTAGCACTCTTAAGTTACTAGACATGCAGGAGCAGGATCTCACCTGCTTACAACTACCTAATGATGAATTAAATTGTACGGGGCTACGTGTAATGTTCCTTATGGCTTGTTTGCTTTTTTCGGGAGTGGCTTCCCCTCTCCACTTCAGCCTCATTAGCCGGGACCCACTGAGCCCTGTTCGTTCACAGGCTGGACTCGATGAGCTCAGAAGTCTTTTCCAGTCTAATCGACTCCGTGATTCTTTAGGACACTAGATTCTGAGATCCGCCAGCCAGGTCAGCTTTCCCCGCAGCAGGGCCGATCTCTAGCCCGCTCTCCCTCCCCCGCCTCAGGCCGCCATCTTGCCCGCCCCGCCCCAGCGCCGCGGCAGCGCGAGGCCCCCGGAGTGCTGTTCGCGGCGTTCGCCTGCGGCGCTGTCCCGGCGGCGGCGGGGCAGCCGCGGGGCCTGCGCGGCGGGAGGAGCGGGCGGCGCCATGGCCGAGGCCTGGGCCGGCTTCTCGCAGGAGGAGCTGCGGCGGCTGCGGGGGCAGCGCCCAGGTACGGACCGCACCGCGCCGGGAGCGCCCGGGGAGCGGGGGACAGGGGGGCCCGGAGCTGCGCGGAGGAAGAGCCTGGGTCTCGGCACCCCGTCAGCGCCTGCAGCTGCACCTGCCTCCCATCGCCCCGCAGCCTTTCCATCCGCACCTCTATCCTTCCCGTCAGCCCCTCCATTCACACTCTAACCCTCCCCTCAGCCCTTCCATTCACACTAACCCTCCCCTCAGCCCCTGCACACCTCTGGCCATGCTCTCAGCTCCATGCCCGCATCAAACCCCTCGGTCCCTCCCATCCATCCCCTCTCTCTCCTCACTTAGGGATAACACTATCATTGAAAATCCCCCAATTTTAGCCTAACAAAACATTCCCAGCTTCCAGAGGTTTGCCCCACATTACCTTCCCGTGACACCCTGCCTTGTGCTTGCCTTATTTTGGTTTTTGCCTGCCCAGAACAGCTCTGTCAGAGCCTGTCTTTGATCCTGAGATTGGTTTTTAATCCTGTTTCTCCACCGGCAGATTTGTACGAGCCCTCAGCCCCGCAGCAGCAGCCTCGCCCCCAGGCTGTGCCCAAGACTCGGAAGCAATTGCAGAGGGAAAAAGCTCTCCAGCAGCAAAGCCAGAGGCTGGGGCTGCAGGGAGGAGCAGCCTCTGTCACTCCAGAGCAGCTGCTTTCTGCACCACAACCCAAACCTTGCCACCCCCAGCAGCCCGGGCCAGCAGCTGCGGGTCAAAGGGACAGCCGAGAGCAGCCCGAGGGAGTGACACCGGCAGAGTCTTGCAATGGCAGCACCCAGCCCCGCCCTACAAAGCCCAACAGCCAAGCGGAGAGAAAGAAAGTGGAATTGTTAGTAAGTCGGTAAAATCAAGGGGTGGGGTTTGTTGTTCTGTATTGATTAGTTCTTTGGTTGTGGAGTCAACTTTTGTGTGTCTGAAAGATCAAATCATTCCATTTTCTACGAGGCAGCATCTGTGTGGAGAAGCAGCACGTGGCTTCTCTCAAATTCTAAACTCAGAAGGATCCAGGAGGTTCTGTCTTACAGAGATGGGCCTTGAGAGGCTGTGGCTGGTGATTGTGCTGCTTGTGATTTCCTGGGATCACCTGCCTGCACTTCCTGCACCAGGACAGCAGCATTTTGAGAACTCAAATTCCTCCTGTGGGTGTAGCTCACCAGGAGTACTGGCTGCTCATCTCATTTTTCTGGTGGGGAGAACATAGACACTGCCTGTCTGGGGTGAAAACAGCTGGAGCTTCACTGAGAATTTTTTTCACACTGCTGAAAGCAAATGACATTTAACTGCAACAGTCACCTCCTGAATCTGCTGGATTCTTCTCAGCCTGGATGCTTGAATTTAAATCTTACTAAAAATATTTCTGTATGTGAGGTTTTAGGAATAGAGCGATGAGGACAAATCTGAAGAGATGTGCAGAAATGTTTCTTACTAGCTGAGTTATTTGGGTAGTTTTAAATTTGGGCTCTTTGAGTGAGGGCATGAAGAACATGGTGGGGTGGAAAGCAGCAAACAGTTCTTTGTTTCTCCTAAATCCTGCCACAGGTTTTGCCCCCTCACCTGAGACCTGGCTTTCCATCCTTTGGGATGGTTGTATCTCTTAGGAGATGTAGCCTAGGAAATGGAATCAATGCCAGTTGTTCACTGGTGACAAAAGTGAATTTTTGTTCTTCCTTGCTGCTTGTTTTCATTATAAATCCTACCAACCTTTCATTTGTATCCATTTAATTATTTGGGAACTGTACTGTAAAGCAGAGCTATGAAAGAATCTGTTTTATGGGAAAAAAACATTTCCCAAAAAGAAGCTGTGTTGGTTGACTGAACTTGTAACAGCCAGTAAGAAACTTGAAACTGCTTCTACCTGAGAGGGAAGCACATCCTTTAAATGAAAAATTCCACCCATTTCTGAAACAGTGCTCCATGCAGCTTATTTGGTTATGCGGATTTTAGTTCTGATCAGCAGATTTCATCTGGAAATGTTTTATGGGTCTGAATGGCTTCTTGCAGGTGATTCTTCTTTCCTCAGAACCAAAACCTCTTTATTGTTCCTTCTCCTTTTTTTTTTTTTTTTAAGAGTTTGCTGGATAATATCTGACAGTGAATATTTGTGTTGCAATATGGGCAGCAGGGAGAGAGATGAACTTTCTGTTAATTGTGATGTTCTTGTCAATGAGCAGGCAGGAGAAATCCCGGTGGGAAATCCTCCAGCAGGAGCAGCGGCTGATAGAAGAGAAGAATAAACGCAAGAAGGCACTCCTGGCCAGAGCCATTGCTGAGAGGTGGGGCTGAGCCTGGGCCAGGGCTCACTCTTCATCTGCAACCAGTTTCATATCTTCAGTTCAATCTCATTTTTTCCTCTTCTCTCTGCTCTGTGAGCAGCTGTGATGGACGTTTCTCTTGGATGACACAAGTGCTGGTTAAGAAGTTGTGACTAAGTTTTTCACACTTCCCAAGCTGCAGCTCTGTGCAGATGGAAAAGTTATTACACAACTGGAGGATTAGCTGAAGTCCTGAAATTTGTTAGTGAGGTCATGTTTGGAAGTTGGGGTGCTCAGCTGCTTGTCTGTGTTCTGATTTGTTTTTGCTGGATGTAAGGGAGGTTTATTTGATTTGTAACCTGTGAGAAGAAGCTATTTCTGTTTGGGCTCATTAGTGTGTGAAAATGTTGAAAAGAGAAATGATCAGCTCTAAGAAAGTACTGTTTTACCACCACTGGGTGACTAGAAATTATAAAGTTGCACATATTCTCACAGTATTGGCTCTTGCTCCTCAGGGGACCAGGCTTTATGGCACAAAGGTAGTTTAAGACTCCAGGAAAGGCAAAGTTTGTAGGGAAGGATGTTGGAACAGCTGATAACAGTGGATCAGGGACATTGGTGTGAAGTTTTCAGGCTTGCAGTGCTCTCCCAGGCCTGTGTTAATGTTCTGCCCATCAGAGCCCTTGGATAGCACGGGTGAACAGAGCCTCTACTGTGCTGAAGTCCTGAAAATTTTATTTTCCTTTGCCAGGCAGAGATAGAACACAAGCACATTTATTCTGAGTTACTGTAGGACATCAAACCTGGGTGTGGCCATCAGGTTTAGTTCTTCCTCCTGGAAACAAAGCCTGAGGAGAGCCAAGACAGGGAAGGTGACAGCTAAGGAGTTACTTGTGTCACTCAAAGGCCTTCCTTGGGCTCCAGGAATAGCACAGAATGTCTGTTACCCTCCACCTGCATCAGCTGGGTGAATGAGAGGTGCTGGCACTGCCTGCACACCTAGTCTTGCTTTCAGAGACCTGCCTTGGGTGTAAAGCAGTGCCTGACAAGCATCATTTTGCTGATGGTGATGAATGATGGCAAAGTGATGTGGTGGAAAGTCACTTGGCTTGCTTGGGAGTGAAATCCATCAAAGCTTGTTGCCCTTAGTAACATTTAGTTTTCAGGACTTAGGAATGAATGGCCCAGTTGAAAAAGGTTTCATAAGACTTGATTGAAATCCTTTGTGTTTGATGTAAAACTTTCCATTCACTTCATTGGGATTTGGCTGGGCCTTTTGGGAATAATTTTACAAAATGGAAATCAAGCTTAGGTTAGGTGACTTTTTGGCCCCTACTAACTGGGTTTCTTTGAAAGGAGATATTTGCAGGGCTAAAAACCCTTCCCCCTCTCACTTCCCCCCCAAGCCATTTCCTGTTTCCTTACACTGAGAACTACTTAGATACAGCAGCTTCTTGTGTGTTTCCACAGTGAAGAAACACAATCCACTTTAGGCACTTTGATTATAGTCATTACGTAATTTTGCTGTAGTCCTTTAATAGCAGGCATTTGAGATCCCTGTGGATGCTAAAAAAGATCAAAAGCCCTACACCATAAAGGAGAAACCTTCTGAAAAGGTCCTAAAGAAGTCAGGACTGGGGCCCAGTATGTTGAGAAGAGAGGCTTGAAAAGGAAATTCAAACAAACTAAAAAAAATACCATCTTCCTTTTGCAGATCCAAAAGAACTCAAGCTGAAACGGTGAAACTGAAGAGGATTCAGAAGGAGCTGCAGGCTCTGGATGACATGGTGTCTGCTGATATTGGGATCCTGAGGAACCGCATCGACCAGGCCAGCCTGGACTATTCCTATGCCCGGTGAGTGACACCAGGGAGGAGGGGACAGGCAGCAGCCCTGCCTCAGGGGAGGGGAAAAGACTGTTTCCTCTCACTGCACCACTAATGAAGTCCTGTCACTGTAATAATGTGTAGTTGAAGTGCTCACAGGCTGGGGGGCTTTCAGATCTGGAAGTTAAAGTATGCTTTTTATTTCCTCATTTTTTCCCTTGGAATCTGGGAACTGAAGCAGGTTTTCTGACTGGAGGCTGCTGTCACAAAACATAGGTCCTGCTTTAAGTGTGCAGTTGTCCATAAGCCCTGCTTTATTGTTTCAAGGTTGTTTATTTCTTCTCAGGGGGAAAGAGGTTTTTTTTGAAAAGTCCTGAAATGAAATCCTGTTCAGGGAAATTTGCTGGCTCATGACACCTCTGGTCCTGCTGGAATCCATGGGACCAGTTAGGCTTAAAACATATAATCCTGCTGAACTACTTTTGCATCTAGGACCAAAAACTGAAGGAAGAGGGAAGCTTTTAACCCTTTACAGTGTGCTTTCAATCACTTTGGGTGTGATGAGTTCCTTAAAGGCAAGAAATGAATGGGAACACCCCATTAGCTGTGGGTAAACCACAGCATCAGTACATAAACAGCAGCATGTTTGTGCAGCCAGTTCATAAAGCAGAAATGTTCACTTGTGGTTTTTGCTTCACCATTCAATGTGTTAAATACTCATTTCTCCTTCTGACTTCTGCCATACCATGACCACAGGCCAATAAAACTGATAATTAGTCTTGAAAAAAGGAGCTAAAAAAATTAAGATTTCTTTGGTGTAATTATCATTTGAAATGTCTGTGTTAACTGCAGTTAGCATAGCTGATTGCATGTGCTCAAGAGGAAAAACATTTCAATGGATTTTAGGTCTAATCTGGTTTCTAAAAACATTAAATGATCCTGAAATCTTCTTACCCAAGTTCTGTAATAATGTATCTATTTGAAATGCTTATTGGCTAAAGAGCACAAGCAGCTCTTGACATTAGGAAAGAAGTTTTTAATGACAATAGCAAAAGGAGATGCTGGTAGGACAAGTGGGCAAACTTCACCAAAATCTTAATGACTTTAATTTAGTAGGTGTTTTCTTGAGGGAGGGATTTTGCAATGTGAGGTAGATACTTCCAGTGTTGTAGTTTTATGCATTATGAGCCCAAATTTACTTTTAAATGGAGTCTTTTAAAGCAATTTCTTATCATTTGCCTTTTTGTTTTAGGGCTAAAACACAAAGCATTTCAGTGGTCAAAAAGTGCAATATTCAATACTCCTGAGCACATACCTAGTTAGCAACATTTACTGTGGAATATAATTCTTTTACATTCAGTGTGACTGATGGATGGGAATTCAGCCTGAAGATTTAGCTGTGCAGATGTTTCCAGCATAGCATTACAGGTATCTGATCCAGAGAAATCTTGACTTTCTTGAGAGGGAAACATAAGTGGCCATCTTCTGCCCACTGCAGACATAACCTTTATAGCTGGGTAAAAGTCATGTGGTTATTATATGAAAGAGGATATTTGGGAAGGCTTTTCTATGTCTTTTTTACTAAGTTAAGGACCTCTCCTGTCTTTCTGTCACTTTGTTTAAGCAGATATTGGGATCTGGTTTTATTAAAGAGCTGGATTCTTCACTGAGCCATCTTACTAATACTGTTTTATAACTAATACTGTTTATGAGTGCTCTGTAGTCAGGCTGCAAAAGCCTTTGTGTGTTCCCTTTCCTGATGAGCAAGATTGCATCTATCTTTTAATTAAAATTAATGCACAGGTTCACTGATGCAGTGAAAGATGCTTTTGGCTGTATTTGTCATGAGAGGAAGTGCAGATTGGCAGGAGGTGAGGGTGGGGATGGATGCTTGCAATAAAATTCTACATCTGTGTTGATGTCATGGCTGTATCAGTCTGTCCTGCCCCTGATTTTCTGAATATGGATTTGAGTGGCCAGAAAAGCACATGATCCAAATGTCATCGTGCTCCATCCAGCATCTGTATCTGTGGGGGGGTGGCTGGGTTAGAAAAACACCCGACTGCTTTGTGGTGTTTGAGTTCACTGGGTGGGTGTTCATTAGAAGTGTGAAAATGCTGCACTTCCTGATGGATTCTTTCTGCTGCCAGTGATGCATCTCTTCAAACAGGCAGTAAAAATAGGTGTTTGTGATTCAATCTGAGCAAGTTAACTGTTGGAATACACAACAGCAGAGCCCCCCCCCTCCCCGTGCCCAGAGCCGTTTGTATCAATTCACTCTTGAATTGGCAAGCATGCCACGAACAGCTGGCAGCATGCATTGCATTGCAGGGATTGCTGCAGTGCCTCTCCCCCTGTCAGGCTGTGAGGTGCTGTGGGAATTAACCCTGCAGAAATGCTGGTGGTTTTGCAGGAAGCGCTACGACAAGGCTGAGTCGGAGTACGTGGCGGCCAAGCTGGAGCTGCAGCACAAGACGGAGATCAAGGAGCACCTGACGGAGCACCTGTGCACCATCATCCAGCAGAACGAGCTGCGCAAGGCCAGGAAGCTGGAGGAGTTAATGCAGCAGCTGGAGGTGGAGGCAGATGAGGAGAATCTGGAGCTGGAGATCGAGGTGGAACAGATGCTGCAGCAGCAGGAGGCAGAAGCAGGGAGACAATCCAGCCAGGCGCACCCAAGCCATGCTGGGACAGCCCAGGAGAGTCCCGCTCCCAGTGCTGTGGGGCAGGATAGCCAGCAGGCCCAGCATGCTGCTGCTGCTTCTCCTGCAGTTTCTGAACAGTCTCAAAACCCCAGGACCAAACCCCTCTCCAACGTGGACAGCCAAACTCAGGCAGTCAATGTGACCTCAGGAAGCTCCCCAGCTTGTTTTGCCACATGACTGCTGGGTGCAGATAAGCCAGTGGTTATGGATGAGGTACTCTCTGCAGGCTTGTGGCTGCATGTTGTATCTGGGCTTCAGCAGTGCCAGTAATATGCACTTCATTTCTCTTTTCTTTTTTATTTTCAGATTTTAAAGGCTCTTTTCTTTCCACAAGATACATTTGGGGTTCGTTATCTGTCATCATTCTGGTGTAGGTTCATGTTCTACTGCCCAGCTCTTCATGGGCTTTTGTACCTTCCTGAAACAGGACACTTGAAAGTGAACAGTAGGGTTTGTCCAAAGACTTTCAGCTTTTGGTACCTATGGATGCCAGTTCTGAGCAGTGTGCAAGAGAAAGATACCAAGAAGAGAAGCCTCAGTCTGCTTCAGAGCACATTGTGACAACTGCAATAGGATGTTTGTCTTCCTTTGTATCCATAAGGGATTAGTTTCCAACGGTTTCTCATGCTGGGAAACCCAAGTGCTTACATTAATTGCCTTCTTAGAGGTTACTCTTTCCTGATTTAAGGGAAATTTGCATATTGAGGCAAAGTGCCAAGTCAGTTGTAATCCCTCGTATTTATCACTTTGCCTGCTCCTTTCAGACAATGCTGAATCATGAAGCTGTACATTGATAACACTATTAGCTATGAAATCACAGCTGCTAGGGTTCAACAGAAATGATGGGTTACAGTTTAAGACATTGCAGACTGTAGAAGTAGAAACACACAAAACAGTGTGCTATATTTAAAGTTGTTCCATGGCAGAGATTTCCTCTGTTATAGTCGCCTCGAAGTGCCAATAATTAGCCATAATTAGCCAATAACTCATCTTGTAATGAATAATCCCCACAGTATACTGGAAATGAGCCTATTTTTGTAGAACATTTAATGCATTTTCTTGCCTGAGGAGCAGGTTAGTATCCCACAAAAGTTCAGCTGGTTTGCTCGATTGCTGTTGAAAGGCTTTAAAAAGCTATTCCAGGTGGAGAAAGCCTCAGGAATTAAAAGACAACATAGGAAAATCACCCATAAGCTGATTGCAGCTGCAAACTGGGGGACTGCACTCACAGTTAACCTCTTGGTCCCAGGGAAGTGTGGGAATGGTTCCTGGAATACCTGACCTGGACGTGTTGGGTCTGAGTTTATGAATGAGTTGCCGGATGACGCCGCCGAGTCTATAAATGGGACAGTGATTGTCTCTATGGCTTGAACAGTGGAAAAACATGTCACTACATTTCAATTTTATTCTATTAATAAATCAGTGCATCTTGTACGCAGTGTGTTTACTTTCAGTTGTGATATCTGAGACTAATAGAGGGATCCAAGCCTGTTTTTCCACAGGAGATGATAAATGGTAGGATCAGATACGTCCTTTGGCAACTTCCCGCTGTGTGAAAATAAAACCTCAAAAAAGGCTGTTCCAAAAAATGGAAATGCAGGGAGTCAAGACATGGCAGGATACAGCTTGGCAGGAATCTTTTCAACTAACTGGCTCAGGGCAACAGTGGAAAATCTCTCCTGGTGCCTTCCATACACGGGAGAAAGTGGGATAAATATTTCTCCTAGAGCAGCCGCTCATAATTTGGGCTAATTGGAGTTAGATTCTAACTCCAAAGTAGTGTTATAAATACGTATGAAGCATTTCTCTGTTGTTGCTGGTACACTTATTTTGCTGGAAAACCTAAAAGCAGGAGATTTGATGGTATTGTGAGAAAATAGTGACTGACTTCCTTTGTTGTGCCTGCTGTTGCAGGACACCTTCTAGCAACCTGCTGATGGTTTTCAGGATGGGATACCTGTAAGTGCAGTAATAATTTAATTGTACCATTCTTGTTTCCATCCTCTGCAGCCTTCCCCAGTTGTTCCTCAAGAGATTCAAAGGCCTAGAGGATAGGTCTGTTCCTCATTACAGTTGTGTTCTGCTCGTCAGGGACACACAGAAGAGCTTCTGACAGAAGAGTTGAATTGCAAATGGTATTTACAGAAATCACAAAGACATCATTTTGCATATAATTTATGGTTCTCTGGTAGGCTAATGTGGTTAGAATATTTCTACACCTTGTTGTCACAGGTAAGATTATTGTTTGAACTCTGAAAATGGTGTTCCAAAAAATTCCAAGTCCAAAGATTTTTTTTGACAACTGCTTAAAATTATGAATTTCCTAGAAGGGAGAAAGTTTATATGCAACAAAACTGTTTAAAGGCTGAAACATTCTTGCGTGCCATTCTGATAGTGCTGGTGCTGTTTCTGCCTGAGAGGGAAGATGCTGTTAGAATCAGCAGTTTCTGTTCTCTCACAAATCCCTTGTTGAAGTTCTGGCCAGTTCTCTCTGTCTTTAACTTCTGAGGCTGCGAAGTGAAGTGGACTGGCTGGAAGCCACATGGAACAGCCGTGTGGAATAACAATAGCAGCCCAGCATCAGGCTGCTCTCCTGGCCAGGGAGTGAAGAGTTAACTTGTTTGATCTGAGCTGTGAAGCCTTTCTCTGACGTGTGATATAAACCACTACCGTGGTGTCAGTTCCACTTTGGAAGCTGGCGAATGTTTTGATGGGTGCCAGTGTGCCGGTTTAAAATTCCCCCTGTGCCGGAGCCAAGGAGTCCAGTCCTAATTGTAACAACATGTGTGCTGGTCAGAAATGCCAGGAGATGATTTTGGTGCAACAAAAGGTTTGGGGGTTTTTTGTTTCTCCTAGGAGAAGGAGAGCTGTTGGAACTGAGGCTCTCCAAATCCATTTCTGTGTTACAATGTTTGTCCTGCTGCCCCAGGTACCACCAAGGTCAGGTGTGCTGTCCACTTTTGTCTCTTCAGAAGAATGGGAACATGGAAAGCTCAGCACAGCTCAGAAATGAGTGGGCAGGTTTTTGGTGAGGACCCCTTGCACAGGTGGAGGTAAAAGTCTGAGTCTGAGTTCCACGGCAGGGAAAATAGAGATATGTCTGACAGTAACACTGCAGGGCTTGGCACAGGGGCCTCTCCTGTGGCAACGTGGCCATTTCTGTGCTGGATCACCACATTACCATTATGGGAAGAGCTGGAAAACACCAATGTACACCACTGAGAATGTTACAAAGCACATTACAATTATCTCTGTTGCATTTTGGCCAGGATATCAGGATTAGCATTCCCTCCTCTGTCAAGAAATGTTTAAATGAGCACAGATGGTCATGACTCAGCCTGGGGTTCCCATGGATGTGTGGAGCATGGTGTAAAACACTTGGACAACCCCCAATCTGATTGTACATCCAGCCAGATGAAGCTGGGCTCTCAAGAGGTTTGAGCCTAGGGGAGCTTTCTGGGGAGAGACCCAGGTTCTCCATCAGCCATTTTTCTTCCTATTACCTTCTGTGATGCACTGGAGTCTTTCCTTTGGACCTGGATCCCATCTGAACTGAATGAGGAAAAACTAGTAAGAGAGAAATGTAGAGAGTGGCCTAGTGGTTGGAGGTACTGTGTTTCCTGGTCAGCTGCATTAAGAACATGCTAGAGAGGAATCTCATGGCAACTTAATCTCTGGGGAAGTTCTGGAGCTCAAGAAAGGGGCAAAACACTGTTGAATTCTCTCCTTTGCTGGATTCTGTCCAGTCTGTATTTTCTGCTTAGGACAGCAAGACCTGAAGACTTACTGTTCCTAACTCCCTTCTGTCAAGGTTCAAGTTTGGATTAAACACCTACACCTGAAGCTTGGAACTTCACCTGAGGCATCTTATGTGGGATCTTTGAGCGTCTGAATGTCCTGGGCCAAGCTTGGTACTTCAGTGGGGTTCTGTGTAACAGTGTCTTGGGTATTTGTGCTCCTCTCCTGCACATGCCATGGCTGTGTGTAAGGATTCCTGCAGTTGCTGAGAGGTAAATTTTTTTCTGCAGGCCTGATCCATCCCAAAAATCCTAAGTTCAGCACTTTGGTGTTGTATCACACTCCCTTTCCTAATTCCATGGATATCAGCAGGTGTGGTGTGTAATGGACAAAGGGTTTTGCCAGTGGCAGTGCAAGCAGGGTGTAGAGACGTGGGTTGGTATTATAGAAACCACATGCTTGTTAAGTGCCCTGTTTCTGCATGGTCCCATTAAAGGGAGCATTGGCTCCTTTGATGGGGCACAAGACTGGTTTCCTTCATGGTTTCCTTGATTTATGTCCCAGCAGAGAACTCAGACATCAGTGGGGAAAGACCAAGTAACCAGAGAAGCGAGCCAAGCCTCGCTCACCCCCTCGGCATGATAGGACATCAGATCCTTCAAATCCTTGCCTTTGGCAGCCTGTTAGTTACAGGGTTTAAATCATGCCTTTTAAGGCTCAGGCAGAGACACTAAAAAGCTTGGGCCTTTCTGAATTAGGGCCTGGATTGTGTAGTTAGGGTCATTTTCTCAATTAGCTAAACATAAATCAGCCTAACGAGGCACTTGGGAGCACTGGGCAGGTTTAGTACCTTGTCTCTCCTGCCTCTGTCCTTACCACTCCCACCTGCTTGTTTGGCTGATCAGCCAGTGATTTTATTTTTCCACACTGCCAGCACTGAGCAGTGGGTTTTGATGTCTGAGCTGGTTTTCACACCTGGCACATGAGTGCAAGAGGGGAGAACTGGGCGAAATTGCTCTTGGGCAAGCAGATAAAACAGCTCTTAGGTGTGGCAGAGATTCAACAGTCTCAGCACTCCAAGCCACAGTGTCTTTCAGGGGTTGGGAATAGTGTCCTGTTGAACGGGCAGTGGTGGGTGGTGGCATGAGTGCAGAAAGTCCAGCAGCAGCAGGGATGTGCTATCTGGGACTGGAAAGCACATGTTGGGGCTGCAGCTCCGGAGCTGGGGAATGGAACACGAGTCTTTTTCCAGGAGCCTTTTCCTTGGCTCCACCATGTGCTGTTTTCTGGAGACTGATGGAAATTGGGGATGGGATGGGTTGTCCTGTACCCAGTTCAGCCCACTGCTCTGGTGGAGCTTTGGGATCCATTTCTGCAGGCAGTAAAGCTTGGAGGTTCCTCACAGCAAAGGAGGTGAAAGAACCCATGTAATGACTTGGGATGCCATTGAATTGGATAAAAATCATCCCAAGGGAAAGCTGCAGTGTTGGGGATATCCCTTCAGTCTCTTAGGCTGTTCAGAATTGGGGAGGATGTGGCAGAATGAGGGAACGGAGTCAGTTCACTCAGACCATGCATGGGCTGAAGCTGTGCCCCTCCCTCAGTCAGCTTTCAAGGGCTAGAGCCGAGTTAGAGAAAAACACCCAAACAACAAAAAAATGTTTTGTGGGCAAGAAAAGTGAAATGTATCATAAATAATCCATGAGTGATGGGCCTTTTTAACTTCCCCACACAAGGTTTCTTTACTCTAGCAGTTGATAAGTGCTGGTGATGTATCTGAACATAATTGACTGATGTGATCCTCTCATGTTCATGTCTGTCTTGACATTTTTCTCTGCAGTAATTGTCTTTGTTCTGGTTTGCTGTGTTTCCTGATTATGCAGGGCCGAATTGAGCCCCAAATCTCAGCCTGAGAAGGCATTGCTCTGAACTTGCTGTGGCTTGGGAGCCCTCAAATACTATGATGGGTTTGTAATGGAATAGCTGCAGACAAGGACACGCAGCAGGAGCAGCTCTAAATGCACAGTTTCTGACCTTGTGTTGCTCCTGCATTAGTCCCTAACTGTCCTGAAGGAGACTCCACTGAGTTGTTTCACCTCCATCACCTCCACAGCTTCCTCCTTCATTGAGCCAGTAAAGGAGGAGCAGAGCAAAGGACAGGGTCACTCCATGAACTACAAGCTTAGCAATGGTGTCAGATACCAAGTGAGGCTGTGGCTGCTCTGCAGTCCTAAGTCTAGCAGCAACAGAAATGGGAGCCCTCCAGCTGCCTACCATGGAGCTAAAGGGCAGCTGACCTTCTTGGCCATTGCCTCCACGTGGACCACTGTATCTCCAGGAGAACTGAAGGGATGGAGAGCTCTGGGAGTCATTGCAAGGCAGCAGGTACCAGCACCTCCCTGCAGATGTGACTCCTTCACAGGCAGGAGTTGGGTATCCTGCAGATGGTGTCTCAGCCAGGTTTCCTTGCTCTCTTCCTTTTTCTAGGTGGGAGTGAAGCCCTTTGTACTGCCACTACCCTAGGAGCCATCAGTCCATCAAGGAAACCTCACTAGATGTGATGTTGACTGCATTTAAGAGTCACAAACTGGCTGTCCCTTGGATTATTAGCTTGGGCAGCAAACTCCTGGCAGAGCCATGCTGTGAGACTCTGCCAAAATATTTGCTGAGTACACTCACTGCCTTGGGCACACAAGCTAGGTACAGCTCTGCCTTTGCAGACTTAAGTCACTTTGCCCATTCCAGTATAAACAGACTCTGTCCCTGTCCCAAGGAAGGGTTAATCAAATTCAGACATCATTTTCTTCCAAGTTCCCCAGTTTGCATCTGGAGTAGGTTTCTGAGCATCACATCTTCAACAGTTCTGTGGCTGTTTAGGTGATGACTCTGGCTGCTGATGGTGCAGATTTCATTGTCTGTGGTGCTGATGGTCTCCTAGAGGTTGTGTGTCTGGCTTGGCTGGCGTGTGAGCTGCAGCTGCTCCCTTGTGTTGGTGGTTTGTTTCATGGAGAAGATGATGCTCTTTGGCATGAGGATGTGCTCATGAAGAACCAGGTCCATTCCAGAGTTTTCCTAACGTGCTTCTCTTGAGTCTCCAAGAAGAACATCCTGCAGCTGTTTTTAAAAGTCATGCCTCATTCTCTGCAGGATTTTCTTCTTGCTTCCAGATCTCTTCCCCCCCCCCCCCCCCCCCCCATCTGCTAAAATGCCAGTTGTTTTCTTTTCTTCATTCTTCAAATCAAAATATTTAGCAGTGGACTTTTCTCCATGACATCCCACTGCATCCCTTAACTACTGTGGAGTGTTCATCAGTCTCACTGACATTAACCAGTTCTGCAGGAAACCAGCACTGCCAAGCAGGCAGGCTCCACTCCTGGACAGTGTCTGGTACTGTCAGTGACAGTCCCCCTGTGAGTCTCTCAAGGATGATGCTTTTGCTGGCAGAACTTGAGAAGCTGTTGGAACATACTTTCCTTGGCCTGGCAAGTTGCACTTGGGCCCTCATGGTGTTCCTTCTGGCCTCAACATGAGTAAAGCTTTATCTGCTTTTCAGAGAAGGCAGTCACCATTTGCTTTTCAAGGACTAGTCAGTCTCCTCTGCCCCAGCTGCCTGCCACACTGGAGCCTTTCATTACTTGCACCCTTCCAAGCCACCGGTTTTCTTTTCTCCTTCTGTCTTTCAAACAGTTTCCCTTTCTACTTCCAGCAGCTGCTGAGAAACTTCATGGATCCATCTGTCCTCCAGGCCAGGCAAATAACCAGGGCTCCCCAGAGCCACCAGGCTGAGCAGAAGGTGGGTGAAAATGCTTTAATTCCTGGAACTAAAACTCAGTAGGATTAAACTCACAGCCAGTTTTAGAAGCCCAAGTCCCTGCTGCTATTCCCAGGCTTTGGGGTTATCCATGTTCACTGTTACACCTGAACACTTGCACTCAGAAATCTTTGCTTTCACCTACCATGTCTGCAAGCCCAGAGGTGGCTGGTTGGAGCTGGTCACCTCTGGGGGGGTGACAAATGATAACCCAGCTGGGGAGAGCCAGAAGGAGGTTTCCTGGGGAAGGCATTTGGGATGGCTGCTATCCTCAAACACATCAAAGGTGTGAATGGCTTTCATCAAGAGGCAGTAAAACTAATCCGAAGTCCACTTTAATGTGTTTGCCACATATTTGGAAAGGAACTGATTTCAGAAATGCTTTCGAGAGTTTTAAAAATTCTTCTGGACCTGTGTCTTAGAGCTCTTTCCACTCTGGAAACCTGATGCTTTTGTTTCCCAGATGTTCTGGATTCATGACTGAAGGAAGATGGAGAACTAAAACATCTTCTGAAATATGGGCACAAATAGTTTGGCTTTCTTTCCTAGCTCTAAACCCCTGTTAAACTCGTTTTTTGATTTTTTTTTATAAAGCCCAGGCCATGCTTACAGTAAATACCACCTCCTCAGTCAGCAAGTGAGACATCTTCCCATTCAGTTGTCAAAAACCCCTCATTTCCACCTCACTAAGCCTGCAAGATACTGGCCTTTTGACCTGCTGGGGTGCTTGCCCCTAGTCTGGAGCTTTAGGCCGGTCCTGTTCTGCTAAAAGAAACCGACCTTTAGTGTTTAAAACAGGAGCAAATCCTTGGAAAGATCAGAGGAACTGTCGTCTTTCTCATTTTCTTTCTTTTTTTCATCCTTTTTTTTTTTTTTTTCCCCTGCAGGAGAGTTTAAACATCACTGCTTTCATTTGGAAAGGGCGAGTGACTTTCCCATGCCGTAATACCCAGCAAGTGTTGAGAGAATGTGGTTACATAAAACCATATTTTTAATACAACCGACAGACTGTCTTGAGAGCTAAGTGTTTTTTGACAGTTTTTATGCACCTGTTAATTCAAAGCTCTTAACATGTGCCAGTTAAAAAGAGCCAGGCACTAAAACATCCACCCTGTGGACGGCCGGGGCTCAGCTGCACACCAGAGCACAGGGAATCTGTGCAAGGTAGAAACTTGGCTTCTCTCACTGCACCAACTGGTACAGAGCTAATTCAACTCAGAGCTTTGGTTTCCCAGTCCTGCTTGGCCTCATAGGTTCCTGCTTCTGCTTTGGACCTGAAGAACAGCTGGCATTTCTTTGGGTCTCTTCTGTTTGCTTTTCCCACCTATGTCAGAAAGAAAAGTTCCTATCAGGGCCATTGTTAAAAGACAATACTGACAATATTTCCCCAGGCTCCTCTGCTAAATTTGTGCCTCTTTGTTTTCCTGACAGTAGGGTTGGTTTTGATGATCAGGTACAGCCCAGATGGAAACCTGCTGCACTGTCCTCCAGTGTGTCTGCTCAGGAATCATCACTCCACCCCTGCTCAGGTGGTCTCTTCACACAAAAAGGAAGTTCTCCTCCTCTTGTCTAACATTTTCCTTCCTCTTCACCCCTTCAATATTACAAACTTTGAATGCAGAGATGTTCTCAGGGTCATTTTAACCCCCCACAGCCAGTCTCTTCCTTCTGTGACTTTCTCCCCACACTGTATATGCTCACAACACAACTGCCCAGTTTTAGGGTTAGATTTAGGGTCTGGCTCTGCACTCTGTGGATCACCCAATGGCCTCATCCCTGTGGAGAAAAGCTTGAAAACTCAGCACCATCTGACATAAAGCCTCAAAAAAGCCCAGAAGGCAGATAAAAACAAGAAAGCCTGAGAATTTTGAATACTTGCAGATGCTGACACAGTCATTTCTGTCAGCTAACCCTAAAATGAGTGGCCACTCTTTTTTTGTGCCAGTGACTGTGCATTTGGGATGTGTTTCTGTGTAAGGAAGGGTTAGCATTCCACTGCCACTCTCCTGCTGTGGAAATTTAGTCAAGCTTAATCAAGCCTTCAGCTGATAATTGCACTGCCTCGAGGAGATGGGGCTGTGGCAGCTCTAGACCTTTCCTTTATCTCAAAGCCAGGAGGCATCAGGAGAGTCTCTGGTGTTAAGCCCAAAGCTTAACAAAGCAAACATCAATATTCCTTCTTGCATCTCTGCTAAGTTCCCTACAGGCTGCATTGAGAGATTTGGCTCTCACTGTCAGAACAGTGTTGGTGTCCCTGAGTGCTGCACGTGAGCTTGAACTGACAGGAGGGTTCTTTCAGCAGGAAAGAGGTGAAGGTTTGTCAGGACAATAGGATTCCACCTCAATAACACTCAGGCTGTTTATTGCAAAATCACCTGGTGGGACAAATCTGCTCCATGTCTCATGTGTGTGCACTGTTCTTTGTGTTGAATTAGCTAGAACATGGTATTTTATGTTTTTGTTGGCTTTGCATTTCACACTGACTGCAGGAAGATATATTATAACCCATCTGGCATAAATCCTGTTGGACCACAGTTACCCTGTGACAATTCAGAGGATAAATTGGACCAGGCAGAGTGGTATGACCATCAGGATTTTGCTGCATGGGATCACAGTAGTTTTAATCATGTCCTGGGTACACTCAAACAAAATTTTCTGTCTCAGTACTGTCCAACTTTGCAGGTATATATTATGCTTATGATGTTTCCTTGAAAAAACATGGCTCTGCTCCTGCTGAGAGGTTGCATTACTGTTATTTCTTACACTGCTACTTCAGCAGCTGCTGTGCATGGGGATGACCTGTAGCCTGTGTCTTTTCAGGGTGTACCTTCCAAGCAAGATTAAGGTGTAGCTGGGGTGATCTCCTGTTCTGGAGTGATAGAACTGGAAAGGATCTCAACATATCCTCTAACTCATAGCCACAAACAAGTCCACCCTGTGTGTCCTGATGGGTAATTGATAGTTTCTGCTTCTGCAGTGATGGAGAATCTGTCTCTCAGCAGTAGAACCCAAGGTCTAACTTGGAAACTCCATGGCTACACTTGAACCTGGCTCTTCTTGCCCCATTAACTGTGTTTGAGGGGAATGGTTTTTCTCTTCCCAAGGGCACAGCTCTTTCTCTGTGTTACCCTTCAAAACACTTGCACAGCAGGCTCTGCAGTGAGGCAGAGAGTGAAGAATTCATGGTGGGAAGCATCCCAAACTCACTCAGATCTGTTGAGGTTCCAACAGCAGCTGAGCCATCTGTGACTCATCTTCGTGCTCGTGCGTCAGCTCATGGAGAGATCCTCAGAGCAAGCAAGGCTCTGCTGGCCTGCATGCTCACCCAGAAAACAGCACCAGGCTCCTGCTGGTTTGTCCTCACGAGGGGACAGGGCTGTGATGCAAGATAAGTTCATAAGAAAAGTATGGTGGTTGTTTACTGCTCTGAAACATGCTCCGTTTGTAGCTACAGGAAAATTATTAGAGTCATAATCCTTGCTGAGAGCTGAGCTGCTTCTCCAAACAAGTTGACTCCATTTCCATCTGATTTAAATTTGAGAGAACTGCTCATGTCCCAAAGCTGAGTGATTTTATCACCTCTTCACCAGCCCCAGCATATGATGACAGTTTTTTTGGATTGAACCAGAGAATAACTTTGCTGAGAGATCTCCCAGTTTTCGCCCATCTGAGGAGCCCTGATGTTTCCTTAGAATCCCTTTGCCCTTTGGTTGCAAAGATGGGTTGCTCTGAGGGCAGAGCAGCTCTCTAGGCATTGAGAGCAAAGGGAGGTTTCAGCAGAGTCTCCATATCAAGCTTGAAGGTAGGAACTTCTTTCCTTAAGCTCAAAGAACATCTGTCATTTTTAATTTTTTTTAAAGTGTATGTATGTGTGTTAAAACATTTCAGTTAGAAGAACTGCTCCTGGAACAAAACATGCAAACCTGAGTTAGGATGCTAGAGGCTAATTGCATTGCTTTAAAATGTACAGAGTGAAACTTAAGGAGCCTTTCCTTTGCGATGCTCTTTCTTCTTTGGAGAACTTCCTGAAATCCCCTTCCTTGGATTGGTGACCAAAAATCATTTTGGCAGAAAGGTAAATCTGAAGTGTCAGCCAGCAGTGAAGCACTTGAATGTTGCTGCAGGTCTCCAGATTAATTTCCAGGAAAAATGCAATAGCTGATCTATCCTGGACAAAGATTTTTCCTTTACACAGCCACGTGCAGCAATGAAAGAAGCAATTTCCACTTAGATCTGTTGCAGAACTCTCATCTCCTCGCTTAAAGCATCTCCAAACTGGACAGCTTGTTTCCCTGGAACAGCAGAGTGTGGCTGGTCCTGAGGATCCTGGGCTGGAATTTCTCCCTGTCAGCCATAGAGGGAGCCTTGATGAGAGGCTGGGATGTGGCAGGGACTTGAGCACAATAGGAATTGCCCAGTTTGGAAGGGAATTGTGCAGCCCTGGATGCAGGGAGAGCTGGGCTGATCTGCTGGGTGGATAAAGGATGATTTGTGCCGTGGTCAGATTCTGATATCTGGGGGAGGGGAGCAGGGAATGAAGCAATTCTGTTTGTTTTGAACCAAAACAGTCCCCGCCCCCCCACCCAAAAAAAAAAAAAAGAAAAAAGGTTAAAAATAAAGTTAAAATAAACGAGAAATACTGAGTCAACTTAGGACATGGTGTTTGATCAGAAACACAATGTTCCATTTTAGAGTTTAATTTCTTTTTTTTTTTTCCTAAAGTCGGGTTTTTCAATAAAATCTCCAAAAGGCTCATTTCAGAAACACCTCCATGAAGTCAACCCCTTTGCTTTGAAAACACTTTGGAATGAAATGTTTTGAAGTTTAAAAAAGAGCCTCCTGTATTAGGCTTGTTGGTTTTGTTTGTTTTTTTGGAAAAAGGTGCTTGTCAAATTCAGCCCAACTTTGTGAGCGGTTTATGTCCCTCCAAAATTAAACTCTGCTCAAAATTACTGTTTGCTGCACAAATTCACCCTCTGTATCTGTGGATCTGCCCAGGGCAAAATGGAGCCTGTGATTCAACCCAGCTCTCAGCAATCAAAACCCAGGTCCTGCTTCCTTTCCAAGGGCATCTGCAGTGCCCTGGCTCCACGAGGCCAAAATTCCCATTGTCTCCATGAGGAGTCAAAACATGGAATGAAGAAAACACCAAATGGAAGAAGGAGAAGAGCACGGGAAGAAATTTATTTGTAAGACCCATCTTATTTATCTGCTTCCAACAAAAAAAAAAATACAAGCATGAGACATGGAAGTTTCTTTTCAGGCACTAATGACTTGGATGATCCAGTGAAACAAATGAGAGCAGCCAGGAGAGTGCTCTGCTCCAAAAGGGCAGGGAAATATTTGCCAATGCAGCAGCTCTGCAAATGTGTGAGGCTGTTAAGCTCCTAATCCCATGTCTTATTTTTATGAATTTTCACACTAGTGGGATATAATGAACGTTGAACCCAAAGACATTAATTACCCGGGTCCTTTTTTTGAGAGGAATTTCGATGGAGTGTAACGTTTTAAATTACAAGGTGTGAAATAAACTCTACAAAACTTACAGCTTTAGTGGAGGAACTCCAAAATCAAATAAAAATGCAAAACCACTGATGAAGTCCAATTTACTGTAAAATGCCCTGGATCATGGTGTTCCAGTAATTTTTTTTTTTCCCCCTACATACTTTGGTTAAAATAATTTATATCCGCTGCAGTGTTTATGTACCTTAAGCTTTATTTATTAAAGGATATGTATATTTCAAGCCCAGTTTTAATGAGACATGCTGAAATCTGTAAGGTACAGTGCAACTTTTGTTCTAATCAGCACTAAATCTCTTCTCTTTACTTTTTCTGTGTTGAAAATATTCATGTTGGACGGAAAGGGCCGTGCGTGTATATAAATTTCAGAAACATATAAATATATATGTAAAGCAATAAGCAAAATTTATTTTTTTTTTCCCTATCATCAGAGCAAATACTCCATCATTGTTCAGTCTGAGCACTTAAAATCACTGATGGATTTTATCCTTGTTCTTAGAACTGGACAATTACTTCTTTTTTTAGGCAAATTATGTATTTGCCAAAGATTGTGCTTTAGGTTGGCTGAAAATGTTTGGGAATTCACATCAGCTTGACGAACTGTTTTGGCAAAAGAAGAAAAAGAAGTCCAAGTGTTTTGGCTTTGTTTTCTAATGAAAAGTTTTGAGATTTCATTTTGAACCAACACCCTTAAACTAATGTTAACATGAACTAAAAAATAACTTGGGAAACCGAATAACTTCTTTAAATTCTGAATTAAATGGGGCCTTAGGGATGTTCTCTGGGGGAGTTGATTTGAAAGTTTCTTCCTGTGTTTTTGTTCTTGCAAGGAAATAGAAAATATTTTTGCTTAAATAGATGAATTTGAAAACTGTAATGTTTATGGCTATTTCAGTATAGCATTAGCAGTTGGTTTAAAAATTATATTCAGTTTAAGGAATTTAATCAAACTTGAGCCATATTTTCAAGACATTGTAGAAAGCTTGTCTTTCACTGATGCCTCAGGACGAGAAAAAAGCTATTTAACTGCTTAACCTTTACTGATAGCACTCAAATCTGGATATGAAGCAGGTCATGTAGTCCCTAAACCACTCCTGAAAATGGTACAATGGTTCCTAAATACCTTTAAATGTAGTAAATGTTATCATGGGCAGCAAAGTGACTCTTTCCATGAAAAGCAGCCTTTGATGAAAAGGAAAAAAGTCCATTTTGCCAATTTTTGTTTCGATTTCATGAAAGAAGGAAATAGAAAAATCTTTGAAGATTCCTGCAGCAAAAAGGGCAAAACCTCTTCTGTTTTGACAGATGCAGCAAACTGAAAATTTCTGCTAGAAACCAGCTTTACTCAACTTTTGCCCAAATATCTACATTTCAGAGGCAACCTGTAAAGTATAGAAGATTTCAGGTCTGATGAGCTTGATTTCCTCACCTCTGCAGAGAGCCACCTATTTCCTGATGAAGGCACAAGTTCCCAGCAAAGCAAAGTGAAATTTGGGAGCAGAGTGGGGAGATTTCTCTCAGTCTGTTCCATGGAAAACGCTGGCTTTGGAAATGGAAGCATTTCCCAGAAGTGAACCCCAAAGCCCAGAAATGGCTGACCAAGGAATTTAAAGGGAGAAACACTGGGAATCAGGGAGCAGAGTAATAAAGTACAGGTTTGTTCTGTAACAAATTCCAGCACTTGCAAGACTCTTTTAGACATATGGAAGTCCATTTAGGAGGAAAATTGGTTGCAGCCGCTGACTCAGAACCTGTTGGAATCAGTGGAAACATTTCCATTGTCTTCTGTCCTGAAGAAATGGTGTTTCTGTCCTTCCTTCCATCCCTGGCCTGTGCTCACTCTCTGGGCCATATGGATTTCATCTCCCTCAAAGACATGTAAGAGAAGAGGGTTTGGCTGTTTAACAGCACGGCGGAGCTGTGAGGACAGGAATGGCTGATTTCTACTTGATTTGCTACAAATCAGGTAACCAGCTCCTTTGGAGGAGTCACCTGGGTGCATCTGGCTCTCATATCCCAGAGCTGAATGTGGCTTTAATCACATCAGCTTGTTAATTGTGCCCCTCAAGATGAGTTCAGAGGAGTGAGGGTCTGCCTGTCTGCAATCATGTGATTCCTGGATTCTGACCATAATTGCCAGGCTATCCCTGGGAATGAGCACTGGGTAATTGTTTATCTGGACAGTGCCCCCTTCAGCTATTTCAGACTTTTCTAGTGCTAAACCCAAAGCTGCCTGCAGGGAATGAGTGAACCAAGTCCATCAAGAACTGATCTTAAAGGATTGACTCCTGTTTCTCTTTCTGCAAGTCAGGAATGGGGGGGAACACAGAAGGTCTGGATGCTCCTAAGCACTCCCTAATCTCACAGGCTGTCACCTCCAGACATTCTTGGGATCACTCTCTGCCTCCTACCACCAAGGCCAGGACAAGTCCCCACAGAAGGGGTAACAACCTGCTGAGCAAGAAATGTTCAAGTCTTTCAGCCTCTTGAAGAAAACATTGATATTTTCAGACCAGAGCTAGACTCGAGGGAGTGCAGGAGAACAGATGGATCAGTTCACCCACACTACCACCTCAGACCCTCTGTGTGGCCCAGACAGGTCCCTTCCCTTCCCTGTCCCTCATTCCCTCTGGATCCCTCTGCCTTTCCCTTCTGGAGTTCCATGTGGGGTAAGAAGTTCCTTGCAGTCTCCTTTTGTAATGACAGCAAAAATGGATGTGCCATCACAGAAACCTTCCCTGAATCCAGTTCTGCTATCAGCTGGCTCTGCTCTCCTCCTCTCACCACTGAACTGTGAGTTTCATGGCAATCTTCTCTGGGTATTTTGGACAATGAATGTGTTTCTTGCCATGTAATTAAATTATCCACTTGAGAAAGAAAAAGATGTGGTTTTGTTCCCATTACAAAAACAAACAAACAAGGACTGATATTTATTACAGGCCAAGGCTACTCAACAAGTGTTTTCTGGAACTCTAATAAATTGCTGAAGAAAGTTTACAGCTGAGCCCTAAAGATGGTTTAGTTTTCCAAGGGGCTGGGATGTATTTATTTCCCATTTTCTTAACCCGCAGTATGGTGAACAGCTTAACGTGCTCCTTCCAGGGTTCAGATGGTGTCAACCCAAACCCATGCTCTTCACCCCGAAACAGTTAACCACTTTTTAATTAAAACCACACCAATTATTCATTTGCAAGTTTCACATTTATTTTTCCCCGTTTGCTCAGCCTGCTATTTGGTTTTGCTCCCACTTCGTTAAAACAGCTTCCAAAAAAAATCTAAAAAAAAAAAACCAACAAAAAAAAAAACCCCTAAAACTTCCAGTCACACACCAAACCCAAACAACAGAAATAGCCAGCAAAGAGCCTTTCAACCAAAGTAAGCATCTTGTCCTGTGCAGCTGCTGTGGGGTCTCTGTCCTGTTGTGTTGTCTGTGCAAGGAGTAGCCCAACAATTGAGCAGCCAGGGACTCTCACCCTGCCACAGTTTAAACCCTCTTCCCCTTTCAGGCACATCATCTGTGCACAGAGATGAGTGTGGACAGATGTGGGAGCAAGGCACTTAAACACAAGTTGGTTGTTAAGCACGTGCTTAAGTATTTGGCTGGATTAGCAAACTGGTTTTGAAGGGTTTGCATTTAGAGAGAGCCCCCAAAAAACATTAGAAAGTTGATTTTAATTTTTTTTTTTTTCAGTTCATTACTGGGCCTGCCAATGACATCATTCGTTTGCAAGATGAGAAAAAGTGTTTAAACGAGATTTATAAAAAAAAAAAAATTAAACAAGACGCAATTTTAATGGCCACTTACAAAGGAGATTTATGGACGTGCATAAAGCTGCTTTCCATGGGAGAGGGACTAAGCTTTTAACAGTTACCTTCCTTTGGATTTTTTTTTTCCCCTCTTGCAATATAATACCCACAAATATTTGTGAGTTGTGACTGTGCTCTGAAGGGTTAGTCCTCTTCCAGAAAGGGGGGGTGGAGGGAGAAAAGAGTGGTGCCAATTTGTCTGCCCAGACTCTGATTATGAGAGGTGGTGGGGTTTTTTTTTTCTTTCCTGCAGGGGAGAGAAGCTGGTGGGACGTTTTCTCTCTCCAGGGTTAGGGATATCTGATACCCAGCCCAAGAGCAGTCCAGCAGACTGAACTTTCATCTCCAGCAGCAAGGGATTTAAAATAAAAAACCCAACCAAACCTTGTGGATAAACTTCTTAGTTCAATTTGCAGGAGATCCTGGACTTTCTGCTGGGGAAAATTAGGGCCATTTGCAGGTCTGATTGCAAGGAGCAGAGTGTGTAGATGGAGAAGGGGAGAGAGAGATCACTTGGAGGAAGGAGGTGGTTTCAATACATCTATTTATTTATTTGCATGCCCTGGGCCCTGCCCTCCTCCCTCCTACCCTGCTATCCAATGACCCTCGGTGCTGATTAAAGTTCCCGGGTGACCTCTGAGTGCTTTTGTTCCCCTGCCTGGTAATAAAACCCCAGTTAAACGACTGGCTTATCCAAACCCAGGGCTCCTCAGGCAGCCAGCTCTGGAGCCAGCTCCAGTCTGAGCCCTTGGGAACACGAAGCTTAGCCCTGCTTTAGCCTGGCCAGCCCTGCTGAGCTGGCTGGGCCAAGGGTCCCAGTGCCACCAGGTCACTGTCACAGGGCAATTGGCAACCCAAAAGTGCCGTAGCCTGGTTTCTTACCTCAAATCCACTGAAATCCTCCAAGGTGCTGGAGCAATCAACACAGGCATCATCCACCTGCTGGATGTGCATATAGATAAAAATCTTACCAAGGAAAGACCTTATAAAATCATGGCTTGAACCTGCTACTTCAACTAAGTACAGCTAACAACTAATCTATTAAGTTGCCATTAAGAAATTATGAAAATAAAAATCAATTTACATAACAATCTATTCATATAAGATTAATAAGTTGCACCTGCAAAAACAAAAAATCTATGCCATAAAAATCAATAAACAAAACATGTAAGCTATCCAAAAATAAAAAGAAAAATAAACATACACACAAACCATTTACCAACCAACAAACTAAACATCAGGATACTGTTAACCAATTAGGCTTAACACAGTGCCTTCTAATATTCCTATAAAAATATAAGCTATACAATAAAGATTCAAGTTTTCTATGTAAGAAAAATAAAGTCCCATCTATTTATATTGACTGTGCTCACAAGGCTCACAGCCACTGCAGCAAAACTGGTGAGGAGATGTTTGTGCTGATGCTTCTATGGTTTCCTGGTTTCCACAGTTCTGGGTTGTCTTGAGAGGCCACAGTGTGTGACAAATGTCCCTCCACCTGAGGCAGGGCTGACACCCCCATGGCATCCCTGGCAGGAGCAAAGCCAAAGGAGGGAAGAGCTCAACTCTAGTTCAGATCCACAACCAGCCAGGCAAGAGATCAGGACATTCCTCAGAGCCCCTCTCCCACTTGGTGGAAAGATTATGGAAAAATGAACCAGGAAAAGCAGTTCTTGCCATTGGCAGCTGGTGAATGTGCCTGCCATCTCTGCTGAAAGCTAGGTGACAGCTGTGGAAGCTCTGTCTTGGAATCTAAAAGCTGGGACTGGTGCAGACAAAGTGATAAACAAATTCCCACTCTCTCAGCCCCCTCCTCCACTTGTGTTTTATAAATGACAAGGCAAGGGAAAGGCTCCAGCCCAGACTGGGTGGGAGGAGGTCTGAGCAAGGCAGGTTGGAGCCCTGTTAGGGAAAATGCCAACCCAGCTGCCCCTCCTGTGAAAATCAAACCTCTGAGACTTGGGGGTACTCCCAGGAGCCTTTCAGATGGGCTTGGCAGAAATACCACTGAGCAGGAGCTGTCCCTGGAGCACTGGGCACAGAACTCCCTCCCCAGCCCTTAGCTGAGCCTGCTACACAGTGCCAGTTCCCCTGAAGGTTCTGTTGCTGTCAGGTGGCTTCATCCCCACCTTGAGTGACACAAAGCTTTCCATCCTTCCTCACCCACACATGGCCAGGGAAGATGGCAAAAAATAAAACAAACCTCAGCTGCTATCCTGGGGCACCTCCCTTATTACACCTGGTGCACAGCAAAAAAAAAAACCAAAATACAATACATGGCCTTGCCTCACCATCCACATGGGGCTGGAGCATGTGTGCAAGTGTTCTCCCGCCTCAGGCTCTAAATCTTGTACAGTGTCAATGCTGCAATATTCCTAAAGAAGTTCCCAGAGCCAAGTATTTATCACCCCCATGAACCAGTAACAAGGCACCTTGCTCTGACTGGAGATGTGCTAGCACTTCCAGGAATGATTGTGTGTGATGTGAACTCAGCCTCTGGTTCAAAATATTGTGCAGAGGAATAATAAATCTCAGTGCTAAATTGCTGCCCCATTTAAGCTTTGATTAGGCTCTGATGGTCTGTTCACCCTGGAGCTGCTGGTATTAATCTGCATGCTATACCCTAATTATAAACTGCTCATGGCATTTCCAGATGACATCAAGATGTTTGGGATTAAAAAAAACCCTGATGTTGAGTTTACAGCTTGGAAGGACTGTAGACTACCTGATCCCCACAGATGTAATAACTCACCTCAGTGTGGGGAGAAAAGAAAAAAGGGAGGTTTGGTCCAAGAGTGTAGCAGGGTTTGTGGGGGACAGGTCTTGTTGCAGACCCCAATATGTGCACACAACCCCAAAATCTCCCTCCCCACACTGTAAAGGGATGTGAGATGCACACACGTGTCCCTGCAGGTGCTCCCTGTCTCCAGCTCCACACAGATTTTATCCAGCCCTGACTGCAGCAAGTGCAGAAGGGATTGAGGCCAGGCATGGAAGTGAACCAGCAGGATGGGATGGCTGGGGGGAAACTTTTCTTGGTGCTCACAGCACTGTAGCATCAAGAACTCCAGCAGTGGGGCCATAACTGGGCTGGGCAGGGCATGGGACATTGTCCCACATGGCACATTCTGGATGCAGGCTGAGAAGAGCTAGAGGCAGAGAGATGCTCTGAATCACTCAGCTTTCCCCTCAGGAGCTGTGGCTGATGTTTTGGCATGCAAAGGGGTGAAGGTCTGTGTTGGAGCACTCCTTCTCCAAAGCTGCCATGGTCCTAGGAGAGGAATAAACATCACTTGTGCCCTCCTGCCCTCTGAATCACCAGTCTGAACTGCTTGCACCCCATCCAGGCCCTCAAGAGAGCAAAGCTGGAGGGCATTCAGCACATCTTCAGACAGCTGAGCACCTGGCACAGAGCAGGAATAGATGGTGTGTGCATTTTGGTCAGGTTTCCTACAGACACAGGCTTGTGCCATGGCTCTGGCTGTCAGCTCCTGCTCGTCATTGCCCCTCTGCATTATTTTTTCCCCTTTAATTTCTAGGATGAAACACATTTGGCAGATCAAAAAAGGGCTCTGAGACTTCACACACTGAATATGAAGTCGGGGAGACCCAAAGGACTTTCCCTCACTGAGCAAAATTCTTCTTCACCTGAGTGCCATGATAGGATCAGCCAGCTGAGGACACACACCTGGGTATCACAGGTACTTCTGCCTGGTTCCTTTTATTCAAACTCGGGTGGAAGCAAAGATACTTAGGGTGCCTGAAAGAAGGGGGCAATCTGTGCTGGTAAAGGCACATGGGCCCCTCAGGTCCTGTTTGTTGTACCTGAAAAGTGTCACAGAGACTGTGGTGCTACAAAGCTGCTGTTCAGACAGATGTGAAGGGAATGTTTCTGAGGGTTTATAACATACTTAGGCAGCCCACATTTTGGAGCTGGGAACCACAGGAGCTGCCAGTGCTGGACTTCATGGGAAACTTCAAGAATCAAAAATACACTCCATTTAGGGACTTTCTCACTGGCACTGCGGGGTGCTTGTGATTTTCTATGGGAAAAAGAAAGCAGAAGCAAAATGTGCTGGTCATCTGCAGAGATGCAGATATTTGGGGTTCCCCTTCATGAAGTGCAACTAGGGAAGGGAAAATACACGAGTTTGTGGTTTCTGCTTCACTTTCTCCCAGTGTTGGATATGATCACAGCCTAGGGGAGGCAGGTTTTGAGGCAAGGCTCCAGCTGGTGAGTCTCACAGGTGTCCTTCAAAATGACAACCACTTTGGGAGCAGGAAGGGTTAAGCTGGGTGTGAGGCTGGGCCTTTCATATGTGAGTGCTTTACCTGGCTGACTTCTGGCTGTTTCAGGACTTCTGGGTTTTTCCTTCTTTTCCCTCAATGGAAGTAGCTCAGAGTCTCTTGCCCTGCTGGGAGTGTGAGCAGAAAGTTGCTGGACAGCTGGGAGAGGCAGGAGTGAGACTGAGCAGCCTCCAGGCAGGTGCACATTGGGGAGGAAAAGTAGGATGGGGAGGAAGGGGAGCTACCAGCTTGACAGCAGAGCAGTGGTGAGGTAGGAAATAAATGTCTAGTCAACTTCTTGATGGCCTGTGGGATGTTAAAAGGGTTTCATGGGCAATCTGGGGCGTGGGAGTCCTTCCCAGCCTCAGGGTTGCCAGAACTGGGGTATCCCATCATCTCTGCTTTGGGTTTGATGCTGAGGGTGAGCCTCATAAATTGAGGTGGCAGCACAGGCACTGCCCCTGTCAGAGCCCAGGAGGTTCCTGCTGCATTCATTTCCACATTTCCTTGGCATAGGGCCTGTCTGCTCCCAACAGATAATTGAGGGATGAACTGCAGCCCTGTAGTGCTCTGTGCAGCCTTGAAGGACACTCTCTGCTCCAGCCTCCCTCCTTTTGGGACAGACAGAGTGGTCAGAGCTCCCCTTGGATTCAGCTTGTCCCTCCCAGTGACAAATCCAGTTGCAGGAGGGGTTCAGGTCACGTTCAGAATGTGAATCAGGCACCCAATATATTTGGAATTTAGCCTGTGGGTGCTGCATGTGAGGTGACTCACTTCAGGATAAAGCCCCTTGGAGCTGGGTGCTTTTCTTCCCAGGGGAAATTGGGGCAGAATTCCCAAACCCAGGGCTGGGAGGGAGCATTGAAGGACATGAGGGGATCTCATCAGGGATGTCAGCAAGAGCATTGCTGAAGGTGGCACAGAGACCTCTTGGTCTGGTTTCTGTGGCTCCTGCTGACACCCCCAAGGCTTAGAGCAGATCCCACTGCCATGGAAAGGGATGTTTATGGCTGGGCCTCTGCAGCACCCACTCAGGAAAGCCAGCTGCAACATCCATTTGAAGCAGATCAGGGACAAAGAGGGTAAACCCCAGCTCACCAAGGCAGGAGGCAGCAGCCAGATCCTTGGGAAAGGCAGAGAAAAGGGAATTTCATGATCAGGGTGTGTACAGGTGACCCATCCTGCCTTGCCTGAACCTGGAGAGCCAGGGTACAAGATGCCAGTGTAACAAAGCCAGCCAGATACAGCCTGGCACACCCATGTGAAGGCACAACTCCTTCCCCATCCAGCATGTGGACATGTACAAGCCCTTCTTCAGATGCAGAAAAGTCATTCTGTGCTGTATACACAGATGCACCCACAGAATTCTGGGTGTATGTACACCTACAAGCTTCTGTGCACATGCACAACTTGCCCCAAAGTTGTTGCTTTTTATGTTTTTTTACTTTTTTGGCCTTTCCACCCAGTACCCCCCAGCCCCCAAACTGGGCACAGCAGAGCTCTGCAGCCCTGCTCTGCTCATTTGGGATTTTGAGACTGCAAAGAGTAAACTGGGACCAGAGGGGGGGGTGCCCTGAAAGCAAACTAATGATGAAAATGTCTCCTCCATGCCTGTGCCTTAATTAAATGCATGGAGAGGCTCGGGGAAGCACATCTGTTTTCAATCTGGAGCCCTTTGATGGCATCAAATGTTCTTTCCCCAGATCAGGGGGGATGGAAATTCTGGGCTGGCTGTGGCAGCTTGGCTGCAGCCACCGGGAACCTTTCCTGGCTCGGGCTGGGCCCCGCTGTCCTGGGGCAGGGTCCGAGGGCCGCTCCCTGTCCCTGTCCCCAGGGCCACCAGGACACACTGCGGGCACCTCTTTGCTTGCTGGCCTGAGGAGCTCCGATTGCGTCCTCGAGTTTTTTTGGCTTTTTTTTTTTTTTTTTTTTTCCCTTCCTTTCTGTTCTTTTCACTTTACTCCCTTTCGGTCCGTTTCTCTCAGTTCTCTGCTGCACTTTTCGCTGCTTTTCCTCTTCCCTGTTCGCACTTTCTCTCCCATTACCCCCGGTCACCTTTCCATCTGCATTTCTCATTTTGGCGATTCCTCCCCTCCAGGTGCAGCACCAACCCGACGAGGGAGGGGGTTCTACCCATCACCCCGCTTTTCCCCCGAGGATCCCCGTCCCTCTGCCACGTCCCCCGCGCTCCTCCCTCCCTGCCTCCCTCCCTCCCTGCCGCGGGTGCCCGGAGCGCTGCGGAGCCGCCCCCGCCGTTTGAAGTGCGGCTCGGAGGGGAGGGGAGGGCAGCGCAGGGGCGGAGGGAGCGGAGCCGGCGGCAGCGGGGGCGGAGGGACGGGGCACAGCCGCCCCACAGCCGCCCTGCGCCTCTCGGCCGGCGGCAGCTCCCGGCGCCCCGAGCCGGCCGCCTCTCCCCTCCGGCATGTTTTAAACGCGCTGCCCTCCGGCTCGCCCCGCGCTCCGCCGTCGGGTCCCGCGCCGCGCTCCTTGCGCATTCCCCCCTGGAAGGGCTGGGGGGCCGCGGGGGGCCAGGGCGCAGAAGCCCCGCTCGCCACCATGGCGTCCGGCTATGCCCACGCCATGGACAGACAGGCCCTGCTGCCCGCCCGCCTCGACGGCCCCGCCGGCCTGGACAATTTACAAGCCAAGAAGAACTTCTCCGTGAGTCACCTGCTGGACCTGGAGGAGGCGGGTGACATGGTGGCCGCCCAGGCGGAGGAGGGAGGCGGCGAGCCCGGCCGGAGCTTGTTGGAGTCCCCCGGGCTGACCAGCGGCAGCGACACCCCGCAGCAGGACAGTAAGTGCGGGGGCATCCTTTCCATCCCTTTCCACCTCTTCCTTCTATCCTTTTCTTTCCATCCCTTCCATCTCTCCGGCTCCAAGGGGGCTCCGCTGGTGCGTCCAGCCCGGCTTCCTCATCACTCCGAGCCGCCCTCCGTGGAAATCCGTGTTTTTCCTGCGGGAAAGGGGCGAGCTGTCCTTTTCTCCGCTCCCGTCGGGTTCCGTGCCGTGGCTCCTGCACGCTGTAAGGAACCGGGAACATCCCGAGGAGCAGAAGCGGGCAGGATCGGGCACCTCCGTTCCTTGCCGGGGTGGGCTGAGAAGGACGCTTGGCTGGACGGGGCGAGGCGCTGAGCCATCCATCCATCCATCCATCCATCCATCCATCCATCCATCCATCCATCCATCCATCCATCCATCCATCCATCCATCCATCCATCCCTCCCTCCCTCCCTCCCTCCCTCCCTCCCTTCTTCCATTTATCCATCCCTCCGCCCGTCGGAGCGGGCAGCAGCGCCCTGTTTTGCGGGACCCCGGGATCAGGATGGGCTCCGCACCATTGTCCGATGTCCTCGCAGTCAGCCCGAGGGCTCCCAAGCGGAGCCGCACATCCCCTGTGCCCCGAGCCGCGGTTCTCCCCGATCCCAGCGCTGCGGGCGGGGCAGGACAGGGATCCCCTTGTCGGAATTCCCGCTCCTGAAAAGCCCAGGCTCGGGAATTGGAGCGGCCGCGGGACGGGCGCCGGCTTGCGCGTCGTTTTCCGAGGGCAGCGCTGTCAGAAAGGCTGAGCGGGGTGTGCAGGGTCACCAACCCCGCTTTTACTTGCTCTCTGTTAAAATAATTCTTTCCCCGGCCGGCAGTTCCGTGGGGATCCCGGCTGCCCGCGGCTGCGGACACGAGCGCGCTTCCGAGGGAGCTCCCCGGCGAAAAACGGGGGAAAAAAAACCAACGAAACGAGAAACGAACGAAAACGCCAATTGAAATTTTCGTTCGCTTTCCGATTTTTTTCTTGGTTTGTTTTTTTTTTTTTTGTGTTTGTTTTTTTCCCCCCTTCCCGGGAGCCGCCTCCGACCCTCTTTTCCCCGTGGATCCGACGTGGTTTTTCGTGGTATTCGGAAGGAAAGCGAGCTGGGGAAGGGGGAAGCCTTCCCAAAAGCAGCCGCTGCTCGCAGAAGCGCCCGTGGGATGCCCGAGCTCGGCGCGGCCGGATGCGTTCCCGGCGGGGAGCATCCTCCAGGAGCGCGGTCGGGAGCGGAGCGCGGCTCCCCTGCCCCCCGAGAGCCGCTGGGACACGGCTTCAAAACATTTCCCTTCCCAGCACCCGAAAAACCGCAAATTCTGGCTCTCGATATGTGTGTTTTAGTGAGGAAAATAATGATGATTGCGGCTGCCCCCAATTCAGCTCCTTTAGCCGCTGGAGAATCTCCAATACGTTAAATGCAGACAACTTTTTTTTTTTTTAAACTTCTGCTCTGTACCCAATTTAGTTGATCATATTTTATTTGGATTTAATCCTCATTTTCTCCGATTTACTCCTGATGTTGCCCCTTGCATACTGCAACTCGGTCAGCGTGGAAAAAGGGAAAATTGCATTTCACCAATACTCATCTCGTTCTTGAGAGCATGAAAAGAACCCCCCCCCCCCAAAAAAAAAAAAAAAGAAGTCTAAGGGTTTATTTTCTAGCCAGCACTGCTGAGCAGGGACAGAACTACAGCCTCAAATAATTTATAAATTCTCTGAATGCTGTAAAAGTTTTAATACCGTTGCGGCGAATTAGAAAGTTTTAGAAGTGTTCTAAAGTAAGCAATGATAAAAAAAAAAAAAGAAGAAAGAAAGAAGAAAGGGGGGGAGGAATAAATTCTCCCAGGTTTATTGGGCAGAACTGCCATCTGGGCTTTGGCTCTCTCGTGGGTGCATTTAGCACATCCCGGGAGGCTCCGTGCCTCAGTTTCCCTACCTGCTGCATGTGTTCTGTGTTGTGCAGTCCATGCAGGAAAAGAACTGTGCTGGAGCTAGGAAATTCAGAAGAAGTGGGAGCTTTTCTCGATGAAAAATGAGAGCTGGTTCAGTAGAAAAGCTAACATAGGGCTTAGTTGCACTCTCTCCGTGTTTTTAAGTGAGAAAAGTTAAAAGCCGTTTGAAGAAATTGTGGATTTCTCAAGGATACTAAAAATGTTCTTCCAGCCTGAAGGAAAATCAGCTCATCTGCCACTGATTTCTGTCCTAAACTGAAGTGAAAAACCAAATTATTGGTGCTGGTTTTGTCAACAAAAATTAAGAGAAGTAGTTTGATGCAGAAATGACAAAAGATTTTATTTGGACGTTTGAGATTTGAAGGAAATATTTCACCACTTTTTCATTTGAGAGAGATTCAGGATAAAATGTTTCTCTTCTTAAGAAGAAAAAAACATTTCTGGGAGTAGCTGTGACTGTAATATTTACAGGGAGAGGTGTCCCTGGGTTAAGGAGCTGAGTTTTCAGCAGTGCTGCCCAGCTGTCAATTCTCCCCCACTTCAGTTCAACTCCCAGCTCTGAACACCTTACCCTAAAAGCTGATAAACATTAAGGCAAACCCTCCTTCCCTCTGCTGCTTTGCTGGGAAGGCTTTGCAATCCCAATTCCAATTTGTCACAAAATAACCTGTAAAAATAAAACCAGCTCTTGCTGTGGTAGCATAATTTTTGCTAATCCCGGGATGAAAATGCAGGTCCCCCAAGCTTCCTAAAAAAAGGCAATGAGCTCTCATTGCTTTTGTGCCCTTTGAGGGTGACAGAAACCTGTCAGTTGCCTGGGGCTCTGGGGTAATTCTCAGTGATTGGTATTTTTTTTTTCAGATGGGCATTTTTGACTTCTGCTTCTTTTTAATTTATTTTTGTTTGGTTGGTTTGAGACTCTGTTGATGGCTCATAAAATGGTGTGGAGAAAGCACGAACAGCAAAAGAAAAATTGTTACGCTGGGATTTCTTTTGTAAGGAGTGAATAAACCGTGTTCATTACATGCTCAAGTTCTGTGTTTTGGGGTTATTGCTGTACTTTAATCTCTCTTCAGTATAAAAGTGCTGGCACTCAAGGGGCAGACAGGTTATATCAGGCTGATTCACAATTAAAGCTGAGCACAGGCTGCCTGAGTCCCCCCATGACTTTTTGTCCCGGTGAGTATTGTGACCTCTCAGTACTGCTGCTCCTTGTCAAGGAAATCTCAGAAATCCTGCTGGGAAAAGGTGAGTTCCTCTGCTCACCTTGCCTGCTCAGGCAGAAATAGGTGTTATTTCAAGAAAGGACTGACAAATTCAGGGAGGATGAGGATGGCTGCTCACTGCAGCAGGGTTTGGAGACAGCGTCCAGCTCGGGGAGCTGCGAGTCACAGACTGGAAGGATGAGCTGGGGCAGAGATCTCTCCCTTGCTGCCTGGGCTTAAACCCTCTGACTGCTGTTCCTGGCTGGCTGAAACAGGATCCTGAGCTGGAGGACTTTGGGTCTGCTCCCACATGGCTACTCATTTTGCCTTAATTGCCTCTTTTTAATCAGAACATTTGAGGTTGCTGCAGGAGTGAAAGAGTGTGTCTTAAGTACTGAATTGTCTGTGCTCCTGTGCCTCCCCATCCTTCACAAAATTAAAAAAAAAAAAAAAAAAGGAGGTGGAAAAGCTCTGCCACTGCTTGGAAATGTGGAAAGCAATTCCTTGGGCTGAGGATGAAGGCAAGAAGAAGCACCTGGGAACAACTGCAGGGTTTTGTCTGCGAACTTTGTCTGCTTTATCTTGGAGTATTAAGTTTGTTAGTAAATCACAGCCCTTATTTCCAGAAGATGCTGAGTCCATAGACAGGGGATGTACAACCAATAAATAGAGGAGGGGAAAATGGATTAAATCTGGGAGTTTTCCTCCTCTCTTGTCCTGCTGATGGACAGAGTTTTGGGGCAGCAGCTGGTGCTGGTGTCTGCAGGTTACACCAAGGTGAGCTGGGGAATCCAGACAGCAGCAAATCCTCCTCCAGAAAGGCTCTCCAGGCCTTTAAAAAAAGAAAACTCTTCAGACTTTTCTTAGGAAAAGCGAGGATCAGGCTATTCTTGTTTTTAAGGTGTTTGTTATAAACGATCTGCGTGAAAATCGCGATCCCTCGCCGGAAAAATCTCCGCGCGCACCGGTTTTACCGCGCGTATCCTCGAGGATTTGAAGAAAGTTTGCTTGGCTAAAGGTTGAGTAACAGATAACTAATACCCAGCAGTTGTTAAAGGTTTTATTAACTCCTTTCCATGTATGTTCCTTGGGCATTTCTATCTAATTTAGGCCTCAGGCTGGCAGATGCGTGGCTATTGCAGCGAGTGTCGCGGTGTCACTTATTTTTCTAGCGTATCTGAATCCTGTAGTTTGAAGTGGGAAAAGGTTTTGTGGTTTTTTGATGTAAATTTCTGTAGCTTCTGGACAAAGACAGAAGATGGAAATGTGGCTCTGCAACATATCTGGAGTCTTAAAAAAACAAAAGGCACAAAGAAATAAATGAAAGTGGTCAAGGTATTGTTATTAACAAAGAAGGAGGAGCCGTGTGAATTTAGAGCTGGCTCTGTCTGTGAGTGCTTTTCCTTTTGACAGGTGAAAAGAAACTTCTATTTGTTTGTGAATTTCACTTTTTTTGATCATAATCACTTTTGCTTCCTGGTTCTCATGGTCTCATAATTTGCTGATGATATTTGTGTTTTCAATCCATCCACTCAGAGCTTCCAAGTTCTTAATTTGAAAAAGATTTTGCCGAAGGTTTTTACTTTCCCTCCTTCCCCCCTTAACGTAATGAAAACATTTCCACGAAAATTAGATTTTGAAATCTCTCATAAAACTGAAAGGTTTGCTCTAAACTGCTCGAACACTTTTAATGAACATCAGCTTTCTGTCATCTGCACCGAGTTTCCACTGCTAGCCAGTCTATTTTCCATCTTTTTGATGATGTATAAAGCAGTGATTGCATGGGAAAATATTATCTCAGGGTTAATTTGTGCAGGCCTTACTCACACGAGTCATTGCATGCTATTTCAATGGACCACTTATGTGTGTGCCAGTTGATGAGTATTAGTGTTTGAAGACTTGACCAGCAGCCTTGAATCATTCAAAAAACTTTTTTTTTTTCTTTTTCGGCCAGTGGAGTATTTTTGTGCAGGTTTTGCTGTCCGCAGTCAGGAGCTCGATCCTTCTCCCTCTTTTCTTCATAAGTGCAGAATGCATCAGAGTCTGATGTGAGGAAGCCTGAAAGGGAAAGAGCAAGAGCATGGACAGAGCATAAGCAGGAGGAGCTGGGAGAGTTGAGTCTTTGACAAGGCAGACACAGAATTACAGGACTGTAATTCCTTCAGGGGTGTATTTTTATTTTTTCCCCCCGGTAACCGAGTTGACTCCCATGGTTTTTGACATCAACAGAATGACTTGATGGGATTATAGGTGTTTATTCCTGGTTGTGAGTTGTTTATGATATATTTAATCGTTTTTGAAACCCATATTAAGTAGCCCTGAGGGAGCTGCGTTCCTGCTGGGCCTCTGTTGCATAATGAAGTACATCACGAATATTTACCAAGTGTCACAGTATTCCAGACTTGGGCCTCTGTTTCTGGGGAGGATGAATCATTGCCCTGCTGGTTCCCCACCCTGCTTGCCTTTCCTAAAGGAGGTTTGGCTTTTGGGGTGGATTATGGGGATTTGAAGTGAAAATCATCACAGGCTGGCTGGAGGAGCTGTTGTCCATGGCTCTGATGTTTGAAGTGCCCTCTTGGTTTTATATGCAGGAAGGCTTCAGCTTCTGCTTGGGTGGTGGAGCAGGTTTTTAGTCTGGTTCCCCCAAGAAAAACCTGTCGTTTGGTTGCTGCGTGTGGGAAATCTTCAGAAATATCTTCAGAAATATCTTCAGAAATATCTTCTGGTGGGAGAGCAGGCAGCTCAAAGGAGGGGTGAAATCCCAGAGGGTTTTATGGCATTCTGGAGGGTGTGGAGGATGGCAGCAGTGCCTTCTCCTGAGGGGGACATGCAGCAAGAATCCAACCTCTTCCTGCCCACTGGAAATCTCTGCAGAGGCTCAGAGGTACAGCCTGTGTCAATGGAAACTCACAGGTGTACCTGCAGGTGCCACCAGCCCTGCAGTGTTTGGATCTGTCCTTGGGACAGTTTCCCCATTGTCCAGGGCCAGCACAGCTCCCAATGCTCCTCAGTGGCTTTTTGGCTGTGATTGGTTTGATGGAATTCCACAGTGGTTTTGGTTGGAAGGACCTTAAAAGATCACCCAGTTCTAACCCCAACACCTTCCACTATTCCAGGCTGCTCCAAGCCCCATCCAGCCTGGCCTTGGACACTTCCAGGATCCAGGGGCAGCCACAGCTTCTCTGGGCACCCTGTGCCAGGGCCTCACCACCTTCACAGGGAAGGATTCCATCCATTTTATTCCTTTTTATTCCATTTTATTCCTTTCCTGCACAATTCCTGCTGGGCCCAGCTGATCTCTGGAAGATGCTGTGTGCTGGCACTTTGGAGGCATCACTCAAGAGGTGTTTCTTTCAAGTGAGGATGTCTGGAGGGTTCTGCTTGAGAAGGGAAGGGAGCAGTGGAAAGCCTGGCATCAGCAGGGATGAGTCTGGGAAGGCCAAGAGAGGCCTGATGAGCAAGCCAGGGAGCATCTATTTCAGCTTACATAGCTTTCTGGTCTCCTCTCTCACCTCCAGAGGCCAAGAAGAGGTTACAGCACTGTTTAAAGCACTGTCCCAGACAGTCTGGATTTCATACGTGCCCGTATGAAGTGAACATTTGCCTTGGGGTGGCAGCCCAGGACATCCTGGTGCCTCGTGTTCCTGGAAGGGAAGGTTAGATGAGAGGCAAAGGGAGCCAGCTAAGCTCTTAACAAATCACTACATCCTATTGCAGCATCCAGTTCGTATTCCACCCAAATTTTCCCCCATTCTGGCTAGAGAAATTTTCCTACAGGAGAAACTCCAGCCAGTTAGCAAGACTGCTGGGCAGGGCAAACGTCCAAAGAGACGCTCAAGGTCTGGCTGGGACCCTCTCCACGTCTTGATGAGCTGCTCTGGCAGCAAAGCTGCTTTGCACCAAGAGCTGGAACTCATCAGGAACCTGGAGACACTGCTTCCTGCTCTGAGCCCACCAGCAGATGAACTTCTCCTGTGGCCTCCTTGACCAAAGCAAAATCAAAGGTCCTGCCAGCGTGGGGCAAGAGGAATTGCCAGCAGCAGCTGCTGAGTGGGTAAACTTGGAAAAGGAGAATGGGAGCAGCAGGGCACTGGGATCAAAGCAAGGATAGAGCAAGGGTGGGTGGCAGCATCCCAGCAGCTTCCATCCCTCTCAGAGTAGGTGCTGGAGCAGGAGCACTCTGTTTGCTCTGGGTTTGCTGTTCGTGGCTGCTGAGTGAGTGGTGGGAGAGCTGGGCTGAGCTGCAGCCAGTCAAGGCCCTCCAGACCTGCTCAGTGCCTCTGGAAATCATCTTCTGTTTTTGGAAGTGTTGCTAATATGATCCACATTTGTTTAAAAAAAAAAAGGGATGCTTGCAGCTTTCAAAGAGCTGTCACTTCTCCCCGTGTCAGCTCAGCCGCGCCGGGGCTCTGTGGGGATGGATTGGACTTAAAAGGGAAAAGAGCCTGAGTGTAACAGTGAAAACAGAGTGTTAATGCTCTGGGCCTGCTGCTGCACAGGGCTGGCCTTGCTGGTGGCTCTGCAGGCAGCTCCTGTCCCCACCAGGCCTGGGCTGGTTTCCCAAACAGCGTTACAGCACTCCCCACCTTGCAGCGCCGGCTGAGCTCCGTGCTGCTCGTCCTGCCTGCAGCCTCCCCTTTCCCTGGGTGGAGGGCACAGAGCAGAGCTTTGTGCATCCAGCAGAGCTGGGGGGATGGTTCCTGTGCTGGCAGTGCTGGAGAAAGCTGGAGATCAGGCTGTGTCCCTGGGAAGGCTGGCAGTGGGCACAGGCTGGTAGCGCTGCCTGTCCAGTGCTGAGTGCCTGAGCTTCTCTGAGCAAATGTGTTGGTGATCTCACACTGAGAGAAAGGAAACAAACCACTTGGGAGTACTGTGGGTAAGTTTTTAGAGTCAGGTGTGTGCTAGTGCTGGGAGCAGAAAAAGCTTGCACCCAAAATCTCAGTTGGAGCAGAAGGGCTTTTCTTCCAAACATCAGAGCAGATGACCCAGCCTGTCTTTAGTTGCTGAAATACACTTTTGTGTGTTTGGCCACAGGATCCTGAGATCTGTTTTTCTCCATAGTCACTGCCATAACTTGACCAGGATCACCTTGCCATGCCTTAGTTTTCCTACCAATATAACCCTGGGCTCAAATTTGGGGCTTTGGAATTTTCTGGCTATATGTGTTATATAAGAACTTGGCATAAACAGCAATTCTCCTCCTTCTGCTCCATCCCCAGCAAACTGCTATTTCATCTGCTTGTCTTTGAGGAGTTACCATTGAGAATATCCCCTTCCATGATCTGCAGCAACCTCAGCAAGGTTTGTTCCTGCAGGGAACCCACCTGAGTGCACCCCATGCTGTATGAACCCACCCATGGGCTAGAACAGTTTTGAGGGACAGATTTTTGCACGTGGATGTGAATCTGCTAAACATCTTGAGGTGCCTGAGCTCTCCACAAGCCCAAAGGATGCAAGGAGCAGCATGTGCTGATCAGCTGGAAGGTCCCTGGAGTGTTTGGTGGCAGGCAGTGAAATTCCCAGTTGGGATGGTCACACTCTTTTTCTTGGCTGTAGCCTGCTCTTGAATGTTTGGCCAAAAAAGATCGTTACTTACAGTTTGTTTCATTTGGAAAACTTCTGATACGTGTCATGGAAACTAGGAGGACTGCTCAGGAATAAGTGCTTGCAGCACTATGCTTGTTTGTGATTTGTTTTTCATTGTTTCTCCTCATTTTTTATTTTTTTTAAATCAACTAATCAGTAAAAAGAAACAATCACCTGTGATTTAGGAGAGGGATCTCTCACTGTAAATAATAAATTAGTGTCAGGAGACCAGGCAGACAGAATGGTTGATGAATATCCTGCAGGCTGAAAGTTGTTTATCAAGCCTGTTTGAAGACTTATGACTAACAAGCTCATTTACAGAGCTTGGAGTCTGTTCATGAACCGTTCTCCAGCTGGGAGGATGTGGGAATCATCAGAAAATGTATTCACAAGTTACTCGATCATTTAAAAAAACGATCAAACAAACAAAGACTGGTTTCTGGAAGGGAACTGTAAATTCCTCTTTCCCCCCCGCACTGGGTTTTCTGAGGCATTCCCGTTAGGAAAAGGGCCTGGAGAAGAATGCAGAACCCCACGTTGCTCACTAATGACCTATTTTGGTGCTAGCCCTCCTGCTCAGTGCCCTGCCACCAGCCAAGCCCTGCAGCTGCGGCAGAGCCGCTGCCCCACGGGAGCCATGCCACGGATCCGGCTCGTCTCCACCAGAGATTCCCAGTGGAGGAGTTTGGCTGGCTGGGGGAAGAGGCTGCCCGTGCTCCTCTGGTGAGATCACAGAGATTTCCCCACATCACAGTGCAGAGTTTCTGTGTGGTGCCCTGGCGAGGAGGGCAGCACGGGATCTGCTGGTGTTGAGGGCTGGGGGGGGGGTGAGCTGGGAGCAAAGAGGCTCTGTTGGAGTGCTGTGCATCCATGGTTTTTGGAAATCTGCTTGTCTGGCCTTGGACCAGCTCTCCTGCTCAATGCAAAACACCACATCTTTATGAGAGGCAGATGTTTTTCACCCCCAGCATGTCCTACAGCTTTGCCTTGTTTGTGGGGCATCCTCTCGCTGTGCTGTTGTTCATGGGCTCTGTTTGGGCAAGCTGTGTATCAAGGGAGGTGCAAATTGAGTCAAAAAGAGTCCAGGGAAGAGGTAAAGAGAACTCCAGCTCCAGTTTAGAAGGAAAGAAGAGGTACTCAGGTGTCCTGATTTGAAGGACAGGTGTCTGCCAATAAAGACAGGAGTTTCTCTTTGAAATGGACAATGTAAACCCCTTCCTCCAAATTATTATAATTTTGAAATTAAGGGGCTCTCAGGCAAAGATATGGGAATTAGGAATAGCAGTTCTTTACTAGGAAAATTACAATAGAAATGCAGTATTACAAAGAACAATTCCCAAACACTGCCAGAGTCAGAATCCGAGCTGACACCCGTCAGTCAGTCAGGGTGGTGGCAGCAGTCCCATTCAATGGTGGCTGCATCCTCCTGCAGTGGCAGATGTGGTTCAGCTGGAGCAGTGCTCCTGGAGAAGGTTCAGTTTCCTCTGAAGGTGCAGGGATGATGTGGAAAGGTCTGGCTTTCCTCTGGAATCCAGTGTGAAGAAGGTCCCTTGGTGTCCAAAATGTCAGTTTTTCTCTGGGTAGGAAAGGCTTGGCTGCTCCCCCTGACTGGAGCATCTCCCAGTGGGATGATGGAATTTTATCAGTCATGCAGTGGGACTGAATGGGCCAGCAGCAGATGATATCTGCCTGGAGGGAGGATGGGCTGTGGAAAGATAAAGATGATTGCCCCAGCTGGTTTAAAGCTGGCCCATTAGCAGATAATATGTGCCAGGAGATCAGGGTCACTGCCCCACCCAGCTCAACAGATGGGGACAGAACACACATTGCTGGGCACGTCAACCCAACACATCAGGCTCAATTATAAACTGATTTCCAAGCCCACCTACTGCCCTTGCAGATGTAAGAGAGGTGGTAGGGAAATCAGTCTAGAGAGGATAAGGCAACCTTGGAGCAGATTTCCTTGTGAGGAATCCTCGTTGAGATTTCAATCACAGATCTGATGGGGACAAACGTGTCAAGGAATGAACAGCATAGAGCTCATCCTGCCTTAGGAAGGGAATCCTCTCAAGTGTCAGTGGCTGTGTGACTTTAGTGGGAACTTGTTTAATCCTGGCTTTTATCTGGCTGGAAATTCAGGCTGCCTCTGAATTTTCCCCCCATTGCAGCAAGTTGCTGTGCTGTGTTCAGCCTGTGGGGCAGGAGGCACCCACTGAGTGTGTGGGTGGGGAAAGGTCACAGTTACTGGATGGAATGATGGAAAAGAAAAACCAGGATGTGATTAGCAGGAAAACCACCCCAGAAAGCTGCCCTTCCTCAATGTGGGCAGGTCTATCTTTGCTTTTATGTATTTTTGCACGTTCCTCTGAGCAGAGAGAGCCAATGGCTGGAGGAGGTTACAGCCAGCAAGTGGAGGGGCTGCCTTGTTCTGAGAGGATTGCAGAACTCTGTGTGGAGCTGGGGGCTGAATCCTGGTTTTCTTGCTTTTTGATGCCTGCCCCTTGTGCTACATCCATGGTGAGCACTTTAGACTGTGTGATGTATCACTGTCCCTTTGCCACACAGTGGCAAGGGCTCTTCCAGACACTTGGGATGATGGATTGGAATCCACATTTCTGCCACTTTTAGGTAGAAGTCTTTCTCCCCCTGCCTTTAACCCATCAGAAATGTGGAATGAGAGCCAGTGGCTGGGAGCAAAAGCCAGACATGCATTCAGAGGAGGTAGGAAATGCATTTTTTAGCTGTGAGATGCTGTGCAATCACTAGAAATAACTCCAAAGGAGAGCGTTGGCTGCTGCATCCATGAATGTCTGGAAGGCCTTTTGGAAGAGCAGCTTTTGTCAGCCATGAATTATTGGTCTCACTGGTGGGGTAAGTGGGTGAAATGCTGTGGCTGAGGCTCACACAGAAACTGAAGAGCTCAGCTCTGGCCAGGGGACAGAGGATGTGCTGCACAATCCCAAGTCAGGGATGTTCCTGCTAGGAAATCAGAGCACAGGGCCAGATGGAGAACACAGATCCACTTGGTACGAGTCTGTTTACAGGTTTGTACCAAAACACAGTGACAAACACAACAGGAAAGCAATGTCCTCACCTCTGACCATAACTCAGGCCCTTTTATGAACCAGCTGCTGTTTATGGGACAATGCCCTCTCCAAAATCCCACTGTTAGAAATAGAGGCAGGAAAGCCTCTGCAGAGCTGTGAAGGGCAAACATCAACCATGGGAACAGCCCAACTTTCTCTTGTATTTCAGGAGTTTAATGCAGCTCTGAAGGCAGCAGACTGTTGGTTGTGATTTCTGTGTGTAATTTCTGCTATTTCTGGCCAGCTTGAGGCTCTGAGTGAGCAGTGTCTCCTGTAACTGCAACCCTGCCAGCTTTGGGTAAAATGAGGAAAACAGGGAGAGCTGCAAATCTAATCAGGATGGGAAGAGGGATAAACATGCTCAGCATCCTCGTGGGACAGAGCATCTCTGGAGTGGTGGGGTGAGCTGCCTGGGGGGATCAGAGGTGGCACCAAGGGAAGGATTTGCAGGGTTGGGATGATCAGAGCACTCAGGCATCCCCTGCAGCAGTGCTCTGCTGATGCCAGCAGGGAGAGAGCTGCTAAAGCAGGAATGCCCAAGGAGCTGGAGAAGGGCAGCTCTTCCAGCAAGGTTCATAAAACAAAGCTCTTGTGGATGGTTCTCTGTTCCACCACTGAGCATATCCAAATATCAAAAAAAAAAAAAACCAAAAAACCAACAAAATCCCCCCAAAAAGTCCTAAAATCAGACACCCAGAATCTGCATTGAAATACTCCAAATCTGTCAAAATCCCAAGGATTTCTGTGAAAAACATCAGAAAAAAAATCAGCCTAAAAAACCAGAAAAATCCCTAAAAATTGCATTAAGAAATGCAAAAATGCCCTGAAAATCACGCTAAAATTGGCTAATAAATTCCTAAAATGTGCACTAAAACCCCCCAAAATGGCCTCAAAATCCAATGAGATTCCAGGGATTTCTGAGGGGAAAGAAAAAAACAAACAAAAAAGGGAAAATGGTGGGAAAAACATTCAGGGGAAATCTGACTTAAAATGGCCAAAAAACTCCCCAAATTGTACTAAAAATAGCCATAAAAGTCTTGAAACCTGTACTAAAACGCCCCAAATCGACCAAAATTCTAAGGATTTCTGGGAAGAATATTGGGAAATTTGGCATGGCAATGGGAGCCTTTCTCCACCTTGCTGGGTCGATTTTCCAGCAGCAGTGCTCAGTGTTTGTGGACATGTGGTCATGGATGTGCTGCTGGCCAGGGAGTGTGGAGCCATGGAGGTTTCCAAATGTGCTCTGTTCCTAGAAGGGACATTGAGTAGAAAATGTGCCGAGAAATGGTTTGGCAAGAGGTTTGGTTTGGAGGAGTGATGTTTTCCTTTGGGATGATTAATAGTGAGGATGTGGGGAAAAGATCAAAATAATCAAGCTGCTGTGGAAACCTTGCTGAGCTGTGTTCAAAACTCAGTCTGAAAAGTGGGAAAAGTCAGGTGGTCTCTGAATTTGTCCCAGATACTCCAGGCAGGATTCAAGATTCTGAATCAATCCTGGTGCCTCCCTATGAACACAAAAGCTGCCCCAGGCAGAGCTGTTCTGTATCTCTGGGGTGTTTGGGGTCACATGTAGTGCCCATGTACATCTTGTGATGTGTCACAGCTGAGGCAGGAACTGGGAGAATCCTCTCTGTGCTGCAGAGCCATCCCTGGAGACCACCATCATCTCTGCCCAGCTCCTTCTGAAAGGATTTCAGAATTTCACCTGGGTGAGCAGGAGGTCCCACAAGGCAGGAATGGGAACAGGATCATCCTTAACTCTGTGATGTGGATGGATTTTGCTGCAGGATGTGCACTGGGTGTTAATTCTGTTTTGGGACACTTTCCTTGTAAAGAGAAAAATTCTTGCACACCTGGTGTGCAAGAGAGTGGTGGGGAAAATGCCCCTCCTGACCTGACCCAATCCTGTTGCTGGTTTTTAGAGTGTTGAGATGATGCTCAACCCACTGGGGTCACGGATGTTGCCATTAGCTGGCAGCAGAAGCTGCTGGGGAGGCAGCACTGGTCTTTCCTCTAACAGTGCTGACAGTGACAAGAGCCAAAGAGAAGGAGATCTTCCTACCTGAAAATACAGCCTGGCACTTCTCAAGTGGATTGCTTCACATCAAGAAACACAGATCCTGTTCAAGTGCAACAGGCAGAGAACTTCTGTCAGTTCTGGCTGAATAGGGGAAGCCTTCTCCAAATTAAAGCAATTATGGAGAAAGCAGATGCTTTGGGTAAATACTTTGTTTCTGTGTTTCATATAAAAACAGCATCTAAGTTGCAGGAGGAAAAAAAAAAAAAGATATTTTATAAGCCTCAAAAAGGCAGGGTATCTCTTAGTTTGAAATCTCTTTTGTGTGGTAGAGCCTTTCAAAGCCCCAAAGAGGTGAGCTCTGAATAGGATTTTAAAAGAGAGCTGAAAGCCCTCGGTTGGTGCCAGTGCCCCGTGCCGTGTGCTGAGGGAAGGAAGAGAAGGGATGCTGCTGCTGGTGATTTGGGGAGATGCAGAGGGGCTTTCCTGTTATTCTGGTGCCATCTACTGGTCCAAGCCCACAGGAAGGTTTGTGGCAGGAGGAATGGATCACAGATGTTTGGGGTAGGGTGGCCAGCAGCCCCCAGGAGCAGGGGCTGAGTTCCCTCCCTACAGGTACAATTGATGCTGCACTCCCCATCGTCTCCATCTCTGCTTTCTCCACGATTTATAGCTAAAAACCACCAAAACTGGTCTGCTCAGTCAGCTCTTGCAGCTCTGGTTTTACCAGGAAGGTGTGGGGAGTTATGTGAAGGTGGCAGTGGGTGGCAATGCTGCTCCTGCCACTGTGCTCCTCCAGAGAAGCCCATGGAGAAACCTGGGCTGAGCTCTGCTGGGATTTTCCTTTGTTTTGTTAGAGCAGCAGTGTGAGACTGGGTTCTTCTGTCTTCTAAAAGCTTGCTCTTTGCTGCTGGCATTAACAGCCCTCTTTCCTTTTACCAAGGCATCAGATTTTCAAAAATCTAACAGCAGCTGAATCATCTTCACCATTTCTGTTCAAATGGTCAAAAAGTGGTTGAAATCGACCAATTCCTCAAAAACTGCCAGGAGATCAGAGGCAAAGAGCTTGTTTCTTCTGGTAAGCCAGTTGAAACCAGATGGGCAAGCTGGGCTGCCCTTCTGGCAGCACCTTGAGGGATTTGGGATTTGGGGATGCAGTCTCTTCTCTGAACGCCCAGCTCCGGTGGGAGGCTGCTGTGAGCTCTGCCCCATGGCTTCTTCTCCTCTTTGCTGCTTGCCACACATTTTGGGCTGCCTTTGCTGTCCTGGTGGCCAGGCCAGCCCCGTGTGGCACATCCCTGAGGAGAGGATCCCCTCTCTGTTGTGGCTGCTTCAAAGGACCGAGGCTCGTCCTCAACTCTCTTCACTCAAGCTGGGCTTTGAGCAAGGCTCAGCCAGCACAGGGAGCAAGGAGGATGGGAAGCCAGGAGAGAGGAGCAGATCTTTGATGGGGTTTTCCAACAGCTTTTCCCTCTTATTTTTTTATTTTGCAGTTTAAAGGCAAGATCCACAGCAGGAGACTTAATGGCTCGGGAGCAGCATCTCAACAGGAGGCATTTCCCTTCCTGTAACCCCTTTGGTCACTATCAGCAACTTTTAAAGAGTTTGGGTTTCAAGCTTTTGACATTTATTTCCTTATTTCCTCTATTTCCTTATTCCCTGTAATGATTTGAGGAAGTCAAAGCACTTTCTGTGTGAAAACTGGAAGGTAGGTGAAAGTGAGAAAGGCTGGTCCTCAGTAACCAGGGCTGCCCAGTGGGACACCCCAAAGCTGTATATAGGGATTTGGTGTTGTTTTGGGCAGCCAGGCCTGTTTCAGCCAGTGTTGGTGGAGCTATAGGGCAAATCTGTAATTGGGTTGGCCATGGGCACCCTTCTCTCTGGGACTGCAGCAGCAGGACTCCCAAGGCAGGCAGTGAGGATGGGACACCTGATTTTGGCCATAGGCTGACAGGTAACCAGCAGAGAGTATAACCCATGCCCAGGACTGAGAGTTTGGGTAGTTAATCCCCAAAGGTTCGTATTATTTACCTCTATGCCCAGGTGGTAGATTCCATAAATCTGCCAGAGCAACTGAGAAACAGCAGAGTAAGTTTTTGGGAGCAATCTGTAGGTTGTACCACAGCCTGGGCTCAGCAAGCAAGAGGACTTGAAGTCAGCTGTGCATAAATGATAATCTTTGGGAGTACTTTAGCTCCCCTGGGCAGAGTCCTGTTAGCCAGCACGAAATGCAATATTTGTTTTAGTAACTCATCCATCCTTCATCAAGGATGAGTTTTCCAGCTTAAAAGGAGATTTTCATCCCCAGCTCCTGTAATTCTTCTAATGCTGGGACCCGATTTGGTTGAAATATGACTTTGTGTGGAGACTTGGGGTTTTCTTCCTGTTGGTTTTGATTCAGGGAAGTGTCTCTGTTCATCAGGGGGCACTTAAACTCTCTGCTGGGAGCAGGAGCAGTGTCTGAGCTGGGAGTGGTTGGTGCTTTGGGCAGGAATGAGCCCATGGCAGCAGATGACAGCGGGTTGATGCACTCCTTCCCGTCAGAGGTTAGGAAATAAAACAGGATTCCGGGACACTCATTTGATGATGTTGGCTTGGTCTCCCTGCCAGTCACTGTGTAAGGAGAGTCACTTTAAAAGGGGTTTTTTTTTCCCCCTAGAGGACTCCAAGGTCTGCCTTCCAGACTCTGCCCAATAGAAATTGCCATCTGACTTGTGGACTGGGAAATGGCTCAGATTTTCCTGTGCATTGCCTCAAGGTCAAGGCATTTCAGCCTTTAGTTCTGTACCTGTCTGTGAGTGGCTAGAACTGCAAAGGGCTCTGCAGGTGGGTTTAGCTGACACACTTTTCAAACAAACCAACTCACTAAGGACAGGCCATTACAACCAGGATGCCAGCTTGTGCCTGGTTCTCCAAACAGAGTGCCCAGAGCCTTTTTGGGAAGATTGTCACTTCCTGCCTGAATGTGCCACGCCAGCACAACACCAAAGCCTCGTCTCAGCATTGCTGTGACTCCTTGAAGGACAATTTTCATTTTAGGCTTCAGATTCTGGGATGAAAAAAAGCACAACTCTGTCAGTGTGTGTATGGCAAAAGGATGAGGCTCAGCCAGCTTTTAAGGTAAAAAGGAGCAGAAAATGCAGCAAGAGGAGGCACAGCCAGTCTGGAGCCCGTGTGGATGCTGATCTCCAGCAGGGGCAGCAGCACAGCTCTCACAGTGAGGATCCAGCTTAGGATATGTGAATATTTAGGTTGGTCCTGCTTTGGCTGCTCCTGCTGTGCATGGACAGCTCTGAGTGGCACAGCCATGGCACAGCTCTCCTCTCTCCCCAGCCTAGTAAAGACTCACTTAATTTCAGTTCCTGGCCTTGCAGGAGCAGGGTTTAGCTGGTGTAGTCTGGGTTTTACAGGTACTGCAGCTGCCTGCAAAAGGGGCTCGTTTTCCCCTTTCTTCTCTGTTGGTGCTGAACAGGTCCTGTGGATGGTTAAATCTCCTTCCAGGATAAGGTAAACAGAGGGTATCTGCCCAATAAACCCCTGTCTCTGTAGGTCTGGGGGAGGAAGCAGAAAAGCTCTTGCCAAGCAGAGGAATGGGAATGTTTTACAGCTCACGGAGGCTGTGGCAGCGAAGAATAGCTCAGGCTGACCTCTCTGGAGCCCCCTTTGAGACCTGGGGTGGAGATTGTTTGTGGGCTGTGAAAATCCCTGTCACTTTTCCCAGGTTTCCAGGTTTTTCCTGGTGCTGTTCAGGCAGCCAGTGGTGGCCATTCCCTTCCCCTGGACCTGGTGTTCATCCTGAGCAAACACCGCCAAGGATTCCCAGCTCTGAGCTTTTCCAGAGCCAGAGAGGAAAAAAAGGTTTGAGGGCCTGAGGAGTTGGGTGGCAGAGCTCTTTCCTCCTGCTGGGAAGGAGGGAATAATGCAGGGAGCATGATTGTGGCTGAGCTGTGCAGGATCCGGAGGTGATGGAGCTCCTACGCTGTTGAGCTCAGTTTATCCCATCTGACCATCCAGCCTCTAGGAACAGGATGCTTCCCTTATATTCCTCCTTAACCTAATGAGCTGTGGGGCTAATGAGCTCAGGGTATCTTTGCAGCTTGCTTAGAGCTGATCCTGCTGAGAAAAGGGGCAGGAAGTGCAGAATTCCCAGTGCCCCCACTGACCCAGCAGCTCGTGCCGAGCATTGTAGCCGAGCGTGTTTGCAGCGTTTTATGGGGCATCATCTGTTGTCATCAAAGCCCGTGGCAAATTCCCTTCTCTCTGCAGCTGACAGTAAATGGGCCTTTTGAAGGTTGTAATTTCTCGTTTAAGCAGTGCCAGTTGTGAATGCTTTGTGTTGAGGAATAACCCCTGAGTGCCAAATAAAACACAGTGGAAGTCTGTGGCGTGTTTTTCAGTATTGTTAGTTACAGCCCTCCTGACAGAGCACATTCTATGCTGAAGATAAATGCTTGGGAGTCTCTTGCCAATTCATGTCCAAAAGGGCTTTTCTTGGATGTCCTCCTCTCTGTGGAAAATGCTTTTCTGTTTTTCCAGCAAACATTTAATGAGCTGTGCTTAAAAGAAAAAGAGGGCCTATTTCAGGAGCAGCCCGTGGTGCTTTAGTTCTCTCCCAGCTGGTTTGGGGTTCTTGGGGTGCTCTGATCTTTGTTACACCACACTGCCTGGCAGTGGTCTCTCTCTGTAGCAGTTTGCATGTTCCAGGACCCTAGTGGGGGATGTTTCAGTCCACCCAGCACTGTTCTGGAGTGTCCCTTGTGCCTGGCATGGAAGGACATTTTGCAGCCACCTCTGACAGGGAACCACCTGCACACTTTCTTGTGTGACCAGAGAGGTTGAGATTTCCTAAGCTGATGTTTCTGTGAGCAGCCAGGAGCAGCTGAGCTTTCTTCCCCAGGGATGATGAGGTGGTTTCAGAAGTGCCCTTGAGGGATGCTGCTGGTGAAGCAGAGGGAAAGCCCATCCCATGGGTGCTTCTGTCTAAATCTGTCCCAGTGCCAGGGTCAGCAGGTCAGTGAGGCTGAGGGACTGCAGCAGTGGGGTGATCTGAGGCTCTGGCACTGGGAGATGGGGCTGCAGGGCTCACAAACACTGAAATGACACAGCTGCTCTATGTACCTTTATACCACACACTGGAAGTGATTTTATTGCTTGCTGTTGTTGTGTTTTCTGTGCTGTGAAGGTCAACATTGTGAGTGTAATGCCAGTGCATCCCACTTGTGATTTATTTGGGGGTGACTTGGTTTTTTTTTCTGCACCCCTCTAAGCTCTGCTGGATGTGTTAGGAGCAAAGAGACAGTCAACAGTCCACCTCTACTCCAGAGCCATATGGAATTTTCATGTGCTGCACTAGCCCTGGCACATGTTCCTCTAGCTTGCTTTGAGGACCTCTGAGGATGGAGAAATCTCTGTAACTCACACTAATCACCCCTGCACTCCTCAATCTGCTGGAAGGTAATTTTGCTTTGGTGTGGATGGGTTTAAATCTGCTCTTCCATATGGTGTTGAATGTGGCCCTGAGGCTATGCTCTCTCTAAATATTCCCAAACATTGTTTTTCCAGTAAAAACATCACCTAACTTCCAAAAGTTTTGCTGAGTAGTATTTTTATTATTCGGAGAACATTTTTTTCCTACATTTCCATTGCAATTCATATTCACATATCAGTGTTTCTTGGCTTAAAAATACTTTGTACTCGATTTACTTTATTTTTACTGTAATTGCTAGCAAAAAAAAAATTAATTAAATAATAAGTTATTTTGCCAGAGGGTTGATAAAGAAAATCATAAGACGTTTTCCTGCGTTTGTGGAGAAATCTGTTTAAAAACTTCTCATTGAACATAATGGCATTTCTGGACATGAGTAACACTAGGAAGTTTGAAAAAATGCCCATGCTAACAGGCTGGGGGACAGGAATTTGCTGTATTTGACAGGCTGGATATGAGAAGGATGCAGCACTGCAAATTCGGCAGCACAGCCTTGCCAATGTGTCTAGACAGCCCATCTCTATGGGGGAGAGAAATCTTATTTCTTGGAGCTGCTCCAGTGAGACCAGACCACTTCTGGTCTCCTTTATCCACGGAGACTTTCCATCCAGGGGTTTGTGCTGAGCTGGCTCAGCCTGGTGGCTGATGATCCATGGGAGCTGATTTGGGTGAGCCATCCAACTTTTTGCTGCTCTTGAGACACTCCTGTGTTAAGTGAGGATGTGGCTGGTCTGGCAGTGGGTGTGATGCATTAGCTAGAGCCCTTTAAAAGGCTTAAATTGGGTTAAATTTTGGTAGAAGAGCAGCAGCTGTCTGCTAACCCTGCACCTAAAGCAGTGTTTTGTTATATCCCATGTTTCTGCACAGGTCTCCTAAATTGTCCAATCCTCCAGGTTGGAGTCTCTGACATTTCAGGCAGATTAAGGGCAGGAATAAACAGATATCCTATAACATACTCATCACCTGGGGGCAAAAATTATTACTTCATATTAAGGATTGTCCTTTTCAGCATATCCCTTGTGTGCCTCAATTCACAGGAACTCTCATAATCATCATTTCACCTCCTTTGCTGGGAGTTGTGCTTCTCAAACTCCAGTGAACTCTGGAAAAACAGGACTTTCCATTCTTCAGCCTTTTGATTTCAGATTTGTAGATGATTGTTCGGCCCTGGCAAGGAACCATTCAAAATACATTCCAAAATATTCATCATTCCAGCAGGCTAAGAAACATAAGATGTAGCAATTTGTTGGCTAATGTGAAATGCATTCCCCCTCCAGAAGAGGCAAAGGATGGAGGTGGGTGTGAGCCTGGTTTCCCTTTGCAGAGCTGGGGTGTAGAGCATCCTGGAGCCCATGGGCCATCCCAGCTGCTTTCCTGTTTTTCTGGATGTCCCTGTGTCCAGCAAAAATCTCCCAGACACCAGCAGCCTTGTCCTTAGAAGAGCAGGTTTTCACTGCGGGCTTGGGAAGGAGAGGGTTGTTTGGAAATGCTCTGATCCCTTTGCCTCCTGCAGCAGCTGTCAAGGTCCTTTATCCCCCACCCAAGCAAAGTGCTCCTGATGGGGATGCTCACTGGCAAAAGGCAGGTGGGCTGGATGCTGAGAGCCAGGCTCAAGTTATGTTATTTCTGGACCTTGAACACCGTCATTTTTCCAGTTGTGAACAAGAGGGACCCATAAAATCCATTAGCAGTAAAAAAAAAAGGGTTTCTAAGTGAAGCTTTGCAGCAGCTCCAGTCCAGTTTGCTTGGGAAGAGGTGCTGGTGGTCCAATTTCCTTGGAATTCATTAGTTACTGGATGCTAATGAGAGGGGAGCACAGCCTTTGCAGAGCTCATTCTCGTGTTCTCACTGCTGTTTGTGCCTCCCTTTAGTCCTGCTGTGGCCATTCCATGCCTGCAGTCCTGGATATTCCAGGAATACACAGATGGAAGGAGCCAGCTGGTGGGTGCATCCCACTGTTCACTCTGTTTGTGCAGGTCCCAGTACCAAAAAAACCCATCCCAAGTGAATTTCCAGATCCAGGGGTGGCTGTTGGGTAATGGCACTGCTCAGCAGCTCAGTGGGGAGCTGGAGGAGCAGAGACATTCATGGAGCCATTCAGCTTGAGTCAGTCTTTCCTCATGAGAGGAGCTTGCTGGGGAATGTTTCAGACAGTAATGAGCCAGCTGAAATGCCAAGCAGTTCATCTGCAATGGATATATGGACTGGAAAAAAATTCCCCCCCAAAGCAGTTCTTTTCTGTCTTGACAAAAACCCTTTCTTTTTCCTTCTCCCACCCTCCTTTTTATTTTTGTACTAGTCAGCTTGTTGCAAATGTACCTGGTTTTCCTTATATATGAAAGCTTTTCTAGCTGAAGTTCATGAAGAGTTTTTGCCACTTATTCTAAATGCAAGAATAAATTTATTAAAAGCAGAGTCCAGGTGGGTGTGCAGTGCCAGATCTTCCACTTCATGACTGTTCATAATTCATGATAAGCTGTAGTTCTGGGGGGTCACCTCTGTACATAAAGAGAAGGGGACAGTAGGAAAATCCAACAGGGGAGTAGGTGAAAATAATTCCATGTGCCTTTTGCTTAACCTGTAACCCCATGGAGCTCACTCCAAGGGGATATGAGTATGGAAAATAAATTAGTAACCTGTCCTGTAGCAGCAGTGCCTGCTGCCACTGTCTTTGAGGCAGCTTGTGGGGTTTATCCAGGTGGATATTGGCCTTCCTGACACTTCTACATGGGAAGTGTTAATTGCAAGGTCAGGTTAAGAGCAGTGGTGGCTCTGAAGGAGCTGGTGTGCAGGTTTGGAGTCTGCATGAAAGGGGGCACAGTCCCACAGCTTGGCTTTTCAAGGGAAGGGAAAGGGTGCTGGACAGGAGAGGAGAAGTTTTTATTATGGTTTGGGGTTTTTTTTTCTGGAATGAACTGGGGCAGGGAGGGGATCAAGGAGGTGGAGAGGTGTCTTTGGGAGTGAGAAGATGCTGATGGAGCAGGGTGGAGGTTGGGGGCTTTGATCTGTGCTGAATCAATGCCATTGCTAAGATGGAACATGAGGACACATGGCAGGGGGGGAAACTGATGGGAAGAGGTGTTGGAAGTCACCCCCTGAGTTCCCACGTGTTCCTATAGTGCCAAGCACCCATCCAGATGTGAAACCAGCAGTGAGGGAGGGGCTGGGTGGCTCTCAGGAAGGTCTGGAGGTCACTCTGGCCCCGTGGCAGCTCAGGGCTGAGCTGGGGCATTCAGGCTGTGACACTTTGGGGTGTGGTGGTGACACTTTTGGGGGTTGGCTGGCACAGCTCTGTGAGTGCATTTCTGCTCCTCTGCCAGGGGTCAGTGTCTCTGGGGCATGGGGCTGATCTAAAGAGGGACATGGGGGGACTCAGCCCCCTTGGATCCCATTCCCTCTCCAGCCTGGTAGATAAATCCCCAGTGCTGGATCTCTGCCTGGTGGTTTGGGCTCTGTCAGTTACAAAGTGCAGTCTCACAGAACGTGATTTGCCTCTGGCAGGCTTTTAAATGCATGTGTTTGCTTTTGATTATGTGTGTTGGGGTTTTTATTTCGTTGTTTTTGTTGGGGTTTTTTTTTTCTTAAATTAATTTTCCAAGGATCAATGCGGTAATGCATATAAAAATTACAATATGTAAAACAAAGTATAAAAGCATAGAAGGAATTCCAAACACATCACATACTGTGCCTTGGAGCTTATGAGATCCATACAGTGCTTATTGTATTATGGGAACACTCTGACCCCAAGACCTGTCGGAAAGGCTTGTTAGAAGAGCAGGGCTGAGCCATGTGCCTTATGAGCTGTAGGATGCCCAGAAGGAAAACCCTAGTGAATAAAAAAGCACAACTGTTGCAGCAGAGCTCAGACTGGTCTGTGGGATGTAGAGGGACTTGCCATGGCTTTGTACCAATTCCTGGAGGAGGATGTAAACTTCTGCCCCCGCCAATGTTGTTCTCCCTATAATTAACACTTAGCATTAAGTCTTTCCAGGGAGACTCTCTGGATTTCCATGGGATCATGATTACTCTTTATTTTTTTTTTTTTCTCCCACCAAATATAATTTCTTCTGTCAGTTCCGGCAAGTGGGAGCATTGACATGGTTAGGGAGGGCTCACATCTTAGCTGCTGTAACTGCCCATGTGCTTTGCAGGTTGCCACCAGATGAGAGGCAGAGCACCAGAGCTGAAACCACCCTGAAATGGAGTTCTTAGGGCTCTTCTTGTGTCTGTGGGTCAGGAGCAGAGCAGGTGGGGATTTTTATGGGGCCTAAACCCTGCAGACCCACAAAAGAGCAGAGCAGAGCACAGGGAGAGCCTCTGCACTCATATCCCCAGTGCCTGGTGAGTTTGGGTAAAAACTGCCTGCTGGAAAATATTCCCAGGAGCTTGGAGGTGTCTGTAGACTCTCCACCTGGAAGGGAATAACCCCAAAACCTTCTTCCAGGTGGAAAGAGTGTTGTGCCTGGGATGCCACCTGGGAATGTCTCCTCTGGTGCAGGTGGGAGGACAGTGAGGGGTTCATCCTCAGTGCTGGGGAGGCTGTGGCTGTACAGGACCTCGGCAGGTCCTGGCAGGCAGAGCCAAGTGCAGCAGGAGAGCAGGGCAGGGCTGTCCCTGCTCTCCACGCCATACACAGCTCTGTAATGATCTGTAATTGTTTGTGTGCAGGCAGCTAAAAATCTCCCTGATGGGTTCCACATTGCAGGCACTTGGGAGAGGAGCTGCTGTAGCCCCACGGGTAAGGCTGAAAATGTGCACGTTTTTCTGTTTGGAATTAAAACTCAGGTTTGGTCTGAAAAACTCAGTGTCTCCTTTCTGAAGCTTCCTGCTCATGCACAGAACAACTTCTTATTTATGTTCAAAACTTGAGCCTGGCTGTGAGATAATCACAAGAGATGACTCTTGAAGGAAATGGACCGTCTGTTTCTTTGTTACTTTATTTTATTTCTGCGTTCCCAGTGCTCTTAACAAGACTGGAACTCTGGATACTTGGGTTTTCAGTGCAATTGAAATAATTTAAACATTAGGATAGTGCAGGAAAAATACAAATAAACTGCAGAGGTTGGGAAAAAAAGCTCAGATGGTGTTGTGTAATGAGAGGAAGATGGTAGTTCAGGATCTCTATAGTCTGACCTGTACTCACAAATAAAAGCCTGCTGTTATCACTGTGTACAGCTGGGCTCTGTATCACTGCTACATTGAAATACATGACTTAGTAGGCATCTCCTACCCTAACATACTCATTTTCCTTTTAAGTGTTATCTTCATTCCATGTTGCCTGCATTTCTGCTGTGGGGTGCTTACCCCTCCTCTGTGTAGCCTTGGTGTGCCCTGAAGTTAAACCTCGTTTCCATTTGAAAATCCTTTCCCCGTGCACAGAAAAATGCATGAGCTGGAGTTCCTTCTCTCCTGGGAGTTTTTAGAAAGATACTTCAGGCAGCTCTGAGCATGAAATCTTACCCATTTATGTTCCCCTGCTCCTCTGCTTGCAGCCTTTGCTTTGATTAAACATTTTGGGTCTGTGTTTTGGATATTTTATGATGCCAGTTGACAAAGCTGCCCTGCACCCAAAGTGTTGAAATGTTTGAAGGGATGTGATGAATCAAAGCAAAGCAGAGTGTGAGTGAAACTGGGCTGGGAGTGTGTGATGGGCTTATGTTGGGGAGAAGAGTCTGCCCAGAGCTGGGGAGCACCCAGAATATTTCTAGTCAACCTTAATGAAATTTAAGTTTAAACCAAATAAAAAGCCCTGCTCCTTTCACTTCTATTCTCCCTTTTCCTTTCTTTCTCCACCAATCTGAATTAAACTTTCTGACTTGCAGTATTTTTTTGTATTTTAAGAGTTTTGAGTTTTTTCCTTTATAATCTATAGTTTACTATTTTTTTTTTTTACTGTGAGATCATTTGTCTTGCTTGTTCTTAAATCTGTGCTCAAACATTACTTCTTTTTTGAGGACTGTGATTAGAGTGCAATTCCATATTTTCTTCCTGGAATCCTTTCTCAGTTTACACTTTCTATAACTGATGTGACAAATCTTCCCTGCCCTACCGTGCATTTTACTGTGGTTAAGTGTCTCTGTCCCTCCCTTAATTAAATCCAATTGTTTACTTTCGTTTCGGATCCAATTAATGAACTGTAATAACTGGTTCTGGACTTAATAGAACTAGTCAAAACTTTTCCAAGCTGCCCACACAATGTAAATCCCATCTGGAAATTAGCTTTTGTTCTGACCTGGAATGAATGCAAGTATGCACAAGCATGCCTGCAAACTGGAAATCTAAAATATGTTGCGGTTGTAAGCATTGATGAAAAAAATACCAACCTTGAAACTCCTGCATAGGCATTTAGTTCTCAATTCTGATTTTTTTTTTTTTTTAATGCATTTTATTTTCAATGTGGCATCACAAGACGAGCTGTCTGGTGGTGCCCCAGTGATATTTGAAGGCACTGTGCAGTGAGGAGAATAGATTGGAGTGTCTACAAGTGTAGATCTGCCTCGCTGCAGGAAGAAAAAAGAATAGGATGTTTCATGCTGAATCATTTAGGAGCACTTGAAAATGCTTTGGTGCACTTGTGTGTGACACCAGGACTTGCATCTTATGGGGGAATGTAGAAAAAACACAGGAAAACACAAATGGAAGCAGGAAACACAGTCCTCAGCCCAGCGTGGAAGGTTGGGATTTGGCATTGAAATTCCCAGATTTTCCAGCTTTGGGTTCCCGAGAGGAGAGTGCACGTTTTGGTCTCTCTGCGAGGCACATTTGCAAGCTGCTCAGCTTTTGAGAAAGCTGCATGGAATGAAATTTTTTTCTGATTAAAAGAACATTGACAAAAGACTTCTGACCTACCCAAAAAGCTTTAGAGCTGTTTTCCTCTCTGCCTTTCTGCTGACTCCAGTCCCTAGTGCTGTCAGCACTGTTCAGGAGCTCCATTTTTCAGTGCTCAGTGTTGTTTCCTGATACAGAGATGATGACAGAGAAGCAGAAATACCCTGCTGACAGGCTGGAGGCAGCTGGGCAGCGCTGTGAGCAAGGTGACATTTGCAGCAGGCTGGGCTTCAGGTGTCTGCAGTCCCTCATTGAGCACTTTGCAACCAACCTGTGGCAAACACAAGGATCAACCAACCCCGTGCTGCTCTGGATTAACATCCTGTTATTATTTTTTTTTTTCCCCTGCTACCTAAGTCGTTCCTGTGGATATTTGGGTTTTGGGCCGTTCCAAAGGCGCAGCGATGGGAGATCCCAAAATTCCACAGGTTGTGCTTTGCTGTCACCCCCATGCAACTCTGTCCTGGAAAAAGGAGGTGACTCATCCCTGCTGTGTGCCAGCCCAGGCTGGGGGGGACCTGGCACCCAGCACGGACACTTTCCTATTTTTGGGCACAGTAATTACGAGGTGAGCCGTGAATCACCGCCGGCGTCTCGCTTTACGCCGGGAGGAAACCAGGCAAATTGTGTTAACGTGCTTGGCAGGGGGAACTCTTGTTCTCCAGCATTTCACAGACTTTGGCCCCTTCTTCTTGCTCCCCAGGGGGATGTGCTCACCCTTCCTCATGTGTAGCTGTCACGCAGGATGGAGAAACAGCCAGACGGCTTTGGGCTCGTGTTCCCTTCAGCTGGGTGTTGTCTGCTGGGCTAAACCTGATCCTTCACAGCCTGGAAGGGATTCTGAAGGTGTCCCAAAGGCTTTTATTGACTTGTTCATATACTCAGCATGAAATGGGTAACTCCAGAGGAGCCCCTTTGTGTTGTCTTTGGCCTCTGCAGCAGCTGGTCTTGCAGTGTTTGTGGCATCCGGAGGGACGTTTGTGCCCCGAGGCTCCTTTGCTGTGTGGTGTGATGCACAGCTATGTCAAAACTGGCCAGCAGAGTCAGGGGGAAATGGCTGACCCCTTCTGGGAAGGGTTTGGTAATGAGTCAAGAGAGGGGCATGCAGGGTTTTTCTCCTTCTTTGTAGGGGATGGACCCTGTGGTGGCGTTAAACCAGGGCATTTCACACAACAGGAATTAAATCTCATCCCACTGCTTTGCTTCCCACCACCTGATTCACCTGTAGCCCTGCTTTAATTCCTTTGTTTTTCTTGCACATTCCTGCCTCTGCCAGTCCCTCCCCAGCTCAGCTTTCCAGCTCAGTGTTCCTGTTAGATACTGGTTTCCAAATGGTTCCTCTGGGATACAGAAATCCAAGGGTGTGTTTTTGCACCCAGGAATCCCCAGGCTTGGAAAGGAGCCTTCTGGGGATCATCAGGCTGTTGGAAGAGGCTTAGGGATGGAGGCACTGTAAACCTCAAGGAATCTGAAAACCCTGCTTTAATTTAAGAGGAATGTCCTTTTGTTCCCAAATGGATGGGCCTTGCTCCAAAGGTGTTCAGGTGCAGTAACTGGTACCAGATGGGCTGGGAAAAGCAGCACAAACAGGTGGTGAGGACAACTGCAGACTTTAATTTCCTTATCAGCCCCTCCCTGTACCTTACACACCCCCTGGAGAAGAGGAGGACAAGAAGGGGTCTGTCATATTTGTATGTGGCAAAAGTGGGACTCTCAGTGGTGACACTGTCACCTGGGCCAAGGTGTGCAGTGATGAACCTGGAATGTGATTCACTAGCTTGTGCATTTTTATGGATTCAGGGATCAACACACTTTAATGCTGTGATGAATATTGGCTCAGGGTAATGTGGAATTTTTGGTGGCACCCCACACTTACTGGTGTGATCCAGATGTACTGATTAATTTCTGAGTAAATGCAAACCTGGTTAAAAAATTAGTTGCTTTTATGGATGGTTGTTCAACACCTTGCTGGGCTTGGCAAGGCAAGGAGGATGCTGCAGAGGGCACAACTGCTCCTCACTAGCAGTATCCAATGTGCTCTTACCCCAGAGAGATGTACTACGTCCCACGAAGAGCAATCCTTGGAAATCTAAAGCCAAGAGAATGGGGTTTTGTGATTCTTTGTCATCAGAGGAGATTTCTGGGGTTGTCAGGAATGGGGAGATGCTTTTTTGCTGCTTTTTAGAGATAAGGAAGCTGGGACCTGGGGTAGCTTGAGAGATCTGGTACAAGTCTTAGGCAGTGGAATTGAAGAATAAACACTTGGGATTGGTGCACTTCCCACCTCCTCCTCTCCATGTGGGGACTAGCACAGCCTGGTCAATGTGTGGGGCTGAAGTTGTGCCAGCCCTTTCCTCAGCCCTCCCCCTCCTGAAGCCACTGAGGTCGTTCACCCCATGGCTGCGAGTTTGTGCCTTCCTCACTTTCCCCATCCCCACCTGTGTCTCCTAGATGATCAGCTGAACTCAGAAGAGAAGAAGAAGAGAAAGCAGAGGAGGAACAGGACTACCTTCAACAGCAGCCAGCTGCAGGCACTAGAGAGGGTCTTTGAGAGGACACACTACCCCGACGCCTTCGTACGGGAGGACCTCGCACGCAGGGTCAACCTGACTGAAGCCAGAGTTCAGGTAATGCCACAGCTCACACCTCACCTGGGGATCATCAGCAAGGCAGCAAGAAATCCTTGAGGTGTGTGTGGCACACGAGGGTCACCAAGCTCGTGCTGCACCGTACAGAATTTTTGAAGATTTAATGGAAAGATAAAAGGGGCAATAAACAGAGCCAGACGCACACAGTTAGCCATAACAACTCTTATATACTTTTCCATCGAGTTGGTCAAATACATATTCATAAACATTATGCATATCCAAACATTCCTTTGAATTTGTTTTCTTGTTCTGGGAATTCTTTAGCTGGGTTCGATTCCTGACTCATGCAGAAACTGTGAATTTTCCTTTCTTTGAGGGTTGTGTGTCACTTCCTCACGAGTGGTTTCAGCAGCTGACAGTTATTGATCACATCCTTTAAATTTTATCAGGTCATATAGACAACATTGGCCATTTCCACAAATACTTGAACCAACATGAGCTGTTTCACAACTATGTCTGTGAGTTGTTCTTATTGTCAGTTAGTTACAAAAATAAAAACATTAGTTGTTATTTGACAACTCCAGTTACTTCTGCAAAAGTTGAAATCACAAAGCACAACACATATTTTAATATTTTACCAAGGCCAAAACTATAATATATATTTACCACACTGTCCACTAAACTAAATGATGCTCTGAAAATACAAGCAAGACAGGGGCCACAAAAGGTGATGAATTATGCTGCACCAAAAGCAGTTAAAAGTGATGACAAGCTGTACTATATATCAAAACACTTGTGCTTTTAATAATATTAAATTGTCCTGGTTTGAAGGACAGGGGTCTAATAATAGAGGCAGGAGCTTCTCTTTGAAATGGAGAATGTAAAACCCCTCCCTCAAAAATACTATAATTTTGAAATCAAGAGGTTCTCAGGCAAAGATATGGGAATTAAGAATAACAGTTCTTGACTAGGAAAATTAAAATAGAAATGCAGTATTACAAAGAACAATCCCAAACCCTGCCAGAGTCAGAATCCAAGCTGACACCCGTCAGTCAGTCAGGGTGCTGGCAGCAGTCCCATTCAATGGTGGCTGCATCCTCCTGCAGTGGCAGATGTGGTTCAGCTGGAGCAGTGCTCCTGGAGAAGGTGCAGTTTCCTCTGAAGGTGCAGGGATGATGTGGAAAGGTCTGGCTTTCCTCTGGAATCCAGTGTTAAGAAGGTCCCCTGGTGTCCAAAATCTCATTTTTTCTCTGGGTAGGAAAGGCTTGGCTGCTCCCCCTGGCTGGAGCATCTCCCAGTGGGATGATGGAATTTTATCAGTCATGCAGTGGGACTGAATGGGCCAGCAGCAGATGATATCTGCCTGGAGGGAGGATGGGCTGTGGAAAGATAAAGATGATTGCCCCAGCTGGTTTAAAGCTGGCCCATTAGCAGATAATATGTGCCAGGAGATCAGGGTCACTGCCCCAACTGGCTCAGCAGATGGGGACAGAACACACATTGCTGGCCACATCCTGTGTTGCCACCCAACACATAAATAAATGCTATTAAATAAATAAATATTACATTAATTTAATACTATAAATAAATGTGCTCTGCACCCCCTCTCCAGGTGTGGTTCCAGAACCGGAGAGCCAAGTTCCGCCGGAACGAGAGGGCCATGCTGGCCAGCAAGAATGCCTCTCTGCTCAAATCCTACTCAGGGGATGTGACAGCTGTGGAGCAGCCCATAGTACCTCGCCCTGCCCCGAGACCCACTGACTATCTGTCCTGGGGGACTGCCTCGCCCTACAGGTGAGTGAGTGACTGACCCCATGGACTGCTGGAATCCAGAAAACTGGGATTTCTGAGCTTTCTGGGCATTCTGACACTGAGCCCCAAGAGAGCACTGCTTTTGACTTGAGGCCTTAGAGAAAGCTTCCAAATTTGAGTGATGGAGTTAGAATCATGGAATGGAATGGAATAGAAATGGAATGGAATAGAAATGGAATGGAATAGAAATGAAATAGAATAGAATAGAATAGAATAGAATAGAATAGAATAGAATAGAATAGAATAGAATAGAATAGAATAGAATAGAATAGAATAGAATAGAATAGAATAGAATAGAATAGAATAGTGTGATTTCACATTTTTAAATTGAGGTTTTTGTAATGTAGTAATAGGTATGGGACAAGATGAAGGATTTTTGGTGTTTATTTTCTGTCTTCTTCCTTCTTCATGATTTCAGGTAGAAGTTTCTGGTTGGTTAGTTAGTGCTGCAAGTCACAGGGATTTGGTTATTGAGTCAAAAGTATAAATAATGTAGGTGTTAGTTCTTTATGGGACTGTTCAGCTTTAAAAGACCTTGTAACTAGCTGAATTCACCTCCACTTTGCTCACTTTTAGCTGGTAGCTAGAAGTGTTGCAGAATTCTCTGTACTTTAGATAAGATTTATTCAACAACCAAGACCAAGCATGAGAAATTCATCTCCTTCATTTTTTAATCCTGGCTGAGTAAAGACATAAGAAAATGCAGACAATTAAGTGGTGCAAATACCAGCCTTTAGGATGGACCATCCCAAAAGTGTCCCTCAGACAGCCCTGATGTATCTACATGGGACAGCTGGAGGATACAGCCTGACCATCCCACTGGTTTTCCCCACCTGCTCCCACCCCATCTCATTGCCAGTTTTGCAGCGTGGCCCCAGCTCAGCATTGTTGTTGGCAGCTCATTTCCTGGGGGTCTCTCTCTGCAGTTCAGGAAATTTCAAAAGAGGTTCAGGTGGAAATACATGGAAACAGAAAGTTTTCCCTAGTGCATCTAGCTTATAGAAAGGAGGAATCCTTTCCACGGGGCAGAGATGCAGGGGAGGGGAGGTTGGAGCACTTGGGGAGGCTCACCCCTTAGAGTGGCCAGAAGAGGGAGTTCTGTGGCTGTCCTGAGCTTTGGGATGCCAGGAGGGGCTGGGAACTCACTTCATCCATGTGGAGCAGTGCTCAGCACTGAGCTGTGAGTTTCTCTCTGCTGCCTGAGCACAAGTGTGTGTGTGAATGCTGCTCTGTGGTTTGCCTGCACTAGGGGCCAGGTGACAGCCTGATGTTCAGTGTCCTCCTCCTGTGCTCAGTGCTGCTTAAGGGATGGCAGGAAAGGAGCATGGATGTGGCAAGCTCAGTCTCAGAGGATCTGGGATGTCCCTGCACATCACAAGCCTCTCTGTGCCATTCCTGGCTCTGCAGGAGCTGGGTGTGGACACCAGATCCACAGGATGTGTTGGTCTGTGGGGAGCCAGCTGGCTCACAGGCAGTTAAAAATAAGGTTGAGTGTTTTTTAGCACAGTGGCTTCATTGTTGGTCAGGACCATGAAGATTTTGGCTGGATTTCTTCCTGTTCTTCTGGTCTGGTCACTGCCAGTTTCCTAGTGCCTTCCAGGAGCCACACCATGCTCAGGACTCCTCTTGCTCAGTCACCTTGACCCTGTTTTTGCTCCCAGTAAGAGCTGCAAACACCACAGGGTCTTCAAAAAGGAATCTTCCTCATATCCACCCTGTATCTCCAGAAGAACAAATCATAGACCCACCCACTCCAGATATGGAAAAGGATGCTTTTGGTGGCCACCAGCTTTGTCTTAGGAAGGGCCCTTATCCTTTGGGGTTTTTTCTGAGGACTGCTCTCTGTCAAAATGCCTCTTTTTGGGGTTAAGGCTTTCTCCCTGTGCAGTGTTCCTTGGTGCAGCATTCTGGGGAGGGAAGTGAGTTCCTTCCCCACCCCAGTGAGGCTGCACTGGTCCCAGCACCAGATCCCTACAGCATGCTCATGGCTTATTTCTGCCTCTCCCACTTTTAAAGAGAGGTCATTGCTCCTGAGATGTTGTTTCCACTGCTAGAAGTCCCTGTGAAGGTAAATCCCAAGGCCAGCCTGGGAAGGGCTGTCTGAGGTCCCTTGCAGTGTAGGGGAGAAGGGACAGCCTCAGGGATGGCTCTTCAGCCCCTCAGCTCCAGGCTGTGCCTCCCCACACCTTCCCCTTGTGTTGTCTGAAGATGTTTCAGCAAAGGCATTTGCAGCTGGCACATCCAGGCAGGCTGGAGTGCCCCCCTCCCCCTGCCCTGCCCTGGCAGAGGAGCACAGCAGCTGCTCTGCACACTCAGGACCCTCAGGACACACTTTCAGGATCCTCAGACACTCCATGCTGCCCAGGTTTCCTTATCCTGCTGCTCATCTCTTGGCAATCCCATCCATCTGGAAGGGCTGGGCTGTCACAGCCCCATCAAAGCTTTGCAGTAGGGTCATTCAAATGCTGGACCCTTAGTGAAATCATGCTGAACCCTGCAGCCATGTGGAGTGTTTGCATGGCCCTCTGCCCCCTCCCCATCTTCCCAGCAGTGCTGTACCAGCCCCTGATTAACAATTAGCAGCTCCTGGGGGGAGGCTGAGAGCTGCATGGCCAGGGCTGCTTTTACTCTTAGATCTGGGGAAAGTTTTCAATCTCTGTGTTTATTCTCCAAATACATTCAGCCACAGGTCAGCCAAAGCTATTTGCAGATCTCTGCTGTCACACAGACAGCCAAGTAGATACTATTATTTTTTTTTGAAGTTGAAAAATGTTTTGCTTAGGCATTTTTTAGCATAGGTTCCTAAGAAAACAAGACTGGCAGCCTGCACTTCCCACTCCAGCAACCTTTGACTCCATGGGCCACTGAGAACCTCATTTGAAAAAAGGATTTTAGGCCTCTGTGTTTCATGTTTTGCTCCTCTGTGTTTCATGAAAGCAGACAGCTGAGTGGAGGAAGGAGTTTTTTCTCTGCTTCAGTGGGGTGGAGGGAGGGGGCAACAGGGTGATTTCAACCCTTATTAGACCCTGGAGAGTGTCTGGAGCAACCCTCAAGCTATTCTGAGCCTTCTTGTGCACTGTTCCTGGTGGAATAACTTGATGAAAGAAAGCACTTCTGGAGATTTTTGGTTTAGCAGGGATTTCACTTGGCATCAGTAAGTGAAATAATCTTCCCCAAACCTCTGAGGGGCTGGGAGCTCCCAGGAGTTCCAGCCCAACAACCTGTTTTGGATATGGACACTTTACACCCCTGACTGAAAACTTCTATTTTCTCTAGCCTAGAGTACCCTTGGAGGTCTCCAAATTTCTTCCAGCTCAAAAACAAGGGACAGATGCACCCTGTGGAAGCAGATGGGCTTAAGTAGCCACCACCTTTACACCTTGTGGGGCTCTGTACCCTCTGTGTCCCTGCAGGGAGATTTGGAGTTGCTAAGACTTTGCCAGCTGTGAAGGGCAGTGCTGGAGGAATTAAAAATAAAAAAAAAAGACAGATAAAGGAAAAGCAGCAGGTCAAATACTCTGCTGGGTTTTGGGGTTTTTTGGTGCTTTTCACAGAAACCCACAGGACACATGGATTTAACAAGTTTTCTAATGGTCTGGGAAGCAGCTTTGCAGATTTTTTTGGTAGGATGAGAAAGGAGTTGGAGATCTTTGTTAAGCCTCTGTTGTCAGAAGTGATGTTTTTCATGAATAAAGTCAGAGTTTAAAGGGAGAAAAAGTGATTTGTGTTTGGGGTTTTTTCCTTCAGCCTTTAAGACATGCTCTTTATAATCAGCTGAAGTTTTGAGGAGAAAAAAAAAAAAATTAAAAATAAAAAGTGGAAATTTTCCTTCCAAAAGGCTGAAACCAGAAAACATCACAATTGTTGAAAGGGGTTTTTCCCAGGGTGTTTCTTTAATGTAACATGTGTTTCAGAAGTGACGTGATTTCACAGGCTGTAAAACCAGCAATTGGTCTCATCAAAAAGACTTTGCTTCCAGTGGGAATACTTTTAAGGACAATGGTCTCACTGGCAGGCTGACCTCACTGCAAACCTTTTTTGGTTAGAAAAGAGGATGTGGAAATTTTTTCCTGTTGATTCCAACCAGCTTTAGTGCTGGGTCAGTGAATGGCAAAGCAGAAATAAAGAAATAAAGTCTAATAAAGGGGTGTTAAATAAAGGGGAGTGGTAATTCCCTGCTGACACCAGGAGTGCATCCCACAGGTATGGAAAAAAAAAACAGGGTTTAGGCTCTGCTGGTGATTTCTGACATGATGTTTCTCTTTCCATCCCTCAGTGCCATGGCCACCTACTCTGCCACGTGTACCAATGCCAGCCCAGCACAGGGCATGAACATGGCCAACAGTATTGCCAACCTGAGACTGAAGGCAAAGGAATATAGTTTACAGAGGAATCAGGTGCCCACAGTCAATTAACAGCTGGGGAGAAGAAGGAGAAAACACAACAGCACCCGTCCTGCTTTGCAACTTGTCTGTGCTGGAAGAAAGAAAAAAATAAGAGAAAGAGAAAAAAAAAAAGCCATAAAAAGAAAAGAAAAAAAAAAAAAAAAAGCAAAAAAAAGCCAACCCTTATCCAGAACTGAACATGGGGAGCAAACCTGTGAGTGATAAGGTTCCTCCTTCCTTTTGGGATAATGCCACCGTTTTGTATTTTTCCTTGTTATCGTCGGGTTTAGTGCTTCTGCTCAATATACTACGAGCTTCTTCAGTAAAGGACAGTCTCACCCTCGCTGGGGCTGCAGAGAGAATCCCCCTGCCCTTCTCAGCCCATGGACAAGTGCCACCACCAGCATGCTGAGATGCAAAGCTTGCTCATCTCCCCTCTGCCCCAGCTCACCCTAGAAGAGGAGTTTGTTTGATTTCCATGATTCCCACCCCACCCTCATCCCTCCAGTCCCTTGTGCCACAGAGGCAGCACATTCCCATCACTCTGCCAGAAGCCCATTGATGCAACAAGATGGATCCCTGCTGTCTTGAGTTGCCTGGAAAACCTCCCTGGGCTCTGCAGAGCTCCATTGTTTTGTTGAGTATTCCCAGAAAAGCCAAAGAAGAGAGCAAAGCCAACGTGGGTGTGTGAGCAGGGGGAGGGTAGCAGGGGGATCTCTGTGTAGTGCCAAGAACAGGACTGTCAGGACACTCCTTTCTATGCCTTACACTTTGTGCCACAGGGAAGGGCGTTGTCCAGATGCATTTGTTTTATATATACTGTATATATTTATATATATAAGATAATACATGCAAGCTTGGTTGGTGTTTTTTATTAAACAAAAATAAAACCCATTGAAAACCTTCAGGATGTTTGTGCTGCATCCAGGTGGAGCTGGTGCATTGAAATTCCAGCCACAGCCTCCCTCACCCTGTCAGAGCTCTTCCCTGCAGCTTTGGGCAGTCCTTCTGGGAGAAACCCCAAAAAAGTGATGCTGCAGGGAGCCACACTCCTTTGCAGATTTTCCCCATGGGCAGCCTCACAGAACACAGCAAGGATCTCCTCTGCAGTCAGCCTGGCTCATGTGGCTCTGGGGAACATGCAGGGATATCCCCAGGGAAAGTCTCTCTGAGCACAAGGGAATCCCACCAAAGATCCCAGAACACTGCTCAGTAAGGCTTGTCCTATAACCTTAACCATTTTCCCTGCCTGCTGGGGCTCTGGAGACCTAATTAGGACCTAATTTATTTATCTCCATGAAGAGTAAAGGAGATGCAGCCCAAAAGGCATTTCTCCCACACAAGCATCCTGAGGAAATTAGGATTTCTCATTGCTGGTGATGCCTGCCCCTCACACTGGGGGGAGGAGGGGGTTGATTTATGGCAAATAGCACTTGTATCCAGGCTGAGATGGACTTTGCCATGGAATATTCCCACTGAAGGCAGCAGAGCTAGTCCATGATCCAGGCTGGAGCATGAGGGAAGGAGAATGGAGCTCAGTCATGAGAGCTTAGATCTCCACCCTGGTGTTTGCTGCAGACACACTGGTCATGTATAGATGTCTGACAGTGGGCTTTGATAGTCTAAAACAGCATGTTGCAGGAAATGAGGAATAAATTCTCTTTAAAGTGTAGGTGAAAATTAAACTGGCAGAGGATGAATGGAAATCCAGCCAAAACATTTGAGCTAGCACAAGGAAAAAAGCTCTGAGTCCAAACTGGAGTAAGTTGTACCTGATTGTATGCATTGCTGCTGGAGATATTTTTTTCCTCCCTGTGTGGGTATTTTTGAGAGGAAAAAAAACCTAATTGTAATCAGGACAAAATGCTGAAAGCCACAGCAGAACACCAGGGAAAGGGGGGCAGGGGGAGTTCTGTGCTTTGAGAATCCATCATGTTCTGTGTGATCTCTTTTTTTGGCCACCTGCAGTCTGGAGAGTCTAATGTGTGTAAACCAAATATTTCTACCCTGCATAGTGCCTGGAGCAGAGAATAGTCAGAGCAAAAGGAATAAAATAGATATTTATTGAAAGGATCCACCTTGAGCAGTGCAAGAACCTGGCTGGGGCTACACCCAAATGAAATCAAAGATAGATCCTGGTCATGAGTTTTACACTTGTATAAGTTTTGCTTTATTTATATATTTGGGTTAATTATCCAACCACAGCCCCAGGCTATGGAGTCTCAGCCCCCCTGACTTGCCCTCTTTACCTCACTGTTGTTTCTGCTTTTTGGGTACCAACTGTCCTTGATTCTCCAGCTAGAAAGGAATTGTTTGGTCCAACTACCCTATGAAGAGAATTTACTAACACCTAATAGGAAGTTTCAGAGTTACACTCTAAGCAGCAGAGATGCTGAAAAATATAAAATCTAAAACCCAAGGCATCAGGTCCAGCTCGTGGAGCCAAGTGAGGTTGGAAATCTCAAGCTGCACTTAGGAACTCACTCCTGCTTCCTGTGCCTGTACAAACACCCAAATTATTGAAGAATGTGGTCAGAAAGGATCCAGTGCCTCTGAGGAACATCACCCAGAGGCTGAACTGCTCTCCATCCTCCTTGCCTTGCTGCCCTCCTCCACACCCCACCACTTGAATGAATTCCCTGTGCTGGCCTGAGTGCTCACCCTGGAGTTTCAGCTCTTTCCTCCAGTGTTTCACAGACCTGGGGCTTTCCCCCAGCCTTTTCTTCAGTAGAAAAACCACCCTGAGCAGCTCCTGCTGTTGTCTGTGCAGGGACACCACTCCCTGAGGTTATCAAGGGGAGTGAAGCTCCTGGTGCCCCATTCCCCAGCCATGGGCTGAGATCATTCCCATGCTGTGATGCTCACATCAAGGGGCTCACAAATGCCTGTGCAAGCCCTCGTTCAGCCTCCTCACTTCATCTGAGTTGTCTGGCATGGGGCTGCTCCTGCAGGAGGGTTCTGGAAGCTTCTGCACCTCCGCTTTGGGCTGGCTCAGGCTGCTTGGTCAGGGATGCCACCACATCCTTATCTGAGCTGTTTTCAGTTCAGATAAGAGCTTTACATCCCCTTTAGTGACCAAATATTGCTTTTTTTTCCAAGGATTTACTAACCAGAGTCCAGCTGGATGAAGAGGCAGCTTTTTGCTGTTTGTTTCTTTATTGCTCTGTCAATCAAGCCAAAGTGAAATTTTCAAGTTGTGTTCGTTTAATCTGTATTTTATTAAACCAAGTGAATGCATGTGCCAATCAAGGGCCTTATCCTCAAAGAGTGGAGTTCTCCAGGGTTTCAGTAGATTTGCAGCTGTAGCTCTGGGAAGTTGCCATGGTTACCACAGTTAACATTAAATTTTGGGTACCATCTATGGGAGAAAATGTGTCTTAAGGCATTTTCCTCTTGCCTACTCTGTTTTCTCAGGCTCCCCTTTTCTCAAGAAAGGAACAGGTGACTGGTTCCCTCAAAGTGGGAATTTTGTGCATGACAGGGATGGATGATGGATGAGGCTGGATTTCCAGAGGGAAGTGTATCCTGTAAATTATCCCTTGCTTTGTGATGTAAAATGTACAGTGTTTGCACTAGAATAGAAATGATCAATAAAAGGGGGAAGAGACTCCCCAGTCCTTTTTATAAGCTGCCACATCTGTGTCAAGTGTTGCTGCCCTGTCCTACAGTGTTGGCTGGAACTCTCTGGAGCCTTGTAGGGGGAGCAGGAGCCCCTGGAGATGGGCTTGGGGGGCTGCAGGTTCAGCAGCAGTGTAAGGCAGGAAACATCCACAGAGCCTCCTCCTAGAAGAGATGGAGTTCAGGAAGAGTGGAGACCCAGCTCCCTGCAGCCCCTGATTTGGGGCAGAAGGGGAGCAGAGGGGTCACCCCTCAGAAAAGGGAGGTGAGGGAGGGATGGACATTCCCCTGTGGGTGCTGGGGATGGGTGAGCAGCAGGGAAGGAGGGAAAGCAACAAATGCAGAGAGGGGAAGTGTTGAGTCCCATCACCTGTGCAGGAGTGAACAGGGAAACCCCTCCTGCAAAGCAAGGCAGGTGGGCAGAAGGAGCTCAGAGGCTCATCAGGGTTGATTAGTGAGAGCAGGGCTGGGGGTGGTGCTGGTTCTGGCTCCTGCAGATGGGAAGCTGGACTTGGTGAGCTGTGCTCCAGGGCTTGGGTCTCTGCTGGGAGCTGCACTTGGGTGGGGGGAGATGCTGGGGGGCTTCTGCAACTTCCCTTCTTGGTCACTGAGTGATTAATTCAGATTTGAGCCAGCTGTTGGGAATCTGGGCTGTGTCTGGGTTGGCATTCCTGTTTCCCTGCTACTCTGCCTTCTGACCCTCCCTGGGCAGCTGAATCTCAGCAGGGCAGAGCCTGTTCAGGGGAAGAAGGGTATCTCTGCAAGGCCCTCAGCAGTCAGAAGAGCTTGCATTCCTTGCTAAGCTGATTATTCCCTCCTCTGAAGCTGAACCAATAATAATATCACCCTGTTGCTTATTATTTCTTGGTTGCCAAGATATAGGCCAGCCTTCCCAACAGTTGTTTTTCTGCCTCTCAGCTACCTGAAACACTTATTTGTCACCTTCTCATCTTAACAATTCAGCTAGCTGTGGCACAAGGGGGTTATTCTGTGTCTCTGCCTGTCCAGATGTGGTGAAATCACATGAAGCAGCCAAAATTCAGAACAGAAGGAGTGGGGAAACCCCAGCTCCTTTCACAAGCCAGGAAGGACCTGTGTGTGTCCTACCAGCAGTGTGCACTCATGGAGGTTCAGAAACTAGGTTTGCAAATAAATAAAAAAACGAAACCAAAAATCTCTGTGGCAAGGCTGGGGCATCATCCAAGAGCCAGGTGTTGATTGTGAAATGACATTGAAGGGTCACTGCCAGGAGTGGCCCCTTCCAAGGTGGGGTATTGGAGCCCAAAAACCTGGAATTTTTGAGCTTTCTGAGCTTTCTGGCACTGACCCCCTGGAGAACACTGCTTTTGACCTGAGGTCTTGGAGAAAGCTTCCAAATTTGAGTGATGGAGTTAAAATCATGGGTGCGGAGTTAAAATAGATGTGTGTGATTTCACATGGTGAAGGGTTCGGAATTTGGAATTTTTAGAATACAGTAATAGGTATGGGACAAGATGGAGGTTCTTGGGTGTTGTCTCCTTTCTGTCTTCCTGATTTCAGGCAGTAGTTTTTGGTTGGATAGTTAGTGCTGCACTGCAGGTCACAGGTGTTTGGTTATTGAGTCAAAAATATAAATAATATAGGTGTTAGCTCTTTATTGGACAGTTTAGCTTTAAAAGACCTTGTAACTACCTAAATTTACCTCCATTTTGCTCACTTACGGCTGGTAGCTAGAAGTGTTACAGAACTCTTTGTACTTTAGATAAGATTTAATAAACAACCAAGCCCAAACATGAGAAAATTCATCTCCTTCATGTTTTTAATTCTGACTCTGAGTGAAGAGAGAAGAAAATGAAGACAAGCCACTAATTAAGAGGTGCAGTTGCCACTGGGAGATGGTTGTGCCTTGTCTTTCCCTGCAGTCCATACCTTGGGGTTCACTGCTGGGATGGGGCCCCAAGGTCTCCAACTGTGAAGACAAAGCCCAAGTGACTTTGGTGGGGTAGTTTGACATCCCTGTGCCATGGCAGGAATGTGCTGTGGGAGTTAATAGCAGGCTGAAGGATGATAAATGGCCACCAGCATCCTGTGATGTCTCTTTTTAAATTTTTTTTAAATCTTTTTTTTTAATATTTTAAGATCAGTTACTCTTTCCAGCATCTTGGCCAAATGTTGCTCTCTGCCTGGCTGCAGTCCCTCAGCAGGCTTGGATAGACACAGTTTTCCTTTAGTTCCTGCCTCTGCCTGTCCTAGCCCTGCCAGATGTTGTCTCACTGCCCAGAGGTGGTTTCAGAGCAGGACCAGGTGGAGCCCTGCTTTCAATTGGGAGGTGCTAAAATCAGCCAGGCCATAAACCCATCTTGGGACATCACCAAGCACCACATTTCACTGGCCCACTTGCCCAAAAAGCTGCTGTGTGAAGTAGATGAGTGCTCTCCATGGCCATCCCCAAGGAGCAGAGAAGGTAATGAGCTTTCCTCAAGGTGAGAATGGGATGTGGGGGGTTCTCACTCTTCAGAGGAGGAGCTCAGGTGGGAGCTATTTGAACTATTTTCAAGTCAGCCCCATCATTTCCTCCCCTGCCTCAGCAAAGGGGTGTGAGCCTTGTAGAGGCAGGACCCTCTGGGATATCTTGGAGCAGAGCTGAGCTCTGCTCATCTGGCTTGTGAGGGCTGGATGGGACAAGGAGCCAGGGAACTCTGCCATGTGCCCCTCCTGCTGTCACCTCCCACCAGCATCTGGTGGGAATCCTCAGCCCATCCTTGGAGAGATGGGACAGCAGCACCTCCCCAAACTGGCTGCAGGACAAAGACCTTCTGGACCATGTTCTATGTCCTTATCTGAGAGGCTAGTACAGCTCCCCAGGCTGGCAGGAGATTTGTTGCTGTGGCTTGAAGGCTGTATCTAAAGCTGATTGAAAAATGGAGTTTCTTTTCCTGTGGCAGCTTCCAAGATTTACATATTTGACTTTGTCCCAGATCAGGCCGAGGAGTGGAAATCTCTAAAAATACTGCAAGGAAAATGCAAATATGCACAGGCATGGCAGGAGAGCTGACACGATAGATTTTCCAGTCTTGCTGAAGTGGAACATGTTGGGCTTTTGGGAAAAAAAACACTCCAAGAAAACTCCAAGAAAGCATTTCAGTGATGTCTGTGCCCCAAGTGAAGTGTCCAAGCAGGATGCTCCACGTCCTGAGCTTGGCAGGACCTGGGCTGTTTGCTCTGGTTTGGGCCAGTTCTGGGTGTCTCCTGACACCCTGGTCAGCCCAGGGATGGATCTTTACAGGACTTGTGTGCACAGACAAAACAGCTTTGTTATTTTCCTGCTCCATGCCCATCACCCAGCACCTCCCAGTGCTCTCCAGACTGAAACTCAGGGTGGGAAGAGCAGAACCCCAGGAGAATGGGCTGCCCAAAAGCATAGGAACCCAGGCTGGGATTCATGGTCAATGTGCTAACTGCTTATTTTGGCAATGCATGATACTTCCTTTTTAAATTTTTTTCTTTTTCTTCCCTTTCCCTTTGCAAACCATTTGTCAAGGTGGGGTTTCACTGATGGAATGCAGATGTCCGAGAAGATTTTCAGAGGTAAATTAATTAAATAAATGGATAAAAAGCCATTCCAATACAATGGCTTGCCTGTCACAAGATGCCAGAGGTGAAGGTCCTGTTGCATCTCCTACAACCACAGGGTGACTTCTCCCACCTCAGTCTGAATCTGTGGCCAACCTCACTTCACCAAGGACAGCTTGCTGGCATCTTGGAATGAAAAATAGCAATAATCTGTCTTTGATTTCACCTCCCTTTTTTCAGTGATGAATGGCTTCCATCACAGAGTGTGGAGGAGAAGCAGCTGCTGGTGGGGGGCTGGGTGGCTTCTCCAGGGTTTATTGTTTTAATCATGGCCTGAGTGAAAGTGGCAGCCTGAAGATGAAATATTTGCTGAAAGGAAATCATAACTCTGGGTGACTCCACTTAGCTCCACACCTATTATGAACTTCTTTTTGTTGGACACTGAGGAGTACAGTTTCAACCAAATATGCACTTAGATGCCACTTCTGTCTGTGTTGATGCTGTTGGGTTTGCAACAGCAAAACCTTCTTCTGCCTGTCTTGGGAGCTCTTAGACTAACCTAGAGCCTTCTGTTGGGGCCTCTCCAGCTTTGCCAGGTGTGGGGTTTTTTGGTGGATCTGTGCTGCACTAAGGAATGGAAGCCATGACATTGATCAGGGCTTTGCCATCCCAAAGGAGACAAGAGGAGAGGGTGGGCATGAGGTCTGCTCCCTGTTCCAGGGCAAGGACCCTTCCAGTGGGGCAGATAGGTGCCAACAAATGGGGGAAATGCACTGGGTGACACCTGGGCAGTCACACCCACCTGGTGGCCATCCTCACTGGGCACCTCTGTCTGTGCCCAAGCTCTCGTGTCCTTTTCTGGGTGTCTGCAGTGCTCAGCACAACAAAACCCTGCTCTTCCAACATTGCTGGCCCAGAGCCAGCACCCAAAGGTGCATTTTGGGGCACATAGAGTGTCATGTCACATCCTGATGATGATGATAGGGGTCTGTGGAGCTGTGGAATGGACAGCAAAGAATTTGGTCTACAATGGGCATGGCCATCCCCCCAGTCTGGGCCCATGGCACAGAGTGAGTTAAACATTCCATGTTGTTGTTCCAGCTGGTGCATCTTGTATCCAAGCACCAGGAATATGGGGGAGAACGGTTAAAAATAGCCAATCTTCCAATGTTCCTGAAAAAGAAAGAAAAAAAAAGTTCTCATGTGCTCTGCTGGCTGCAGCTGCTGTTATGAAACAAAACATTTCCCATCAACATTTATTAGCCTTGGAGCCCGGGCTGCAGTGCTGTTTATTACAGTAAGAGTGGTTATCAAGAACAGAACAGAAAAATCAGCAGTTCTGACTTTCCTGATTTAAAAAACCACATCATAGTGCCACTGTTTGATTAGTAGCAGCAAATAATGCAGCAACACACGTTGACTTCTTCAAACAGCAAGAAAAAAAACGATTTATTGAAAAGGCATCGCACTTATATAAGATAGATCGTGCAGAACAAAATAGAAAAGGCTCATTTGTCCAAGAAGGCAACACCTCTTTGAAAACATGCTTTCTGCAAAAACATCGTGTCTCCAGCAGGTGTTTAATGATTGTTATAATTCCTTGTCCTCGAGCAGCCTGAGAAACCCAAGGCTGCTTTTTCCCTGGCTCCCAGCAGTATCCAACAACAACACGGTGGCAGCAGGGCTGCTCTCCTTGCCTTGCCTAAAGAGAATTTTGTTGCATGTGCTGGATTTATTAAAACTAACAGGAAAGAGATGCTGAACAATAATGCTGATTTCTCTTTGTGGTTTTTGTTCACTTTTCTTAATTAAAAAAAAAAAAAACAAACAAACTGGAAAGACTTAAGAGAACAGAGTCCATCCTGATGTTGTGTGGATCTATCCATTCATAAACAATAACATAAATTATGATTTAATAAATAATAAGCAGCTAATAAGAAATAAATGCCAGCTGAGTGAAGGATATCTGAGTAGCTGGAAAATTCTGCAAGTAGTAAATACTTCTCTCAAGACAAAAGGTTGTTGAATAGAGGAGCCAGAGCATGTCCTGCTCTCCTATTGGTGAGGCTGAAATGGGCATAGTGCTGCTTCCTTACAGAAAAACCTGTGCTGCTGTTTGCACAAAGACCAAACTCACCCTGATAACTGCCAGGGGTGGAACATCAGAAGCTGATTTGATTCCCATCAAACCTGCCCTGTTTTATTCAGTCTCAATGGGAGCTAGAAAGCAAAGGTGATGCAGCTCCCAGCACTGGTCCTGCAGGTCAGCACTTTCAGTGCTCTGCTCTGGAGCCTTGTTTCTCCCTGTATTCAACCACTTGAATGCATTATTTTAATAATGTTGATGATAACCCAGGAGGGTGCAATTTCAACCCAAAGAGGTTTGTCTTAGGAAGGATATTTTCTATTGGAGCTTAAAGAAAAGCAATGCTCCAGATCTGTCCCAATGGAGAGAAAGATCTCCTGAACTTGCTGGACATGAGGATTTGTTCCCAACCAGCATCCCCATGAAAAGCCCAGGCACAGGGGACCTGCCAGACCAAAACAGGTCACCTGCAAAGCCACCTGCAATGCTGAATTTATGTTTGTTTGTGATGCAGCTCATCCCAAACTCTTCCAGCTCTCACTTCAGTAGCAGAGCTGTGAAATGTTTGGAGCACTTTTAGGCCAAATGATCCTTCTCCATTTCATGCATGTCCTGTAGCCTCACTGCTATTTCCTGGGTTTTATCCCTACTCCAGGCATCCTGCTGCTCCTTTCAGGCTCTCCCTGATGCTGGTTGAGAGAGGTGATGGGGATGGACTCTCTGCTGGGACTGGGTCCCACCCTGCCCTTCTTTGCCTGTCACAGAGCAGGAAGGAAGGAAACACATCCCAAAACACTTTCCATCCCCAGGCAGTTCTCTTAGCCCTTGGTGTTTAGTTTTATCAATGAAAAACTTTAGCAGGGCAATATGTCAGCAGGCTGCAGCACTCCAGGACTCTGCCTCTCCGAGGGGTTGTCTTGAGCAGGAAGGTGCAGTGATCTCTGTGTCCCTGATGGCACCTCCTGTAACCCTATAAATCCCTCTCTGATTGCTGAGAGCATGTAAATCTACCCAAAAATGTGATAGATACCAAACATAACTGCATTATTAGCCATAAATCCCCCATCAGCTTAGGGAAATGTCTGGTTCCATTGAGCTAAACAAGCCAAGACAGCTACTTAACTATCCCCAAGCATCAGCCTATTAAAATTCAGAGAGGAGCAGCTCAGAGATGTTTTCTCAGCAGTCATTTATCACATTTGTACAAGTCATAAACAGGTCTATGGCTTTTGGACATGCCTTTTAATTTCCAGAAACAGAGACACAGGAACATCTGTTCAGGTGCAGGGGGAGGAGTTGGGGCATCAGCAGAAAGGACCAATTTTGTGCTGCAGGCAGGTGGTGCTGTGGTATTTGCAGCTTCCACTTCTCAGGGAAGAGAGATAAATTTGGGGAGGGGGCTGGGATGTGAGAACCTAGCAGCTCCAAAAACTCAGTGAGGTACAAGATGAAAAACCATGAACTGATATGGTGAAGTAACAAATAATGGGGCTTTTTGACAGCCTGGGTGGGAAAAAAAAAAATTAAAAGCCTTTCTGTGCCAATATTTTACTATCCCAGGATGCAAATGAATCCTTGTCTTGAGCTGGAGCAGTCATGAATCTGCCCAGAGAGTCAAGGACAAGAATTTACAGCATCTCCTCCTGTTACCCTCTCCTCCAACAGCTGCAGCAGGGTGCCTTTTCCCCTTTGGGAGTCTCCCTTGCCTCTCACACTCTTTCTTGCAGTGGAGGATGCTTTTTTTTCCCTGCTGGAGCACAGGAGACACTGATATTCCACACCAGCTCCATGGCCTCTTTGCTCACAGACTGTAGTGGGGAACTCCTGGGAGCTGATCCTCCTGCAGGCACTGGAACCAGGGCTGCAGAGCCTCTTTGTGCAAGGATCTGTGGAGTTCTCACAGGAGGAAAATGAATCCAAATGTCCCAAAAGCTGGGACAACTCTGTTGTGTTTGCTTGGGGAATATTTAAAGCCCTTTCCCTGCAGGACTGGAAGTGCCAGGATTTGAGCTGTGTGTGACACTGGGAAATGTTGTGTGTGTGTGCTTTGGTTTGAAAGACAGGTGGCTTATTAAAAAAGGCAGAAGCCTCTTTTGAAATGGAGAATGTAAAACCCCCTCCCTCCAAATTATTAACATTTTGAAATTAAGGGGCTCTCAGGCAAAGATATGGGAATTAGGAATAACAGTTCTTTACTAGGAAAATTAAAATAGAAATGCAGTATTACAAAGAACAATCCCCAAACACTGCCAGAGTCAGAATCCAAGCTGACACCCATCAGTCAGTCAGGGTGGTGGCAGCAGTCCCATTCAATGGTGGCTGCATCCTCCTGCAGGGGCAGATGTGGTTCAGCTGGAGCAGTGCTCCTGGAGAAGGTGCAGTTTCCTCTGAAGGTGCAGGGATGATGTGGAAAGGTCTGGCTTTCCTCTGGAATCCAGTGGGGAGAAGGTCCCTTGGTGTCCAAAATCTCAGTTTTTCTCTGGGTAGGAAAGGCTTGGCTGCTCCCCCTGGCTGGAGCATCTCCCAGTGGGATGATGGAATTTTATCAGTCATGCAGTGGGACTGAATGGGCCAGCAGCAGGTGATATCTGCCTGGAGGGAGGATGGGCTGTGGAAAGATAAAGATGATTGCCCCAGCTGGTTTAAAGCTGGCCCATTAGCAGATAATATGTGCCAGGAGATCAGGGTCACTGCCCCACCCGGCTCAACAGATGGGGACAGAACACACATTGCTGGCCACATCCTGAATTGTAACCCAAAACAAGAGGTCAACCCATCAGTTCACCTGCTTGGTAGCACATTCACAATACACATGACCAGGTAACCAAAACATTTTGTGAGCTCAGTTGGTGCATGCAGCCATTCTCAGTTCCTGAATGTGAAAAGGGACTTTTTTCCCCCCACAGTTAAAAATAAACACAAGGATTGCTGTTAACTTAATTTGCATGTGAGGTCCTATCCACTGCTTCACATTCTTTTCCAAAGGGAAAAGGGTGGACCTGGCACATGGAAATTTCAGCCCTTTAAAGACTGTGGTATAAAAGCAGAACATCTTGCAAATGTCCCAAGAGTTCTAGGAGGCTAATTTCAAAAAGAAGTTTCTCTTGGGAGACAAGGTCCTTTTGAGACAGTTTTTGGTTGTGAAAGTGGAAGTGGGGTGTGTCCAACAGGCTGTCAAATAGCAGCCAGAAAACAACTCCCTAGTCCTGAGTTAAAGGGAGACTCACATCATACTGCCCCTTGCTCAGTGCCAGTCCCTGGAGCTCCTTGGTGCCCAGCCCGTTGGCATTCTCTGGGCAAGCAGCACTTGTGCTCTGCCTGATAAAACTGACAGTGCTGTGTGGTCTGAACCCAAAATCTGAGCATCACATCCAGGCCTGAGTTCTTCTGTGGGGTTGGAAGGAGAGGCACAGCTGCACTCATGAAGCACTAGGTGTTATCCCAAGTAGAGGAAAAGCCTAGCCTGGAGGATGTCATCAAATTAACAAACTGAACAGCTCCTCGTCCAAAAAAGCTGCTGGCTTCCTCCCATCCAGCTGGGCTTTACCCTGTGGGCTTCACCCCTTTCCTCAGGGCCAGGGTTCAAGTGACCTACATCTGATTTCTCACCACCCTCTGATGAGTGTTTTCATAACACTTTTCTCCTTCCCAGCACTGGGCACCTGCCAGAGCTCAAATCCCTCTGCTCTTTGACATCTCATTTGGTTCTCCACAGGATATTTCCTGCAGGGTTCACAGGAGTCTTGAGAGAGGCTGCCTGACCTTGCAGTGAGAGGAACTGGTGCTGGCAGGGGTTGTGGTGATGCTTTGTTGCCCTATAAAGGGTTGGAAAGCACCAGAACTGGCTCAGCCCTTCCCAGGGATAGCACAGAGATGCAGAAAGAGCAGAGGAGCTGTGGTACAAGAGGAGGAAAAGGTGGGCAGAAGAAAATAGAGGGGGAAATGTCCTCCCAGTTGTGTCATCCTCTCCCCTGCTGATCCCTGGGATTTGATGCAGGATCATGGGTCAGTGTCTGGACCTGGGCTGCTCAAGGCTGGTCCTGCAGTCCCAGTTCTGCCTTGCCCCAAGAAGGGTGGGAATGTCTGGAATGTGTGGAAGGGCTGGAAGGAGAGAGGTCAAACAACAGCTCTCAGGAGAGAAGATGGGGAATGGAATGGGTTAAGGATGGAAATGAGGACATGGAGACAGGGATGAAGCTGCCTGTCTGGGAGGGGGCAGCAGAAGTGGGGACCATGAAAGTGTCACTTTAGGCTCGTTGCTGTGGTGGAAACCAGTGGTCAGGAGGGACTGAAGGTGTGGGTGGCACCCAGCAGAGCAAGAGAAGGGGTGTGCAGCAGAGTGTCTGCTGTGTCTCCCTCTCTGGGCTCTACTGCCTGCTGGGATGTCTTGGTTTGAAGGACAGGTGTCTGCTAAGAAAAAATGTTTAAATGGAAAATGTTAACTCCCTCCTTCCAGGTTTTTATGATTTTGAAATTAATGGGCTCTCAGGCAAAGATATGGGAATAGGAATAACAGTTCTTTACTAGGAAAATTTAAAATTTAAAAAAATATATAGTAATACAAAAAAAAAACCACTTCCAGAGTCATAATCCAAGCTGACACCCATCAGTCAGTCAGGGTGGTGGCAGCAGTCCCATTCAATGGTGGCTGCATCCTCCTGCAGTGGCAGATGGGGTTCAGCTCGAGCAGCATCTCCTACTGCCAGACGCATTTACTCACCCCTGTCTCATGCCCAGATCCCCAAATCTCCCCTCTCCCACCTCTGAGAAGCCCGTGGAAGTCCCCTGTACCTCCTCAGCTCAGTTCTGCTTTGCAAATCCTAAAAGTAAAGCCTGCCTGCACCTTTACAAGTTGTTTTTCCCCATTTCTCCACCATTTCCATGTGTCAGGGTCCTACCTGCTCCAGTGTGGGGCTTCATGGCTGTCAGCTCTCACACACAGAGCTCACCTTGAAAAAGTGGCACAAACTGTCCCCCACTGTCTTGGGTTGCACTACAGGATGTGGCCAGCAATGTGTGTTCTGTCCCCATCTGTTGAGCCGGGTGGGGCAGTGACCCTGATCTCCTGGCACATATTATCTGCTAATGGGCCAGCTTTAAACCAGCTGGGGCAATCATCTTTATCTTTCCACAGCCCATCCTCCCTCCAGGCAGATATCACCTGCTGCTGGCCCATTCAGTCCCACTGCATGACTGATAAAATTCCATCATCCCACTGGGAGATGCTCCAGCCAGGGGGAGCAGCCAAGCCTTTCCTACCCAGAGAAAAACTGAGATTTTGGACACCAAGGGACCTTCTTCACACTGGATTCCAGAGGAAAGCCAGACCTTTCCACATCATCCCTGCACCTTCAGAGGAAACTGCACCTTCTCCAGGAGCACTGCTCCAGCTGAACCACATCTGCCCCTGCAGGAGGATGCAGCCACCATTGAATGGGACTGCTGCCACCACCCTGACTGACTGACGGGTGTCAGCTTGGATTCTGACTCTGGCAGTGTTTGGGGATTGTTCTTTGTAATACTGTATTTCTATTTTAATTTTCCTAGTAAAGAGCTGTTATTCCTAATTCCCATATCTTTGCCTGAGAGCCCCTTGATTTCGAAATTATAATAATTTAGAGGGAGGAAGTTTACATTCTCCATTTCAAAGAGAAGCTCCTGCCTTTATTGGCAGACACCTGTTCTTCAAACCAGGACAGGTATTTAGCCCCATTGGCATAGCAGCAAACCCACCCCTTCCAGCCTTTTCCACTTCAGGAGCAGTGGGGCTGTGCTATGCTTTGGGCCACATGGTTGGAAATGCCTCTGGAGAGGAGCTGTCTTCTGGTGCCTCTGCATATTGGACATCTCTGCAGGCTGCTGACGCTCCTCTTGCATCCCAGAGCCTGAGCTGGTGCCAGCAGCTCTGCCCTCTGACATGGAAGTGGCCAAACTCTGTTTTTGGTGTCCCTGGCTCCCTTTGATGTGCTGCCTCACTGCCCTGAGCCTACGCACCCCAACCCATGCTATTCCCCAAGGTGCACCCCTCTTTCCCAGCAGCCATGAGAAACATCCTCCTTGTGGTGTTTCCAAAAGGAAAAATATGTCCTTGGGTGCTGTAAATAGCACAGAGGAATGGTTTCTCATGATCCTGCTTGGGCCAGTGTTTCTGCTGCTCCAGCCTTGTAGCTCCCTGGGCAAATGTCAGCAGAGAGCCCTTCTCACCACGCTGTGGCCCTTCCCATGCTGCTGCCTTCACACTGGCCTTGAGGAGCCCCTGGGGAGCCAGGAGCCCAGGTGCTGTGAGAAACAGCCCTTGCCTCACCAGTGGGAGGGTGAATGTGCCTGTTCTGCACATGCCAGATTAATCCAGGGCCCGCCTGAGGATGATTGGGTGGTGAATCTGCAGGAATGGCTCTGGGATCCCTTTCTATGGATAGGAAGTGACTCCCCCTGATTGTTTGTCCTGGGACAGGTGTCACAAGGTGTTCAACAAGTGCTGGCACCAATCTCTGGGGTGCCTAAGGTTTCAGCTTTCATTTTTTCCAGATTCTGCACTGCATTGGGGTGTGACTCTGAACTCCATATAAAGTGTTACAAGTTCTCCTCCCAGCTCAGTCACACAAAACAATCCTTTTCCAGCCCCAGAACCAAGGACACTGCTGCAGCTTCAGCCCCAAAAAGTGCAAACAGCAGAATTGAGGAGAGAATCTGGGAGGATGGGACTGCAGAACCTGGAGCTGCAATGGGACAATTAACCCCAATATAGAAATGAATCAAAACTTATAAAAGTGTGAAACTCGTGACTCTGAGCCCATCTTGGGTGTAGCCACAGCCGGGCTCTTGCACTGCCCAAGGTGAATCCTTTGAAGGGCTTTTAATAAATCCCTGCTCTATTCCTTTAACTCTGTCCAGAGTTAGGGTCAGGGTGAGGTGGTCCCTGTCCCACTTGGGGACATGGCAGCTTTTAGAGTGTGGCTGCCTCTCTTCTGCTCCATGTGGCCACAGGTTTCACACCTCAGGCACGTCCTGTCCACAGGTGGGAAAGGTGGGGAAGGAAAGTAGAGCAAACCCATCTCATCCTGTATCTCCAGAGCTCCAGAGCCCAAAGGGGCTCCCAGAAAGGGTCACAGATGCTGCCTCACTCCTGTGCTTAGCTCCAATCCCATCCCTTTTCTGAGAGGCAGAGATGGAGGAGGCTGGGCTGCACTACTGTTGGGACAGTGACAGCATTTTCTAGTGGCCACTGGCAGAACAGACCATCCCAAATTCACAGCCGTGAGCTGTGCAGGGATACAGCAGCCAGCCTGAGCCAGAGGAAAGGAAAGCACAGGAAGCTGTGGAGCCACCACTCCCTCTGCAGGAGGGCATCCATTCCCTTCCAAAGGCAAATGTCTTCCCAGAGCACCCTAAGTCCAGAGAGATAATTACCAGGGAGAAAAGGAGGGTTCTTCCCATATGGAAACAGGGCCCCTAGGAATCACCCTCTTCCCAGCCCCTGGGGGGAATGCACCATCAGGGGCAGACCTGGCACATGAGAATTTCAGCCCTGAAGTCAAATTTTATTTGGAAGCTAATGACAAACAAAATCTATTTTTGCAGTGGTCTTGTTTAAAATATTTCCCCTTAATCCCCTTGAAACAGCACTAATTGAAAACGGTTCTGTGCCATGCCAGTGCATACTTCTTTAATTATATCCTGCTCTGCCTGTTTCCAATGAAAGGGCCCTATCTGTTTGCACTTACTGGCCTTATGAAAACCAGGCTTGGGCCCAAGTCGGCAGGCACCCAAAATAAAAAAACATTTCCCTTCAGAGGCATCATTTGAGCTCATTAACTTCAATCAGCCCAGAAACATCTCCCACCTTGGAGCTGGGGCTCTTCCAAGCAGCCCTGATGGTGATGAACCTTGACTTCCCAGGCATGGTGGGACTGGGGTGATGCTGTCACCCAGGGGGATGTGGGGCTGTCCCACAGTTTATAGGGTGATGGGTTCAGGTGCTCAGCCAGGCTGGGAGGGGGAAAATGTCTCATCCCACTCCTCCCACCTTGGCACAGGGACAGCAGCTCATTAAAATCCAGACAGGTTTTGGAGCAAGGAGCAGGGGCTGAAGAGCAGGGTGAAGTGAGTTTGGTGCCATCACATCTCCCCACGTGGATTCTGGGTGCTGCTGGTACCCAGCCAGAGCCTGCAGGTGGAGAAAGGAAGGGAATGCTGGGTGTCTGCTCACGTGTTTTCCCCTTCCCCATGTTTGGTGTGCCATGGGGTGGGATTTGGGGCAGAACTGACAGGTTTCCCCTCCAAACCCCATTCCAGACAAGAGCCAGGCTGTTTCACCCCAATGCTTCTCACCTGCTCTTTAACCCCTGCTGTGATTAAGCCTAAGGGAAGAACTGAGTTCATCAGTGTCGAGGTTCTGAGGGATTGCTGGGTTTTGGTTGCCCCAAGGAGACTCAGCTGAGCCCCCCCAAACCACATTCAGTGCTGGGAGTCCCACTTGAGAGGAGGCTCAAAAATTCTTCTCTTTCCTGAGGATTTTCTCAAGCCAGAAATTCAATTCTGCGCTTAATTTTGAGTAGAAGGGCTCTGTTTGACACACTTTCTACTGCTAGGGTTTTGGGGTTATTTTTCTTCTCAAGGATAGGGAGCCTCCCCAGGCCAGTGTAAGAGAGTAATTTTGTGGTTTTATTTTTTTAATTTTTATTTCAATGGTTGTTGAGCAGCCAGAGATGTAAAGGATGTGCTGGAAGGGACCAGAAGATGCTCCCAGACACACCCAGGAGGCAGGGGATGGGTCAGGAGCATTCTGCCATGAAACTGGAGTGATTTTCTACCTTAGATACCCAAGTATTTTAGGGCTGCATCTGTCAAGGCTCCCAAAGTGCCTGGGTCTTAATTTCCCAGGCTGGTGACCCAGGGAAATCCACCAGCAGGAGATGCTGGCAGTGAATAGAAACCACTGGTACAGAAAATGAGGGGGGAATATTCTTGTGAGCTTGTTGGCAGGGCATTCAAAAGTAGTTACAGGAGCAGAAATGAGTGATTGCTCACTTTGCTGTCTGCTCCCCGTGCACTTGGAGAGATTTATTGACTGGTAGCAGAAGATCAGATCCCTTCATTCCAGATTGTGTGTGCAACTGAGCACTAATTATGGTTAATGGTTGTACTGAAGTGGATAATTTTTTTTTCTAGCATGACAGCAAGAATAATATGATTTAGCAATATCGCTACAGAAAAAAAAAAAAAAAAAAAAAAAAAAAAAAAGAAAAAAAAGAAAATTTTAAAAAAGGCCAGGAACTGTTCTGAGGTTATTTCTGCATGCTTTGCACAACAGGCAGAGCAATGGCAAGAAGACAATGGGAAAAGGGCACAGTCATGGAAAGAAATCAGTCCCACTCCTGTGGGGCTGGGCTCAGCCAACAGAATTTCTCATCCACAGCTCTGGGGGCAACAAACAACAGAGGAGCAGCCCCAGCAGTGGTTTCCCATGCAGAGATATTTCTTTCCATGGGCTGCAAGGGCCTGATGTATTCACAGAGCAGCAAACTGCTTGTGGGAAGGCACTGAGGGAGGAGTGACAGCCACAAGTCCTCCCCACCCAAAAGCTGCCAGCTCCTACTCAGGAGATGTGTGTGATGCCAATGCCCCTTCAAGGACCTGGACACATTTTACTTCAATTGTGTGTTAAGTAATTCTAAGATATGACAGGGAGCTGTAAATACTCCCACAGTGATAGCAGGATAGATTTATCCAAACCCTGATTAGAGCAGCGTGGATGCAGGAGTCACAAGAGGGAGCTCGAGATGAACTTTAGGGATTTTTTTTAAGGTGTAATTTTTTCTCCCACTTTACAGTAGGCAAATAGGCCAGAAATCCCCAGTGCAAAGAAAGGTGATGCTCCTTTTTAACAGCTTTTCCCCCAGAGTGTGAGGACCTGGCTGGACATTGTGCCTCAGAGGAAGCAGCCAGGAAAGCACTGAAGATGTCCAGCTTGTAAGAACCCATCATCCTGCCAGCCCTCAGTAATTATGTTATAGGGGAAATTGGGAATTCTGGGTTTGCATCAATCTGCAAAACCCTGGGTCTCACCTCCACTGGAGCTGCCCCCATGGAAATGCAGCCCTGGGGGTACTGGGCTGTCTTCTTCTGCACCCCTCACCCCACTGAATGTCCCAAACCTCTGGGAAATTTCTCTGCTGAAGCAAGGAGGGTGTTATTAGTACATATTATATTATTGGCTTTTTGCAAATATTAAAATGAATTCTATATGTATAATGCTGGGAAACTCCGTTGTATGAATATAGCTTCTTTTAGTTCTGCTATTAGAAACAGTAGTGTGATAAATATATATTTTTCCTGGACTATAGCATGGTGATGTAAAAAGCTTTTGTTCATGTCACTAACTCAGGGAATGGTAAAAAAGATGCCCGGGAAATTCTTCACATTTTTGGATTATCAGACACCAAAATCCCAGGGAAGGAATTTATTGATCTTCCATTATCAGGGAGAATTGACAGGAGGGAGCCACAAGGAAAAAAAATATTTATAGGTTGGGGGAGGATGATTTTGAATAATGCATAAAGGTCTATGAATATACAACATGTTGATGCATTTAAAGAAATGTTTTCTGAGTTAGGGAGTGCTCTTGGCTGAGTGCCAAGCACTCAGCCAGTATAATCATTTGCTTTATTGTTTGTCTCTTATTGTCTTTATTAAACCTTTTAAAATTTACCAGGAAAGTGAACCTCATTTTTCACAAGGGCATCCTTGCCTTTCCATGGGGCACATGAGTTTAATGCAGTGGTTCAAGCCATGGATGGCAATGTGTCAGTACCATGGGGCTGGAAGGCAGGAGGAGAGGGTGTGAGGTTTGCTCTGGGGTTAGTCCCTGTTCCTGTTCCAAAGGGTTAAACCTTCTGCTGACAGCTCTCTGCCAAGGACAAAAGAGAAAGCACAGGTAATCATCAGGAAATCTGTGATTGTTCAATCCAGACAGCCTCTTCAGGCAGGTGGGGTCACAAAGCATCCTGGAGCAGTTTGGTGCTAAAACTTGAGCTGCTGCTGTCCTGCTGCTGAATAAAGGCTGTGTTTGCTCCTAATGCAGGAAAACAGGTCCAACTTTGAAATCCCAGCCTGGAACCAGGACTTGGGGTCCCAGTCAAGGCTTTCACATCAGTGACAGAGGACAGCACTTTGACTGGGGAGATCACTGACAAAATCCTGCTGATGCCTTTTTGGGGCTCACCTGAAAACAGAGGCCAGACATAATTAAGGGAATAAAAAGCTGTTATATTTATTGAAGGGACTTCAGATACATTTTGACAGACCAAAATCCCCCAGGAGCTACACCCAAAATGGATGACAGGTCACAAATTTTCACACTTCTATAAGTTTGGTCTATTTGCATATTGCAGGTTAATCTTCCCATTACAGCTTGAGGCAATGAAATAATTTACCCCCAGTTTGCTCCCCCCAAAACTCACTTTTGTTTACATCTCTCAGGGCCTGAGACAGTGAGATATTGACATTCCAGGCCTAGAGAGGAGTTGTTTTGTTTGACCAAAGAGAACAGCAGCTCACACTGCATATGGAGTTATACGCTAAAGAATTGCAGGACTGCAAATATATGAAAAATATAAAGCTTAAATCCTAAGGCATCACTGGCAGGACATGAGTCAGAGAATCAACCAGGGGAGGAAAGGTGTTTTATTGAAGGAGGGTAAGCCTTGGCACTATTTCCTGCATTTGGGAGCAGATCCCATGGCTTCTCCATGTCTCTGGCCCCAGGAGAACTGCAAACAGCCCCCTGCAAGGCACATGGATTGCTGGACAGAGGAGAGGTGTCTTTGAGACAGATGCAGTGAGATGTGTTATCCTGTGGCAGCTGCTCTGTGTGATAGAGATTTCATGAGAGGCAAGGTGGGGTTTTTTTATTTCTCCTTGTCTGGTGAGTGATGCTCAAAGCTCCTTTCTCCACTGAAAAGTCAGAACAGCTCCCTGGAGAATGGCAAAAGCAACTTTCAGGGCAGATAGAAGCTTAAGGAGGGTGAAGAGACACTAATATTTTTTTTTCCTCTCACAAGGCCTTAGCTTCCCCTTGGGGTGCTCCATTCATCAACCCCAAACCTACTGGGAACAGTCCTGAAGCCTTTCCTGGAAGGATTTTGCTCACAAACAAAAACAGGGGAGAAGGGTGTGGAAAAGCAAATGAAATATGGACTTTTAGCTGTGTTCAAGAAAAACAAGAGCTGGCTGGGGATGCAATTAGAGCAGAGCCAAGGCGAGGGGAATGTTCTTGTGCCTGGCTTTGTGCTGCTGCAGCTGTGGATTTATTGTCCCCTGACCAGCCTTGCCTGCTGGCAGCTCCCGAGGGCTCTGCCCAGCCTCCACACAGGGTGGTTCTCATTTCAGACTTCAGAGATGCTGCAACAATGCAGCTGCACATCAAAGGGAGGAGAGGATGATCCCTGCCCCCACGGGTGCTGTGGGTGTCAGTGGGGCACAGATTCCCAGTGCTCCCAGCCAGTTTGGATCATCCCTGGCTGATGAGCCCCGCTGCAACTCTCTGGTCAAGGCACTGTGCTGAGGTTTATTCCCTTGGGCTGCAGAGAGGAATCCAGCTGTTTCCAGCTGTTTCAGCTAGAATGCTCCTCGAGGGAGCATCTGTGGGTGTTGTGTCACATCCAGCCGAGGCATGAGCAGCACAGCAATGCTGAGCATCCCTCCAGCTCCTGCCCCTGAGAGCCTCAGCAGGCAGCCAAAGGATCCAAACTGGAGGGATTTTCCTCTCTGCTTTGCTGCTGTTCCCAGAGGGAAGGTTGGGAATGGCCAACCCAGGCCACCAGGACACAGAGCTGCAATCACAGGAGCTGTGCACAGCCCCAGGGCCATGGCACAGACCAAGGCAGACTGTGCCATTGACCTCCTGTAGCTCCTGCTACTGCAGGATATCCCTGATGCCTTAGGATTTTAGCTTTTCTATTTTTCAAATCTTGTACTGCTTCAGTGTATAACTCTAAACTCCATATAGAGTGTTAGCTACTGTCTTTGTATTTTAGTAAGACAAAATGCCTCTAGGCCTGAAACTCAAGGACACCCAACTGCTTTGGGCCCTGAGAAATATCAATAAAAGTGATTTATGGGGGAGGAAATTACTTCATTACCTGAAGCTGTAATTGGAGGATTAACCCCTGATATGTAAATGGACCAAACCCATAACTGTCTGAAAAATTCCTGACCATTGTCCATTTTGGGTGTAGTCCCTCTGGGAGGGTTATTTGGTGCCTATTTGAAGACCTTTACTATATATCCACTTTCATTCTCTTAACCTTGTCTAGCCTCTGTTCTAGGTGGCCACTCCAAGGCATCATCCCCAGCAGGATTCCTGCTGTGACACCCTCTGAGCATCTCCAGCCCTGCCACGGATGGGAGGCAGCTTTAGGCTGGAGGATGGCAGGATTTTGTAGGTGAGACTTTCCATGTGTGCTAGGTTACAATGTAAAGATGTGCCCAGAAGTTTGTATTCTATCACCATCTGCTGAAACCAGGTGGGGCAGTGTTCTTTATCTTTTCCACAACCCATCCTTCCTCCAGGAGATATCTCCTGTTAATGGGCCATTCAGTCCCACTGCATGACTGATAAAATTCCATCATCCCACTGGGAGATGCTCCAGCCAGGGGGAGCAGCCAAGCCTTTCCTACCCAGAGAAAAACTGAGATTTTGGACACCAAGGGACCTTCTTAACACTGGATTCCAGATCTCTTCTTGTTTTCTTTTGGCACGTGACAAAAATTCCATCAAAAGTTTGCAGATGTTGAGCAGAACTACCTTTATTGCCATTAGAAATGCTGAAGCTTTGGTTTTATTTCTCTCTTTTTCTGGGAATATTTGACCACCTTAACTTTTCTTCTTTTATCTGCCTTCCCACACTTGCAGTTCTTTTTTCCTTTTTTTCTCCTTCTCAGAGAGAATGTACAAAATCAGGGTTTTTTCTCTTTTGAGGAAAACTGCAGCTGGGAAATGACAAGTCAAGAGGTCCATGACCTTTTCCTGGTTCAGTTGCTCGACATCTGTGTCAATCCAGGTAAATTATTAACTCTTCTTTCACCTTTATTCCCCTCTCTCTGCCCTGGGATGACCTTTGCTATCCTTGTGCCAGGGCCAGGAGCAGGCTGGCTCTCACGCTGTGCATCACTCATGGGTGTTCTTTTCTGACAAAACAAATCTTTTATTTCATAGAAGTCCTCCTCCAGATTACAAATAGGAAATAGCAGCAAGTGGAGTTCATTTTCAGTGGTGCTGAGCATCCCCAGGAGTGCAGGATCACCTGTAGGTGCTCAGCAGCTTCTCAGATCAATTAGCAATCCAAGGCACGAGCCAGTCAGATCCCATTAATCAGAAACTGAGGGAGGGGTGAGGTGGCAAAATATTCTCAATTATCCCCAAATATCAGCCTGGCTTGGATGTGCAGAGAAAAGAAAACTTGATGGCCCCACCAAAAGCAAGTGTGGAGTTGTATGGGAGTCTCCACAACCAGAAGTTTTTAAAACAGGTGAAGGAAACAAGGTGATCCAGGTGAGATGGAGCTGCATTTGGAGGAGAAGGGTCAGATATCTCTTCTCATCTTTTCTCCTGGGGAGTGATGAAGCTCTTGGAGATGGAAGATCTGCCAGCTGATGAGAGATACTGCAGCTCCACAGTGCCTGGCTCCTCTACCAGGTACCATTGAGGGCTTTGAGAGCAGCACCTTGCTCAGGGTTGGGGGTTTGTCCTCTTAAAATCCCCAATTTTGGGGAATAAATGTGCAAAAGTGCTCCTGGGGTTGTGCAGGGACACATCACTGCCTGAATTAGGAGTTCCTGTGCTGGGGGGTGAGAATGCCCAGCCACAGAGACAGCAGGAATTGGAGGCATCCCAAGTGCCTGGCCTGGGAGCTCAGTCAATATTTATGGGAAGGGTCAGCTTCACTGAGTGGAATTTTTGAAAGCACTACAAGGCTGATGGATGCCTTCACCTGGAAGGAAGGCATCTTCTGGTCAGGCTTAACCATGTGCTCTCCAGACAGCTCCTCCTTAGGATTATTTTGCTTAGGAGTCACCTTAACCCTAAATCCTGTTTGTTCTGACAGTCTCCCCAGTGGCTGTGCTTGATTGCCTGTGAAATGACAGGCACAGACCTCTTAGCACTGAGGAATGGCTCAGAAGAGCTGAGAAGGGTTTGAGATCCTTCCTAGTGCTGTGTGTTTATCCACCTGGAGTCCTGGCACAAGGATAGGGTGATAAAGGCAGGGTGTAAATGCCCATCAGGGTTGGGAAGCTGTAAAATGTACATTTGAAAAAACTCCAAACCCAAGAAGTTAAAAACAGCAGCTCTGCAGGATTTATTAACACGAGAGGTTTAACAACAGCAGCAGCCTTCTCTTAAGAAATTCCACAGGTTACATGCCTGGAAAACATAGTGACTTATTAAATCAGGTTACATTTTGCTAAGAATGTTGGAGAAAAAAACACTTCTGCTCTCCATGCAGAGACCTCCTTGCTTAACAAGTTAATCCCTCTCCCACAGTCACTGTACAGCCCATGTCTGCTCCAGTACATCCTTTGGATCTCCTTAAAAGTGGAATATTTTGAGAGGGTTTGGGAAGAGTTCAAAATACTGAACATATCTAGCAGAGTTTAAGCAGGAACAGAAGTGTCCTGCCAGTGTTTGTCACTGGGATTATGTGTACTGGGAATAATAAACAGGTAAACAGCCTGCTTGGGAAGGGGTTTTGGTTTTGGCCTTGGAGGTGAAGGAAAATCTTACTTTTTTTTTGGTTTTTTGGGTATTTTTGTTTGTTTGTTTGTTTGGGGGGGGGTTGGTGTTTGGTTTTTTGGGTTTTTTTGTTTTGTTTTGTTTTTGTTTGGGTTGGTTTTTTTGTTGGGTTTTTTTGGTTTGGTTTGGTTTGGTTTTGCTTTTTTTGTTTTGTTTTTGGTTTTTTTTTCAAAGATCAACATCCAGGCTCCAAGAAATGGTGGGCAGATACATTTTTCTACCAGCAGCTGTTTGTGCATCCCTTTTGTGGATGGCCTTATCCTGCAGCTCTGCAGGAAGCAATGGGAGGCAGCAGCCACTTTTGGGGTCAATTAAATTATATCAATTAAAGCCTCTGGACACTGAGGGGAGGTAGTGGAGAGGGGAAAATGAAGTGACCTGAGCTGAGTCCCCTGCCTGACTTGGAGACTGGATTAACAAGAAACTCCATTTCTATTTTCCTCTTCCTTTTCCCCCTTTAGCATGGCACGTGCCAAAAGCTGCTGACACAAACCTAGAAAAACATCAAAGTGAGAATTGTTTGTGCAGAGATTTGCCCCTCCTTGGCCTAAAGCATTATTTTAAACAGAAATTGTAAAACTGGTGCCAGAGTTTTGCAGACAAGGTGAGTTTCCCATCTGATTCTGACTAAATGGATATATTTAGTTTCTCCTTATTTCTGCTTTAAGGATTCAAAAGGCTGTTGCAGAGCCCAGGCTTGTACCACAGTGCTGGGGAACTTTGCTTCTCTAGGGGACAAAGACAGGCACATGAATATCCCTTAAATCCCAATATTCCTGGTTCTCATCCTCAGCCACAACTGGATATTCCCTGGCCCTGGCTCTTCCTTCCAGGGCTGCCAAGCCAGCAGCAGAGGTGGGTAAAGGAACAGGAATTTTTCTGTGTTTTCTGACAAGGACTTTTCAGTGCCTTAGGCATGTGTGTGCATAATTATAAGAATTGCCTCCCTGCTATCTCATCTCCATCTCCTCTAATACTTTGTTCTGCACACCTGGCCAGGGGTATTTGTGGGGTGGAACACCACAGCCCTAAGGCAGATTGCTGAGGCTTGGGAGGTATTTCTACCCTATCCTCACAGGGTATCACTCACTGCATCTAGCCCTGCACCTCTGAACTGGATACCTCACCAGAATCAGGGCCAGCAAAGGCATCTGGTCCCATTCCTGTACCAGCCAAGTCTTAGCCAAAAACAACTTGTTCTTTTAGAAAGCTTCCCTGAACTGCCCTCCTAAAAGCACTAACACCACTCCTGGAATGCTGCCACAGCATCCCTCTAAGTGCAAGTCACTTGAATGCCTGCTGGGGAACTCAAAAAATGCAGAAGCACATAAAGAACACCATATTTGCCTCAGTGGATTCCTGATTTTTTTGCTGAGTGCTGGTGAGCATCTTGGCAGGAGCACCTGGAGAAGGATCCAGTGTGAGGGAGAGCTGGGAGACAGAGCTTGTGCAAATCCCAACACTGTCAAAGATGTGCAAGCCTTGCTGCCTATTTCCTTTTTTTTTTTTTTTTTTTTTTCTTTTTTGGTAAAAATGCCCCTTCAGCCTCTGCAAATCAAAATACAGGGGCAGAGCAGGCATCTCTCTTGGATATTTATTCACCACCCTCTGTCCTGCAGACCTTGGATGGGTTTTTGTCTTCTTCCCTTGTGGACTCCTTGGTTATTCAAACTGCTAAAAGAGATGGGTGTCAAATATGGGGCCTTTGCCCTGGGAGTGTTTTTATCAGTGACAGGGTGAGGCCTTGATGGGGCTGGCAGCTTTGACTGTGCCCCCTGCACTCACTTTATGAGTTTTGCTGAGTATCATTGTTTTTTTTTCTAAACTCTGGTTTTCCTAAAGTCCTCTATCAACTCTTTCTCCATGGATTCTAAATTCTTCATGCCCAGCTGGATTAATTTGCAGGAATTTCATACTTTCCTGCCAGTCACCCCTAAATATATTGAATATCTGGGGGCAAAGACCCATTCAAAGCCACCATTATCCCCTTCCTTTCCATGCTCATTTACTCCTTGGAGATACCTGCCTTTAAACATAAAGATGTTATATATTTAAGATAATTACAGCACAGCCTAAACATACCTTTTCCCTGAAAGGGCGGGTTTGATTATAATGAGCTCTTGGAAATAATTTCCATAGTCCCTGCCTTTGGCTCCTCCTGGTTGGGTCTGCTCAGTGGTGTCAGTGGCTTCTAGGAGTCATGGGCTGGGGGGTTTCAGATGAAGTAAACTCCTCTTCTTCATGCTGAACTTCTCACTTCTATTCCTCACTCCTGCTCCTTGGACCCTTGGCATTTCTCCAACCCAGTTTCAGCTGGTTTGAGATAATTCAGGCAGTTAATCCTTCCTTTTATCAGAGGCCAGTCCTGCTCCTGTCACTGTCCTAGCCCCTTTATCAACTGTCCTACACTGTTTCAGCCCACAGTCCCCTTTCCTAGTGCCTGGGACTTTGGTACAATAGTTTTGGAGCCATTTCATGCTGTCTCTGCATGGGCAGCCTCTTGTCCAGCACTGGTTTTGGGAACTTATAACTAAGCTTAAACAGACTCTAGTTAGCTGTGCAATCAAGTGTGTTAAGAACAGATGGACCTTTGCTATACAACAACAGGATTTTGCCTATTGTTTGAGACTGAAAAGCAGGAACTAGGCTCGAAAAAATGGTAATAACTGGATCTATGTTTTGGGCTATGGCCAGGAACCTTGGAGAACAGCCAGATACCAAGAGAGCCTGTGCAAGGACCAGGTTCATCCAGAGGACATTGGGACCACTCAGTTCATCCAGAGCCACCAGGAGAGAGAGTGAAAGCTCAGGGCATGGAAAGCTGATTAGCACACGGAGCCAGAGCAGGCGGGGACAGGTTATGAATATGCACGGGCGATGTTGAAACCTTCATAAATATGAGATGAAGTGTACATGAACAGAACGTCGGTGCTGGATAAACCAACCTACTTTAAACCCTTGCTGGTCGTGGGGTCTTTTCTCCGCGTTTCTTTTCTGGTGCGGCTGATGGCACATTCCCCCGTGAGCTCCCTAACCCAGCCCTCTTTCCTCGAAAGTCCTTTCAAAGCCCTTTTTTTTCGGCAAGTAGCCACGGGGCGAGTGAAGGCATCGCACATCTGGATGCACCCAGGGGCGCACAGCTGGAGCGCTCCGCTGGCCGTCCCCCTTTTAGGGAACAACATCTGTGCTGTCCAGCTGGCTCCAGGGCTCCAGCCGCCCCTCCCACGGCCACTTGTGTAACTGCTGGGGAAATCGAGTGTTTTTCCTTGTCTCCCTGCCCTCCTGGCCAAGCTCCACCTCTCGCCCATAACTCTGGGGCGAGAAGAACCTTCCCTTCCCAATCCCTTCCCGCACGGAGCTGACCCGGAGCTGGGTGGCTGGAGGTGAGTATTCCCAGAAAAACCTTTCCTTCCCTCCCTACCCCACACCCGGGCACTTCAGAGTTTTGGGATTGTGTGGGAGAATTTATGTCTTGGGTGTTACTTCTCTGCAAGAAGACTGGAAATCAAATAGCAAATGTAGCTGGGAGATGTTTGTGATATAAATTAATTCCCACCATGCCAAAGCAGAAGAAGAAGAAAAAAGAAGCCTCCCCCAAAACAGTAAACAGTGAGCAGCTTGTTCTAGTGCTTTTTTTACTTACAAAGGAAAAAGGTCCAGGTTTTATTCCAGCCCGGGAAAGCAGAGTATTCATCAGGTGTTGCTTTATGGCAGAAAGTTGAAATAGTTCTGGAGGATTTGGTGGGTTTTAGAAAACACTGTGTCCAACCCCATTTTTTTTTTTACTGGAGACTTTGTTTTGGTTTGTTTTGTTTCTTTTTCCTGATGATTGCACTGTGCATTGTGTCTGGTGGAAAGTGAAAACGCTTCTCAGGCCAGGGGAAGTGGTACCACCCATAGTGACATCCTGCCATGCTGAATTAGCAACTGGGATTAAACCACAGGTTGCAGCAGCACCCCCAGGGCACCTGTGTGGGGATTCTGGCTCTGGAATTGCCCAGTCCAAGGCATGGAGCCTGGCCATCACCCCTTGTTTTGTTTAGTTTTATTTATAGTCCTGGCACTATAAGGATTAGGATCCATCACCCCCACCGGGAGTTTTGTAGGGCTGGATGTCAACCCAGGGGCTGTTGCCTTTCAAGCCCTGGGGTGGAGCTGCTTTCAGCCCTTCAAGAGACACAAAATCCTCAGTCCAAGGTGTGCCACACCTGCAGCCCCTCTGTCAGCCTCAGTGGCCATGTCAAAGTCAGCCTCATCTTCCCTGGGGATGGGGGACAGGAGCCTGTCAAAGAGGCAGAAACTGAATAGTCCCAGTGCATTTTTACTTTTTTTTTCTTCTGAGAGAGGCAGGGGCAGACATCCAAAGCTAATATACAAATATTTGCGAGTCTGATAAGGCAGGAGAGTTTAAACCCAGCTTGTAAATAAGGCAACGAACTGTGGCTCAATCACATACTTTCAAAGCCAGTTTCCAGGGCAGCTGCAAGGGTTTGAAAGCAATCCAGGGAGTGCACTGTAAAAGTGGAGAAATTTTGAAAATAAATGAGGGGGGAAAAAAAGAAAATTATTATTTAAGACATTTAACCTAATTTGTAAATGAAGGGCCCAGAATGCTGGTAAATGGAATGAGGTTTGGGGGCAGCATCTAGAGAAATTTATTGCTATACACAGAGAGCGGCAAATAATAATGACTAACAACTTCTTATGTGGAAGAAGCATTTTATTGAAAAACTGAACAATATTTATAGAGTGGTTTGCAAACTTAAATCAGGACAGTAGTTCATTGGACAATAGGAGAAAACATTTTTTGTTATGTACATTAAGAACTGTTTATTAATTTTTTTCTATTTACAAGAAAGCTGTCATCTTGGGAAAGGCTCAGGCCAGAGCTGAGAAACTCTGTCAGTCTGGGAAAAATCCTCACAACCTGAGAAAAAGAACTCAGAACCTGAGAAAAGGCCTGGCTAAAATCCACAGAAGTTCTCTATGGAGGGCTATGATCATCTGTGGGGTTTCTCCCAGGTGTAACCCCGTGGACAGCCTGGGATCCCGGCAGAGGGCACAGGATGAGAGTGGCCGTGGTGGGAGCGGGGGTCAGCGGGCTGGCAGCCACCAAGTGCTGCCTGGACGAGGGGCTGGAGCCCACCTGCTTCGAGCAGAGCCAGGACATCGGGGGGCTGTGGCGCTACACGGTGAGCCAGCGGGGTCCATGGGGCTGGGCTGTGGGTGTGGGGGAGCTTGCAGGGTGTGAGCTGAGTCCAGGCTGATACACCTGGGGGTGCCGTGGCAGGAGCACATCGAGGCTGGCCGGCCCAGCATTTACCCCTCGCTCATCAGCAACACCTCCAAGGAGATGTCTGCCTTCTCTGACTTCCCCTTCCCCGAGCACTTCCCGGTGTTCCTGCCCAACGCCCTGCTGCTGGAATACCTGCAGCGCTACGCCGAGCGCTTCCACCTGCGCCAGCACAT